>NC_141013.1:13791602-14391602 GCF_052327205.1 Somniosus microcephalus
ACTCATTTATATATATAAAAATTATTTCTACTTTTTTCATAACAACATGTCCTCAAAAAACCCTCGGCACAGCCGGGCACTCCAGCTAGTCACTAATAAACAGAAGCATTCAAAGAAAATGAAAAAAACACACAATTATTTTGAAATGCCCCCCATGATTTTTCTCCTGGATTTTGCTCACAACAATGTCCTGGAGATGAATCTTCAATTCCGGGAGACTCCAGGCCAATCCTGGAGGGTTGGCAACCCTACCTCTGCCCCCTGCCCAGCCATATCTCATCCAATAGGCCATCCTTGACGTGAATGCTGGCAGGGTATTCAACTTTAGAGGGGCATCACAGCCAAGGCCGATCCTGACCTCACCCGAAATCCACAGCCTCCTTTCCCAGCAGGAGTCCCGCGAAAGTGATCAGGAGAGGGAACCCTGGCTGATTTCATTCCTTTCCCAGCCCTGGGGCACTGAGGATAATTGTCGCTCCACCATTGCTGCCGGCAGATGGTTCAACACGGCACCGGCTGAGGACTGAACCCAGCACATTCCTGTTGTGTGTGCCTTGGGTCCCACACTGGGCGGTGCATTTACCAAGAGAAACATAGGAACAGGAGGAGACCATTCAGCCCCTCGAGCCTGCTCCGCCATTCAATGAGATCATGGCTGATCTGCGACCTAGCTCCACATTTGCCCCATATCCCTCAATACCTTTGGTTAACAAAAAGCTATCAATCTCAGATTTAAAATTAACAATTGATCTAACATCAATTGCTGTTTGCGGAAGAGAGTTCCAAACTTCTACTACCCTTTGTGTGTAGAAGTGTTTCCTAATTTCACTCCTGAAAGGTCTGGCTCTAATTTTTAGACTATGCCCCCCTAGTCCTAGACTCCCCAACCAGCAGAAATAGTTTCTCTCTATCTACCCTATCTGTTGCCCTTAATATCTTGAAAAATTCGATCAGCTCACCCCCTAACCTTCTAAATTCCAGGGACTACAACCCTAGTTTTTGTAATCTTTCTTCGTAATTTAATCCCTTGGAGTCCGGGTGTCATTCTGGTAAACCTACGCTGCACTCCCTCCAAGGCCAATATATCCTTCCTAAGGTGTGGTGCCCAGAACTGCTCACAGTACTCCAGGTGTGGCCTAACCAGGGCTTTGTATAGCTGTAGCATAACTTCTACCCCCTTGTAATCTAGTCCTCTCGATATAAAGGCCAGCATTCCATTAGCCTTTTTGATTATTTTCTGTACCTGAACCATCAGGGGGAACTTTCTTGACACTTTGTTGGATTCGGCAAAGTGCACCTTGGGTCATGCTACGTTTGGATTACTTTGACACTTGGATATACATAACATACATCATTACAACAGTGACAACGCATCAAAAATACTTCATTGCATGTAAAGTGCTTTGAGCTATCCAGAGGTTGTGAAAGGCGCAATACAAATGCAAGTCTTTTTACAATGTTTCACGCTGATGGTCACGTTTGGGGGGATGATGAGTGTTGGTTGACAATTATCAGCACAGGCCAGCCCCTCTCTCTCCCTTGGCTCTCTACCTGAGTCAGGTTGCTGATTCACTTACCTGGGTTCCTCTCCTCTCAGCACCACTCACAGTACAATTGACAAGGATTGTGGCCTTTGTGCGCCTATAGCCAAAAACTCTTGTGAGAACATGGTTGGCCAAGTTCACTCTACAAGAGCTGCAAAACTTGCCATTAGCGCTGGGACTGGTGCTGAGAGGAGAGGTGGACCCAGTACAGTGAGTATTACAAACTCAATTGGGAGCAAGAGACTGGCAGAATCCTCTGGAAAATGGTGGAGACCCGATTGTGACAAATCTCTTACCATTTCAAAGAGTTTTTAAAAATGTGTTCATGGGATCTGGGCGTCGCTGACAAGGCCAGCATTTATTGCCTACCTCTAATTGCCCTTGAGAAGGTGGTGGTGAGCCGCCTTCTTGAACCGCTGCAGCCCGTGCGGTAAAGGTATTCCCACCGTGCTGTTAGGGAGGGAGTTCCAGGATTTTGACTCAGCGACGATAAAGGAATGGCGATATACTGCCAAGTCAGGATGGTGTGTTACTTGGAGGGGAACTTGGAGGTGGTGGTGTTCCCATGTGTCTGCTGCCCTTGTCCTTCTAGGTGGAAGAGGTTTTGGGTTTGGGAAGTGCTGTTGAAGAAGCCTTGGCGAGTTGCTGTAGTGCATCTTGTAGATGGTACACACTGCAGCCACTGTTTCCTACTTAGCCTTCTGATAATTGGCCTCTGACAACCATGACTATCTCTCTGTGTGTCAGGTATGACCTGCAGCCACTTGAGTTCCTTTGACTTCAGTTTTGCTGGAGCTCCTTGGTTCCATATCTTGGTCAAAAGCTGCCTTATATTTTGCGGGCTGTTAATCTCACTTCTCTGGCCTTCAGTTTTTGTATCCATGTCTCGGTCAAGGCTGTGATGAGGTTTGCAGCTGAGTGCTTCTTTTGGAACCCAAACTAAGCATTGGAGAGCAGACAATTGGTGAGTAGGTGCTGCTTGATGGCACTTATTGAAATCCTGGAGTGGGGCTTGAACCAACCTCTGACTCGCCGGCAGGACTGCTACTAACTGAGCCAAGTTGACACCTACATTAAGGTAGGCATTGCCAGCATCTTGAGGGCAAAGTGTGTGCCCATCACTTCAGCTGCAGGTACCAAACTGGGCAGGTGAAGTTGTTTGACAATCTCCTCCCCACTCTTTATTAATAGTTGTATTTATTAATACAGTGTTTTATTTATGTCACAGTGTAGAAAATGACCACTGGTTCCTTTGGCTTCTGTCCTTCCCTGAAACAGTGGATTCCTCTTTAAACACCAAACACTTGAAAACTTCAACATGTCAAGCATTAATGTTACACAACTGTGAAAATTCACATGTGACATTCATCAGATTGGGCGGGATTTCATCTTGGCATGATTAATAGATTGCCTGATTAAGAAGGATTGGGTGAATTGTGTTTACTTTGGCTGAGGGTAATTAAGAGAGGCCCAAGTGATATTTGTGAAAGGCCCAGCGATTATCTGCAAGCTCGGTGACATAAGATGTTAATGACCTGTAACCCAAAGGGGTCAGAGTGCAGGTTGTAACCACTGAGGCGAAAGATCTGACCTTAATTGGGGGGCAAAGGTTAGAGCCAGGTAGATTTGTTCACATGGCAAGGAGACAACATGTCACTGATTCCCACAGTTAAAGGGGGTGTGTCATTTTGTTGGGGAAGAACCTTTGTTTACAGTCACTGCTTAGAGATCAGAATGGCCCAGATTATTACTTTTAAAAGTTATAACCTATGTGGTTTGGTACGGCTACGGTTCTATGGGTGCTGGCAGCCTGTCCATACTTGGCCCAAGCGGTCATGTTTCATGCGCACCTGATTTTCCCCCTCGCTAGTCCAGGGGCACGGAGTAGGGTTGCCATGCCAACCTGCCAGGGTTGTCCTGGAGTCTCCAGGAATTTAAGATTAGATTAATCCCCTGGACACTGCTGTGAGCAATCATGGAGAAAAATCACAGGGGCATTAAAAAAAAAGTTTTTTTTTCCCCTGCATACTTTCGTTTATTAATTATAAAACTATTGGAGATGTGGAAAAAAAAGTCTGTTTGACGGCACAGGGCAGTTGGAGGCGGGAGGTCATGTGATAAAACCTCCCAGAATACGTCCAATCAGAGTTGGCAACCTGAGCACTCAGGCTAATTCGAGTCCATCCAGTTGGATAGCAAGATACTGCGGATGCTGGAAATCCGAAATAACAACAGAAAATGCTGGAAAAACTCAGCAGGCCAGGCAGCATCCGTGGAGAGAGAAATAGAGTCAACGTTTCGGGTCGAAACCCTTCTACAGAACTGAGAGAAAAGGCAGGAAATGAAACAAAAGGCAGTTTGGGGGCTGGGAAATGGGGGAGGGGATGAAAGAAGAGACAGTAAGAGATATTCAAGGTGAGACGAGATAGTAATAGGACAGGTAAAGAAACAGACAATGGCTCTAAATGAAGTGTGAAATGCGCTGGCAGAGTGAAAGACAGCTAGAGCCCGGGCTGAGATTTGCCAACTCGTCGCAGACCAGGGTTCAAACTTGAGCCCCTCCTTTCCTTTTCGGCTCCCTTCTATGTTTCTATCACAATGAGGAGGGCAGTTAGCGGTCGGTTTAGCTCAGTACCATGCCCGGCAGCGTGCTTGACAACAGAGCAATTCATCTAAAAGCAAAATGCTGCGGATGCTGGAAATCTGAAATCAAAAACAGAAAATGCTGGAAATACTCAGCAGGTCAGGCAGCATCTGTGGAGCGAGAAACAGAGTTAACGTTTCAGGTCGATGACCCTTCGTCAGAACTGGAAAAAGTTGGAGATGTAACGGGTTTTTAAGCAAGTGCAGGGGCAGGGAAAGTGGGGAGGGGAGGAAAGAACAAAAGGGAAGGTCTGTGATAGGGTGGAAGGCAGGAGAGATTAAGAGACAAAAGGGATGATGGTGCGAGGCAAAAGGAGACGGTAATGGGACAAGTTAAGAAACAAAAGCTAGCTCTAGATGAGGTGTAAATGGCACTGGCAGAATCATCAACAGCTGCCATGTGAGAGAGAGAAATAAATGATTGGGGCAATTAGTCTTTTGGGTATGTCTGAAAAGTTTGAACACCTTCCCCAACTCCTGCTCATATCTGCATCATGTGGATTCTCATGGAACATTTCCCAGTGTTAAAGCTGCGATATGAGGGCAAGTTGGTTAAATTCTATTGTGGAATCCTGTAACCTTATTCATGAATCAGTGTATAGCAGTGCCCTTTACATTTGTGTGCTGATCCACGTTGTAATGCCATAGATCTCACTGAAACACATGCCAGGAATGTCCTTGGGGTAACATAGTGGTTATGTTACTAGTACTAATAATCCAGAGGCCTGGGATAATAATTCTGAGAGACATGAGTTCAAATCCCACCACAGCAGCAGGTGGAATTAAATAAATCTGGAATTTATCAGTAATGGTGACCATGAAACTGTGGATTGTTGTAAAAACCCATCTGGTTCACTAATGTCCTTTAGGGAAGGAAAGGAAACCTGGCCTATATGTGACTCCAGACCCACAGCAATGTGGTTGACTCTTAACTGCCCTCCCAAATCGCTACAACAATGTCAGTACTGTGGGAGTACCTTCACCACACGGACTGCAGCGGCGGCTCACAATTCAATTCAATTCAATTTTATTTGTCATATATGCAGCAGACGTGTGTACTGCACAATGAAATGTTGATTTTTACGAGTCCTCCCAACATTGGAATAAATATGGCATAACAATAAAATACTAATAGAAATACAGTAATAATAAATAAAACAACAGTAATAAATAATAATAAATTATTCGTTCATGAGTCTTATGGCCTGGGGGTAGAAGCTGTTTCGAAACCTGCTGGTACGAGACCGTATGCTTCGGTATCTCTTACCGGACGGGAGCAGGGCGAAGAGGTTGTGGCTGGGGTGGCTCGCGTCTTTAATGATTCTCAGGGCCTTCCCCAGCACCTTCTCGAGGTTAGGGATGGGCAATAAATGCTGGCCTTGCCAACGATGCCCACATCCTGTGAACGAATAAATTTCACTTCCTCATGATCTATCCAGGGGGGTTTCAGTAATCTTCCACCAGAGTTAGGAAGCCTCGAGGAAATCCCCATCGATTATTCTGTAACCTGTTCAGCCCCTCCTCATACCTGCCCTCCTCCTCCCCCTCCCCAATTCTCAAATGCTTTGTTGTGAAGACACTGCTCCTTTAAATGCAATCCCCTCCTATACTATTAGGCTTCAGGGACTTGGGGTAATGATAGTATTACCGAGGTCACGCCTCATGCCACAGGGCCCTTATCAATCAGTCGGAGCCATCAGCAGCCGCTGAAGCAAAATGGCCACATTCCTACAGGCTGCCCCTTTGGGTTTGCAGATCAGAGCTCAAGCAGCAAATGTCTACGAAAACATTTGGATGATTCACCTGTGTTTACCAGAATAAACAAAAATAAAAGACGTTAAGTAAAACCCTTTTTCTCCCCTCCTCTCCTGAAGGTGCAGCTTTTGCTGAGGTTCAATTACATGGGCAGAAGTGGCCCTCCAATACTTTACCCAAGTAGCCATTCCCCATGTGTAGTCTAGGCTATTTGACTGTGGGGAGCCTCACCTATCCTATCCTCGTCTGCTGTCCACGCATGCACACTTTCCAACGAGACCACTGAATGGCAATCAGCAGTGGGAAGCCTGGCTGATTTCCCCTTTTGCCAGCCCAGGCTTGCATAGGCCATTTATAGCACCCCTACGGTCAGGAATGAATCTGATCTGTGGCTTGGTACCACATCAGGGAGTGAGACATCAGGGAAGTGAGCTTTCTGGGGTGCTACAACATCACTTTCCAGTCCCTGCAAATAGCGGTCAACGAAATGAGGCTCCGCCCAATCCCTCCTGCTTCGATCCTTACCGCAAACATTTATGGAGTTTTACGAAAATTTGCTTACGCTCAGGAAAAATAATTTTTAAAAATCAAAGAAAAAGTTATTTTTTTTAAAAATTGCATAGTTTTTAAAAACGGTTCAGTTTGTAAATGCCAATCAGATCAGCAAGGTCCCCAGGTTTGATCTGTACTCAGTTAGTGGCTGTCAACCAAATAGCACCAGGGTGCTGCACTTGAGTTTCAGAGCCTTTGGGTTAAGGAGTGTTTGGGGGAAAAGAATCAGCTGCTCTTCCAGCTCCTACACTCCATGGTCGAATATCGGGTACACACATGAAGAACGCACTCCTGGCTGGCCTCCCACGTTCTACCCTACGTAAACTTGAGGTCATCCAAAACTCGGCTGCCTGTGTCCTAACTTGCACCAAGTCCCGTTCACCCATAACCCCTGTGCTCGCTGACCTACAATGGCTCCCGATTAAGCAACATCTCGATTTTAAAATTCTCATCCTTGTTTTATCCTTATCTGAGGAAGGATGTTCTTGCCATGGAGGGAGCGCAGTGAAGATTCACCAGACTGATACCTGGGATGGCAGAAATGACGTATGAGGAGAGATTGGGTCGATTGGGCTTATACTCGCTGGAGTTTAGAAGAATGAGAGGGGATCTCATTGAAACTTATAAAATTCTAACAGGACTGGACAGACTGGATGCAGGAAGGATGTTCCCGATGGCCGGGGAGTCCAGAACCAGGGGTCACAGTCTAAGGATAAGGAGTAAGCCATTTAGGACAGAGATTAGGAGGAATTTCTTCACCCAGAGAGTGGTGAACCTGTGGAATTCTCTACCACAGAAGGTAGTGGAGGCCAATTCATTAAATATATTCAAGAAGGAGTTGGATATATTTCTTAAGGCTAAAGGAATCAAGGGATATGGGGAGAAGGCAGGGACAGGGTACTGAATTTGGATGATCAGCCATGATCTCATTGAATGGCGGAGCAGGCTCAAGGGGCCGAATGGCCTACTCCTGCTCCTATCTTCTATGTTTCTGTTTTAACATCCCTCCATGGCCTCGCCCCTCCCTATCTCTGTAATCTCCTCCAGCCCCACCACCCTCCGAGATATCTGCGCTCCTCTAATTCTGGCCTCTTGAGCATTCCTGATTTTAATCGCTCAACCATTGGTGGCCGTGCCTTCAGCTGCCCAGGCCTTAAGCTCTGGAATTCCCTGCCTAAACCTCTCCATCTCTCTAACTCTCTTTCCATCCTTTAAGACGCTCCTTAAAACCTACCTCTTTGACCAAGCTTTTGGTCACCTACCGTAATATCTCTTTATGTGGCTCGGTGTCAAATTTTATTTTATAATATTCCTGTGAAGTGCCTGCAAAGGACGTTTTACTACGTTAAAGGCGCTATATAAATACAAGTTGTTGTTGAAGAGTGCCTACCTGGTAGAGTTACCAGAATGTCCCCAGTGCCTGTGGAACCTGTACCTCAGTGAGAGTTGGTGTCTGGAGGGGGAAGTGGGGCTGGTGGGAAGGAGACCACCAGCTTGTCTGTGTTGCAGTCCACGCTGCTAGTCAGCTTCGTTTAGAATGGGGTCAGGTCACAGCAGCAGCGAGTTCCCCGAAGAGACAGTGCCTGAAGTGTTTCTGAGGCAGTTGAGCTGGTGCTCACCATGGTGTTTATTGGCTGCTGCGAGGCTGAGTAAGGCACAGATGACGGGAATCGCCAGCGGGGAAGAAATTGTGAGTGCTCAGGACTACTTTGCAAATGTGGCTGCCAAACAGAGTCCAGGTTCCACAGGAAGTGCAGAAGCAAGTTTACAGGCAGCTGGTGAGAAACCAACCCTATTCATCAACCACAGGCCTGCTCGGGGTAGCGAGAGAAAGCTGAGATTGTGTAGAAATGATCTTGGTGTCTTCGCTATGAGCTCCATTCACTAATGCAGTTGACTGAATCCACATATATTGAACTACCGTGGGAACAATTGGCCAGATAGACTGATATTGCACAGCATGTTTTAGTACCACTCGCCTAGTCCCGTGACTTGAACTTCCTCTGAACTCGGCCTAGATCTTCAAACTAACTGGGGCGTCTACATGAGGATGCCGTTTCTCCTCAAGTATAGATGAGATTAATCAGGAACCCCTCTCAACCTCAGGAGAAAGCAATGAAATGGGGATTCCGTTCTCCTCACCCACCCCATGTCCATGACACTGGTACAAGAAGATGCTTGTTATCTGATTGACAATCACCTGCCTCCAATATCTCTTGGTCTCTCTTTCTATTCTTCTTGTCTTTCACTTTTTGACTGATACTACATTGGTGATGGCCTCTCTGAACTCGTCTCTCTGGCTCCTCTCAAGCTCCAGCCATAATGACAGATACATTCTTCCTCCTCCTTGATTCCTCCTCCTCCTTGCTTCCGTCACCATGTTGAAGTCGCAGCTTGGTGCGCTGTCCACCCAAGGACCTCAAAACCGTGGAACTCCTCACCTCCTTTAGTCTTCCCTTCCTCCTAGAAGTTACAGGCTTAGGAAACCCAAGCTTGGTGCCACCTAATCACCACTTCCTTGGCCGTTCTCGGTAACAATAAAAATGAATAAATACAAACTAGACAGGATGAAAATTCCACAGCAATAAGTTTAGAATTAGTTTGTAAATCTCCCTGACAGGATGGTTCAACAACTTCAGGAAAAGAGGGGAGGGAAGGGAAGAAAATCGTCCGAATAAATAAATTGACTAAAAAAGTGCCTACAGCTGAGAGATAATTGTTCCAACAGCCTCCAGTATTTACCGTCCCCTTGCAGGAAAACACTGAAACTTATTTGTGAAGCTTCAATATCATCCAGGAAATGGACGGGCACATCCCTTTTGCTGATCCTCAGATCTCGGCCTGTTGTGTGTTTGTTTCCTCTGGCTGGGTTTATTTTGCTGCCGCTCCGATTTCCCTTCGCCCTCGGGTCCAACGGCAGCTGTTTCCAGCCATTCTTCCCAAACGGAGGCCAGAGGCAGGGAGAAGGGAAACCTGCTGCTCCCAGTGATGCTACGAGGAAGCACGAGTTTGATTGGGGTCAGCCCAAAGTTGGTAGCCAGCGTGCAAACTTGTAGTCGCTCCCCTCCCTCCCTCGTGTCATCCTGTCTCCCGGCTTCTTGCCTAACAAAAGAAGACCCAACAGTTGTTTGTATTCCACGTGCTGCATTTTGAACAAGAGTTTAGCTAACTAAGCACCAACTAACACAATGGACATTTTAAAATTCTCTTTGGTCATAGCTTTTCATTCATCCATTCCCTCTCTCCCCAGTGTGACCAATTCATGCACAGCCGGATGGATCTATTGGCCTTGGAGGGGGTGCAGTGCAGATTCAACAGAAGCTTAAATTATGAGGACAGGTTGCATAAACTTGGCTTGTATCCCCCCTGAGTATAGAAGATTGAAGGATGATCTGATCGAGGTGTTTAAATTGTTAAAAAGATTTGATAGGGTAGTTACAGAGAAATTATTTCCTCCGATGGTTGAATCAAGAATGAGGGGACACAATCTTAAAATGAGAGCTAGGCCATTTAAGAGGGAAATCAGGAAGCACTTTTTCACACAAAGAGTGGTTGTAATCTGGAATTCTCTCCCCCAAATGGCTGTGGATGCTGGGGGCCAATTGGAGTTTAAGACCAATAGATTTCTCTTAGGTGAAGGTATCAAGGGATACGGAGCCAAGGTGGGTAACTGGATTTGAGGTACAGATCAGCCTGATCTAATTGAATGGCGGAGCAGACTCGAGGGGCTGAAGGGCCTACTCCTGTTCCTAATGATTTTTCACTAACTCATTGTCCCACGGGGTGACTCCTTGCTGGGGTTATGGTTCCAGAGCTAACTGGACGGGCTCCGTTCCCTTGGCCAGGTGGCCATTCTTTGTGTGAATTTACAGTGGGAGTCGGCAGCTTATCCACCCACAAGGAGAGGGCATCAAAGCCGAGCCCAATCTGTCCTCATCTGGTCTGCACACGTAGCCTTCCAGCAGGACGAACTGAATAAGGATCACTCACAGGAACCTTGGCCAATTTTCCAATTCTTAATTGTGGGTTTACGCTCCACACAGGAATTGAGTTTATAATCTGGGTTGGCATTCCAGTGCAGTACTAATGTAGTTCTGCATTGTTGGAGGTGAAACAGAAAACCAAGGCCTCATCTCCCTGTACTGATGGTTTGGGTGGAAGTTAAAGATCCCATGGCACTAATCGAAGAAGAGAAGGGATCTTACCTGGTGTCCTGTCCAACATTCCTCAACCAACAAACTGGACATCCTTCTCATTGCTATTTGTACAATCTTGTGTAAAATGGCTACATGATAGTCATTCCAGTTCAAAAATAATTGACTGTATGGGAAAAGTTTTAAAGATGGTTCTGACAAATATAAGACGCTGAAAAGTACATACTTTTTCACCTCCAGACACCCCTCACTCCCAGCCTCGACCCAAAAGCTCCAATTCTCAATCGCTTCCCAAATTTCATGGTATTGTAGTAGTGGAATTCTACCAAAAGTCCGCCAGGAAAATAACCAGAATGATAGTCTAACCAGCCGCGGCCTCTGTGTGATCCCAGTTTCTTTCTGCTCTCTACAGCACAGAGAGGTATTGAGTCTTCATCGCTGCCCGTTTGCATTACTCACTACCGGAGTGTTACAGCCATCCGAGACAATCAAGGCTTTGACTACAGCAGAAGGAAATGGCTGGCGTTGGAAATTCAGACTGAACGTTACCATTCCTGAAAGTTTATCATAGCAGGCAGTCACTAAAGCACAGAGGTAGGTTATTTTGAGCAGGAAACTTGGGTGGAAACTGAAAGAAAACAGAGCAGCTAGAAGGGATCAACTCATTTTAACTCCCAACCCAGTACTTCTAATGTTCTGATTTATATATTTATTTTTTAAAAAAAGCAGCTTTAGGCTAGGGAACAGAGTTCCAATTGCTACACATAATCCAGGCATTCTGATAGAATTTCACCCAAAGCCTACCAATTACTGTCTTTACTTAACGTAGACAAGTTATTATATTAACTGACAAAATGTTAATTCTGTTTCTCTCTCCACAGATGCTGTCTGACCTGCTGAGTATTTCTAGCATTTTCTGGTTTTAAGTTCTATTAGCTCAGAATTGAAGGTGGTACTAGGAGTGAGCATGTTGTCACGTGTGATGGCAGTTTGTGTAACCACCCTCCCCCACCCCAACACAGTTCAATGCTGCTATTTTTTTTTTGAAGATGTTTAAAACAGTTTCAGTTACATAACAGAAGCTTCTGATCGGAGCTCTCCCAAAATAACATTGAAAAGAGCATAGGGAACACACAGTGCCCTGGCTGGAGTGGATACTGGCAAGTGGGCAGTTGGCAGAACTCAGGAATTTCTCTCGTCGGCCAAGTTTTCTGGTGTTTGTACCTCTTTAACCGAGCAGAGACTCAGTGTTCCACTGCCTCAAGATGTTGACATAAACATTAGACCGTTGTTCAAAGGTCACACATAGTTGCAAAGAGCAGAAGCATGCTTTAATCTGTATCCGACACCGTGCTCGGGACCGTGTAGAGGGTGCCCCATTCTGTATCTAACCCATGCTTTACCTGCGCCGTGAGTGCTTGATGGGAAAGCGTAGAAGGACCTTTATTCTGCCTCTAACATCGCACTGTAGTTTGAGTTGGGAATGCTTAATGTAAAATGAGGGGGTGAAGTTTCACTTACTTCCGGGTGTAAAACAAGTGCAAGCGGATTGACTGCTTTTTTTTTTTTTTTTTAACGCCCCGTCCAATTTTCATGTCAGCTGAAGTCATTGTAAATCGGGCGGGTTATAAAACAAGATGCTGATCCACTACCGAGTTTCTGCCTGGTGGTATGAATGATAATTCACCACTGGGTGTCTAAACTGGGCAGTGTTCCATTACCCAATGCTGGAATTCTTGGCCTTGATAAGCAGAACATGTCAAACATACAAAAGCAATACACAAACATTAAAAGATTCCTTGAAACTTAAGATAAAAATAAATCCATGATGCATCAAAAACTGAATTTCCTCAGTCTTAAAAAAAAGTTCTCAAGCTGTTTTTGGTTTCCAGGTTTTATTGAACCGCCCCTCAGACCTGAAGTAGAAAGTAAGGTGTCACCAGCAGCCCCACGCTGGAAATATTTTCATAACAGGCCTCCAAAAACTGGAGAACAGGGCAGGCTATCCCACTGGAAGGTGGTTGGGAGTTATTGGAGCCTTTGGAGGACTGTGGGGTTTCTGTGATTCTGTGAATAGGAGTTGGGGGAGGGGTACACAGATACATTATTGAGCTGTGAGAAGTCACACAACACCAGGTTATAGTCAAACAGCTTTATTTGAAATCACAAGCTTTCGAACGCTGCTCCTTCATCAGACTTCACCTGACGAAGGAGCAGTGCTCCGAAAGCTTGTGATTTCAAATAAAGCTGTTGGACTATAACCTGGTGTTGTGTGACTTCTCAAATTTGTCCACCCCAGTCCAACACCAGCATCTCCACATCATTATTGAGCTGATGCTGGTGATATGCAGCGTTAACCACCTCTTCCGCTAAGTTTGTTAATGGTACTCAGTCAGACAGAACAGGAAGGCCCCAGGCTCGATTCCCAGTCTGTGGCGAGTTAGCCAATCTCAGCCGGATTAGCAGAAAAGAAATAAAACAATTGGTCTCAGACAGTGCCCCCGGGCTGGGAGGGAATCGTCAGACAATTTTCCTGTTCCCAATTACGATCCAGTGAATGCTGCTGGGAGAAAAGGGGGGAGGGGGAGGATGGGACTCGGCCGTAATTCCTCCTGGTCACAAAAGAAAGACAACTTTGAACAAACTCAATCCACAGTATCATTGAATGACTGCTTGTGTCAGGAATAATTTTCATTTCCCCCCCACCCCAGTTTCCCCCCCTCTGTTCCTGAAATCATTGACTCCAACTTGCTCGGGCACCAGCTGGCCCCCAGTAATTCCATCCTTTGCATGAGCCTAGACGGAGTGTCGATTGGATAAGCAATGTAGAGGGGGGATTAACGACAAACCCAACCCTGACCTCACCCGAGGGGGTTATTAGAAAGTGATCAGGTGCAGAAACTCTGACCAATGTTTCTACTCCCTATCCTGAGGTACAATTATAATTACTGCTCAGCTGTCTCAACAGGAGTAGCGTTCAGCATTAGGACCTTGTCGTATGTCTCAGCACCACTTGGTTGGCACTTCTCCACGGAGCTATCAAATCATTGAATGTTTCTATTTGAATTCGGTTATTGGGGACGGGCTTCCAATATAAATGTCGACTTGCATGTAGCATGGTCATCGCTGGTTAGACGTATTCCGGGAGTTTATCACCACAGGACCTCCCTCCTCCAACCACCCTGCCCCACACTCCCAACGTCACCCGACACATCCATCCTCACACCGCCCCACCTTCCCACGACCAATTGGAAAGCAAACAGATTCTTCATTAGCCGGTTGGATGATTCTTAACTGTCCAAGAACATAAGAAATAGGAGCAGGAATAGGCCACTTGGCCCCTTGAGCCTGCTCCGCCATTCAATAAGATCATGGCTGATCTTGGGCTCAAAGCCAATTCCCTGCCTGCTCCCCATAACCCATCACTCCCTTATCTTGCAAAAATCTGTATCGCCACCTTAAGCTAACAGCCTTTTTATTCCATCTCCAATATTTTTCTCCCAGGCTGCTCAAAGCAGTGTTCAGGAGACTTACCTTTAATTCCTAGAGACTCCAGGCCAATCCAGAGAGGGTTGGCTACCCTAACTGGCTGAGGTGCACCAGAGGTAGCTGCAATTTTGCATGATGACTCATTGAAACGAGCGTGCTATGAAGAACCCCTCTGCTATAATGGCACATATGGTTAAAGGGAGAGTTCGTTCAAGCAGCCGATACATTCCCTTCGTTCATTCCAACAAAGGACCATGGGTTTCAGGAACTCAATGAGCACGGTCTTGGTCAGGGGTGAGGGAGAACAGCTGGAATACCAGCACAATCTTCACTACAACAATATCACATGATGCACTGCATTTTATGCCCAGTATTTTGTAAATTAAAAAAAAGTTTTCTAAATAAATATACAGTACCCCTTTAAACTGACTGCTGATGTGCAGCTCTGACCCACAGCCCAGAGGTACAACTACATTTATTTCCACGCAGTTAGCCAAATGCTTTTTGCGATGAGCACTGAGCAGCTTTTCCATAAAGAAACAAATCAGCACAATTGTTTGTTCAGATTTCGGAGTAAGCTGCTCCCGGCTGTACCAGGTCTGCTGATGGGGTAGTTTCATGGGCATCGGCTGCCCTCTTGTACCTCACCCAAGCGGCCACTCATTGTGTCAATGATTCTTTATAATCATAGGGCCGTCACAGCCAAACCCTCGCCTGTTCTCACCCAGCACTACCACACTTAGATATGCACCTGAAGTGCCGTGACTTACACTGCTATGGACCAAGAGCTGGAAAGTGCAATTACGCTGGATTTTTCAGCCGGCACAGACACGATGAGCTGAATGGCCTCCTTCTGTGCTGTAAACTTCTATGATTCTACGAACCTACGAACCACATGCACGGGGCAGTAGGAGTCACTGAATGACAATTAGGAGTAGGATTCTTAGCTGATTTGTGCCTTAGGTCCAAGACCCACATATGAATTGTTACAGCCGCACCGGTGTCTTGGTGAGATCAGCTATCACTTGGACCAAGGATGACACCTGGGAGCTTTCTGGTCTGTATTGCTTAGCGGCATATACACAGCCTGTACTCCTAAAATATAACCAATCACATCCCTCCCCGTCAGAAACCAAAGAGATTAGAGTTGCTACTTCGAAATAAATTCCTGGTGAAAGGTATTTCTCTGGCACACTCCTATCCAACATGTTGTGTGACGACAATATGCAGACAAAATTAAACTCTTATCTTATTCTTGCATGCTAGCATTACAGTAACTGTCCATTAAAACAGCGCAAGGAAACTGTTGAATGACAGGGTGTCTGGTTGGGGAGGAGGAAACAATGGATTGGTGTCATCCCCAGTGTTCAAATCTCTGCCATTAACTATCTAATCCCACCAGAAAAACATTTTAAAAGGCGAGTCGTCTTACCAGTTCTAACTTCTTCCCTAAAAATGCAGAATCTGTCTATTGCCTAAATTTCTCCGCTCCTCTCCAGACGCAGTAGTTACAGCACCAACACAAGCCATTCGGCCCAACATGTCTATGCCAGTGTTAAGCCTCCCAACCCCTTCTTCATCTCACCCTATCAGCATATCATATTTCTTTCTCCCTCGTATACTTATTTAGCTTCCCCTTAAATACATTGATGCTATTTGGCTCAACTACTCCATGTGGTAGCAAGTTCCACATTCTAACCCCTCTCTGCGTAAAGAAGTTTTTCACGAATTTCCCTATTGAATTTATTAGTGACTATCTTATTTATGGCCCCTAGTACTGGTCTCCCCTGCAAGTGGAAGCATCTTCTCTACATCTACCTTTCAAACCCTTTCAATCTTAAAAGCGTACAACTCCACACTGGTAGCAACCACCCATGAGCATTCTTCATGCAGTGCCTAGACAGTGAGTGTTAAGCAGCAGGAGTTACTGGATAATAATCAGAAGCTGGAACCCCCAGCTGAAACTTTCCCTCTCTGGAATACTGAAACCAATTGAGGGCAGCAAGATATGTTAACTCTGGCCAAATCAGGAAGTGAACCGCCAGGACCTTAAATATTATTCTTTTAAAAAACATTTAGAGATAAAAATGTTTTTTTTTTAAATGTTCAAGTTGGAGGCATAACCACTAAGCATATGCTGTATGAAGTACACGATCCAGTTTTTCCCTGCGGTCCAATTGCCATTAAAACTGAACAAAGTGTGCCCCCTAGAGGACAGAGGGGAATAACCCAATTAAGGCAAAATGCTTTCTTTGTACATTTTACCGTGGCCGTTTGACAGTTTACCCACTAGCTCCCTATTCCTGTAGATCTGCCGATAATCAGATGGACAATTTATTTGTTTTCCTTCCAGCTCGGGGCCCACTCGCTGCTGTCTGGCATCTGAACTCCTGAAAACGTTGCCACTATGATAAACCAACAGGACCAGTGACCGATATATCCCCCAACCGCACCTCACCACAATAATCAAATACCTACCGACACTATATAGGGTCACGTGAAGAATAGCTTCTTGGGTGAGGTTTTGGCAAGCCACTAACAATTGTGGAACAGTAACCTGGATGAATCAGACCCTTCAGGGGAGGCATGAAGAAAATCAGAAAAAATAATCTAAAACATTGACTGAGTTAACTATTTCAATCTGTTCTATATAGCTGAAATCAGTGAAACCAAACTAAATTCTTATGATTGTCAGAATAAAATGATTAGGAGAGTTATATATATGAGCTTCAGAGTGTACATAAGAAATAGGAGCAGGCCAATCGGCCCCTCGAGCCTGCTCCACCACCCAACAAGACCATGGCCGACCTGATCCTAACCTCAAATCTTCTATCACTCTCCATCCCACCCGAACCCATGTGATCTCCCGGGAGAGGCGAAAAACCAGATAAAAAACCCAATGGCCAATTTGGGAGAAAAAAATCTGGGAAATTCCTCTCCGACCCATCTAGACGATCGAAACTCTTCCAGGAGATCACTCTGTCCCTATATTTTCTACAGTACTTACCTTCTGTAAAGGCGATCTCCACCCCAGCCAGGAACAGGAATAAAACCATCTCCTGAAATCGAACACAGAATTAGAACACAAGTAGGAGGAGCAGAACCAGGCTACACGGCCCCTGGGCCCGCTCCACTAACCACAGGGCTATGACCATGCCGAACCTAGACTCATGTCCAATTTCCTGCCCGCTCCCCGTAACCCTTAATTCCCTTTACTTCTAGGAAACTATCTATTTCTGTTTTAAATTTATTTAATGATGTAGCTTCCACAGCTTTCTGGGGCAGCAAATTCCACAAACCTACCACCCTCTGAGTGAAGAAGTTTCTCCTCATCTCAGTTTTGAAAGAGCAGCCCCTTATTTTAAGATTATGCCCCCTAGTTCTAGTTTCACCCATCATTGGGAACATCCTCACCGCATCCACCCGATCAAGCCCCTTCACAATCTTATATGTTTCAATAAGATCGCCTCTCATTCTTCTGAACTCCAATGAGTAGAGTCCCAATCTACTCAACCTCTCCTCATATGACCACCCCCTCATCCCCGGGATTAACCGAGTGAACCTTCTTTGTACTGACTCGAGAGCAAGTATGTCTTTTCTTCTGATGTATGAAGGAAAGCTTAAAATAGTTTTGATTAGGTATGGGGGACATCTGCTGGTATAATCAAGAACTACATGCAGAGCTGCACCACGCTGCTGATCTCATGATACAGCAATCCTTGGTATGAACTCCACAGAAGGCATATACACCCACCTGCTCAGACATGGCTGATCAGTAATGAGTAATAGAGACAGAAAATAGTGCAAATACACAAAAGGGCCCGGGGGTGGGGGGAGACCAGCTTATTTCTCTCTTTAGATGCCAATGGATAGCAGGCTAATATTTCAGGCAGAGACTTAATTTGATGAAAAGACTCAGCTTAGTAGAGCTAGTCTTTCCCATCTGTTGCAGATTTTCAGCACTTAAGTGTTGGCAGTATGTTTTGCCCTCTTGTAATGAGTACAGCATAGATTTAAGTAGCCGAACTACATGCATCCATCTTGTAGGGTATACAAAGCCATATTTGGAATAGCTCATAATCTAGGGCACATATCTTCAAAAGGACATGGGACACCACAGGATTCAGCAAACCAACAATAATTTCGGTGCTTGAACATTTGCAGGAATCTGGGAGCCAGAGGGCTGAGATATGCAGCTCGTCAATGCATTCTACCACCCTGAGCAGTGGGGCCCACCGCAAATCAGTTTTTTCATTCTTTAAAAGGAGTTATTCTCAGGTCTGTGCTTTGGCAATAGTTACTGCAATCTCAAGTCCCGAGAGAATGTTCCCTAAGGTTAGGAAAACAAAGATCTCCTGAGGTTGTAACAAAATGCTCTTTTGGTGCATTGGCCCATCCTAGACTTCAGGCTTGAGCAAGTTTCATGTAAAAGAGGTTTGAGTAACAGAGTAATGCAAAGACTAGGTGACTAAAACTGTACACAAGTCATAGAAATTACAGTATAGAAGGGGGTCATTTGGTCCATTGTGCCTGTGCCAACTGTTCAACTAGAGCCATCTACTCTAACCCCCCCCCCCCCCATGCATTAGTATTGCAAATGTTTTTGTACACGGACAGTACAGAACACCCTTTCCTTCTAAACTTCCTCTTCCGAGAATGCATCATCATTAGGTATCAGAATGACATGATTTGAAAGCAAGAATACTAATGGTGTTGCTTCACGTGACCACCAAAAAAAAGATTAACTGTTCATTTGTCTCATGATTTATTTTTGCACGATTGTGTCGAGTGCAGAATAGCTGCCATATTTGCCTTCATATGTCACTGTACTTCAAAGTAATTCGTTCTATGACCTTTTATGAGATTTGAGAGACGATTCACTAAAACAGAGAAGGTTAACAAATCTGACAGAAGTGTTCTAAATTGATGAGGGACTTTGAGGAGGTAAATCAGGGAAAACTATTTCCAGTGGTCAGCAAGTTGGTAACCGGAGGGCGTAAATTGATGATAATCACCAAAAGAACAAAAAGGGAGAAGGTATGGAGATTTCTTTTAATAGACAAGAGACTGTTGTAACTGTGGTAGATACAGAATCTATAATAACTTAAAAAGGGAAGTGAATAAGTCTGGAAAAAAGTTAAAGGGCGGGGGAAAGACACTAAGTGCATAGCTTTTTCCAAGAGAGTTGGTGCAAGCACAATGGGCCAGAGAGCCCCCTTCGATGCCATAGTTCTGTGATTCTATTAAGGAACTATACAAATGGAAGTCTTTTTCTAATCTTTCATGGAGGAAAAGAAAAAACTCAGTGCTGCAAATCTGAACTGAAAACAGAAAATTCTGAACACAGCAGGTGGGTCACCATCTGAAAAGTCAGGTTCATTTACCTTTAATGTACCTTCAGTGAGATGGCATCTATGCTGTTTTTATAGGGTATGACGTAATAGTACAAACTGCATGCTTTTGTAATGCACTTTCTGCACAGTGATAAATTCATTGTTTATTTTACTAAATAACTGTACAAAATCTTTATAATGGCTTTCATTTAAGATCACTTTACACAATATTTACATCCCCACCCCCAAATTTATAAAACTTTATATATAATTTGCTATGTAATAGAAATCTGACCCACTGTATCTGTATTCAACATGCATCTAGTCCACATTCCCTCCCACATAGATTTAAGTTATCTTTTCAGGCAGTCTAAAGCAAATTTAAAAGCCAGCAAAAATGTCTGTAGCTCACTTCTGTAAAATGCATTTAAAATTTAAAAAATGACAATTGTCAAGAAGAGCAATGCTTGAAAAGATCAAATCATGCAGAGTTGTAATAGCACAAAATATAACTCTGGCATTCCCCAAGCAACATTAGCTTTTAGAAGCACACTAGGAATTTAAAATCAAGAAGCAATTAAACTTTTCAGACAGATAATCTAGAACTGAGCCATACTGCGGGAATTTGACACTTGAAAGTTTCCAAAATTGCAGCAGTCGCATTGTGCTGTGTGAGGGACAGAAGCAAGTAGATTAAGAGCAAGAACCCACTCTCTCCTTAAAAGAGGCCCACGGGACTGACTCAATAGCCCTAAAAGTCACAGCAATTGGAAAGTCAAGGCAGCAGCTTTGAAATCTTTCATGTAGGTTTTCAAATTGGAGTTCTGAAATAAGCTTTAGCAGTTTAAGCACGGGGCAAGACAAACTTGGAGTAAGTGTTAAAATGGCATCACTGCTAAACCATCGCAAATGCTTTCAACTTTTATATTTTAAAATACTGTAACTCTCAATGATTTTGGCCCTTCAGTTGATTTCATCCTTCCAGAATACCAACCCTCCTGTCAGCAATTGTACTGTTCCCCTCAACCCAAACCTTTAAGAGAACTTGAACCGTCAAATTCCAATGTGTCCAATCAACTCTCCGGCAAGAATTAATCCCCCTCTCACTCTTGTGAAAGAGATCTCCTAATTGGCCCAGATTTAAGCATGGGGATTCAATCTTGCCTTCAATTAATCCAGGTGGTCTCAGCCAAAGTTTGCACAAACACTTTGGGGGGGGGGGGGGGGGGCACGCGGGGGGAAGACAGGTTTCAACCAGAACGCGCATCCATAACATATACAAAAAGGAACAAAAAAAGTCAACAGAATTTGTCCCTGTAAAGGCAATGCGAAATTTGAATGGTTCAGCTAGCCTTAAGGTGTGAACACAGGTTTACACAGCCCAGCGTTAATGTAGTGTTGCACACTCTCGGTGTTCATTCCATTTGAAGTGCCATTTCACATCCACGGTAACCACCACAAAGCAGTTCCATTATTCAATATATGTGCAGCCCTTCACCCTGCATACCAAGAGAAAAGGAACTGAAACAAAGCCAGCAGAGGATGAAGCCAAGATTGAGGTGTTCTTGTTAACCGACTAGTTTTTTTCTGGAGTAGGTCCTTGTGATGCAGCGGCGAACGGGCACTTTGGTGAAAGAAGAGTAATCCTGGTCAATGTCACCAGCGATTGCCAATCTCTTGCTAGTGGAGCCGTCTGTCTGCGAATCCTCATGCACAGTATCTGTAAAAGAGTCAGCACAATCAAGAATGTAGTTTCTTGCTCTCAAAGCACTTGAGAAGCTCCACCTTTGGCTTAGTGGCTAAATATGTTGCGTGGCGTGGAACAGACCCATTCCAAAATCCCAGGTTCAATTCCTGGCCTATGCTGGGTTATCTAATTTCAGTCTCGAAATTACAACTGGTCTCAACCCTGGGTTAAGGACAGCAAAGACAGACATGCAGACGGGGGTTGCTCCTAATCACCAATGACTTCTACTCAAAAGCACACATGTGGATATCAGATGAGGGCAGGAGCAGTCTGGTCGGTGATGCCCTTCGTGTCAAATACCCTGCCAACATCAAAATTATCTAGGCTCACACAAAGAATTGCCACTTGGGCATGGTACCAGAAGTCTGATAGAACTGGTGGAATTGTACGCCAGCAATTAAACATTTTTGAGAGAGGGAGAAATTTGGGGCAGGGTTGGAAAAGAGGGGAAAAAAAGTGCCCAGTAAGCTGAAGGCAGCTTATAATGATTAGGAATGTAGTTGCTGCAGATTCCCATACCTATGGTAATGGCAGGGAGGCAGAGGCATAGGAACCGTACACAACAGCAACGTGCCAATTTTTCTGAAATTTATCTCTCAGCTGATCCCAGAACTAACTTAATGCAGATCAACACTAAATTTTGTTACTGCAGTGGTACAATTCAAAATACTATTGACAAGTTTTGAATTAGGAAGAGGGCATGCTCCACATTTCCCCACTGCTATTAACCAATTGCCATCTCTTCTAACCAAACTTATGCCATTAAAAATCAGGCCCAAAAAAAAGGCTACTACTGAATACGACACTAACTACTGCGATGTGGAAATTGTTCCATCGATAGCCGACTGCTTTATACAATGTGCACCAGTGGAGTGCTTATGGCAAAGGGCACCCTCCAACCTAGTCCTGGTGGGGATGAGATCTCTGGTGAAAAAGCAAATTCACATATACTTCCCCATTTTTGATCGACCTCTTCATCTAGATAAGAGGGAGCACTGCTGGAGAACAGGAGAGATAACTTGTTTCATTCCAATAAAATCCCATTCCAAAGATTCATCTCTTTACAAACTACAGAGATAAAAATTGTGTTAAATATCAAGATAATCTTTTGTAAGCTTCTTCCTCGGAACGTGATCACCTGATGCTTTAAGAGATCCGGCTGCGATAAAAGAACAAGGTAGCAGCTAGGTTGGTCTGCCAGCACAAGTTCAGCTGTTAGAATGCAGCTTACATCAAGAGGAACCCAGAACAAGAAAATGGGTTTCATTTATTCCAATTTAGTTTAGATTTGCCATGTTTACAGTGGTAAGTGGGAACTGAATCACCCAAATTTCCATACTCTGATTTGACACCCATTTGATGTGTTTGGCATTTGTGCACACTCATTCAGATCCAAAAAGCACTACCCACCTCAGCCAACTAATGAAAGCTCGACACATAGTTAAATAAATGGTGTACAACTTTGAGGGCAGGGAAGAAGGGAGGAAGAAAATAAGAGACTTCCCCCTCCCCTAGTGAATCTCTCTCCCTCTTTCCTTTAGTGTTGTCTAACTTAGATCCATGAAACTATTATGGAAGTAGTAATCAGGCATAATACTTAGATATGAAGGAAGTTTGGACTTTACCTCTGGTACCAGGTCTTCTCTTGGCAGGTGTTCTCCCAGAATACAACAATGGTGACTGAGTGAGTGCCAGCAGGCCACTAGCAGACAGGGTTGATTTAACATTACAGCTAGGTGATGTTACAGCTACAGAACACAAATAAAAAGCCATTACAATCACAAGTAGAAAGCAGCAGCTGTACCCAGTCTCTCCTATATTTGTCAAAAGTTTCTCCGGTACACCTCTATGCAAACTGTTCCCACCTCAAACCCCCAAACAGCAAAAAGTACAGAAGCAGCAAGTCTATTGTGCTGGTCACTCCACTATAGCTGCATGTTTCTGCCTATTGTTCATGGGACACATCACCCCATGCACATGCTTTGACATAGTAATAGGACATGTGCCCTGCTGGAAATGATACGGCTCCCTATTTAATCGATTTCGGGAATTGTAGCCCCTTCAGCTGCGATTACTGCCAACATCCCCCGGTTTGGTGGTGGTGGGAAACTGGCTGAGCAGTTACTGAGACAGCTGAATTATAAACAGCACCCTTGCTTCCACACTGCACACACTTCCTGTACTTTTCTTTGGAGCTTTGTTCCTTTTTTCTGTGCACACACCAATGTTAAGTGAAGAAAGTAAAGCGTGGAAACAATGAAACAACTTTCAGTTACTTGCTTACAAGAATTTGGTTTCAAATCTAAACATTGGTTGTAATTTTCTGTTCATTACAACATTGCTTCTAATTTTATCAGCTCAGTTTTATTTCCTCTTATTGCTAATCAGGCTTTCTCCTGCCATTTTTTGTTTCTCTCTGCCCTCTATTTTTTAAACTTCTATTTGCTCACTTCCCGCCGCTTAGGATTTGAGGGCGACTACATTTGGTGGAATCTTTTCCACATATGTACCTGCAATTCTATCTTTTCCTCATCCCATCCAACCTCTAACGACCTAATTCCTCAGAATCCCTCTCCCACCCAGTTTGCCTCTGTAAACATGTTTGCTCACAAGGACATCAGAATGCTCAAGGCCATTGGAAAGCAGCAACTGGCTGCCGCCCTGTAGTGCTTGTTGACCGAGATTCAATGCAAAAGCAGGAACAAGACGACATACATATGGAGGCACAGTTCAGCATCTCTCAAATGGTTTTAGTAGTTTATAAAATTGGTGCTCATTTCCAGCCACATCCAACCTCCAAACCTTGCAACAAACTGCAAAAACTTAACATGTGTCTTTTAAAAGGTCAAGATTAACTAGCACCCAAAATCAGCAATTTGGACTGCTAGTCGTCTGCAGATTGGACTCCAATTTAAATGGATTCAGTTTTAGCAATGCTTCAACTGCAAAATTAGTATCATGCAACTTCATTATAACCAACTAAGTGTGATCATACCCATCTTTTAAGAAGGGACTAGCTATACTGTGTCATTATACGGTGACACTCTCACTTGATTTTCAGTTGAAGGAAGCTGCATTTAACATAGAAGATTGGAGCAGGAGTAGGACATTTCTCTCCGAGCCTGCTCCGCCATTCAATGCGATCATGGCCGATCATCCAAATTCAGTACCCGGTCCCGGCTTTCTCCCCATACCCCTTGATCCCTTTAGCCTTAAGAAATATACCCAACTCCTTCTTGAATATATTTAATGTATTGGCCTCTACTGCTTTCTGTGGTAGAGAATTCCACAGGTTCACCACTCTCTGGGTGAAGAAATTCCTCATTTCCTAAATGGCCTACCCCTTATCCTTAGACTGTGACCCCTGGTTTTGGACTCCCCGACCATCGGGAACATCCTTCCTGCATCTAGTCTGTCTAGTCCTGTCAGAATTTTATAAGTTTCAATGAGATCCCCTCTCATTCTTCTAAACTCCAGCGAGTACAAGCCCAATCAACCCGATCTCTCCTCATACGTCATTCCTGCCATCCCAGTTATCAGCCTGGTGAATCTTCGCTGCACTCCTTCCATGGCAAGAACATCCTTCCTCAGATAAGGCGACCAAAACTGCACACAATACTCAAGGTGTGGTCTCACCAAGGCCCTGTACAACTGCAGCAAGACATCCTTGTTCCTGTACTCAAACCCTCTCGCTACGAAGGCCAACATGCCATTTGCCTTCTTAACCGCCTGCTGCACCTGCATGCTTACCTTCAGCGACTGGTGCACAAGGACACCCAGGTCTCGTTGCACTTCCCCTTCTCCCAATCTATTGCCATTCAGATAATAATCTGCCTTCCTGTTTTTGCCACCAAAGTGGATAACCTCACATTTATCCACGTTATATTGCATCTGCCATTTAAGGTTGCAACCCCTCCCCCTCAACAAAGCAGACAAATCCACAGCTAAACTTAATAATCCAGTCATCACCTCCAACAGGCAAATTCACACCATTGTAATGACAATTATGGATTTGCTTGTTTCAAGGTCAAAGTATCTTGAGCTGCAGTTCCATTAACCCTCCCTCCCAAAAGAAGCGGATACTGCAACAGCTAAGCTACGGTGCAATATTTACTGAATTAGAATTTTGGGAAAGGCAAGGGAAGTAGGAAAATCACCTGGACTATTGAAGACGACCTCATCTTCAATTGAAGGCTGCCACGTAAAGGTTGTGTGAAAAGGAGTGAAAGGGCTGGGTGGAGACTGCTCCTTTTGTTTCTCTTCCAATGAAAATCCCATATCTGAAGAGGCTGCCATCAAATTTGCTTCCTTGCGCTTTTTAGCTTCTCTTTCCTCTTCCGGCACGGGAGAAATAAAACTACTCCCACGTTTTCTGGACCGAAGGCCAAACTTTTCCACTGGACTATCTGGAAATCTCTGGTCCCATTCGACACTAGGGGATTGATCTTGTAACCTGCTCACTCCTTCCATTTCAACCTCTTCCAAAGGCACAGCTTTGTTGCTGTAGTGCTCTGTATAAAAGTTATCTTCCTTTTGCATAGCAGTCGCCTCTCCAGTCTTCTGCCTCTTCCCACTAAGTGGAGTTGTGGCTGCTTTCTTCTTTCGCGGCCAGTTTTTGATGGCATCTGGTGTTTGGGAAGGCCTGATCTTGTGTGTGGGCGAAGGTGTCCAGGGGACAGCTCCCAAATCTGCTTGTGACGGAGAAGAAGTGTTAGAGGAGCACTGGGTTGGAGTATATGACTGGCAGATGTAAGTCTGTACCCCACCTTTCCTGGGCGTAGCCTTTGCTGGAGTGCTGTGGGAAGTATGGAAACAAAATGATGGGGATATATGGCCTCCTTCTATTTTGCCTGAATGCTTAACACACCACGGTGCACTTCTCTCACCTAATGGGCTTTCACACCCACTCCTTTTTACACAGACCGAGGGAGGACTACCATTGCTTTTGGTGACAGAACGCTGCAGCTGTGGGCTAATCACCGTACTGGAACTGGTCCGTTTGAATCGGAGTTTGGGAAGCCCAGAGTCTTGCATTTCCAGCTCAACCTCATAGGTTGGCATCGGCGGCCAATTCTGATCCTTTGGAGTTGAGATTTTCCTGGGAACTTCCGGCATCTGTTGCTGTGCAGCTGCGAGTCTCTGCCTCCTGTCTGGAGTCCAGCGGAATTCATAAGACGTGGATTCCCTTTGAAGCACGGGGGATTTAGTAGCAAGTACAGAGTTCGAAACAATGGAACTGGACGCTTTTCTCAGCACGGCAAACTTCATTTTCAAGCCAGAGCTTTCACTTTGTACAAGTCTCACCTGAGAGATGTCACTACTGTCTTCTGTTTGAGAGCTAGCTGCACCAGAATCTGTTG
Source organism: Somniosus microcephalus (assembly GCF_052327205.1). Taxonomy (NCBI): domain Eukaryota; kingdom Metazoa; phylum Chordata; class Chondrichthyes; order Squaliformes; family Somniosidae; genus Somniosus; species Somniosus microcephalus. The sequence goes on from NC_141013.1 coordinate 13,818,180, forward strand.
TACTAGCCAAAGAAGATGAATCCAGTCTCTCCGATATCAAACTGACATTGGAAAGAAGTTCGGAAACAGTGTGCTGAGAAGAGCGAGAGAGAGAACGTGAAGCATCTAATGCTACAACAGCATTAAAACAGTCCTGTCCAAGATTCCGTAAGTTATCGTTAGTTGCTGGCCAACTATCAGAAATGGTTTCGTTGGGGTCACAGCTTTCATTAGTGTTAGGGATCCCAAAGTTTCCTCGAGGTACACTCACCCACAAACTGGATTCTTGCGAGACATGTTCCCTCTCGAGCTTGGATTTGCCAAATGCCTTGCGGTTCTTTGGAGACTTACTCTGTACATTGTAAATTGTGCTTCTGGTTTTTTCTGGGGATACTAGAACTGCTTCACTCCTAGAAGTTGGTCTGAGTGGTGTACGCAGTATTGGCCTAGATTTAGACAACGTACTCATGTCATTTTTAGATGGTGTAATGTTAAACCCAGACCTTGTTCGTATTGGGGTTTTGAGATGTGGCAGTGTTGAACGAGATATGGATGGCGACCGAGTCTTTATTGGACTTTTGGGTGGTGTGGAGTTATATTTGGACAGTGTCTTTTGATCAACTTTTGAGAGTGCAACATTAAGCCCAATCCTTGTTCTTGGGGATTTGAGGTGTGGAGATGTTGCAGTATATTTAGATAGCTCTGTCACCTCAGATTTTGATCGTGTTACATTAAACATTGATCGTGTCTTTACCGGGCTTGTAGGTGATGTTGCAGTATATTTTGATGGTATTGTCATCTCAGATTTTGACGGTGTTACATTAAACATTGACCGTGTTCTTACCAGGCTTTTGGGTGATGTTACATTATATTTTGGTGTCTTCATCTCAGATTTTGACAGTGTACCATGAAACCCAACTCTCGTTCTTGCTGGGCTTTTAAACTGCATTGCACCAAGTCTAGCTGGCGTATGCACATTATACATCGATCTCGTCATCACTGGAGTTTTCAAGGGCGTTCGAGGACTGGTTTTCCAGATACTCCTTGGTGTAGAAGGGGTGCTTCCATTTGCTTTCTGAGATATGCTCTCATTTGGTGAGCATGAATCGAGTTCTTTATTAGGAGTCCTCTTCAAAGGTTTTGGTGTCCTCGTTCGGGGAGAAACTGCAAAACATTTCATTGCAGTGCGAGAGAAGAACGACTCATCCGATTTTGATTTCCTTAACTTTACTTTTCCTGGTGTACAAGGGGTTGATGATTTATCTTTTGACAAAGTAGTGATCAAATGAGTTGGAGATTGCTTTTTGGACACCCTTACTGGATTATTCAACACAGATACACTTTTCCCCAGTGTTTTCACTTGGGAAGCAAATTCTACAGCCTTTGAAGACACAGCAAGAACATTTACTGTTGAGCTGTTTCTGCAAGGAGATGCCAAGCGCTCACTCCGTCTGAAAGATGGTTTGTCTGGCGAATGGTCCTTGTAAGGAGATGCCAGCATTAGATGCCCACTGGCTGTGGAAGGGGATTTAAACGGGGATTGGACTTCCATTTTCCAGAGTGAAGGACCTTTGTTAGGCATTGTTTTAATCAGACGTTCACTTCGCCTAGGTGACTGAAATTGTGAATCTGTTGCCATTTTCATTGGCGAAGACCCTTTACTTAAGTAACCGTTGGTGTGATTTCTTGTTGTTGGGCTCTTGGAGCTCTTTACTTTCTTCCTTGATGTCAGACAGTGGGGTGTTTGTGGGGAATTTTGGGTGGCTCTGCTCTTGTCTGGGGAGCTCAGCAGTTGCTCAGGAGTTGGCTTTGGACCCTGAGGGCATTAAAGAGACAAAATGATTAAAATGGAATTTCCAACAGTTCATTAGCCCTAAGCTTTCACAAAAAGTTGACGGGACTAAAAATACAATGTCAGCTGACTAGCAAAATGCTGACTAAAAAATTGTCAATTGCTAATATTGTGCGAACTAAACTAGCAACCCAAAAGCTTATTCTCCAGATATTCAGTCTTTTCCCTTTAAGTAGAGTTCGTTCTACTAGTGGAATGTAACATTTACTACAATTTGCAAAAGTTAATTTCGAAAATGACACCGTGGTAAATGTGTGCGTTCAGGTTAAAAGGATGTTAATACGAAGGAATGGGGCACCTTTCATTCCAAGCACCCAGTTATCAGCATTTGCACCATCTTTACATTAAAGGTATTAAGTTTCAAAACTTTACTGTTCAGAAAGGAGCTATGATCTTCTGAATCAAATATTTAGCACTGCTTTCAGAGTAAATAATCCATCTGTACTGCAAGAAGGAAGTACACAAGTGGGAAGGCGGCAGGAGAGGAAAAGCCCACTTCATTCATCCAATCAATTTTTTTTTCCCCCCAATAGCACATCTGATTTTATTTTATCCCCCTCTTGAATAAGATTTGTAAGTTCCATCATACCTGAACTACCGATAAAATCTCAGAGCCTGAACAGTAGCTTTTTGATGAACCCTTCTCTTTAGGACTGATGAGCCCACGTACAGCACCAAAGAAAAGCCGATTTGGAGACTGGCTGCTTCGGTTGTCTAAAGAGAAGAGACCAAGTTAATTAAGTGCATTAGAAACATTTGCTTTTAGTGAGTGCAAAGTTTGAACACCAATTCTACAATACTAAAGACTTGCATTAATGCAGTGCCTTGTCTCAAACTCTCTAAGTGTTTTACATACAATGATCTACTTTGAAGCACAAGTAACTTTGTGTTTTCGGGGCAAAAGCTGTGCCATTTTCATGCAGCACAATCCCACAAACAAGAGATGAATGGCCAGTTGTCAGTTTTTATTTTGGTAGTCCTGGTTCAGAGGCCAATTCTGGCCAACACACTGGAAATTCCCTGTTCTTTCAATAATTGCATGGTACTGTTGTCATCCACTGAACAGGCCTCCCTTTTACAGATCATTCCATCAGTACTGCATTAGTGTGTCAGTCTAGATTGGGCCTCAAACCCCCAGCCTTCTGACTCAGAAAAGAACATTATCAACTGAACGAAGCCAATACTTGCATACCCAGCTTCTTTTCCACATTGTGTTTAAAAAAAGCAGATGACTGTACACCCAATCACACAATGATTTTCTTTAATGTTCCATTAGAAAGGTATTCAAAAACAATTTAAAAAAGATTGTTAAACATAATGCTTGCTCTCTAGTGGCTTGGTGGTTAACAACATTGCCAGAGATCAGAAATTCTTGGATTCGATTCCTGGTGTGCGCTGAGTTAACTGACCTCAGCTGGACAGGAATTTTAGTTGGTGGGATAAAGTTACCCGTAGGACCCCTGAACTATGCAGCAAAACAATCTGCCTGGGTCCCCACTTGATTCAGTGACCCTTTCTTGTGAAGTTCACATCGATGTCAGGTAAGAATAGAAACAGGCTCAACTGTGATGCCCCCAATTATGAAATAGCCCACCAACATGCAGAGTCTAGGTTGAAAGATGAAGAATGGCTGGCGCCCATGGAACAGTATCAAAGGGGGGAGATGGAAATTGGAAAATACACAATCAACCGTTTGATAATTTTTTTTTTTTTTTAATGTTTATAAAATCGAAACTTGAGGAAGTCTTCCCATCATGTCCACTTAAAAAAATCAACTTCAGCAAACCAATGATTTGCTGAGGTTGTGACCTAGGGATGAACAAAAACAACTCACCCATTTTTCAAAAGCAACATGGATAGATGTAGATCATGATAAACTGTTTATTACTTGGAAGTAATTTAAACTTTGATTACCTGCTCTTTGTGCTTTCCTTGCCTGTATTTGTGACAATGAATGGACTCGCTCCAGACTCCGAGACATTGGGCATGATCCAGAGTAGAAGGAACTCGAATGACTTCTGGCAAGAGATGCCTTCCTGATGCGTGGGCTCCTCCTTAGATTTGGGTCTACACACAAGGAATAACTATATAAGGAAGGGAAAACTCTTTTTCAAGGTTGAAATGAGTATTGAATAATTTCAGGAAATGGGATAAAAATTGGCATTTAATTACGATCACTTAGATGACATTTAAAATATGTGATCAGATACTTCAATCATGCGAGATTGCTGCTGCGCAACATAAGAAATAAAAGCTGCATTGTGAACTCTCCTAATGTCTAGAGTAATCTAGCAGGCACAGTGGTGAATTCAGATATTTATCACCCTATTTTTATATTTCTTTGTCACTAATTTCAATTTATCCCCTCTTGTTCCAATCATCTGATTGACCTTGAAGTAATATTCTGGGTTCATATGGCTAGCAATATGTTTTCTCTGAACTGGTTCACCCACTTGAGAAACTTTTCTAATCTAAATATACATCACAACTCATTTGATAGCCTAAGATAACTAGCTTTCTAACTCCGAGGCAAATCATCTGTCCATGGCTATATTTCATACAATCTTAGATACAGCACAAGAGATGGTCATTGGGCCCATCGTGCCTGTACCGGCTCTTTGAAAGAGCTATCCAATTAATCCCAGTCCCCTGCCCTTTCCCCATAGCCGTGCAAATCTTTTCCCTTCAATTATTTATCCAATTCCCCATTGAAAGTTATTATTGAAGCTGCTTCCACTGCCCTTTCAGGCAGTGCATTCCAGATCATAACTCGCCGTGTTAAAAAAAATTCTCATCTCGCCCCGGTTCTTTATTTTGTACCATTCTTTAATTCAGTGAAAGGACTTAACATTGGCAGTTTGTGAAATTTAACTTAGTGAATCTAAAGTGCACGAACAGTAAATGAAATACTCGATCCATCGCCCAAAGACTTACCAGCAGACAGTGCTTTCTCTGGAGATTCTTCCACAATGCCAACATCAGAACCAGACTCTGAGCACCTGCAGAAAGACAGATATGAAACATTATTTTCAAACAAGATTGCTGACATATCTAAAAAGAGAACCTTTCCCTCATTATAGATTGTAATTACTGGCGTATGAAGATTCCAGTGATGTATTCTGACAGGTAATAGAAAGGTAATTGCATTTCATTCTGTATATGGTCACATACCTCCCTCTAATCTGCTTGTGCAGGAGTCGGCGTGACACCTGTTTGTGAAGCGGCGTCTCAGTCACCTTCTTGGTCAGTAATTTCCGATGACCTAAAAAGGCAAAATATATTCAACTTATTCCCTTCCCTTGTTAAGTAGATTTGAGATCCATTGTACAACTAACAAAAATGACTCGACAAGCTTAAATAAAATAAATCGCAATGTGTCATCATATTTCTGTTGTAGGAACATAGGAACAGGAGGAGGCCATTTAGCCCCTCGAGCCTATTCCCCCATTCAATGAGATCATGGCTGATCTGCGACCTAACTCCATATACCCGTCTTTGCCACATATCCCTCAATACCTTTGGTTAACAAAAATCTATCAATATCAGATTTAAAATTAACAATTGACACAGCATCAATTGCCGTTTGCGGAAGAGAGTTCCAAACTTCTACTACCCTTTATGTATAGAAGTGTTTCCCAACTTCACTCCTGAAAGGCCTGGATGCAATTTTTAGACTATGCCCCCCCAGAGTCCTAGACTCCCCAACCAGCAGAAATAGTTTCTCTCTATCTACCCCATCAGTTCCCCTTAATATCTTGAAAACTTTGATCAAATCCTCCCCATAACTTCTAAATTCCAGGGAATACAACCCCATTTTGTGTAATCTGGAGGAAGCTTATAAAGTAAAATTTCTGTTTAAAGCACCTCTGGCTGGAGTAGTCAGTAGCAATCATAGCAGCAGACACAACCCCAAAAGGAGTACATAAAGAGTAGACGATATATTTAAATATAGTCAGTTCAACAACATAACTTCATGTATCTTTACCGTTATCAGTTTTTCCTTCACTGTGTTGGTGCCTCACTCCCTCAACAACCGACACAGACTGGCTCTTCGGCATCTTCGATTTCTTCCTCGGAGACAAGTTTTCCCGATTAAACAGGTTCCTTCTCACTTTTGTAACCTCTATTTGGGGGGGGGGGGGGGAAGGGAAGGGAGGGTTGTCAGAAAACAGAGGAGCAAGATCATTTGAGTGGTAGCCAGCCATTAAATTAAATTAAACATGAAAGCTTCACAGATTAATTAGTGCAATTTATTTTAGGAGTTAAGTTAGGAAACACTTCTACATGCAAAGGGTGGTAGAAGTTTTGAACTCTCTTTCCTCCTTTAAGATGGTCCTTAAAAGCTACGTCTTTGACCAAGCTTTTGGTCATCTTCCCTAATTTCTCCTTGTGGCTCGGTGTCAAATTTTATTCTCTAACACTCCTGTGAAGAGCCTTGGAATGTTTTACGACGTTAAAGATGCTATATAAATACAAGCTGTTGTTGTACACACCAGGCAGTGTATGGACAGGCACGACAGGATTCATTGTTGCCAGTTTTCTTCCCTCCCTAAAAGCATAAATTCCATTTGGGAAACATTTCCATTAGCATAGACGCCGCTCGAATACCTGACTACGTAAAGTGTAGAGATCAGCAGACTATTCCACTATAGAGGCATCATAGACTAGCCCAATCCTGGTCGCACTCGACATTAACATGCAGGTACTTTCCAGCAAGGGTTACTGGATAGTAACCAGAAGCACAAACCATAGCTGATTTTTTTTTTTTTTTTTTTTTTTTTAAACCCGCCTAGCCCAGGGGCCGAGATCAGCCAACTCAGCACAGAGCAGGAATTGAACCCAGGACCCTCCTCTGTGTTGGGTCAGACGAATCTCCAAGCAAGCTTTCAACATTCTTTAATGTTACCGCATTCCTCCCAGCCACAGTAATTGCTAAACTAGACTATTAATTACTACCAACAGCTAACCCCACAGCACAACAGCCCTGCAATTAGGTGGAACTTTACAATCTTAAAAGCCAGCTATACTAAACGTTTGGTCCCTTAGCCACCATTTTCCTGTGAAGTCTACAGGATGTTGTTGCTTTACTGTCAATCCAAACCCAACTGATACTGAAGCAATTTTCGAAGTCTAAAGCATCTACCCAAACTAATGCCAACGGTTACCAATAGAAAGTTCAAAGCCTGAACAAGATAGTCTCTGAATCACTTCTCTCATTAATGGTTTCAAAGGATGAACCAAATATCATTGTTGGTGGCAATTAATGGCCTTCCTCGGTGGGCAGTCGGCTATGCTCAGGAGCATTGGTTTATGGTAACTGAATGCATCAAAATTAGTTGAATTACAATGGATTCCAGAATTTTTACTTGATGTTTTGGAGACGCCTACATCCAATGAATGAATGAAAACAAAAATCACCTAACAATGCATCAATACTCCACACATATTAAGCTTACAGCATCAGGGACTGGCTAGTTTTATAAATAGAAAGTAACATCTTTCACAAAATTCCATTTGCTCTGTCCACATCCTCTGTAGAAACTATTCTTCAAGATGTATTTCTACACCATGCCAAACAACAAAGTTCATTTTTTTCATTTCTCACTACCTCAAAAAATGCCAACTATGAAAAATGCAAATTGTAATATATTCTATACTGAATTGTCATTCTAGCAGGAAAAACAATGAATAATGCACCAGTTTACAGCCAACCTAAATTCTCTTGGGAAGTAAAGAAAAATTCACTAAGTGCAGTTACTTGCAGCTCTTACCGATAGCTACCTTATTTAAAAAAACAAAAAAAATTGTGCCTTTTAGTACAAATATATTTTGCCCCTCTATTTAGGCACCCACAGTATTCTTCCTCTGTAAAAGGTGGAGGATGTTAGGTCTTGCTCTCAACAGCATCTTGCATTTATATAGCACCTGTAGCATAGAAAAATGTCCCAAAGTACTTCACGTAGGCATAATTTAAATTTTTTTTTTTTTTTTTTTTTAAAAAGGGCATTGAACAAAAGATAATATTAGGAAGGACTGAGCAAAAGCTTGTCCAAAGGCATAGGTTTTAAGGAGGATCTTAGGAGGCAACGGAGTTGTAAATGTTGAATAGGATATTGGGAGAGCTCCCTTGCTCTTCTGTAAATAATACAGTTGGATCTTGTGTGTCCACCCGAGCAGGCAGATGAGGCCTCAATTTAACATCTCAACTGAAAGAAGGCACTTCTAATAGCGCAGTACGCCATCAGTACTGCACTGAAGAGATTGCTAGGTGCCCCTGCCATGGGACTCCATATCCACCCCCCTGCACACTGTATGATCTACAGGATGCACTGCAGCAACTCACCTAGGTTACTTAAGACAGTTCCTCCTTCCTCTAAACTCTACTACCACAAACAAGAACAGCAATGTTGTTGGAACAAGGGCAATCTTGTACCCCTCCAAGGCACACAGCACCCTGATTTGGGCATAAATCGCCATTCCTTCATCACCACTGGATCAGAATCCTGAAATTCCCTATCGAGCACTATTGTGGGAGCATCACCACCAGAATGCAGCTGTGATGGAGTGAGGGGCAGATGCAAAAAAGCTAGAATCAGAACCAATGTTCCCACTAATTTTTTTTTTTGGGGGGGGGGGGGGGGGGGGGGCATGCGGCCCTTTTAAATTTCCGTGCATACGCGGTTTTTCCATTTAACAGTTGCCTGTGCGGGACCTCCAGACCGCTGCGTGGCCACGCGGCTCAATGGGAACATTGGTCAGAAGTATAGAGGTATGGTGGAGAGGGGCTGTGACAGATTCGTAAAATGAGGATTTTGAATATGTTGAACCATGGGATCAGCTTGCTAGTTAGCTGGCAGAATGCTAACATTACGAACAGATGCCAATTTTAGAGTACTGAAGCTGCACAACAAAAAAAGGAAATCAAACTGCAACAAATTTTTGAATTCACCAGCAATAAATGCTGTCGTATTTGCCTCGCACATATCGGATTAGTGAGCCATACAACAACACACAAGAGGGGGTTATCACCCAAATGTCCAGACTATGACGTAATCAAGACGTTAGTTATTCCGTAACCAATCACACAGGTCTTACCACTCAGTGGCACAATACTAAATCTATATTTAACAGAATCGTAGATGTTAGTGCACAATGTAAATATGGCCAAATCATACCTTGCACTTCCTTTTGTGATGAAGGTGGTGGTAGCACTGGCTGCTCAATGGCAAAGGACTGACAAGGCTGCAATTTTCCCTGTTACAATAAACACTTTTGATTAATACAATTTCCAGCTACACTCAGATTTTCATGCTGTAATCTTCTACACAAGTTACAAGATGTTCATATATTTTACATTTGTAGAGTTATTTCGACAGGTTCTTCAATCAATCATTCCTTTTAAGGCAAAATAGATGATGTAAATAAAGCAAGATTGAAAATAGTACAGGTACGCTATCCCTTATCCGAAAGCCTTGGAACCAGCTGAGTTTCGGTTTTCAGATTTCAGACGGTATTATTATAAGACTGGGAAATTTGTATTTAATATAAATTTTAAAAGTTCAAGCTACCTCTTGCGACTGTTCCGTGTCTCATTCCCCTTCCTGCTTCTCTGGAAAGCCGGATATCGGCTGACTCCTACTAAGCTGGCCCGCAAATCAGGTCGGGTTGGGGGGGGGGGGGGGGGGAGAAAAGAATATCGGACGGGCCGCTGCAGCTATCGGACCGGCCGCTGTATTGTTGGGTTCACTCTCCCGGTGCCTCCTTCACACTGCCCTGCTCGGCCTGCAATCTCCTACCCACGAGGGAACTCTGTGACCCTCTGCCCTGCTCAGCGTAAGTCGTGCGCCACTCTGGTCATGTCGTGCGCACGACTTACGCTGAACGAAAAAACTTTCGGTTTTTAGAGGTTTTCGGAAGTTCGGATAAAGGATAGTCTACCTGTATTGACAGAATAATCTTACACAAGTGAAGAATGGACCATATGAAATACTTCTCCCAGACAGATGCAGCACAGGACAAGTACAATGCATAGCCATTGCAATACTGCCCTACAATGTGCCTAAACAATGAGGAGGATAGTAACAGACTTCAGGAGGACATGCACAGACTGGTGAAATGGGCAGACATATGGCAGATTAAAGTTAACGCAGAGAAGTGTTAAGTGATGCGTTTTGGTAGCAAGAATGAAGAGAGGCAATATAAACGAAATGATACAAATTTAAAAGGAAGAGAGACACCTGGGGGTATATGTACACACATCTTTGAAGGTGGCATGACAAGTTTAGAATGGGATCCTTGGCTTTATTAACAGAGGCATAGAGTACAAAAGCAAGGATGTTATGCTAAACCTTTATTAAAAAAAAAAAACTGGTTAGGCCTCAACTGGGGTATTATGTTCAATTCTGGGCACCACACTTTAGGAAGGATGTCAAGGCCTTGGAGAGGGTGCAGAAGAGATTTACTAGAATGGTACCAGGGATGAGGGACTTCAGTTATGTAGAAAGACTGGAGAATCTGGGGTTGTTCTCCTTAGAGCAGAGAAGGTTAAGAGGAGATTTGCTAGAAGTGTTAAAATCATGAACGGTTTTGATAGTGAGCAACTGTTTCCAGTGGCAGAAGCGTCAGGTACCAAAGGACACAGATTTAAGGTGATTGGCAAAAGAACCAGAGGCGACAGGAGGAAACAATTTTTTAAAAATCCTACTGAACTCCACAAATAAACTCTAAAGCCTGCACATCTGCCAATGCACTTTATTATGTTTATGTTAATGTATTACAAGCCAAATGAATGTTGAATGTTTAAATGTCTTAATCTAAATGTACACTCTTGGGAGCCGCAAGCCTACATTTCGTTGTACTGCACTTGTGCACTAACAATGACAATAAAGTTGATTATTATTATTATTGTTGTGATCTGGAATGCACTGCCTGAAAGGGCGGTGGAAGCAGATTCAATCACAGCTTTCAAAAGGGAATTAGATAAATACTTGGAAAAAAGATTTGCAAGGCTATGAGGAAAACAGCAGGGGAGTGCAACTAGTTGGATAGCTCAAGAGCCAGCACAGGCACGATGGGCTAAATAGCCTCCTTCTGTGCTGTCTCGTTCTATGATAAACCTCAACCTATCATATGAAAACTGACTTCTGTACAGTTTCAGGCAGATGTTTTGAAATGGCAACTTTGCATTAAAATACAAAACACTACTTCCTTTCCAGTGTGTCGAGGTTTGTATCAGTTAACTACAGGAAAGAGGGGAATATTTTGAAATTAGCTTAGTTCTGGCAGTCAAGGTTGTTTGAAAAACAAGCCTGCTCTTAAAGAGTATTTCTTGTAATTTTCATGCACCAAGGTCTACAATTTCAGCTGCACCTATTCTTCCCTGCACTTCGCCTGCCATCACCCCCACCCCACCTCCAGGGTCCTGATCAGAAATTCCAGCAGGCTTTAGCAGAAGTACAATTTCAGATTTATAAATAGTTACTTCCACCCAAGCAACTTACCCGTTTCACAGATTTTTTGGGCATTTGAATTTGTCGCAAATTATGGGACATCTCAGACATGCTCCGATGCCTCGTCAGTGGAAGGCTCCTAAAAGAAAGTATTTGAACAGTGCTGGGTTTTGAATGCTCACATTTAGAATCGATAGCTAGATTTACTGCACAGAACACAAATTTTACACCTTTAACCCATGTATCTCAAACTTTAGTGCGCATTGGCAATTTAACTTTGTAATACAGGAAACTTTCGTTTAACCGGAGGTTAAAAGTCCGGAAAGCTCTATCTACCGGCAAAATTCAGGAGCCATTTTCTATAAGTTTTTTTTACTTCTCGTTGCTTTTTTTTCCCCGTCAGGCTCTGCAAGGTCTGTAGCTAAGCAACGGGGTTTGTTGATTCACACGGAGCTGAAAAGCTCTATGTTTTAACATTGCCGCTGGTTTATACGGCAGTTTTGATCTAACGGCACCAGCTCAGCCCTGTCAGTGCCGGATAGCAGAAAGTTTCCTGTAAGTAGATCTGGTTTCCTCCAGAGAGCTACATTGTTAACCTGCAAACTTTCATGTCTTACTCAAGACATCCCAGCTGACAGCAGCGCTGTTCAGGCAAAGAAAACATGCATGCAAGACTTCCAACTCTGGACTAAACAGCTGATTTGGCAGTTGTACAGAAAACAGAGCTCTTGCCCTCAGTATCAAACAAAATGTCACCCTTTCAACACCCTACGAGGTGTGGCTGGGAGGTAAGGGACTTTTAAATTCTAGATGGAACAAAGTAGCTGTGTTCCCCTTGCTGTCAAATACTTTAACAATTGCTTTTCTGATCTGCAAAGCACAATTTTTATTAAAAAATCAGGACATCCCAAAAAACACTTCACAGCCAATTCATTACTTTAGAAATGTGGTCACTGTTAGTACTGCATTGAAGAACATAAGGACGTAAGAATTAAGAGCAGGAGTTGGCCATATGGCCCCTCGAGCCTGCACTGCCATTCAATAAAATCATGGCTGATCTTCGACCTCAACTCCACTTTCCTGCCCGATCTCCGTATCCCTCGATTCCCTTAGAGTCCAAAAATCTATATCTCAGCCTTGATAGACAGATTTTTGAAAGGTAAGGGAATCAAGGGTTATGGGGAGCGGGCAGGGAAGTGGAGTTGAGGCCAAGATCAGATCAGCCATGATCTTATTGAATGGCGGAGCAGGCTCGAGGGGTCAAATTACCTACTCCTGCTCCTACATCTTATGAATATGCTCAATGATCCAGCATCCACAGCCCTTTGGGATAGAGAATCCCAAAGATTCACAACCCTTTCAGTGAAGAAATTCCTCCTCATCTCAGTGTTAAATGACCAACCCTTTATCCTGAGACTATGCCCTCTAGTTCTGGACTCTCCAGCCAAAGGAAGTATGAGCCTATATTATATGTTCAAATCTATTGTGTTATGGCACGCATGCATCATTCACACTGTGGACCTATTGGTTCTTACATTTATCCGATACCATACTGGAATAAATACAGCTTTAGGCCTATACATATCTCACCTCACTGCTGTCACTAGGATTTTAGTAGTGTAAAGTGGGTTTGGAAGGTTTTTATACTATCTATACTTAAACTATGGATGGGAAAAAAGACACGCAGATGTACAATTATAGATTCTGCCCTTCCAAACTTGGATTGTATATGGAGTAGGCTGTACAACACTAGAGCAAAGTAGTTGTTACAGGTCTGTAATTGGTGATAATCATGGTTGAAGCAATTTGAGATCACAAATTAAGAGCATCACACAAAGGCAAAGCGTATTGGCTCAAGTGTGCCCTCCCTCGCCAAGAGTACTGGATTCAATGTGCTACCTTAGCCAAATGACAGCAGTGCACCCAATTGTGCAGCGAGATAAAATGCATATTAAGAAAGAGAGAGGGCACCAGTACCTTTTTTTCCGGGATGATCTGGTGCGTAGCTCTTCCAGCTGTTCTCCTTCACAGCCTGCACAGGCAGCCAGTGAGGCCGGTTGGGAATAGTCAGGTGACTCGGTGTCCTGGCTCATGGATTCATCGCTGAAGAAGTCAGTGGGGAGCACAGAGGCCAGACGCGCTGGGACGTTCTGTCCTAATCCGAAGTATAACTCGCCCAATATCTTTGGTACTGTGAACAAATACCTGAAATGCAATATGGTGAAAACCACCTGAATCAATTTCAGATCATATTTGAAAAGAGTAACTGGAGTGAAAGGGAGGAAAGAGAGACGAGACCTGATGCTACTAACCTCACACCATCCAGATTAATTTTATGCAATTTTCTTAGAAGTAAAAACCCAAGTACAAGAGATATGCCAGGATAAAATTAAATATCCAACAATATGCAAAGTGACTCCCCTATTAGCTTCTCCACTAAATCGCAAATGTATACTCAATGTCTGCTCAGCATCATGCCTAGCATTCTTCAGGGCAGATGATGTTTGATAGAGTGGACTAAAGTACTTTGTGAAAACAGTGGCCCCAGGATTTGAAACCCAGCAGTGCCCCTTTCAGACCCAGAAAGTTATGTCCACTTAGAGTAGAAAAGTTAACATTTTTTAGTTTATTTAATATTAAACGTGTACGGTGAGCAAGCAGTAAAGTGCAAATAGCCTAGGTGCTGAACAGGCTGTGATCATTTATGATAATAAAACCACCATCAACCCAATGGAGGAGATTACAAATAAACTCAATGTTACACAAAATTACAGGAAACTTTGGTTTATCCGGAGATTAAAAGTCCGGAAAGCTCTATCTACCGGCAAAATTCAGGAGCCGTTTCCTATAAGTATTTTTACTTCTCCTTGCTTTCCCCCCCCCCCCCCGAGTCAGGCTCTGCAAGGTCTGTAGCTAAGCAACAGCTTCAGCTAGAGACGCTTTTAAGCTGCAGCCGACTGTTTTGAAGCTGTTGCTAAGCAACAGGGTTTGTTGATTCACACGGAGCTGAAAATCTCCGTATGTTTCAACATGTCCGGCAGTTTTGATCTAACGGCAACAGCTCGGTCCCGTCGGTGCCGGATATCACAAAGTTTCCTGTAGTAAGTTTAGAAATTATAGTACACAATATAAAAGTTTTCCTTCAAGTTGCAATACCACAACATTGGGGACGTCACAAGGCATTTGCCTTTTAATGCTATACTCTTTCCCAAAATAGGAAGAGAAAAGGAGAAGCATTTAGTGCATCGAATGAAGCAGCAGTTTGTAATTTGCCTCAGACATCCTTTCCCAATCCCATTGTACAATATATGGGTCAAGATTTTCCTTTTGATTTAACAATTCATAATTGCAGCTAAAGTAGCTTCCTTGCCTCCATCGGCCCACTGGGTAACGGCACAATATGGCAAAGTACTGAGCCATAGGGATCGCAAAATCTCAGGTGAGTTTTTCCAACCAGTGGCAAGTTAATTGCACTTAGCTGCGGGAGTGAGTGGCATCCAGCATCCCACGGCTAAGGGTGAGGGGAAAAAGTCAGTGCTCCCACACCTGGCCAGTGACCGCAACTGGAAAGTGCAGGTGCACTGATGTCAGGAGAGAATAGGATCAGGCTCCAGTATGATACCATCCATGAACGAATAGTTTGCTTAAACTCACTGAAGAATGGGCAAGGTACCAGAGGAATGTTGATACCCATGGAAGCATATCGCAGCATAAATTGTTTCTCCAGAAATGGACGAGAGGGGGAAGATCCCTGTCAACTGGAGTTGTGTGCAGGACAATCATAGCACACTATGCAGACTTGAAGTGACAGGTTCATGCTTGAAGATTGTTTTGAACTTACACATTTAAAATCTCTTCCTCCAGAAACTTTGCAAGAAATGTGGTGTCTTTTGTTAGAGATATGATGCGCAGTAGATTTGTCATCTGCAGTCAAAAACAAAGTTTAGGAAAATATTAGACATTCCTAATGTAGGTATCAAAATACATTTAAAACCCTATTACAAACCACTCATACATCACTGCCTAACAAATGGTCCAATTCCAGACTGTTCCTACAATGCATTTATACTGTAATCCAAGACCAATAGCTGCAGTATCCATTCCAGGGAGGCAGTGCATCAATAATAGACGATTGCCCATACGCACACAAACATTCCAGGAGACAACTGTGCATGCATTCCCAATATTTAAAACTCGGGGGAAAGTTTAGAAAGTGCTCAGGATGTCTAATGTATCTCTGAAAGCTCTTCTCAAACTATCTTGGACTCTACAGTTGAGTTACACGTCACATGGCATCAAACCTAAGCAGTATGAGACTGCCTCCTCCGAGGGTACTCTCACTGCTACTGTCCGGAATTAGAGTGCAAGTACAGCTTTACCGTTGCTGTGAAGTGGACCCTTGTGCTCCTTAAGAAAGCATCCTACACTCGGTCTAGAGACGTTAAACCGAGGCCCCGTCTGCTCTCTCAGATGGACATAAAAGATCCCATGCCACTATTTCAAAGAAGAGCAGGGGAGTTATTCCCGGTGTCCTGGCCCTCGATCAACATCACAAACACAGATTATCTGGTCATTATCGCATTCCTGTTTGTGGGAGCTTGCTGTACACAAATTGGCTGCCATGTTTCCTACATTACAACAGTGACTACACTTCAAAAAAAAAAGTACTTAATTGGCTGTGGGACATCCAGTGGTCCGAAAGGTGCTATATAAATGCAAGTCTTTCTTTTTAGTTGCATTTTTATTAAGGTTTAAAAACCATATGCTGCTAGAACAAAGTCACTTTTGAAGACATTATTTTGTTAATTGAAAAAATGAACTTACATTTATATAGCGCCTTTCACGACCCCAGGACATCCCAAAATGCTTCAAAGCCAATGAAGCGTAGTCACTGTTGTACCGTAGGGCAACACAATTTGTGCACAGCAAAGTCCAATGAGATAAATGACCAGATAATCTGTTTGTGATGTTAATTGAGGTCTAAATATGGGAGAATTCCCCATCTCCTCCTAAAATAGTGCCATGGGAATAGCAATTGCATAACCATTCAAATCAAAAAGGACAATACATCCATGGCACAAACTGATTCGCTACACTCAGTGATGGGATAAATCAGATACAGTGCAGGGAGGCAAAAGCAAAATACTGCAGATGCTGGAAATCTGAAATAAAAACAGAAAATGCTGGAAATACTCAGCAGGTCAGGCAGCATCTGCGGAGAGAGAAACAGAGTTAACGTTTCAGGTCGCTGACCCTTCATCAGTGCAGGAAGGGTCCACCACGCAGCCACTTCCTCCAGTGCAACTTAGCCCTGGCATCAGAATCTAAATCAGGGGTTTTGCCCAGCAAGTTGAAAGAATGCAATTTTCTTTCAGATAGCCTAGACATTCTATTTGTAAAAGAGGAATTATTTTATAGTACTGTACTTGGATTCTGTGCTTCAAATATTTGTCCATTAATTGAATATATGTACTTTTATTTAAAATGACACTTGTGAATTCTGCATTGAAGATGAATGCAGTTAGTGCTGGGGAATAGAACACTGTCTAGGGAAGGCATAGTAGTTAGTGCAGAATGAAGTGTCTCCTATTTTGTTCCAAATTTCTTCAGAGATCACACCTTGCTGCAGGAAAGGGACATTTTTCCATTACCCACCGCAGCAACCCTGTAGCCTTTAAGCGGGATTACCAATTTGGTTTAGTAGGAGCAGCTGCGCAACGCAGACTCGAGCCAACAAGGAATTGGATTGAAACTACTAAACTCATGTCACATTACAACTAGACTTCCATCCCATCATTCTGTGCCAGGTTTCAACCTCGGTCCCAGGGGTGAAACAATTGTACACTTGGTGTAACACTGTACTCACTTCTTCCACAAGCTGTTCCAACTGTTCATGGTCACTCTGCAATGATGGAAACTGCTGACACATCTCCAAACGTAGCAAGACCTGAAGCTGGCAGCTGCAACAAGAGCCATCATTAAAATCAACACAAGGATGATCCTCCAATAACGCACAAATGCAGAAAGAACATTGATCTTCTTTCCTTTCTTACCCGCTTCCCCCACCCCCCCCACATCTTCTCACAGAAGTAATTTTGTTTAGTGTTCAAAGAACAAATATTTTCCACTTTGGTTATCTGGTGTTAGCATATAACATTCCTAGGTCAGATACACAAAGTCAAGACAGAAGTAGGTTAAAATTTCCTCTACTCTTCAAGTAGTATACTTAAGCTACAGGGGTACAGTAGCATAGTGGTTGCTACATAATTAGTAATCCAGAGGCCTGGGCTAATGATCGGTTCAAATCCGACCATGGCAGCTGGGGAATTTAAATTCAGTTCATTAAATAAATCTGGAATAAAAGGATAGTATCAGTAATGGGGACGATGAAACTACTGGATTGTTGTAAAAACACATTCAGGTTCACTAATGTCATAGTCAGAGTCATAACGGCACAGGAGGCGGCCGTTCGGCTAATCGAGTCCATGCTGGCCCTCTGTGGAGCGATCCAGTCAGTTCCATTCCCCCGCTCTATCCCCGTAGCCCTGCAAGTTTATTTCCCTCAAGTGTCTATCCAGTCTCCCCTTGAAAACATTGAGTGTCTCCGCTTCCACCACTTCCGCCGGCAGCGAGTTCCAGGTCCTCACCACTCGCTGCGTAAAAGAGTTTTTCCTCACATCCCCCCTGTATCTCTTGCCCAAAACCTTAAATCTGTGTCCCGTAGTCCTTGTACCATCAACTAGTGGGAATAGCCTTTCACCGTCTAGCCTATCCAAACCCATCATAATCTTGTATAGAAACATAGAAGATAGGAGCAGGAGTAGGCCATTCGGCCCCTCAAGCCTGCTCTGCCGCTCAATGAGATCATGGCTGATCATCCAAATTCAGTACCCTGTCCCTGCCTTCTCCCCATATCCCTTGATCCCTTTAGCCTTAAGAAATATATCCAACTCCTTCTTGAATATATTTAATGAACTGGCCTCTACTGCCTTTTTTGGCAGAGAATTCCACAGGTTCACCACTCTCTGGGTGAAGAAATTCCTCCTCATTTCTGTCCTAAATGGCATACCCCTTATCCTTAGACTGTGACCCCTGGTTCTGGACTCCCCGAACATCGGGAACATCCTTCCAGCATCTAGTCCTGTTAGAATTTTATAAGTTTCGATGAGATCCCCTCATTCTTCTAAACTCCAGCGAGTACAAGCCCAATCGACCCAATCTCTCCTCATACGTCATTCCTGCCATCCCAGGTATCAGCCTGGTGAATCTTCGCTGAACTCCTTCCATGGCAAGAACATCCTTCCTCAGATAAGGCGACCAAAACTGCACACAATACTCAAGGTGTGGTCTCACCAAGGCCCTGTACAACTGCAGCAAGGCATCCTTGTTCCTGTACTCAAACCCTCTTGCTACAAAGGCCTCTATCAAATCACCCCTCAACCTCCTTTGCTCTAATGAAAACAAATCCAGCTTCTCCAACCTGTCCTTGTAGCGAAGATCCCCCATCCCCAGAACCGTTCTGGTAAATCTCCTCTGCACCCTCTCAAGTGCTATCACATCCTTCCTAAAGTGTGGTGACCAGAACTGGACGCAATACTCCAGTTGTGGCCTAACCAGCGCTTTATAAAGGTTCAGCATAACTTCTCTACTTTTGTACTCAATACCTCTATTTATGAAGCCCAAGATCACATATGCTTTGCTAACCACTCTCTCAATGTCCTGCCACCTTCAGGGATCTATGCACATTAACTCCGCGGTCCCTCTGTCCCTGCACACTCTTTAAAACTGTGCCATTAAGTGTATATTGCCTCTCCCTGTTCCTTTTGCCAAAATGCATCACCTCACACTCTTCTGTATTAAATTCCATCTGCCACTTGTCTGCCCATTCTGCTAGCCTTTCTATGTCCTGCTGCAGTCAATTGGTATCATCCTCACTGTTTGCCACACCCCCAAGTTTGGTGTCATTGGCAAATTTAGAAATTCTACTGTATTCCAATATCCAGGTCATTTATATATATCACAAAAAGCAGTGGCCTCAGCACTAACCCTTGGGGAACACCACTGTCTACCATCCTGCAGTCTGAAAAACAGCCAAAACAACCACAACTCGCTGTTTTCTATCCTTAAGCCAATTCCTTATTCAAGCTGCCACTGACCCACCTATTCCATGAGCCTCAATTTTATTTCCTAAAATCCATGTAGACAACATCCATTGCATTCCCTTCATCAATCCCCAGTTACTTCATCAAAAAATTCAATTAGATTAGTCAAACACAATCTGCCTTTTACAAATCCGTGTTGGCTCTCCTTAATTAGCTTAAACCTCTCCAAGTGCCCGTTAATTTTTTCCTTGATTATTGTTTCTAAAACTTTACCCACCACTGATGTTAAACTGTAGTTACTAGGATTGTCCTTACACCCTTGAACAATGGCGTCACATTTGCCACTTTCCAATCCTCAGGCACCCCCCCCCCCCCCCCCCAATCTAAGATTGGAAAATGATGGCACGTGCTTCCGCTATCTCCTCCCCCAATTCCCTTAGCAACCTGGGATGCAAGCCATCTGGACCAGGCAACTTATCAACTCTAAGCATACCCAGCCTTTCCAGTACATCCGGTCTATCAATTTTCACCAATTCCATTGCTTCTACCTTTTCCACTTCTACCGATATTTTGTCAGCATCCACCTCCCTAGTAAACACCGATACAAAGTGCTCTGGAGTACTCTAGCCTTGCCCTGCGCCTCTAAGCAAATATCACCTCCTTTGTCCCCAATAGGCCCCACCCCGCCTCTTACTACCCACTTATTGTTTACATGCCGGTAGAAGATTTTTGGGTTCCCTTATGTTAACCGCCATTCTACTCTCATTCTCTCTTTGCCAATCTTATTTTCATCTTCACTTCCCCTCTCAACTTATTGTATTTGGTCTGGTTCTCCCTTGAAGAATTCACCTGACATGCATCATACACCCTCTCTTTTGTTTCCTCATCTTCTCTATCTCCCTCGTCATCCAAGGAGCCCATGCTTTGGTTCCCTTACCCTTCCCTCTTGTTCCTTTAGGGAAGGAAATCTGCTGTCCTTATCCTTATGCGAATCCAGAACCACAGCAAGTGGTTGACTCTTAACTGCCTTCTGTGGTTGAAGGCGGCAGCTCACCGCCATTTCCTCAAGGGCAATTAGGGATAGGCAATAAATGCTGGCCTTCCCAGCAACACCCACATCCCATGAACGAATTAAAAATAAGCTCAAACAGCTTATTTTAATACAGCAGTGACATTTTTATTTCCCACACTAAACACTGAAGGGGCAGCTTGAATGAAGTAGACAATTTATCAATGTGTTGAATTGTGGATAGTTTTACAGTTCTGTGCAATTCCATTAGTACCTTTACACTTGACAAAAGTATTTAAATAAATTCCTTGCATTTTTCTTGCTTTAGAAATTATAGGCACAAAATTCTGAGTGTCAAAAAGATGGTGGATACAGCCTGGAGTCTCCAATATATAAATATCATCTTACTCACTCTCTGACTTTGAGTTCCTTATTCTCCTGGTTTCCGTACTGCTGCCGAATGGATTTACTGCTCTTCAGTAACTGCATCTGAATCAGATTTATACACGTGGCCTTTAAATAGAGGAGGTAAAATTGTTACATTCAAAAGGTTTACAGAATAATCAGCATTAAATTTGTACTACATTCACAACTGTGAAAGGCAACCAGCAATATGACTAGACATTTGTCCTTCCAAACTTGGGATATGCCTCAAGCTCAAGATTAGGGGATGAACTCTGGCGGAGGTATTAGTGGAAGCAGTTTGAAGTGGGAAGCTTATCACATACATAGTTATATATAGTATTATACATAGTATTTACAGCACAGAAACTGGCTGTTTGGCCCAACAGGTTCATGCTCCACACAAGCCTCCTCCCACCCTTCTTTATCTAACCCCCATCAACATATCCCTCTGTAACTTCTGCTTTTCAATTCTATTCATCTAGAAATGAACCCCAGTGATTTGTTCACTTTTTAAAAAATGGCCGTACAAATCTGCGTTGCTACTTTTAGTGATGTGTATCTGTACCCCCAGATCACTCTGCTCCTCTACCTCATTTAGTTATTTTCCAAGGAGTACGTGGCCTCCTCACTCTTCCTACCAAATGTACCGCCTCACACTTGTCTACACTGAAGTTCATTTCCCAATTACACAACTTGCCTATTCTGCAAGTTTATTAATGTCTTCCAGTATTTGTTGCAGTCCTCAGTATTAACTACACTCCCCAATTTGGCATCCTCCACACATTTTAAAATTGTACTTCTGATGTCAGAGTCCAAATTGTTTATGTAAATAATGAACAACAGTGGTCTCAGCATCAATCTTTGTGGAACACCACTTCCCACCTTTTGCCAGTCTGATAAAATATTGAAGCATATATTGGTTTAAGCATGATAATTCCTATAACAGTACCAATAGACTAAACAACCCAAGGTAGCAACACTACAACATTGTGCTGCATTAAAACAGTGATATACAAAAACAATGCAGTTACTTTTCTCCCTCTTCGTAATAACTCATGAAGGGTCATAATAAGATCATTAAATTACTTCAGAATTATCAGATCAAATTAAAAACTGATAATACCTCAAAATCTTCAGTGTTGCCAGATTTTAGGTACATTTTAATGACTGTTACTGCATTCTGTATGAAACTGAACTGGGACAATTCATCTTCTGCTACATGTTTCTGGTAATTCTCTTTCAAACTAGACACCATCTCCTCGTCACTCTTAAAATCTGTAATAGAGACAGAATTAGAAGCCGAATTTAAAAGTTGCAAATGGGCAATGTGTGAATCATGGTGGATAGTGAAAGATAAAACGCCCTCATTTAACTGGTTCTTGTATTCGGACCATTAATACACCCATTACAAAAATGTGCATAAAATAATGTAGCATAGTACTGTACAACACATTTTAATTTTTAGATACTAAATTTTAAAACTGCAAAACTAAACTAATCCTCCTGAAGGCATCCACAGGTACCACACCTAACTGTCCATTATTCAGCAAATGTTAGTCCCAACCAATGTTTACTGTAAGCTGTGCTTTATTCTGCACGGCCTGTTTCTTTTAATGCGCAGCCCCATTAAATTTCTGCGCATGCGCTGTATTTACAATGTAAAAAACGGTGAGCGACCTGCGCAGCCGCACGCACGCCTTAGCAGGAACATTGGTCTCAACCCAGTCCCCAGTGAACACGAGGCCATAGCACAAAATTGTTCCTCATCCCTTTAATCTAATATTGATCAGCAAACAACTGTATTGTTTTAGCACAGACCTCAAAACCTCTTTTTTTCTTGTATTGGTTTTCATCGTCAAATGCTCAATAATGAACAGCAAGTGACTGACCAACCAGGGTTTTAGCACCCCACCTTGTCAACTAAGACTTAAACTAAGCACATGATGACCATCATATTTGCTATTTGAGGGATCCAAACATCTGAAGGGAAGCTTCCTCTAAAATAATCGAGACAGAATCACACAAATCTCATCTGTAAATTGGATGAAAGGGAGCTAACAACACATACCTACAGTACTCTTTCTCACTCTTTTACTTTTCTGTTTGTCCCCCAAATGTTTCTTGGACTGCTGGGTGGACTCATCTCCGGTGGGAAGCTGCATTCCATCTGGCTGACTTTTTTGGGCTTTCACGTTTAGTCTAGCAACATTCAACATCTGAAGAGAGCGACTCATGGACCTCATCTTCTGCCGGATGGGGGTCCGAGGACCACCTGAAATTAATTGATAAAGCAACAACAGAAACGTTAAGGACAGGCAACAAGATAGAACATAGCACAATAAATAAGCAAGCTACATCCAGTGACTCAGTTGCTAAAGGTAGCACCTAGCCAGGCCACAAGGTTCGAGCAAAATGATCTCAGCCAAATTAGCACTTAGAGGGTGCTACAATTTCATCTCGGGCAGAATCTATCTTTACATGCCGAGTTGGACAGCTTGCTGACACTCACTGTCTAAGCTCACAAGAAAATTGTTCAATTAGAGTATCCATATCCATGGAACCGTGCCACGATTAAGGGTCATCGCATTCAGAACAGGAGGGGAAACAATTGTATAGGAGGGTGGGGAGGGGGAAGAAGCAACACTACTTGAAGTAAATCCCCGACAGCACCATGCTTTAAATTCCAAAAAAGTTATACTACACATACATTGTCTCCTTTTTTCTCCGTGCTCTACAGCTGCTCCAGCTTCGTCTGCAGATTTCCTCTGGTAGAACTCCGCTAAGTGACCAGTTAGGGCAAGTTCAGAATCTATGTTTGCTTTCTCATCCGCTGCCTGCATTGACCTAATAGACAAAGAGCAACTCTGAAGTTTTTTAGGATCTTGTTACTTTATTTCAGAGAAAAGAAATAGCTTTTAATAAGCCACAATTTTAATAATTTACCTGAATGACTCCATCAGAGTAGAGCTAGCTCCTGACAATTCAGATAATGGAAACCACCCTTCAACAAAGGAAATGCTTTGCTGGGAGGTCTCAGCCAATTCTAGTTGTACCCAATCTGGAACAGTAACAGTTTCTAGAAGACAGACAAAATTCAAGTTAATCTTTTACTCTACACCATTAGACAAGGTTTGAGAGCCTGAAATTGATCACACTGGAAAAGAGAAGGTTCATGTTATTTAAGTATTCAAGATTAAAAAAAAAACAACCTCAGTAACATTGAGATTGCTAGAAATTCTAGAGGCAGAGGACATGGACTCACGTGGGGGGTGAATACATGGAACGGATTACTCGGGAGATGGGCAGATAGTGTGGAAAAATTCAAGGGAGAGTTGCAGATATTTGAGGAACTCTGATTGAATTTTTTTGGACCAGCCAAATGGACTGCAACCCTGTTCTTTCCTACATTCCCAGCCCGGAAAGCACGTTATGGATGTTATAAAAGAAAAAAAGTTTAATCAATTGATTGGTCTTGTGTATGTGTATATTGCAACATCATACTGCAATCTCCTGGTTATTTGGTTGATATGTTAGCAGATGGGTCAGCTTTTCATGGTGTGTTAATATTTCATAGGCTGTAATCATTTGTTCAACTTCATTTAAAAACATTTTTGTTGGGATACTGTGGATTTTCTTCTTCCTCTATTGGCATTTGATTCCAAAGAGCAATAGTGTAAAACCTTGTCAAATGGTATTGCTTTAAATAGTCAAAAACGGTCTCAGACAAAAGACTGGCTGCATTCCATTGCTACAGAAATCACAGCTATTCTATAAGTAGTTTTTAGGCTGTTTAAATAGCAATTGGCATTCATACAGCAGGGTAAAACTCACTGTTATTGGAAACTTCAATGCAATGGGATTTGTTAATCCATTAGCTGTCATCACTGCCAACAACTGACTGTCAACTCTCGATAATTCAGAGTTGCTTTTTTCTTTTACACTGAAATTTTAATTACGCAATAAATTTGAAGGTAGCAATGTAAATAACAGAAAAATGGGAATTTAATCAAAAATGTGTGTTTCTAATTCTCTATGACTTTAAAAAGTTCAAGTTAGTTGGATTCCAGTCTGGGCCTCGAAAGGAAAGAACTAACTGCATTTATCCAAATGTAATTTGCTTTATTGCAATGCTGTCCATTTATATACATCTTTAATTTAGAGAATAAATTACCTGGAACGAGTAATCATCATTTTGTCTCGACTAGAGGGGAAATCAAAGATTGAGGCAGATTTCAGAAATTATGCTGCTTAACACAAGGTGCAGAGGTATGATTACAAATTTCAGAAAGATTCATATAAACTGTCCCAACGTGTATAGTGGACGAATCGTGTTAGCATCAACCACACCCGCCATATGCAGTGGGGAACTAGTAAAAATCAGAATTTTAATTTAGTTGCTTAAATGAGACAAGACTGGATTTTGTGAGGATTGCCAACAACCCATGGAACAGTAACTCAACATGAGGCCGCTCGAGGAGAAAAGCGGACAATATTTTTTTACAAATTAAACTAACTACAACAATTAACTTTACTACATTCAGTATCTACAGATACTGTGCTGCAAATGTGAAGATGAAGCACATCAGGAAACTCAATTCTTAAATGTTAATAGAACACTATAGTATATAAGCCATTCAGCCATCAAGTGATTCTGATCATTAAAATATTTTACTTTACAGTACACAGCGCATTTACATTTTACTTACCCAGTTGGTCAGTCATGTAACAATTAAATATTGCCACAGGCAAGCATGAAATTTATAAAGAACAATGAATATACACAGCCATAAAACAGAAATGCACAGCAGGTCAGTGTCTTCTCTCAGATGGTGTGGATTTCCAACAATTTTGTGTGTTGTAATTCCTTTTTACTTCTCCTTAATATATAGCATCACAAGGTGAGAGGTCCTTCAAGACCTTGTGGTTGCTCCAGCCAAATATGCTGCCTTAGATTTCCCACCAGATGATCAAACACTACATGTTCCAATGAGTAAGTTGCACCTCCACACTTACCCAACATAACCAGGTTTGGCAGGGACGTAATAAAGCTCACTACGCACTTGGTTTGAGTATAAAGCAAGGCTTTAATCAACTTGTTTCAGAACATGGAGGTCTAGTTGTACTTCACTAGTTCCTGTCTTACAAAGTGTCCCTGAGCAAGCTGGGCTCACGCCCGAGTATTTATACTCCTTGGACGGCGCCACCAGCTGGCCGTCCAGCGTTATTTCATGAGTAGTTTCTTTACGATGATGAGATTTAGAACAGGCAGTAAGGCTTATTCTTCCAGAAAAAAGTGTGCATAAATAAACCAATCACTTCTAAATCTATTAAATGTAGGCACAAAGCGTTAACAAGTTACATGTTTTGTAACAGTTTGCTTAGAAAGGAAAAGGAGTCTACTTAATATCTTCAGAAAGGATTACATTCTTTTGAATACTGGCGTGGTGTTCTTCTTTAGAGCTACATTTCCATAGGTAGAAAGAGGGATGAGGTCCTGCAGGCAGATTTCAGGGAGCTAGGAAAGAGATTAAAAAGCAGGACCTAAGGTAGTAATCTCTGGATTACTCCCAGTGCCACACGCAAGTGAGTATAGAAATAGGATGATAGAGCAAATGAATGCGTGGCCAGAGAGATGGTGTAGGAGGGAGGGCTTCAGGTTCCTGGGGCATTGGGCTGGTTCTGGGGGAGGTGGGACCTGTACAGGCCGGAAGGGTTGCACTGCAACAGAGCCAGTACCAATATTCTCGTGGGGAGGTTTGCTGGTGCTGTTGGGGAGGGTTTAAACTTAGTTGGCAGGGGGATGGGCACCAGGATGTAGCATGAGAAAGGAGAAACAAAGGGCACAAAGGATTGGGAGAGACAGTTAGCACTAAAGTAAGAAATAGTAAGGTGTTAGGTGGGGTCAGACCAAGAGCACAGGATGGTCTAAGATAGGTTTACAGTGTATACACACGAAGCACAGTAAACAAGGCTGGTGAGCTGCAGGCGCAAATAGCCACATGGGAATATGACGTTGTGGCAATAACAGAGACCTGGCTCAAAAAAGGGCAGGATTGGGTAGTAAATATTCCTGGATATAAGGTTTCAGGAAATATAGGGAAGGAAAGATAGGAGATGGTGTGGCAGTATTGGTTAAGAAGAATGTTACAGTGCTGGAGAGAGAGGGTGTCCTGGAGGGGTCAAGGACAGAATCTATATGGCTAGAGTTAAGAAATAATAGAGGCGCCATTACACTACTAGTTGTATTCTATAGGCCACCCACTAGTAGGAAAAATATGGAGGTGCAAATTTGTAGAGAAATTACAGAGAGGTGCAAGAACTATAGTGATAATGGGGGACTTCAACTATCCTTATATAGACTGGGATAGTGATAGCGTAAAGGGCAGAGGGAGGGAAGAATTTCTGAAATGTGTTCAGGAGAACTTTCTTGATCAGTAGGTTTCCAGCCCAACGAAGGAGGCATTACTGGATCTGGTTCTGGGGAATGAGGTCAGTCAAGTGGAGCAAGTGGCAGTAGGTGATCATTTAGGGAACAGTGATCATAGTATAAGGTTTAGATTAGCTATGAAAAAGGACAGGGAGCAATCTAGAGTAAAAATACTTAATTGTAGGAAGGCCTATTTCAGTGGGATGAGAACGTATCTGGCCCAGGTAAATTCGAATCAAAGATTGGCAGGCAAAACTGTAATGGAACAATGGCCTCAACTGGAGTAGTGTGTCGAATTCTGGGCACCGCACTTTAGGAAGGATGTGAAGGCCTGAGAGAGGGTGCAGAAATGATTTACAAGAATGATTCCAGGGATGAGGGATTTCAGTTACGTGGCTAGACTGGAGAAGTTGGGGTGGTTCTCTTTAGAGCAGAGAAGATTGAGGAGATTTGATAGAGGTGTTCAAAATCATGAGGTCTCGACAGAGTAGATAGCGAGAAACTGTTTCCATTGGCAGACGGGTCGAGAACCAGGGGACACAGATTTAAGGTGATTGGCAGAAGAACCTAAGGCGACATAAGGAAAAACTTTTTTACTCAGTGGTTAGGATCTGGAATGCAATGCCTGAAAGGGTGGTGGAGGCAGACTCAATCACGGCTTTCAAAAGGGAGTTTGCCAAGTACCTGAAGGAATTTTTTTTTCAGGGCTACAGGGAAAGGGCGGGGGAGTGGGACTAGCTGAAGTGCCCTTGCAGAGAGCCGGCACGGGCTCGACAGGCCGAATGGCCTTCTTCCGTGCTGTAACCATGCTATGATTCCTGAAGTGTAAACATTATATAATTACACTGCCAAATGGAGGACTTTGCCTAGAGTTCCTGCTAGCCACAGAACCAGAGACAAGAAATGGAAGTCAACAGCATGACTGCAGTGTGCTCAATTTTGAAAAAAAGTGAGCACTTCTCCAAGACCTAGATAACAAGCAACTTAATGACACGAGTTCCCAAATTTGCAACTGTGAAATGGGCTTCCATTCTGAAGACTTCCAATATCTTGCTGGTGGCCAGAGCATTCTTCAGTTAATCTGAGCCACCCAGTTACTTTGTGTTTTTCCTGTTAATTGTCTATTCAACTGTTCCTATACACCAGCTCACACCCGAGTTCTCATTCAAGGAAACCAATTGTCACAGATAAGCTTTATCCATAAATAAAATTGCACATCTCACTGAAGCTGAAGAAGCCCTATCCTTTACCTAAAAAAATAACAATGCTCAGACCAAAGGAATAAGAAATAGCTGAAAAACATTCCTGATACACAGACCAAGAAAAGGAATAAACTTAATGCTATTACTGCTGCTTCTTTTTCTCACCTGAACAGGTTAGACATTCATCAGTGATATCAGAGAAAAGGTTCAATGCGCTGCCTACAGCATCTGAGAGCTCAGAGGACATCTCGTGGCTACTCTCAGTTATCTCCATCTGCAAGAGAAGCTCCTCAAACTCTGGTACTTGTTCCCAGGAGATCAGTGTGAGCACTGCTGTGCCGCTAAACAAGGGAGACAGGATTCCTGTACTTGGGGGCAGGTAATCATTTGTCTCCACATCAGCAACCTGGAAAAATATGGGGAAAAAAAGTAAATACTGTACTGATTTCTTCTGAGGTTCCTAAATATTTCTTCCCATCAATTTTCCCAACAAGCAGACTCCAATATGACTAATTGCTAACCAGAGCAATGTTACGTTGGAAGAGATATTGCAAGTACCATAAATCTTTTGTTCAACAAGTAACAATTAAACTTCCTGGGGGAAAAGTTGCGACTGCAACATTCAATTAATACACATCTTTCAAACTATTAGTTTATATGAAAAAAATACCCACCACATATATTTCATTGCAAGCCATTTCCTGCAGAAGTCGTTGGAGGAAGCAGTTCTCTTTAGTTTCCTTCTGTTCAGTTCGTTGCAAGACCCAGGAATGTGTTGACAACCGGTCAGTCCTTTGTGGATCCCAATTTTTCACAGCTCCTTTCACTATAATGTTCACCGGCCCAGTCAGGTATTTCTGACTACAGGAAACTGGCTCCAAAGTGACAGGGCAGCACACCTCCTGCTCTCCTGTCCACAAGCAGAAACCACAAAATAATTTTAGAATTTTCCAACATTCACTCATTGGGAAGAACTTGCATTTAAATAGCACCTAATTGCAATGCCCCAAAGCTCTTCAGTCAGTGAATTATTCTGAAGTACAGTCACTTACGTAGATGAGTTCAGCAACCATTTTGCACACAGCAAGGTCTCACAAACAGCAATGAGAGGAATGGTCAGTTGACCTGCTTTGGTGGTGTTGGTTGAGGGAGAAATGTTGCCCAGGACAGTGGGAGAACTGCCTACGCTTCTTCAAATAGTTAAACAGGATCTTTAAACTCCCGCTAACAGGCAGATGGGATCTCAGCTCAAGAATGGCTGACATGAATAACAGTGCTGTGTAACGCTGGAGACAGAGTGATCATAGTAGTTTTGCAACACTCAGTTCACCAATTTCTATTATATTTGGGTAGGAACCAAGGAAGGCAAAGGAAACATCTCTTCCATTATAGCAGATATAAAATCAAATGCTAACAGACAAAACATACATAATCCTTCACTTTTTCATACTTTAGGCTGCATGTATGAAAACTTACTTTTTCCAAAAGATAACCCCTTGAACAATTTGAAAACCAGATTTGACACTACAATTTACATCCCAAGGGGTGTCCAACAGAAATGTTCTGAGATTGTCTTCTGTAGGGAGTTTGACTCTGGAGTCAGGTTGATCCCCCAACTCTGGATTTACACTGCAAGTCAGCTTTGGTGAAAGTGGAAATTGCTTTGCATCAATACTAGACTTTTATCGTAACTGCACCCCAACTAGAGTTAAAAAGTCTCAACTACAGATTGTGTGTCAGGTTAACATAATATAAGCAGAATGCAAGATAGGAAATGCAAAACTGGAACCAAAAAAGCATATTACTCTGAAGGTCCAAAAGCCAACCTTTAACGTACAGAGTGCACACTTTCAAATCTGCTGACTGTAGGCAAAGGGGTCATAATTACCTTGTGTAATCGTCAGTAATCCTTGTTGAAGAGGAAATGTCTTTCGATAGAAACTTTCAACACTCACAAAGTAATTCAGGTTGCAATCAAATGGAAATGTAGCAGCCACTGTTTTCCTCCGTTTCACATACTCCTTTGCATCTGTTCCATTCTCAAAATCAATCTTCTTCAGGCCAACTTGGGAGCCCAGTGAAGTTTTATCCAATAGCAAACCAGAGTCATTAAGTGAAAGTTGCATTAAAGCAGCAAATGGAATTAAACTTCCACCAACTGATCGCATCACCTCCGAGACTATCTTATAGCCAATGTGATCAGAAGCTCCAATGAACTAGAGAGGGAAAAAAATCAAAACCCAGTAATTATTTTGTAAAACCAGGCATACATACTATAAACACGCTGTCAACTTGCAAGGTCCCACAAACAGCAATGAGGTAATGACCAGATAATCTGTTTTAGTGGTGTTGGTAGAGGGATATTGACCTCTGCGCTAGTCTTTGAAATTATGCTGTGGGATCTTTTACGTCCACCCGAGGGGGACAGACGGGGCCTCAGTTGAATGTTTTCCAAACCATCAAATTTAAATGAAACAAACGAGCAAGTAAAAGATAGAATTGCAAATAGGACAGAGTTGCCTTGGCTTTGAGGGCTAGATGGCTGGGCTTGGGTGCCCAATGGATCCACAGCTTGGACATCTCCTTTAAGGCTACAATGCTGTGCATTCCAGAGGTGAAGTAGAGGCCAATTCCTCTTAGGCAGCACCTGCAGTCAATGAGAAGTCAAGGAAATCAACAGGAAATAATTGGCTATGTGACAGCAATTTGCATGCATGACAAAATGATACCCAGTGTAACAGAAATATTAGCAGATTATGGTGCTCTCATGGTGAGAATATACCATTTTATAACAATGCGTATCAAAGTGTGATGGGAAATACAAATAGGAAATGCACTATATGCAAGACTTATTATAAACAGCAAGTGCTTTATTACATTCTCAGCACATCCTAAAGCACTTCACATCCAATGAATTACTTTTTGAAATGCAGTGACTGTTATTTAGGCAAATGCAGCAGCCTATTCGCACATCTCAAATAGCAACGATGACCAATCGGTCTTTGGATTTGTTGCTCGAGGAAAAATGTTGGCAAGGAAACGGCTCTTTTTTGAAGTGTCATGAACTCTTCGATGTCCACCTGAA
Organism: Somniosus microcephalus; assembly: GCF_052327205.1. Taxonomy (NCBI): domain Eukaryota; kingdom Metazoa; phylum Chordata; class Chondrichthyes; order Squaliformes; family Somniosidae; genus Somniosus; species Somniosus microcephalus. The sequence continues at coordinate 13,849,690 of NC_141013.1, forward strand.
CAGGCAGTAGGGACCCTCAGTTTAACGTTTCGCGTGGAAAGATACAACTCATACAATGACATGTGTAATTGCATACAGCAGCTGTAAATGTTACACTTTGATTTGATACAACAGAATTTGACCAATTCAGTTACATAGGAGTAGGCCATTCAGCCCCTCAAGCCTGTTCTGCCATTCAATGAGATCATGGCAGATCTGTATCTTAACTCCATTTACCCACCTTGGTTCCATATCCCTTACTTGAAAAAAACCCAGCAACTCAGTTTTGAAATTTTCAGTTCACCCCTCAGCCTCAAGCTTTTTGGGGGCAGTAGTTCCAGATTTCCACTACCCTTTGTGTACATAGGAACAGGAGTTGGCCATTCAACCCCTCGAGCCTGCTCCGCCATTCAATGAGATCATGGCTGATTTGCAACCTAACTCCATATACCCGCCTTTGGCCCATATCCCTTAATATCTTTGGTTAACAGAAAGCCATCAATCTCCAATTTAAAATTAATTGATTTAGCTTCAATTGCCGTTGGCAGAAGAGTTCCAAACTTCTATCACCCTCTGTGTGTAGAGGTGTTTCCTGACGTCACCACAGAATGGCCTAGATCTAATTTTAAGGTTGTACCCCCCTTCTTCTAGACTCCCCCACCAGAGGAAATAGTTACTCTCTCTCTACCCTATCAGCACCTTTAATCATCTTAAACTCCTCAATTAGGTTGCCACCACCTTAATCTTCTTTACTCAAGGGGATAAAAGCCTATTCTATGAAAATATATTGTAGTAAACAAAAGTTGTGTTTGGGAACTGCTGCACTTTGAACTTTTTAAAAAACTGCATTTGTCCCTGTTTGGGTGGGAAAGAGTTCATTACTACATGCACTAGTCCTGACCATAAATAAATAACCCTATAGTGTGTATTAAAGAACAGTTTACTTATTGTGTAGTCATTTGTTGTGTAGTTTGCACACAGCAAGGTCCCAAAAACAGCCACTAAATAAATGAGCAGATAATAATATTTTGCTGGTACAGGAGTATTGGTCGAGATTAACTTTGGCCAGGAGAACTTGGTACTCTTCTGCGAATAGTGCCACAGGATATTTTTTAACCTGAATTGGCAGACAGGGCTGTGGTTTAACCTCTCATCTGAAAGGGGGCACCTCCAACAAAATTAATTTTTTGATGAAGTAACAGAGGATTGATGAAGGGATGTTGTCTACATGGATTTTTGGAAGGCGTTTGACAAAGTACCACATAGTAGGCTGGTTAACAAAATTGAGGCTCATGGAATAGGTGGGTCAGTGGCACCCTGATAAGGAATTGGCTTAAGGACAGATAACAGTGAGTTGTGGTAAATGGCTGTTTTTCAGACTGGAGGATGGTGGACAGTGGTATACCCTGTAGTGTATGTACCTTTAAGAGAGAACTACTTTTACAGCTCCTGTATACTGTAGTACCGGCAGTGACCACACCTGTATATAAGCCTTGAGCATGCCTCTGTACTGCCAGTCTTGAGACTACCCTACTCCAGTAAATACCTGTTGATTGTTAAGTTAAAGCCTCCGTGTAGTTATTGGAAAATATCCTACTTTAAGAATCACGAATCTAACATACCCCATGATAGATATAGATATATATATGACAAAACTTGGGGTGTGGCAAACAGTGAGGATGATATCAATCAACTGCAACAGGACAGAAAGGCTAGCAGAATGGGCAGACAAGTGGCAGATGGAATTTAATAGAGAAGTGTGAGGTGATGCATTTTGGCAGAAGGAACAGGGAGAGGCAATATACACTTAATGGCACAGTTTTAAAGAGTGTGTAGGGACAGAGGTACTTGGGAGTTAATGTGCATAGGTCTCTGAAGATGGCAGGACATATTGAAAGTGGTTAGCAAAGCATTTGGGATCTTGGGCTTCATAAATAGAGGTATGGAGTACAAAAGTAGAGAAGTTACGCTGAACCTTTATAAAGCGCTGGTTAGGCCACAACTGGAGTATTGCGTTCAGTTCTGGTCACCACACTTTATGAAGGATGTGAAGGCCCTGGAGAGGGTGCAGAGGAGATTTACCAGAATGGTTCCGGGGATGGGGGATCTTAGCTACAAGGACAGGTTGGAGAAGCTGGATTTGTTTTCATTAGAGCAAAGGAGGTTGAGGGGCGATTTGATAGGTGTACAAGATTATGACGGGTTTGGATAGGCTAGACAGGGAAAGGCTGTTCCCACTAGTTGATGGTACAAGGACTAGGGGACACAGATTTAAGGTTTTGGGCAAGAGATACGGGGGGGGTGATGTGAGGTAAAACTTTTTTTTTTTTTTTTTTTTTAAACACACCAAGCGGCGATGACCTGGAATTCGCTGCCGACGGAAGTGGTGGAAGCGGAGACACTCAATGTTTTCAAGGGGAGACTGGATAGGCACTTGAGGGAAATAAACTTGCAGGGCTACGGGGATAGAGTGGGGGAATGGGACTGACTGGATTGGTCTACAGAGAGCCGGCATGGACTCGATGGGCCAAATGGCCTCCTTCGGTGTCGTTATGACTATGAATACAACATTCCCTCAGTACAGCACTGAGATGTTAGACTAGATTATGTCAAGTCCTGGAGTAGGACTTGGACCAGGCCCGGGGTGGCTTTGGAAAGGGAGCATGCGGTGTCCGCCTGTATGCTTGAGGCCTTCCACGGCCACTGGGAACCGCAGGGAATAGTGTCTTATAGACACTGAAAATATAATTCAGTTGGGTTAGGAACCTTTTGATGGGACTTTGTTGCTTATTTTGGCATCTTTTAGTTTGATTGGACCAGAGTCACAACGGCACAGAAGGAGGCCATTCAGCCCATCGAGTCCATGCCTGTTCTCTGTAGAGCAATCCAGTCAATCCCATTCCCCCGCTCTATCCCCATAGCCCTGCAAGTTTATTTCCTAAAATCCATGTAGACAACATCCATTGCATTCCCTTCATCAATCCTCCCTGTTACTTCATCAAAAAATTCAATTAGATTAGTCAAACACGATCTGCATTTTACAAATCCGTGTTGGCTCTCCTTAAACCTCGCCAAGTGCCTGTTAATTTTTTCCTTTAATTGTTTCTAAAACTTTACCCAGCACTGCTGTTAAACTGACCGGCCTGTAGTTACTAGGATTGTCCGTACACCCTTTCTTGAACAATGGTGTCACATTTGCCACTTTCCAATCCTCGGGCACCTCCCCCGCATCTAGGGAAGCCCTTCCGCCATCTCCTCCCCCAATTCCCTTAGCAACCTGGAATGCAAGCCATCTGGACCAGGTGACTTATCCACTCTAAGCATACCCAGCCTTTCTAGTACATCCTGTCTATCAATTTTCACCTCTTCCATTGCTTCTACCAATATTTTGTCAGCATCTACCTCCTTAGTAACCACCGATACAAAGTACTCAGAGTATTCTAGCCTTGCCCTGCGCCTAAGCATATATCACCACCTTTGTCCCCAATAGGCCCCACCCGCCTCTTACTACCCGCTTACTATTTATATGCCGGTAGAGATTTTTGGGTTCCCTTTTCTGTTAACCGCCATTCTACTCTCATATTCTCTCTTTACCAATCTTATTTTCATCTTCGCTTCCCCTCTCAACTTATTGTATTTGGTCTGGTTCTCCCTTGAAGAATTTACCTGACATTCATCATACACCCTCTTTTTTTGTTTCATCATCTTCTCTATCTCCCTCGTCAGTCAAGAAGCCCTTGCTCTGGTTCCCTTCCCCATCCCTCGTTTGGCTGTTTCTTATATTAGTGGTGTCCTTAAAAGGGGCACACTTGTGCCGATTCTTGTTTGGTGACACGGGGGCAACTAGTGCAGTGTCACCCTTATTAACCCATCAAAATCAGCCCACAGCTTTGACTTCGACAAAGGGTGCTACCAACTGAGACAAACTGACACTCAAGTTATTGCTGCTCTAAAGTCAGTCCACCCTGCAGCTCAGGTCAGGCCACAAAAGGATTAATAACTTGCATTTATATAACGCCTTTAACATAGTGAAACGTCCTACGGCACTGCACAGGAACCACATAAGGAAATATTAGGGCAGGTGACCAATAGCTTGGCCAAAGAGCTAGGTTGGGAGCAATCTCCCCACTGGCTGCGTAACTGTCTGGAGGTCCCGCGCACGATGTGCAAAATTTTGAACAGGCCGTGCAGCCTGATAAAGGGACCGCACACCCAAAAAAAATTATTAGGGGGAACATTGGTAGCAAGGCAGAGAGGTTTGGGGAGGGAATTGCAGAGTTTAAAGTTTTGGCTGAGGAGTAAAGACTTGCTTTTATATAGTGCCTTTCACAACCACCAGACGTCACAAAGCACGTTACAGGCAATGAAGTACTTATGAAGTGTAGTCACTGTTGTAGGAAACGGGGCAACCAGTTTGCACACAGCAAGTTCCCACAAACATCAATGTGATAATGACCAGATAATCTGTTTCAGTGATGTTGATTGAGGGATAAATATTGACCAGAACACTGGGGATAACTCCAATACAATAGCAAAAAATGGTGGAAATCTCAAACAACAGAAAATGTTGGAAATACTCAGCAGGTCACGCAGCAGAATGGAGGAAGAAACAGTTAACGTTTCAGGTCGATGTCCCTTTGTTGAATTCTGACGAAGAGTTATCAACCTGAAAAGGTTAACCGTTTCCTACATTACAAGTTAGTACACGTCAAAAAAAAAGTACTTCATTGGCTGTAAAGCACTTTGGCAGGTCCGGACGTCGGGAAAGGCACTGTAAAAGAAAATAGACTTGCATTTATATAGCGCATTTCACAACCAGCAGACGTCTCAAAGCGTTTTACAGCCAAGGAATTATTTTGGTATGTAAACATAGAAGATAGGAGCAGTAGGCCATTTGGCCCCTCGAGCCTGCTCCGCCATTCAATGAGATCATGGCTGATCATCCAAATTCAGTACCCTGTCCCTGCCTGCTCCCCATATCCCTTAATCCCTTTAGCCTTAAGAAATATATCCAACTCCTTCTTGAATATATTTAGTGAATTGGCCTCTACTGCCTTCTGTGGTAGAGAATTCCACAGGTTCACCACTCGCTGGGTGAAGAAATTCCTCCTCATCTCTGTCCTAAATGGCTTACCCCTTATCCTTAGACTGTGACCCCTGGCTCTGGACTCCCCCGCCATCGGGAACATCCTTCCTGCATCTAGTCTGTCTAGTCTTGTTAGAATTTTATAAGTTTCAATGAGATCCCCTCTCATTCTTCTAAACTCCAGCGAGTATAAGCCCAATCGACCCAATCTCTCCTCATACGTCATTCCTGCCATCCTAGGTATCAGTCACTGTTGTAATGTAGAAATACAAGTCTTTCTCTTTCAAATCATCAGCAATATTTTGATTTTGTAAGGGTTTAAAATCCTGCGCCACGCACGCCCCTTACCTGCCGGTGTTGCTCGGTGTCCACCCAGTGCAGTGCAACGTTGTGGCTGGCGAGCAAGGCGCGGACCGGCGCCGGGATGATTCGCTCCGCCAAGTGCTGCGAGCTGTCGGGCTCGGAGAGCTGCAGGAAGCCGAGCAACTCAGCCCGGGAGTGCGGGCAGGGGGCGAAGAGAAAGAGGGACCGGTGAGGCCGGGACTGCGGGGCCTCGGCCGTCGAGCCGCGGCGGGATTTGGCCGGGGACGTGATGTCCGGCCGGTCCCACGGGTAGTCCGACAAGGCCTCGATCAGCGCGGTCTGAGTGGCCGCCGCTGCCGCCGTCGTCGTTCCTCCCCGCTCCCGGCTTCGCTCCGCCTCCCGGCTCAGGGCCTCTTCCAGCTCCTCCAGCTGCCGCAGCCGCGGCTCCCTGAAGCCCTGGCCCCGCCACACGCGGCCCCGCGGCGCCGCCGAGTCGAAGAGTTTAAAGGCCCAGCGGACGTTGGCGAAGCCGGAACGACAGACCGAGTGCAGCAACACCCGCAGCGCGGCCTGCCGGGCCAGGCCGAAGCCGAGCCGGCGCTCCGGGGCCGCGGTGTCCACCAAGAAGGCCATGTTGTGAGAGACCATCGCCGCCGATCGAGCAGGAGGCTCGGAGCCTCGGGCTGCTTGCTGGGGCCAGGGCCGCTCTCAATCTCTCTCCGTCAGCCGCCGGCTCCGAGCCGCCGCCATTTCCCCCCTTGAACTTCAACGGACAACTCTTGGCGCTCTTTTTCCTCCCCAACGCTCATTGGTCCCAGTGGCTTCGCACCGTGCGCTCATTGGGTACTCCCCGGACGTTCCGCTCTTCTGATAGGTCCAAACTCTGCTCTTTCAGATTGATTCGTCTGATTCGCTGAAAGGCGTCCATGCTCAATCGTTGATTGGTCACTTTGCAGCTTAGCTGATTGGATAATATTATTCGACAGTCAGCCAGTAGTATTCGAAGGAGCCGGGCTTCATTTCTGATTGGAGAACCTGAAAGTAAACAATAAGGCGCAGCCAATCGGATAGCCACGTTTAAACTGTAGTTTGTCCTTTTAAAAAGTCTCCACAACATTTAAAGGGGGGGTAAAACTTTGTAAGAAATACCACTCTTTAGAACGGATGTCAAAGTTTTGGAGAAGGCGCAGAGGAGATTCACTAGAATAATACAGACACTAGAGAAGCTGGGTTGTTCTCCTTAGAGCAGATAAAATTAAGGGGAAATTTAATGAGTTCAAAATTATGAGGTCTTTTGATAGTGTAGAGCTGGAAACGGACAGAGCCGGAAAGGACACAGACCTCTGGGGAGGTGTGATCGGCAGAGATGGGGAAGGGAAAGCCAACTCCAACGGCACCCTCCTCCTGACGAAATGCTTAGAACATAGCCTTGTCAAAACCAACGCCTTGTTCCGTCAGAGAGACAAGTACAAGGCTTCATGGCAACACCCTCGTTCCAAGCACTGGCATCTGCTGGACTAGGTCATCGTCCGAGCGAGGGACCACAAGGACGTCCGCATCACCCGCGCCATGACAGGAGCTGACGACTGCTGGACAGACCACTGCCTAATCCGCTCTGTCATCTCCATCAACGTAACCCCAAAACAGTGGTGGCAACGGAAGCAATGCCGCAGGAAAATCAACGCCGGAGCACTCAAAGACCCTACTAAGAAAGCCCTATTCAGCCTGCGACTCACAACCAACCTGACGACTCCCAGTGATTCAGAGACACAGAGTGTCCACAGCGCCTGGTCTGCACTCAAGGCCTCCATAATCAGCATCTTTGAAGAGACGCTCGGTCACTCGACAAGGAAACACCAAGACTGGTTCGACAAGAAGAACCACGAGATCCAGGAGCTAATAAGCCACAAGCGTAAGGCATTCCTGATCTGGAAACAGCAACAGAACTCGAGAGCAAGAAAGCAGCTCTACAGACACCTGAAGGCCGCGGTCCAACAAAAAACTCGCGACATAAAGAACAGATGGTGGCTGGAGAAAGCGCAGGAGATCCAGCAGCTAGCCGACAACCACGATGTGCGTGGACTCTTTAGCGCAGTCAAGACCACCTACGGCCCAAGCACCCAAATTCCTACCCCACTGCGGGCCAAGAACGGAGAGGTACTCATCACGGGAAATTAGAGATGCATGCAATAAGGGCACAGCAGTTATCATGGGTGACTTTAATCTAAATATAGATTGGGCTAACCAAATTAGTAACAATACTGTGGAGGAGGAATTCCTAGAGTGTATATGGGATGGTTTCCTGGACCAATATGCCGAGGAACCAACTAGAGATCAGGCCATCTTAGACTGGGTATTGTGTAATGAGAAAGGATTAATTAGCAATCTTGTTGTGCGAGGCCCCTTGGGGAGGAGTGATCATAAGATGATAGAATTATTAATTAAGATGGAGAGTGAAGTAGTTGACTCAGAGACTAGGGTCCTGAATTTAAATAAAGGAAACTACAATGGTATGAGGCGCGAGTTGGCTAGGTTGGATTGGGGAACATTACTTAAAGGGTTGACGGTGGATAGGCAATGGCAAACATTTAAAGATCGTATGGATGAACTACAGAATTTGTTCATCCCTGTTTGGCATAAAAATAAAACAAAAAAGGTGACTCAACCGTGGCTAACAAGGGAAATTAGGGATAGCATAAGATCCAAGGCGAGGACATATAAATTGGCCAGAAAAAGCAGCAAACCTGAGGATTGGAAGCAGTTTAGGATTCAGCAAAGGAGGACAAAGGGATTAATTAAGAGGGGGAAAATAGAGTATGAGAGTAAGCTTGCAGGAAACATAAAACTGACTGTAAAAGCTTCTATAGATATGTGAAGAGAAAAGGATTGGTGAAGTCAAGCATAGGTCCCTTGCAGTCAGAATCAGGGGAATTTTTAACGGGGAACAAAGAAATGGCCGACCAATTAAATACATACTTTGGTTCTGTCTTCACAAAGGAGGACACAAATAACTTCCCAGAGATGTCGGGGAACATAGGATCTAATGAGAGGGAGGAACTGAATGAAATCAGTATTTGTAGGTGTTATGTATTATGTGTTCTCCTCCCACCTGCGGTGGCGCTGTCACAGCAGACAACTGGTTGGGTTTGTTCTCTTAGTTGGGTTTTTGCTCTCTTTGTTCTATACTCTCCAGAACCTTCTTTTTGAATAAAGTAACCTCATGTTTGAATCTCTGGGTATTGAGTCCTAATTATGTCTAGGTAGAAAGGTACAGACACAACAGTAGGGAAATGGTGTTAGGGAAATTGACGGGATTGAAGGCCGATAAATCCCCAGGGCCTGATAATCTACATCCTAGGGTACTTAAGGAAGTGGCCCTAGAAATAGTAGATGCAATGCTGGTCATTTTCCAAAATTCTGGGACAGTTCCCATGGATTGGAGGGTAGCTAATGTAACGCCACTATTTAAAAAAGGTGGTAGAGAGAAAACGGGGAATTATAGACCGGTAAGCCTGACATCGGTAGTGGGGAAAATGCTAGAGTCCATTATAAAAGATGTAATAGCAGAGCACTTGGAAAACAGTGACAGGATCAGACAAAGTCAACATGGATTTACAAAAGGTAAATCATGCTTGACTAATCTACTGGAATTTTTTGAGGATGTAACTGGTAGAATAGATAAGGGAGAATCAGTGGATGTGGTGTATTTGGACTTTCAGAAGGCTTTCGATAAGGTCCCGTATAAGAGATTAGCGTGCAAAGTTAAAGCACATGGGATTGGGGGTAAGGTACTGACTTGGATAGAGAACTGGTTGGCAGAAAGGAAGCTGAACACCTTGGGTCTCTTCGCCGGGAGCAAGCGGAAGCCAAGCGCAGGCAGCGGAAGGAGCACACGTCAACCCAAGCACCTCACCCACCCGCGCCTTCAACCACCATCAGCCCCACCTGTGACAGAGACTGTAGGTCCCGCATTGGACTCATCAGTCACCTGAGAACTCTTTTTTTTAGTGTGGAAGCAAGTCATCCTCGGTTCCGAGGGACTGCCTAAGAAGAAGAAGATAGGGAGACACTATTCAGCCGGCAGGAGGGTGGGTAACCAGAGGACACAGATTTAGGATAAATTATCCGTGCCTTTGTTACCTCTAGACTTGGCTATTCCAATGCACTCCTGGCTGGCCTCCCACATTCCACCCTACGTAAACTTGAGGTCATCCAAAACTTGGCTGCCCATGTCCTAACTCGCACCAAGTCCCATTCACCCATAATAATAATAATAATAATCAACTTTATTGTCATTGTTAGTGCACAAGTGCAGTAGAACGAAATGTAGGCTTGCGGCTCCCGAGAGTGTACATTTAGATTAAGACATTTAAACATTCAACATTCATTTGGCGTGTAATACATTAACATAAACATAGCCATAATAAAGTGCATTGGCAGATGTGCAGTCTTTAGAGTTTATTTGTGGAGTTCAGTAGGATGACAGCCCTGGGAAAGAAGCTGTTCCTGAATCTGGTCGTTCGGGTGCGATTGCATCTGTAGCGTCTCCCAGATGGCAGGAGGGCAAACAGACTGTGGCTCACTGACCTACATTGGCTCCCAGTTAAGCAACGCCTCAATTTCAAAATTCTCATCCCTGTTTTCAAATCCCTCCATGGCCTCGCCCCTCCCTATCTCTGTAATCTCCTTCAGCTCCACAACCCCTGAGATATCTGTACTCCTCTAATTCTGGCCTCTTGAGCATCCCTGATTATAATCACTCAACCATTGGTGGCCGTGCCTTCTGTTGCCTCGGCCCTCAGCTCTGGAATTCCCTCCCTAAACCTCTCCGTCTCGCTACCTCTCTCTCCTCCTTTAAGACGCTCCTGAAAACCTACCCATTTGACCAAGCTTTTGGTCCTCTGCCCTAGTTTCTCCTTATGTGGCTCGGTGTAAAAATTTTTGTCTTATAATACTCCTGTGAAGTGCCTTGGGACGTTTTACTACATTAAAGGCGCTATATAAATACAAGTTGTTGTTGTTGTTGATGATTGGCAAGAAAAGCCAAGGTGGAGATGTGGAGATTTTTTTTTTTACCCAGCAAGTTGTTAAAATCTGGAATGCATTGCCTGAAAGAGTGGTGGAAGCAGATTCAATAATAACTTTCAATGGGGAATTGGATAAACACTTAAAAAGGTAAGATTTACAGGGCTATCGGGAAAGAACAGGGGAGTGGGACTAATCGGATCGCTCATTCAGAGAGCCGGCACGGGCAAAATGGGCTGAATGGCCTCCTTCTGTGCTGTATGATTCTATAAGAGGGAAGAAACTGTCATTCCAGGAAATATCGTGGAGGCAAATCCTGGAATTTTTTAAGTAACAATTGGATGTTGAAATTGGGGTTGGGGGGGATTTCGGATCATTCTAAGATGGGCTCAGTGGCCTTCCGCATCGCAACTATCCCCTGGTTGTGTGGTTTTTATTTTGATGGCATCAGGTGGAAGCTATTCCCTGATTTTGCAAAATACATTATTGGGTGACAATGCTGGACAAACACAAAAAAGTGATTTGGAAAACCCATTTCGCTTCAAAGCACAATGTTCACAACAGGATCTCTTAATCCAGAGCAACGAGAGGATGTCCACCAATCTGGGGAGAAGAGAAAACTTTGACAACAACTGAAAACTCTAAAATGATGAAAAACACTCTGTAAGCTTCCCTGATGTCCCAGTGGTTAAATGCCTCACCTTAGTGTGGTATGAACCTTACAGGGCCGGAGGGTCCAATGTTTCAACCTGGCCTGTGCTGAGGTAATTGATCACCGAAGGTGGGGGGTGGGGAGGGGGCATTGGTAGTACAACTGGCTTCTGAGCCCCGGGTTAGGAAGGGAAACAGAGGAACATGAGTAGACCATTTGACCCATTGATCTTACACCACCATTTTGATAGCCATGGCAGCTCGTCATCTTTTTAATCACAATTTCTTGCCCTTTCGCCATATACCTTGATACCCTTGCCTCCCACATAAGAATCCATCTCCATTTCATACTTGTCAATTGATTCTGCAGTTATGGTGATCTGGAACAGTGTATTCTTCATTCTTGCTACTCTTTCTAGGAAGATATTTTCCCTGGATTCACTTTGAACAGGCTTAGTTCAAATTCTAAGATGATGTCTCCTCATTCTAGCTTCCCTTATAGAGGGAAGAGTCATTCCCTATCGACCCTTTCAATTCCTTTCGTTATATTACGTATCTCGATCATATCACCTGTTTGATTTTGAGGCAGAAAACTCTCAAGTGGCACATAGAAAGATGGTCGTGGTCATTGGAGGCCAATCATCTCAGCTCCAGGACACCACTGCGGAAATTCCTGAGGGTAGCATCCTAGGACCAACTATCTTCAGCTGCTTCATCAATGACTTTCCTTCCATCATAAGGTCAGAAGTGGGGCTGTTCGCTGATGATTGCACAGTGTTGAGCTCCATTCACAATTCCTCAGTTAATGAAGCTGTCCGTGCCCACATGCAGCAAGACCTGGACAACATCCAGGCTTGGGCTGATAAGTGGCAAGTAACATTCACGCCACACAAGTGTCAGGCAATAACCATCTCCAACCAGAGAGGGCATAACCATCTCCCCATGACATTCAATAGCATTACCATTGCTGTGTCTCCTACCATCAACAACCTAGGGGTCACCATTGACCAGAAATTGAACTGGACCAGCCACATAAATGCCATGACGACTAGAGCAGATCACAGGCTCGGTATTCTGCAGTGAGTGTCTCACCTCCTGACTCCCCAAAGCCTCTCTACCACCTACAAGGCACAAGTCAGGAGTGTGATGGAATACTCTCCACTGGCCTGGATGGATGCAGCTCCAACAACACTCAAGAAGATCAGCACCATCCAGGACGAGGCAGTCCACTTGATTGACACCCCATCCATTGGCTTAAACACCCACTGCCTCCACCATCAGCGCACCGTGGCTGCAGTGTGTACTTTCTCCAGGATGCACTGCAGCAACTCACCAAGGCTTCTTCAGCAGCAACACCCCTCGCCCTCCCCCCCCAAAGCTCACTATCTCTTCCACCTAGAAGGACAAGGGCAGCAGGCGCATGGGAACACCACCACCTCCAAGTTCCCCTCCAAGTCACACACCATCCTGACTTGGACCCATATCGCTGTTCCTTCATTGTCACTGGGTCAAAATCCTGGAACTCCCTACCTAACAGCACTGTGGGAGCACCTTCAACACATGGACTGCAGCGGTTCAAGAAGGCGGCTCACCACCACCTTCTCAAGGGCAACTAGGGATGGGCAACAAATGCCAGCCTCGCCAACAACGCCCACATCCTGAAAATGAATTTTTTAAAAACCCTCAAAGTCTAGACAGGATTTCAATAATTCTTTTATTAATGATTATCACAGAAATATTTAACAAATGCAACATTTAAATGTTTAGTAAATATATATTTTAATATATATATTACATTCAAACTTTTATATGCAAATTTAACATAAACTCTTTCTATCTTTCTCTTGGCCTGAAATCCTTATATAAATCCACACCAATGCAATTGCACATTGTTTCTGAACCAATAATTACTCCACACACGCCTCCTAAGAGTACTCAGGTATTAATTCCAGCTCAGGCTGTCACAGTAACTTAGTGAAGCAGACTCTTCTATTCATCCTCGGGCTGAATGATCATTCAGCCTGTTAAAAAGATGGAGCCAGACAAGGGAAGTGTTTGTAAGTAACTTGCGCTCGCCCGCTGGCTCCCTGGCTACTCCCACTCCCAGTCCCGCTCACTCTCCGCTGTTTTCCTGTGAATCAATGTTGTGGCACCATTGCAGCGTGCTTGCTGGCACCGCACCTCTTCTGAGTTCCAAAGACAACAAAAGGATCTGCCATAGCATTTTACTGAGGTGACACTGCCCTGTTAAATCTTTTTGCCATTAGTTCATAGATGGTGAAGCATGGCACCACCTGAAGCTACAATGGCTGAATTGATGCCCCATAATGGAGTCGTCTGACATCTTTCCAGTGAGCTCAACAGTTCAGTCTCCAGTTGAAAAGCAATACAAAAGCATGCTCTTCCTTCTGGAGGGCCACAGTTCAGTTAACCCTCTCTTTGCTGTACCTGACATGAAGGTGTTTAAAGTCTCTGATAATTTAATCTGAATGAAACAGCAGCAAATTGGTCTGGTGCTACAGGGCATTTGTCTTATTAATGGCTAATTGGATTACAGCCCCTTCTTGACATGCACAGAGTGACAGCTCGGATAGCAATGAAGCAACCCCATATGTCAGTGCCCCCAAGGAGAGATCTTACCTGGACAGGATGGGAAATGCTCACTGGAATTAAAAACACTTTGATAATAAGACACTTTGGTCTGAGTTCATCTGAGCTATTGGCACAAATAGGTTTTGACAAGTGCACTATCTATTTGGTCGAGACATATGAGTCAGGTTTTCTACTGTACGTCAGACAAATTTCCGTATGGAATCATGTGCATTTTCCTTCCTTAATTAAAGAGACAGCGTGCTTTTTTTCCGAGTTAGTGAACAAAGCTGAAGTGCTTTAGGATTAAGGAGCAGCAGCCACCATACATTGTCAGTTTCTGTAAATTGTCTTTAACTGGAACTTCTACAAGCAATATCATTCCACTTACGCTGTTCTTAACCATTCTAAACAACACAATCTAATCCTTGCAACTTGTACAAACACACCAATTAACAAATAATCAACTGATTTTCAGCTATACGCCCTACACACTCTTTCTCTTCCATGGATCCTCGCAGTGTTGAAACCATCTCCGACTCTAACTCATTCTTTCCCCAAGACCCCGAGATTCTGGAGCCCCCTCAGTCATCCCTCCTGTTGCAATCTAAAATCCGAGCTTGGCATCATTTAATGACTGCTTCTTAATGAACCTCTTCATCTTTCCTGGATGGTCTCATTTTGCTTCCTGCTGGGCATGAGCCTGCAGTGTCACTCAGAGAGTTCACAAGATGTGGCTGATGTGGAAAATGGGAAAATGTCACAGTGGTGAAATAGAATTTTTGCTCTGTATCTAATTTGTACCTGACCTGGGTGTGCTTGATGGAACAGTAAAGAGGGAGCTTTATTCGGTATCCAACCTGTGCTGTACCTGACCTGGGAGTGTTTGATCGAACAGTATAGAGGGAGCTTTACTTTGCATCTAAGCGATGCTGCACCTGACCTATGGATGCTTGATGGAGAAGGGCAGAAGATTCTTTGTTTTGCCATCTAACCTGTGCTATACCTTACCTGAGAGCGTAGAGGGAGCATGAATCTGAATCTCACTCATGCTGTACCTGGCCTCAGTGTGTTTTATGAGGCAGTGTAGAGTGAGTTTTAGTATACATGTATTCTGTGCCAAACCTGACCCGGGAGTGCTTGAGGCTGGCACTGGATGCCTGAAATGGAAAGTGTTCCACTCTTCCGCCTAACGTTTTTCACCTTGCTGAATAAAAAATGTACAAAAAAATAAAAGAAATTACAATCTCAGGACAGGGGTCTCTTTAATATTGATGTACTTGTTTGAGGAAATGGCCTGCTGCTGATATGGTGGAAGTAATTAGTGATGAGGGGCCGCCTCTCAAAGATAATGCATTTGCTTGAGTAGCAGATAACCATCAGGCGCAATTAGCATTGGGCACAGATGATGTAAATAAGGGCACCTTGTTATTTTAATTGCTGCATTTGAAAAGACTGTATTACACAAACCTACTGTAATTATTTTGATTTCATTAATTTTTGACATGAACACTTCAGAACTGTAAACTTGTGGCTACGTTAATTGAAATGCATGAAAAATTTAAACCATCCACTAATGGCAGTGCATTTTATATTGGTGAAAAAATGAAAATTTCTATTAATATTTTAGTCCGATTTGCATTCTGTGGCTGGGAGAGTCTGTATAAAAAGCTCTGTTGGCCGCAGGGTACCATCTGTTCCCGGGCCTTCGGTTGATGTCTGGACTGCTGTCCCACATTGGACGATGCAGGACAGAAACGAAATGGAGGAACAGCTGGCATCTGATAAGACACATTTCCAAGGGTTGAACTAAAACAATAGTGAGCGGGACTCACGGTCGCTGGATACATACTGTGGGTGAAGTGGATTCATGCATTGCGAGAATTGGGTTGAGAAATTCTACATATATTTAAACTTGTTTTTTGTGAATTTTTGGACCCATCAAAGTGATA
This sequence comes from Somniosus microcephalus, assembly GCF_052327205.1. Lineage (NCBI taxonomy): Eukaryota > Metazoa > Chordata > Chondrichthyes > Squaliformes > Somniosidae > Somniosus > Somniosus microcephalus. The sequence goes on from NC_141013.1 coordinate 13,865,275, forward strand.
GATGTCAAGTTAGTGCTGAATTAGGGGGCAGTTTTGTTGCTGGGCTCAGGCTCACTAGAGACTGGATTGAGATTACTGAAACTCATCTCATATTGGACCGTTATGGTCAACAGACAAAGAACCCAGGTCCCAGAGGTGAAAGGGCAGTGCCTAACTCACTGCATCTACTTTTTTCCAAATTATTTGTTCTTCTAATTGTGAAGTCAAAACTAAATTAGAGTTTAAACAGTATTTTTTCCCTGCTGGTTTTTCTTGCTCCTCTTTCTAATCTACTCCCCTTATCTCCTCTGACTCTTGCTGAGCTACAATCCCATGCATTCCAGCAGTTCTACGGTCCCCCACTCAAGTCACTGATCTTCAAGTGTAAGCCCAAACAGTAATTGTCAGCAGGATATTCAAGCATAAGCAGGCATCGCAGCTAAGCACTTTCCACACGATGGTCACTGATGAGGGAGCAGGAATCCTGGCGGATTCCCTCCCACCCCCATCCACTAGTCCAGGGGGGCACTGAGGCCAATTGTAGAACCCCTGCTGCTGCCCTGCCTGAGATCAGATAACAGCGTAAGTGGGGAATTGAACCTGGGACTAGCAGTTGTTGGAACCATCTGAAGTTTCAAGTAGTGGAATGGGACAAAGCGTTGAGGAAATCCGATGCATGCCTCTACAGCTCCGCAGAGCAACAATGGGAGATCAGACAAAGCCTCATGCAGCCTCATTCTGCAGGTGTGCTGAGGGAAAAAAAAAATCTCTTAAATTTATTACAGCTAGTGTAATTTTCTTGTTCCCAGTCTCTTTACTAATAAAGTATGTACTGAGGCAGTACTACAGAGCAACCACCAGATGGAGCCAGACAGACACTGCTCCTGTGTTAGTCCCACAACAAGGCCCAGGACAGCTCTTTAACTCTCATCAGCCTCTTAATTTTGTAAAATCTGCACATCTTTGTATTCACAAAAGCAATCTTATAACTGTAGAGCCTACCTAATGCTGTTCGCACGTAGTATTTTCCTGGTCAGTAGCGCATCGGGTTGCCAACTTTGGTTGGAGGTATCCCTGCAGGTTTCATCACATGATTTCCCGCCTCCAACCACCTTTTTTTAATATCTCCAATATTTTTATGACTAACAAACAAAAAAGTGTTCAAAGAAAATGTCAAAAACACACAATTTTTTGAATGCCCTATGATTTTTCTCCCGGGTTACTCACAGCAGCGACTGTGAGCCATGGCAGAAGCGTGACAGTTTTAGGAGACCATTTTAGGGGAATCCTGAGATGTAACGATTTTATGATTGTGCTTCAGCAGAGATTCTGCAAGAGGAATGTTAAAAACTGGGTCTTCTTGAGCGACACGCTCCATCTCAGAATGAAGCTTCACCTCAAAGCCCAAACCTGAACACAAGTGATTCCTCACTCCTGTATTATGAGGTATCCTTTCAGCTGAACTAGCTCTTTAATGACCAGTTCATACACGAGGATGATCCAGGGTCATACTGCTTGGGGCTATGACCATTATTTAACAACAACAATTTGCATTTATATTGCACCTTTAATGTAGTAAAACGTCCCAAGGCACTTCACAGGAGCGTTATCAAGCAAGATCTGACACCGAGCCACATAAGGAGAAATTAGGGCAGGTGACCAAAAGCTTGGTTAAAGAGATAGGGTTTAAGGAGCGTCTTAAAGGAGGAGAGAGAGGTGGAGAGGTTTAGGGAGGGAGTTCCAGAGCTGAGGGCCTCGGCAGCTGAAGGCACGGTCACCAATGGTGGAGTGATTAAAATTGGGGATGCTCCAGAGGCCAGAATTGGAGGAGCGCAGAGATCACGGAGGGTTGTAGGGCTGGAGGAGGTTACAGAGATAGGGAGGGGCGAGGCCATGGAGGGATTTGAAAACAAGGATGAGAATTTAAAAATCAAGGCATTGCTTAACCAGGAGTCAATGTAGGTCAGCGAGCACAGGGGTGATGGGTGAACGGGACTTGGTGCGAGTTAGGACTTAGTCAGTAGAGTTCTGGATGACGTCAAGTTTACAGAGGGTAGAATGTGGGAGGCCGGCCAGGAGTGTGTTGGCATAGTCAAGTCTAGAGGCAACAAAGGCATGGATGAGGGTTTCAGCAGTGGATGAGCTGAGGCAAGGGCGGAGACAGGCGTTGCGACGGAGGTGGAAATAGGCGGTCTTAGTGTTGGCACTATTTAAAGTTAGCCATCAAGAAGCTAAGTCCCATTGGTGCAATCAAAGCAGAGATGAACCTTTGACGGGGTTGGGTCACTTTGTATTCATAGTGAGAGCAAACAATTAAAGGCAACGGTGAGAAAAACCCACACAGTGCTGACTGCAGAACGTGAGAGACAGAAAGCGATATCGAGCACAGCAGGGAATGGCTGGAGTGGGAAGCACAGTACTGGATACGTTCACTGGTAATCCTTATTTAATATTACTTATTGCTCAATTTTTCTAAAACTTAGGGACAGAACTTTCGCAGGAGTTGCCCCAATCTCCCAGTGTAGATTCGGAGGAAGATCAGCAGAACCCCTAGAGAAACAGCATAAATGGCTAATAATAATAATAATAAATGGCTGTTTACACCATTTCTTTGCCAAAATCTCACCGGTGGGAAATTGGGACAACCCCCATGGAAATTAGGATCTTACTGTGTAATTTAGCCTTGTGTTCAAGGTGAGGAATGTTAGTACTGGGGACTGCAACACACACACACACCTATTTCAGGCATCCACTGTCAGCATTTCTGTAGTCCTAGGTCATGTACAACACGGGTTAGATGCAGGTTGAAGTTTACTCTACTGTAACCCAACAACCTGCTCCAGCCACAACCTCAGGGGAGCACTTCATTTCCATTTCCTGCACCAGCCACCCTGTGGCCAACTTGTCAGGGTCTAGAACAAGGGGACATAGATTTCAGATTAATTGTAAGCAAATTAGGACAGAGAGCAAGATAAACTTTTTTGCACAGAGAGTTGTGAGGTTGTAGAGTGTACTACCAGAGTTAGTTTTTGTTGTTCGAGCAGAGACCATGTCAAGGTTTAAGAATAGATTAGCTAGGTGGTTGGACAAAAAGGGAATAAAGGGATATAGGCCTTTATTGCAAGGGGGTTGGAGTATAAAAGTAAGGAAGTCTTTCTACAATTGTACAGGGCCTTGGTGAGACCACACCTGGAGTACTGTGCACAGTTTTGGTCTCCTTATCTAAAGAAGGATATACTTGCCTTGGAGGCGGTGCAACGAAGGTTCACTAGATTGATTCCTGGGATGAGAGGGCTGTCCTATGATGAGAGATTGTGTAGAATGGGCCTATACTCTCTGGAGTTTAGAAGAATGAGAGGTGATCTCATTGGAACATACAAGATTCTGAAGGGGATTGACAAGGTAGATGCTGAGAGGTTGTTTCCCCTGGCTGGAGTGTCTAGAACTAGGGGGCATAGTCTCAGGATAAGGGGCAGGCCATTTAAAACTGAGATGAGGAAGAATTTTTTCTCTCAGAGGGTTGTGAATCTTTGAAATTCTCTGCCCCAGAGGGCTGTGAATGCTGAGTCTTTGAGTATATTCAAGACTGAGATAAATAGATTTTTGGACTCTAGAGGAATCAAGGGATATGGAGATCGGGCGGAAAAGTGGAGTTAAGGTCGATGATCAGCCATAATCTTATTGAATGGCAGAGCAGGCTCGAGGGGCCGTATGGCCTACTCCTGCTCCTAATTCTTATGTTCTTATGTTCTAACAGACGGTCAGGGGTTCAATTGTCACTCCAGAGATTTCAGCACATAATTTAGGCTGTCACTTTCAGTGCAGTACTGAGCAATGTTCTGCGCAGCGGTCTGGAGATCCCACGCGGGCTGCTTGCCAATGGAAAAACTGTGCATGCGCAGAGATTTGAATGGGCCGCGCACCCAAAAAAAAATTACAGCGAACATTGGTACTGAGGGATGAGATATTAAACCAAGGCCCCAACTGCCCTCTCCGTTGAATGCAAAAGATTCCCAAGGCACTATTTGAAGAGGAGCATCTTGACTAACATTGATACCTCAACCATCATCACAGATTAACTGGCCATTTATCTCATTGTTGTATGTGGGACCTTGCTATGCACAAATAGGCTGCCGTGTTTCCCTATGTTACAAAACACTTCAAAAGTACTTACTTGCTGTGAAGCGCTTTGGGATGTTCTGAGATCATGCAAGGTGCTATATAAATGCACATTCTTTCCTCTTCTTTCAACACTCTGTCACGGGGGTTGGGATTTAAACTGAGCCTGATCCTCTTCCCACTCCATTTCCATACTAGGAATTTCATCAGGGCTCTGTAAATAATGATCAGCAGCAGGAATCTGGCAGATTTTCTTTGCCCATCAGGCCTGGCAAGCTTTGATGCCAATTGTAGCACCCCTATTGTCACCTTGAAATTAGCTGATTCAGACCAAGGGTGAAGATTCTGCAGTAGCTGCTTATTTTAATTTCCGGCTACGTGCTTCAAATTTCTGTTTAATTTCATGCGCACCTTTTGAGATAGTTAGATACCTCTCAACCTAAGCTTTGTCCATTGTCAGTCAGCACAGGTAGTATTAGCACTGACAATCCTGACACTAGAGGGACTGAAAGCCCAAGTCCAAAAATAAGTAAAAAATTTGGCCTTGTGCCCTCACTGTTAAGTCTGTGTGTTATAGTGAGAATTACTACACAGACCACAAGAGTAAATTCAACAGGTCTTTACTGGTTGGAGGTCGGACTATATTGAATACAATATTATTACACTGTGCTTATATACCGGTGTGGTCACCACCGGTATTACGTATACAGCAGCCAAAGAAAGTAGTACCTTTCTTAAGGTGGACCAGGCTTAAGTTCTCTTAAGGTGGAACAGGTTACATACACCACAATCCTCCCTTTTTAGCTTAACAGTCATATCCCCAAATAAACATAACATATATACATATATAACTTCAGGTATAACAGTTCAAAGGTTCAGTCTCTCAGGAGGCTTTCTGATTCGGCTTGGATAACGCCTTTCAGTGGTCTCTGATTCTTGTTGTTGAGGTGCCTCCTCTAGTTGGTTGCCAATGTATTGGGTGTCATCATCATCAAATACATTCTCGGCCGAGGTAGATGCTTCAGGTTCATGAACGTCTTCCACAGCTGTCTCTGTCACAACCATGGGTTCGACCCTTGCTCTCGACTCTACCAGTTGATCCGCATGACGCCTTATCACATTATGACCAATATCTACGGTGTACATCAGAGGTCCTTGTCTGGCCCGGATTGTTCCGGACTGCCATTTTTCGTTTCCATAGCCCCTTGCCATCACTGGTTGTCCTACGTCGAAAGTTCGAGTGGTCTTGCTGTTAATATGCCGAAACTGTTTGTTTTCCACTTCCCTCCGCACATTTGGTTTTAACAAGTCCAACTTGGACCGCAACCTCCTGTTATAAAACATCATAGCAGGACTTTGGTTAGTCACGGCATGATCGGCGTTTCTATATGACATCAGGAACTTATCGACCTTGTGTTGCAGCGGAATCTGATCATCATTCATGGCCTTAATAGCCTTTTTGAATGTCTGGACAAATCTTTCAGCCAACCCGTTTGTCGCCGGATGATATGGGGCAGAGGTATAATGTTTAACTCCATTCTTCTTTAAGAATTGTTGGAATTCTTCCGATACAAACTGTGGTCCGTTGTCCGAACAGATCTGTTCTGGCAATCCGTTCCTTGCGAATATTGTCCTTAACACCGCAATTGTCTTTTCTGAAGTAGTGGTATTCATCTTGATGACTTCTGGCCATTTGGAATGTGCGTCCACCGCGATTAGGAACATGGAGTCCATGAATGGACCAGCAAAGTCAATGTGTACACGTTGCCATGGGGCTGAAGGCCATTCCCATGGGTGTAGCGGTGCTATCGGAGGTGCATTTTGCACTTTTTGACACCCAGCGCAGCTTTTCGTTAACTCCTCAATCTGTTGGTCAATACCCGGCCACCATACGTAAGCCCTAGCAAGACTTTTCATTTTAACTCCCCCCAGATGACCTTCATGTAGTTCTTTTAAAACTCTTTCCCTTAACTTGGGAGGAATAATCACTCTTGTCCCGTACATCAAAGTACCATGGCAGACGGACAGCTGGTCTCGCCTTGCCGAGAATGCCGGTAACAGAGGATCACCCCGTGTTGGCCATCCTTTCACTGTCACCTCGTAGACTCTGGACAGTGTCGGGTCGTTCCTGGTTTCTCTTGCAATACTTGCGTTGGTGACAGGTAAACACTCGATAATGGTCGAATGAAATAACTCAACAGGGTCAACTTCCGTCGTGTCTTCATCTTCAGGTAGTGGCAGGCGCGACAGGCCATCAGCATTGCCATGCTGTTTCGTACCTTTGAATTCTATCTGATATTGATGTGCCCCTAAGAAAAGAGACCATCTCTGGAGACGCTGTGCTGTCATCACCGAAACACCCTTCTTAGGGTTAAAAATGGACACCAACGGTTGATGGTCCGTCAGAAGTGTGAATTTTTGGCCCTGTAGGTAATGATTAAACTTCTTCACTCCCCATACAAGGCTAAGGGCCTCCCTATCGATCTGCGCATAGTTGCGCTCAGCGGAGGTCAATGATCTGGATGCAAACGCGACTGGCCTTTCCGTGCCATTTGGCAATTTATGTGAGAGTACTGCCCCAATACCATATGGAGAAGCATCACAAGCCAACCGAATAGGCAGTGTCGGGTTGAAGTGAGCCAACACTTCCTCTGAGGTGATCAATTCTTTGCTTTTGCGAAATGCCTTCTTACAGTTTTCGCACCAGTCCCATGGTACCCCTTTCTGTAAAAGAGCGTTCAACGGATGCAGCACCATGGATAGATTTGGCAGAAATTTATGGTAGTAGTTAATTAATCCTAGAAACGACCTCAACTGAGAGACATTCTCCGGAGCGGGAGCCTTTACAACTGCCGCTATCTTGTCAGGAGACTTATGAAGCCCCTCCCGGTCAATGACATGACCACAGTACGAGATCCGCTTCTGGAAGAACTCACATTTCTGCCGATTTACCCTAAGTCCATACTCTTTCAGTCTGTTGAGCACCAGTTCCAAGTTAGCGAGATGCTGTTCATCACCATCACCTGTGATCAGAATGTCGTCCAGGTAACATTGTGTGCCTGGAATTCCCTGTAATAACTGCTCCATGGCCCTCTGCCAAATTGCTGGAGCCGATGCCACACCAAAAACCAGCCTATTGTACCGGTACAACCCTCGATGCGTGTTGATCGTGAGGTATTGGCGTGACTCTTCTTCAACCTCCATCTGCAAGTACGCCTGTGCCAGGTCTATCTTGGTGAAGTGTTTCCCGCCAGACAGTGAAGCGAAAATATCCTCAATCCGTGGAAGCGGATACTGCACCGTGAGAAGCACCGGATTAACGGTGATCTTGAAATCTCCACAGATGCGAACCTTCCCTGGATCTCCTAGCTTGTTGTTCGCAGGACGTTTCATAACGGGAACAATGGGCGTAGCCCACTCACTCCAATCTACTTTAGACAGTACCCCTGAACGTTCTAGTGCTTCCAGCTCCGCTTCAACTGCAGGTCGTATTGCATAGGGTACCGGTCTGGCTTTAAAAAATTTTGGTTGTGCATGTTCATCAATCTTGATGTTTGCCGTAATTCCTCTCAGTGTTCCCAGTCCCGGCTGGAACACCTCTTTAGCCTCATCCAATATTCTGGACAATCGTTTAGGTTTGACAGCTGTTTCCCCGGAATCTACCGTTAGTGCTTTCAAGGAGTGCCAGTCCATATTCATTTTCCTAATCCACTCCCGTCCTAGTAGTGGTGGACCTCCTTCAGGTAGCACATATAAGTCCATTACTTGGCTTCCTTCGCCCTTGTGGACCACTTCTACCTCTATTTTTCCGATGGGGTACACTCTTTGCCCCGTGTACGTTTTCAATATAATCTCCGTATCCTGTAAGGGAATATGTTGGAATAACCTTCTGTAATCTTTCTTATTCATGACCGTCAATGCCGATCCAGTGTCCAATTCCATTTTTACTTGGACTCCTGCTATCTTAAGAGTGACCCAAATTGTCTGGAGGTCTGTATCCTTACCAACGTTGTGTATTCTTAAGCTATCCAGTTCATTACTGCTAGCGTCTGAATCTGACTTCTGTTCAGTCAAACTGTTCTTTGTCACCTTGTGTACCTTTGCATATTTTCCTTGCGGTGACTTTTTATTGCTGGTCTTCTTTCCTGACCAGCATACTTTAGCTATGTGGCCAAACCTGCCACACGTTCTGCATTCTTGGTTTTTAAACCAACACTGGTTCTGATCGTGCGTTGTCTTTCCACAACGATAACATTTGACAGAACTCAAACCCAATTTGTTTGTACCTAGTTCCGGTGGCCGTAGCTGCATTACTGCCGTGCCTCTCACTGCGGCCTCGTGTGCTGCTGCTATAGTGACCGCCTTCTCGAGAGACAGCTCATTCTCCTCGAGCAGTCACCTTTGTGTATCCTGTTTAAATAAACCACACACAAATCTATCTCGAAGTGCCTCTGTCAGTCCCGTTCCAAACTGACAATATTTTGCTAGCTTACGTAATTCCATCAAATATTCAGCATTGCTTTCATTTTGCAGCTGTCTTCTATCGTAAAATTTAAATCGTTCCGCTAGCATCAGCGGCATGGGGCTAAGATGATTTTTTAGGACAGTAACAATCTGTTCGAATGTCTTATCCGCCGGTTCATCTGGTGATAACAGGTGTTTCAATTGCCCGTATGTCTTCGCACCCATTAAGTTTAGTAATGTTAGTGCTTTATCTGGCTCAGGAATTTTATTTGCCTTACAATAGTTTTGTATGCGTTCTACATACATAGCCCAGTCTTCTATATCACTGTCGAAGGCATTAATGTTCCCATGTTTAGGCATCGTAGCAATTTATCGTATTTTTAATGTTATCTAAGATGGCGGCTTCCCGCTCTTGCCGTCGTCCTCCGCCCACAAAATGGCGGTTTTCCCGCGCTTGGCGGTCTTCACCCATCCCCCGACGCTGTCTCCACTTCACCGCGGCTCTCGCGCCTTCAGTTTCCCCAGACGCTGCGCCTTTAGCCCGAATGCGGCCCTTATCTCCGGTCGCGATCGATGTCCCGCGCTGCGCCTCTCGCTCGAAAGCGGCCCGGCCCTTATCTCTGGTCGCGATCGACCTCACCGCCCTTATTCCTCCGTCTTCCCAGCCCCGTCTGTACAGCCAACGCGGTTGACTTTCTGTCGCGTCGCTGCCCGGCTTACCCACCAGGAGGTAGTAGAAGAAGCTGACAGTCGCTGATGGAGGCTTCGAGGTCAGGATGTCTTCTGCACTCCGGTTGCTCGATGCCTGCCGCTCGACGTGTCTTCCCGTAGGTGATGAGGGCGGAAACCTCTCTTCGACGTCCTGTCTGTGGACGAAGTCGCCGTGGAAATTACTGCAGCAGGGTAAGAATCGGACTCGTCGCCACTGTTAAGTCTGTGTGTTATAGTGAGAATTACTACACAGACCACAAGAGTAAATTCAACAGGTCTTTACTGGTTGGAGGTCGGACTATACTGAATACAATATTATTACACTGTGCTTATATACCGGTGTGGTCACCACCGGTATTACGTATACAGCAGCCAAAGAAAGTAGTACCTTTCTTAAGGTGGACCAGGCTTAAGTTCTCTTAAGGTGGAACAGGTTACATACACCACACTCACCTTGGGTGTTCTCTCATCTGCCGCTAAGATGCACGTACATTTTCAACAACACACATACATTTCAATAGCATTCATTGTACACTGCAGGAAAGCTCAGAGTGCTTTACAGGGCAGAGGACAGTGGGTGGATATTGAGCTGGGGATGTCGGGGTATGGGAGGTCTAGGAGGGGGCAAAAATATGGTGAAAGAGCAGAGTTCCAAAAAGGTATTTGAAGGCAGGGAGCGAAGTGGCAAGGCAGAGAGGCTGAGGAGGAAGTTTCAGAGTCCAGAGACTTAACAGCAAATAAAGATTATTGTTTTATCTTCAAAACAATGGAATGATTTAAAGTGGGGATATGAGGGGTAATTTACTGACCTGACTCCCCTAGCAGGGAGCATTGCATACCAGTGGTGCCTATTGGAAGTTCTGGCACTCCCTGACTATTTATTATACCAAATAAACCCTAGCTGTCCTACAGTTCCTGAGGACAACCTGTCCCTTGACTCTTGAAAGAAAGAAAGACTTGCATTTATATAGCACCTTTCACGACCACCGGAAGTCTCAAAGCGCTTTACAGCCAATGAAGTACTATTTGAAGTGGAGTCACTATTGTAGTGTGGGAAATGCGGCAGCCAATTTGCACACAGCAAGGTCCCACAAACAGCAAGGTGGTAATGACCAGATAATCTTTTTTTTGTTATGTTGGTTGAGGGATTAATATTGGCCAGGACAATATTGCCTGTAAATCAGAAGGTGTTCAAGCCCTAGTCCAAGACATAAGCAAATCATCTCAGGTCATAATTCAGTGCAGTATTGAGGGAGCTGGCTCCATTTTTTGGAGGTGCTAGTCTTCAGGTGAGATACTAAGCTGAGACCCTGTCTGCCCTGTCCCAGTGGTTCAGGTTGGCACTTTTTAAAGAGCAGGGAATTCTCCCCAAAATCCTCCCTCAATCAAAATCCCATCAATTTTGGAGACACTAACAACATCCCAATAATCGATAATCAAGGGGCCACAGGGAGGGGGGAACTAAAGACAGTCACTATCACTAAGGAAATAGTACTTGGTGAAATAATGGGACTAAAAGATGACAAGTCCCCTGGACCAGATGGCCTGCATCCCAGGGTCTTAAAATAAGTGGCTGCAGAGATAGTGGATGCATTGGTTGCAATATACCAAAATTCCCTGGACTCTGGAGAGATCCCAGCGGATTGGAAAACCGCAAATGTAACACCCCTATTTAAGAAAGGAGGGAGACAAAAAGCAGGAAACTATAGACCAGTTAGCCTAACATCTGTCGTTGGGAAAATGCTGGAGTCCTTCATTAAGGAAGCAGTAGCAGGGCATTTGGAAAATCATAATGGAGTCAAGCAGAGTCAACATGGTTTATGAAAGGGAAATCATGTTTAACAAACTTGCTGGAGTTCTTTGAGGAGGTAACAAGCAGGGTGGACAAAGGTGCACCAGTGGATGTGGTGTATTTAGATTTCCAGAAGGCATTCGATAAGATGCCACATAAAAGGTTACTGCATAAGATAAGAGCTCACAGGGTTGGGGGTAATATATTAGCATGGATAGAGGATTGGCTAACTAACAGAAAGCAGAGAGTCGGGATAAATGGGTAATTTTCCGGTTGGCAAACAGTAACTAGTGGGGTGCCGCAGGGATCAGTGCTGGGGCCTCAACTATTTATGATCTACATTAATGACTTGGATGAAGGGACCGAGTGTAATGTAGCCAAGTTTGAATATGATACAAAGATGAGTGGGAAAGCAAGTTGTGCAGAGGACTCAGAACCTGCAAAGGGATATAGACAGGCTCAGTGAGTGGGCAAACATTTGGCAGATGGAGTATAATGTGGGAAAGTGCGAGGTTATACACTTTGGCAGGAAAAATAAAAAAGCAAATGACAGTAAACTCTTTCTTATCCGCCACCTGTGGGACCAGGATGGTGCCGGTTGATGAAAAATTCTTATACCTACCAAGGCAATTTTTAACACAAACAAAAATAAAAACCACTGACTAACTCGGCCACCGCGGGAGACTCGGACTCGGCAAAACGAGTGCTGGATGGATTCGGCAAGATTACCAGTTATCTATTTTTGCCGGTTATTAAAGTATTCTGGATGATTAAGAGCCGTTTAAACAAGAGTTTACTGTACTATTTAAATGGAGAGATATTACAAAATGCTACAGTTCAGAGGGACCTGGGGGTCCTTGTGCATGAAACACAAAAAGTTAGCATGCAGGTACAGCAAGTAATCAAAAAGGCAAATGGAATGTTGGCCTTTATTTCAAAGAGGTTGGAGTATAAAAGCAGGGAAGTCCTGCTACAACTGTACAGGGTATTGGTGAGGCCACACCTTGAGTACTGCGTACAGTTTTGGTCTCCTTATTTAAAGAAGGATATACTTGCATTGGAGGCAGTTCAGAGACGATTCACACGGTTAATTCCAGAGATGAGGGGGTTGACTTATGAGGAAAGGTTGAGCAGGTTGGGCCTATACTCTTTGGAATTTAGAAGAATGAGAGGTGATCTTATTGAAACATATAAGATACTGAGGGGGCACGACAAGGTAGATGCAGAGAGGATGTTGCCCCTCGTGGGGAAATCTAGAACACGGGGGGTGTGGGGGGGCGCAGTTTTAGAATAAATGGTCGCCCTTTTAGAACTGGGATGAGGAGGAATTTCTTCTCTCAGAGGGTCGTAAATCTGTGGAATTCTCTGCCCCAGAGAGCCGTGGAGGCTGGGTCATTAAATACATTTAAGGTGGAGATAGACAGATTTTTACAAGATAAGGGAGTGAAGGGTTATGGGGAGCGGGCAGGGAAGTGGCTTTGAGCCCAAGATCAGCCATGATCTTACTGAATGGTGGAGCAGGCTCGAGGGGCCAAGTGGCCTATTCCTGCTCCTATTTCTTATGTTCTAATGTTCTTATGTCCAAAGAGTTAAATAGTCATTCATGTCATTGCTGTTTGTGGGACTTGGCTATGTGCAAAATGGCTGGCAAATTTTCCTACATAACAGCAGTGACTTCACTTTAGAGTAATTCATTGTATATGCAGCACATCTGGATGATACTGAGAGATGTGTTAAGGTGGTATATGTCCAATGTTACATAAATTAAGAACAAATTAGGGGTGGGGGTCATGGGTTAGGTTTGAAAATGTCCTCTCCCTATATAATACGAGTTTGAGCAGTCTCAATTCAATTTCTAGTGGTTTAATTCAGCACTAAATTGCCAACCACACTCTCAGAGGCTACAGGACAGCTAGTGTAGGTCGTGGCTGAGGTAAATTGTTGGGACAATGTAGAGGGAACGTAACTCTGCATCTAACCTCTGCTGTACCTGACAAAGGAGTGCTTAATGCTGACACTGGGTACTTGAAATTGGAAAATACTTTATATTTTCTTATCCTGAGGGCCTAGTGTGTGTCTTTGGGGGACAAGAAAGAGTTGCATCCAATTTGTAAGATTATGGAAACAGTCCATTTTGAAGCATGCTCTCGTATTCTGGAATCTGACAAGAAACTGAAATCTTATTAGACTGAATAAGAAACGCATTGACAGAGAAAGAAACACACATACAGATAGACAGATACATGCATACAGAGACACACACACACAGATATAGACATATACATATCACAGATACATGCAAATAAATGCATACACATATGGACACATACCTAGATATAGACAGACACACATACTGACAGCCACACACACACACACAGATTAAAAGAGTGTGTCAGATTGTAAGGCGCTTGTGACTGACCTTGTCTGAGGGAAAGTCCATCACTTCAGAACATCTTTATAAATGACACGCAAAGCTGAGAATTGATATGTGACCTATGCTGGTACCAGCTATCTGTTTTCAGTAACTGGTTGTAACCAGTCATCAGCTACCAGCTATGACACTGTTCCTGTTTCAAATGTAACATCTATTTTTAACCAATACATGAAAGATTCCCACAGTGTTCTGTTACACTTCAGGATTTATAATCATTTCTCAGGACTTCCCTGATGTCCCAGTGGGTAAAGGCATGGTGTGACACTGAGCCCTTCACATCTGGGAGACCCCTGATTCAGGTCCCAGTGTGTGCTGAATTAATTGATTTCAGCCGGGGCATGGGAAGAGCGACTATAACTGGCCTCAGCACCCTTGGACTAGTGTGGAGAAAAACTGGCTAAGGTGTTCACTTCTGATCACTGTAAAGTTCCTGCAAAGCACCTATGTGAACATAGGAACAAGCCATTCAACCCCTTGAGACTGTTCTGCCATTCAATGAGATCATGGCTGATTTACATCTTAACTCCACCCACCTGGCTTGGCTCCATATCCTTTAATAGCCTTTTGGATCTCAGGTGAGGACTGGAGAGTGATTAAGGGCAGGAACTCTGGTTCGAATCCGGCTTCGGGTGACTGTCTGTGTGGAGTTTGCACATTCTCCCCGTGTTTGCGTGGGTTTTCTCCGGGTGCTCCGGTTTCATAGAAACATAGAAACATAGAGATAGGAACAGGAGTAGGCCATTCGGCCCTTCGAGCCTGCTCCGCCATTCAATGAGATCATGGCTGATCTTCGTCTGAGATCATAGCTGATCTTACCAGTTCAGTACCCCGTCCCCGCCTTTTCTCCGTAACCCTTAATCCCCTTAGCCTTCAGAAATATATCCAATTCTCTCTTGAAAATATTTATTGAATTAGCCTTCACAGCCCTCTGTGGCAGGGAATTCCACAGGCTCACCACTCTTTGAGTGAAGAAATTCTTCCTCATCTCTGTTTTAAATGATTTGCCCGCTATTTTTAGACTGTGGCCCCTGGTTCTGTGCTCCCCGGCCATTGGAAACATTCTCTCTGAATTCAGCCTGTCCAGGCCTGCCATAATTTTATATGTTTCGATGAGATCCCCTCTCAATCTTCTAAACTCCAGTGAGTACAAGCCCAAACTATTTAATCTCTCTTCGTAGGTCATTCCCGCCATTCCAGGTATCAGCCTGGTGAATCGCCGTTGCACTCTTTCCATGGCAAGAACATCCTTCCGCAGATGGGGCGACCAAAACTGTACACAATACTCCAGATGCGGTCTCACCAGCACCTTGTACAGCTGTAGTAAGGTATCCCTATTCCTATACTCGAACCCCCTTGATATGAAGGCCAACATACCATTTGCCTTCTTGATCGCCTGTTGCACCTGCATGCTCTCCTTCAGTGACTGGTGCACAAGAACACCCAGGTCCCTCTGCACTTCCCCATCTCCCAATCTATTGCCATTTAGATAATAATCTACCCTCCTGTTTTTACCCCCAAAGTGGATAACCTCGCATTTATCCACATTATAGTGCATCTGCCACGTATCTGCCCATTCCCCCAACCTGTCCAAATCGCACTGTAGCCTCCTGACATCCTCATCAGAGCCCACCCCTCCTCCTAGTTTAGTGTCGTCAGCGAATTTGGAAATATTGCATCCAATTCCCTGATCCAGATCATTTATATATATTGTGAACAGCTGGGGTCCCAGGACAGATCCTTGCGGCACCCCGCTGGTCACTGCCTGCCACTCCGAAAACGAGCCGTTTATTCCAACTCTCTGTTTTCTATCCGCCAGCCAGTTCTCTATCCACGTTAATACTTTGCCCCCAATCCCATGAGCCTTAATTTTGCATGATAATCTTTTGTGTGGAACCTTATCGAAGGCTTTCTGGAAGTCAAGGTACACCACATCCACTGGCTCTCCCCCATCTATTTTACCAGTTACTTCCTCAAAAAATTCCAGCAGATTAGTCAAACACGATTTACCCTTTGTAAATCCATGTTGACTCTGTCCGATCCTTTCCCCATTTGTCAAGTGCTCCGCTATTTTATCCTTAATAATGGACTCTAGCATTTTGCCCACAACCGATGTAAGGCTTACTGGTCTATAATTCCCTGCTTTCTCTCTACCCCCCTTTTTAAATATTGGGGTAACATTAGCTACCCTCCAATCCACGGGTACTGTTCCCGAGTCAATGGAGTTCCGGAAGATGATCCTTAGAGCATCTGCTATCTCCAGGGCCACCTCCTTAAGTACCCTAGGATGTAGTTTATCAGGCCCCGGGGATTTGTCGGCCTTCAGTCCCCTTAACTTACCCAACACCATATCCCTAGAGATACTAATTTCTGTCAGCTCCTCCCTCTCATTAGTCCCTATGTTTGCCGATATTCCTGGGAGGTTATTTGTGTCCTCCTTTGTGAATACAGAACCAAAGTATGAGTTTAATTGGTCTGCCATTTCCTTATTCTCCATTATATATTCTCCCGAATCGGACTGCAAGGGACCGACTTGGGATTTTACCAGTCTTTTCCTCCTGATATACCGATAAAAGCTTTTGCAGTCTGTCTTTATGTTTGCTGCAAGTTTACTTTCGTATTCTATTTTCCCCTTCCTGATTAATCCCTTTGTCCTCTTTTGCTGTATCCTGTACTGCCCCCAATCTTCCGGTCTGGTGCTTTTTTTTGCCAGTTGATATGCCCTTTTTTTTGATTTTATGCTGTCCCTAATTTCCCTCGTTATCCACGGTTGAGTCACCTTTTTAGGTTTATTTTTATGCCAAACCGGTATAAACATGTTCTGGAATTCTTCCATTCTGTCTTTGAATGCTTGCCATTGTCTCTCCACTGTCAATCCCCCCAGAAACACCACCCAATCAATCTTACCCAATTCCCGTCTCATACCCTCGTAATTCCCTTTATTTAAGTTCTGGACCTTAGTCTCTGATTCAATTTCCTCACTCTCCATCTCGACTGAGAGCTCGATCATATTATGATCGCTCTGACCCAAGGGGCCTCGTACAAGAAGATTGCTGATAAGTCCCTTCTCATTGCACAATACCCAGTCTAAAATGGCCTGATCTCGAGTCGGCTCCTCGACATATTGGTCCAGATAACCGTCCCGAAAACATTCCAGGAATTCCTCCTCCTCAGAATCCAAAGATGTGCGGGTTAGGTTGATTGGCTATGATAAATTGACCCTTAGTGTTAGGGGGATTAAATACGTGGGGTTACGGGGATAGGGTGGGATATGTGTTGGTGTAGGGGTTACGGGGATCGGGTGGGATATGTGTCGGTGCAGGCTCGATGGGCCAAAATGGCCTCTATCTGCACTGTGGGGTTTCTCTGTCTGTGTGTGAGATCAACTATCTCACCTGAGACCAGGGATTGACCCTGAAGCCTTCCTTGCCTGTATGACTCAGTATGACACACTTACCCTTTGAACCCTTGGTGGAGTTGCTAGACCAGTTTTCTGTACTGGGTTCGGTTGAAGGATTAATGTAGAAATGTGTATACACCTGAATTCCTGAACACTGCTTTGTGTGTGTGTGGGGGGGGGGCGGGGGGAGTTGGGTTTGATGTATCCATGTCTCCTGACATCTAAGTGGGGGTAAAGATACAAACTGTGGGATCAGGATCCTGTATACGGCTTTGATTTCATCAACAACTGAAATTGTTGCACTTCCAATGGAAAGAAAAGAAAGATAGACTTGCATTTATATAGCACCTTTCACAACTTCAGGATGTCCCAAGGCACTTTACAGCCAATGAAGTACTTTTTGAAGTGTAGTCACTGTTGTAATGTAGGAAACATGACAGCAAGCTCCCACAAACAACAATGTGATAATAACCAGATAAGGAAACTTTCGATTAACCGGCCCCTAAATAACCGGAAATGTCGGTTAACCGGCAAAATTCAGGAGTAGGTTCAGGTAACTTTTATTACTTGCCTTCCTCCATGTGTTGCTGTGCAAGGGTGTGGCTGCAGCTGTTGCTAAGCTACAGAGATGCTTGCAACTTGTGGCCATTGTTTTGAACCTGTTGCTAAGTAACAGGGTTTGTTGCTCTATATGGAGCTCTCAGCTCCGTATCTTTTACTATAACTTTCGGTTATCCGGAATTTTTGATGAACCGGCACCACGTCGGTCCTGTCCGTGCCGGATAAAAAAAAGTTTCCTGTAATCTGTTTTTGTTATGTGGATTGAGGGATTGGCCAGGACACCGGGGAGAACTCCCCTGCTCTTCCTTCGAAATAGTGCCATGGGATCATTTACATCCACCTTAAAGAGCAGACGGGCCTTGGTTTAACATCTCATCAAAAAAGGGTGTAAAGATAAACTCAGCAACTATAGACTGGTCAGTTTAACCTCAGTAATGGGGAAGCTTTTATAAACAGTAATCAGGGACAAAATTAACAGTCACTTGGATAGGTGTGGATTATTTAAGGAAAGCCAGCACAGATTTGTTAAAGGCAAATCGTGTTTAACCAACTTGATCGAGTTTTTTGATGAGGTAACAGGTTGATGAGGGCAATGCGGTTGATGTGGTGTACATGGATTTCCAAAAGGCTTTCGACAAAGTGCCACATAATAGGGTCACCAGCAAAGTTGAAGCCCGTGGAATAAAAGGGACAGTGGCAGCATGGATACGGAATTGGCTAAGTGACAGAAAACAGAGAGTAGTAGTGAACGGTTGTTTTTCGGACTGGAGGAAGGTATACAGTGGTGTTCCCCAGGGGTCGGTGCTGGGACCACTGCTTTTCTTGGTATATATTAATGACTTGGACGTGGGTGTACAGGGCACAATTTCAAAATTTGCAGATGACACAAAACTTTGAAGTATAGTGAACAGTGAGGAGGAGAGTGATAGACTTCAGGAAGACAAAAAGGCTGGTGAAATGGGTGGACACGTGGCAGATGAAATTTAATGCAGAAAAGTGCAAAGTGATACGTTTTGGTAGAAAGAATAAGGAGAGGACATATAAACTAAATGGTACAATCCTAAAGGGGGTGCTCGAACAGTGTGAAAACTATGATGAACCTGTATAAAATACTGGTTTGGCCCCAACTGGAGTACAGCGTCCAATTCTGGGCACCGCACTTTAGGAAGAATGTGAAGGCCTTAGAGAAGGTGCAGAAAAGATTTACAAGAATGATTCCAGGAATGAGGGTCTTCAGTTACATTGATAGACTGGAGAAGCTGGGGTTGCTCTCCTTGGAGCAGAGAAGATTAAGAGGAGATTTGATAGAGGTGTTCAAAATCATGGGGGGGTCTGGACAGAGTAGATAGAGAGAAACTGTTCCCATTGGCAGAAGGGTCGAGAACCAGAGGACACAGATTTAAGGTGATTGGCAGAAGAACCAAAGGTGACGTAAGAAAAACATTTTTTACGCAGCGAGTGGTTAAGATCTGGAATGCACTGCCTGAACGAGTGGTGGAGGCAGACTCAATCTTATCTTTCAAAAGGGAGTTGGATAAGTATCTGAAAGAAAAATATTTGCAGGGCTACGGGGAAAAGGACTGGCTGAGAGTCAGCACAAGCTTGATGGGCCAAATGGCCTTCTTCCGTGCTGTAACCATTCTATGATTTGAAAGACAGCACAGCACTCCCTCAGCGTTGCACTGGAGTATGAGCCTGTAGTTTTGCGCTGAAGTCTCTGGAGTGGGACTGTGAACCCACAACCTTCTGACTGAGGAGCAAGAGTGCTACCCACTGAGCCACGACTGACAATTGGAACCATGAACATTAAAAAAATTTATCCTTGATAATTTGGAACATTTCATGGATCAGGATTTCAGAGATATCTGGATCCAGAACTCTATATTAGGGAAATTATATGGTACACTGAAATATCACAGGTAGGTCTGGTTACTGCAGGGGTCAGTCAATAAGAAAGGAAGATTGATTTGTATTTAGAATACACTTTGCCAAGTCTCTTAGAAACATCTCAAAGTGTTTCATAGACAACTATATAGTTATATAGGTAAATGGGCAGCTGTTATGCACATAGCAAGACCCCACAAACAGCAATGAGATGAATGGCCTGTTAATTTATTTCTTTGGTGCTGTTGGTTGAGGGAGGAATATTGGCCAAGATATCAGCAGAACTTCCTGTTCTTCTTCAAATAGGGGAATGGGATCTTCAACGTATGCACGCAGAGGTAGATCGAGCCTCTAACCAATCAGTTACCCTGTACCAATCAAAGATGTTCTTCAAAGTTAAAAGTGACTAGTTACTTTCAATGACCCTTGTCTGATCATTCATTACTGTTGATTGTGTTGATGTGGATATTGGGCTGGTGGAATTTGTGCTCATTTTTCCTCATGTGTTTTATGTATTTTTAATCAGGCTACTCCTGCACAGTAACATTTGCATAAGCTGCTTGCATGGCTTCTTGCATGACTGCATTCCACTGGAACTAATGGTAAGTGAAGTGTTTGCTGCTGAGCTGGTGCAGATTGATTTTGAAAGTTCGGACAATGATAAAGTCAAGACCTCAGTAAGTGCCGGCAGTGACCACACCCTCCCCATTCCAAACCAACGGCAGTCCAATTAATGTGATGAGAGTGAGAAAAGACAAAGGCCTAGATTTTGCTGCCAAAAAATAACGCTGCTATTAATGTGTAAATCGTCCAGCAACTTGTGGCGAGGAAGAGGTCCGTCGTGAATTGCGAATCACCACAAGTTGCTGGACGATTTACGCCGCTCCGCCATTAGCCTCGCGGAAACGGCAACTCACTGTCAACATCCCCGTGAGTACTGAGAACTTGCTGCATTTGTGCATTAATTGCCAATTAAACTCATCATAGAAAGCTCGAGCTGCTACTTAACAGCCTACGTACCTTTTAAATGAGGAAATTTATGTTCCTACAATGTCAATCAACCTCTCCAGCCCAGAAAGGGAACAATTTAAACTGTGGAGTCTCATCCCTGCAGGTAGTAAACTGTTCCTAGAGGTTTTTAAAATTGGGCCTGCGATCAGGAGGGGGCGGGGGCAGGGAAGGCTCTGGGCATGGTTGGGCGGAAGTGAGGCCCATGGGGAATTCCTGCTCCTCCTGGCCCACAAGGAAAGCCAAAATAAAATTTTGGAACTTACCTTCTGGACCTCTTCTTGCCCATGATCCGGCTCTCGACAGGTTTGCCTGATGGGGGAGCCGTCACTACCCCCAGCTCCAATCAGGCCTGCAACCAAAATTGCAGATCGTGTCCTAATGGCATCATCGGACCCAATCTGTCTATTTAAAGTAGGACCCCATCCCTTCCTGGAAGTGTCCCATTTGCCTGCTCAAAAGAACAGGTTACGATCAAGACACAGTGGGAAGGCAGCGGGTTCAAAGTGGGTAAGTGACAGGCCTTATTTTAACTTCCCCCCTCTCCAATCGCCCGGTTTCCCCCAGGCGGGGGGCAGTTAATATCAGAGCCGAATTGTCTAGGCACGTAGGTGAAAAATGCCCACCTGAGGAGGTACTTGGAAAGCATCTGGTGATTATGGTACCGTACCACAGCAAGAGTCATTGCCTTCGTGAGAGGAACCCTGAGATGATATGGTTACTGAACTCTACCATATCGTGGGAAATGTCATAGGAAGGAACATACCTTTGGTTAACAAAAAGCTGTCAATCTATCACTGTCTGAAGCTTTTTGGCAGCAGCCAGCCTTTAGTCAAAGGTCAGCTGTAGAAGGAGTGCCTACTTCTCTATCACTGACTTGGGGCCAGGTGTGAGCAATGAAGACACTGTACTTACTGAGATTTCATCATCCAGGACTATTTAAGTGCATTGACTATCAAAATTCTGCAAAATAATTAGCATCTATAGAGATGGGAGTTAGCCTGAAGTCAAGACTTAAAGCAGTCAGAATTGGATCACTTAAGATCTGCTATATAACTGTAGCCTGGTGAAATGGAGCAGCACAGGACACGAACTTTCGTTTTTGGGGTTTTTTATTCTGTATTAATAACTTGGGTCTAGGTTTAGGATGAAATTGTAAATACATAAAACACAGTCGATAAAATACGGCAGTGGCTTGCCCAACTCTCCTCAGAGCACATCCCTCACGCTGGATCTAGAAAATGGAGGCTGTGAAGAAAGGGGAGGTTCCTTTGGCATCACATGGCTTTACCCATAACCCTTTTCTCCTTTTTTCAAATTCTAAAGGGGAAAATGAACCGCGCCATCTAGTGGACTTAAATATTCACTGCATTTTCCCACTTGGCTACATTCTCCCCTGCTTTAAAGTCAACGTCCTCGGTGACTTAGCACCCGTTTTTCACTTCTTTTACAGCTTCTCGAAAAAATGCAGTACCCAGACTCGATAAAACATGAGAGAACACCTCAGGACTGAGTGAGACTGCATTACAGGCTGACTGAGGCAAGTGGTATGGGTTAGGGTTTACCCCAGCATTGGCTCTTTTAGTTCTGCGAGGAGCCGGAATGGGTACCTCAACCTCAGTCCCACACTCAGAAGGATCTGAATGCTCTGGCTCAGAAACAGCCTCTGATTCCTGTACATCTTGGGCGTTACCAACAGGATCATTGTTTACTTTTTCCTCCTGAGTTAACTCTGGATAGGTGACTTCCTCTACCACAACAAACTCAGTATCAGAGGGCTCTGGCAACGATTCTGTCAAAAGAGTGACAGGGGGTACGGTGACAGGGGACTTGGTTCTCGTCCGCCTAGGCTCAGGGACAGGGGTAACACATGGCCTAAGATTAACTCTATGGACCCTTTTTAAAGGACCGCCCTCTACAGGCTCAACTGCATGTGTAGTACCCTGTACCTCCACCACTCTGTACACAGTAGGACCCCAAGCATCCTGAATTTTGTTCCTACCCAAAGGCCTGTGTCGTAAGTATACCAACTGACCCACCTCAATGGTTGGACAGTACACTTTGTCTTTGTTAAGTTCAATTCTTTGAGCTGATTTCTTTTTAGTGTACTCTCTTGCCCTTGCATGTGCCTCCTTCAAACGCTCTTGGTGGACAACCAACCACTCATGTTTCTTGTCTAACACTTGCTCCTGACCTAATAAAGCATCTACAGGAAGGTGTGGATGAACCCCGAAAAGCAGATAGTACGGTGAGTAGCCAGTCGTAGCATGGGGTGTTACATTGTAGGCATACACCAACTCAGATAAGTGCTCAGGCCAGCGGCGCTTCTTTTCTGGAGGCAGTGTACGCAAAAGATCATGTAAAGATCTGTTGAATCTCTCACATTGAGCATTTCCTTCTGGGTGGTGTGGGGTAGTGCGGGTTTTCTTTACACCATAAAGCTTACACAGCTCGGCAATGATTTCACTCTCAAAATTTCGACCTCTGTCTGAATGCAATCTTTCTGGGACCCCATACTTCATGAACCACTCTTTGAGAAGGACTTTTGCCGTGGTATCAGCCTTTTGGTCCCGAGTAGGGAAGGCTTGTGTGAATTTAGTGAAAACATCGGTCACCACTAACACATTCTCACGACCATCGGAGGCCGGTTCCAGCATGGTGAAATCTACCGCAACTACTTCAAGGGGCCGGGAGGCTAGAAATGATTTCATAGGGGCATGTATCTTGGGGTGGGGCATTTTTGTCAAAACACACCTCTCGCATTTCTTGACCCACTGTTCCACATCCTCATACATCCCAACCCAAAAACATCTCTGTCTCAAAAGGTTCTGTGTGCGCTCTATTCCCTGATGGCCCATACGATCATGCACACCTTCAAGCACGACTTCTTTCAAACAAGAGGGCAGTAGTAGCTGGTGACATTCACCAACATGGACATCCTCGATTACACGGTACAACAAACCATCTTGCTCACAAATACGGGGCCACTGCTTTAACGTGGATAATACTAGCTTGGATAACTGCGACCTCTCCTTGTAAGTTGGCCTTCGCTGCTCACCCCAAAACTTCCTAAACACGCTGAGGGTGGGGTCTGTGTCCTGAAACTTACGTAGTTCCTCTTTAGAGTAACCGGGAAGTGTTGGTGTGTTACCCTGCAACTCACTACGCTCAGTACTTTCTTCTGCGTCCGAAACACGGATCTGTCTGACTTTACAGCACTTGACTCCTGCTGTCACTAAGTCTGGTCCTAGAGCTGTTCCCTTGTGAGTGACATTACATATGGCCACACAACCATCATAGTCTGCCTCCCCACTGTCTGACTCGGGCTCCCCTGCTAACAGCTGCCTAGAGAGGGCATCTGCTGCTGCATTACAGCGGCCTGGGCGGTACTTGACGTCAAAGTCAAAAACAGCTAACTGAGCCACCCATCTTTGCTCAACAGCACCTAACTTAGCTGTAGAAAGGTGACACAGGGGGTTGTTATCTGTTATGACAGTGAACTTGGAACCTAGAAGGTAACCTCGAAATTTCTCTGAAACAGCCCATTTGAGGGCGAGGAGCTCTAGTTTCATACTGCTGTAGTTTCTGTCATTTCTTTCAGCATTCCGGAGCCTCCTACTGGCATATGCTATCACTCTCTTCCTATCTCCCTGCTGCTGGTGGAGGATGGCACCTAATCCTAGGTTACTGGCATCCGTCTCTACAATAAAAGGCTGAGTGAAATCTGCGTAACCTAACACTGGAGCACTGATCAGCTTTTCTTTCAGCTGTTCGAAAGCAGCTTGGCACGCAGCTGTCCATGAACCTTCAAACAACCATTTTGCTTTTGCTGGGCTGTCTTCCCTAAGGCACGCATTGACTACGTCATGGAGAGGGCCAGCTCGTTTAGAAAAATCCTCAATGAACCTCCTGTAATAACTACAGAAACCAAGAAATGACCTCAGATCTTTGACTGTACTGGGGACCGGCCATTTCTTTACGGCGGCAATTTGCTCTGGATCTGTCCCTATACCCTCCCCTGAAATTTGATGCCCAAGGAACCTGACTTCCTGCTGCAGGAAGTGACACTTTTCAAGCTTTACTTTCAAACCTGTCTCTTTCAGTCGTCTTAGAGCTGTCTCAAGCCTCTCTAAATGGTCCGGGAAGGTCTGAGAGAACACAAGGATGTCATCTAAATACACTAATAGGATGTGGAACACTAAGTCGCTCATAGTCGCTTGCATAAGTCGTTGAAAAGTCGCAGGTCCATTACAGACACCAAAAGGCATTCTGAGGTACTCAAAAAGGCCAAAAGGAGTTGTAAAAGCAGTCTTAGGCCTGTCACTTTCACGAACAGCAACCTGGTGGTACCCACTTGCAAGATCAATGGTCGAGAAGAACTTTGCACCATGAAGGGCATCAAAACTCTCGTCAATGCGGGGCAAAGGAAATGCGTCACGTCTGGTTTTTGAGTTTAGTTTCCTAAAGTCAACACATAGTCGTATGTCTCCATCAGTCTTACGAACTACCACTATGGGTGAAGCGTATGAACTATTGCTCTCCTGGATGACACGCTTTCTTAAAAGCTTAGTGATGTGGTCCCTCACCTCTTTGTACAGTGTAGGTGGGATACGACGGTATGGCTCTGTAACTGGTGCGTCATCTACCAAGTTAATCTCATGCTCAACTTTATCAGTGTAGCCTAGGTCCTCATCCTTAAAAGCAAATACTTCCGAATACCTGGCTAAAAGTGCACCTAACTCTGCTTGTTGGCCCTGTGTGCCACCTATGTGTAGTTTGTCCAAAAGCAACTGAATGTCTTGGTCTGTCATCTGTCCTTCTTTTCTGCCAACAGTTACTTCCTCTGTGTCAGCGGAGATGCGTTGAAATCGCACCTCACAGGAGTCCTTGTCTACACACTCTGCCTGAGTCGGAATACCAAGCCTGGTCCTGGGGTTTAACCACACATCCTCCTCAGAGAAATTTACCACCTGCACTGGAAATAAATGTCCCTTTGATTCAACTAGAGTGGGGACAACTACCAGGCCACCTGGCAATGGTGTGTTACCTGGCTCCAACAGCATTTTAGTGCTGCCACCTGACTGAGTTTTAAGTCCCTTTACATAGACTGTAGCTATGGAAGACGCAGGCACATGTACAGCACCCCTACCAGCTACACGGACAGAAGATGACTTTGGAGTGATGTTACACTGTTGTACTTGCTGAAATGCTTCCCTCCAATCTGAATCCAACTTTCCCCCTAGAGTAGTGTCAAACTCAGCATGAACTAGTTGTCTGCATCGGCTGATGATGTTCATACCAATAAGACCTGGTGCTGCAGGCTGTGACTGCTGATGCTCTTTGACTACCAGGAAACCACATTCGGGTAAGGTTATGCCCATAGTTTCAACGTCTAACTCAAGGTAGCCCAAGTAGGGAATGTCCAACCCATTGGCGGCAGTGATCTTAAGCCACCCGGTTGTAGGCAGCATATCCTCATCCCTCCCAAGTAAGTGCTCTCTGAAAAAAACTTCAGTAATAGTGCTGACTTGGCTCCCGGTATCCAGTAAACAGTTAGCAGTAACCCCCCCAATCTTGAGATCTACTACTGGACATTTACCTACTGCACGGTCAAGAAATCTGTCACGAATACCAGTACTGTTCTGAGAGCCTGCAGGTTTTCCTCGCATTGCCCTGCTCATGGCAATCGAGGGAGTTAGTTTTCCTGCACCCCAGCCAGCATTGGTGGATGTGTTTGCTACCTCGTGCTTCTGAGGACACTGTTTGGCAATGTGCCCCGCCCCGTTGCACTTAAAGCAAATAGGCTGACCTTCATCAGTGAACTTTGGCTTGGCTCTAGGTTTCCCAACCTTGTCATTACCCGTGTTTTCCTTCTGTAGAGCAAGACCCCGTACTGCCTCTGTTAGTTCCCCGATAGCTTTACCCTGTTCCGCCACCACTTTAAGAACATCCTGTAAAGTGACAGCTTGGCTGCCTGGTACCCCAATGGCAGAACACTGAAGATCCCTCCCCGTACTGTCACACACTACATTCTTGCTCTTTGCAACTTTAGTGCTACAGGGCTGGTCTTCTAAGGACCATAAGACAGCTTCCTCACGTACATCGAACAGGGTAGACTGGGGGTTGTCTCGTACAAACTTGCGCAACTCTCTCCGGAGTGAGGGATCTCTAACACCATCAACAAATCTGTTTCTGACAACCCGTTTTGTGTCCGGCACAGCATCAGGTGATTGCTTTACCAAAGTTCTAATAATCTGAGAGAGTGCATGTGAGTATTCTTGGAAACCTTCACCCTCTTCTTGCTTGCGTCCATAGAAAGTTTCTAACAGCTGGGACTCACTGCGTTTTTTGGTGAAAGCCCCCCTTAGGTAACTGAACAGGTCACTGGGCTGCTTAGACTCTCCACCCAACCGTAACCTAATTTCCTGTAGGGCTGCCCCCCTCAACAAAGATCGAATGAAATCTACCTGCTCTGCAGGAGTCTGATCTCTAGCTCGTAGTACACTTTCAACCTCTTCAATGAACTCATCAACTGAACGACTATCTTTGGATACCTCACCACTGAATGGTTGGATCTGACGCTCTCTGGGTACATACACATATGACTTGGTTGCCCCATTACTTAGAGTGGCAATAATTGCCATTGCTTGGTCATGGTTTTTTTTCAACTCTGAAATCTGTGCCTTGAGTTGATCTATCTGGTTGCCCTCACCCACACTAGAGGTATTGTCCTCACCATCCGAATTGTGAGCTCCACCCGCCTCCTCAGGAGGGTCTAACATTTTGACTCAGTTCACAAGTCCCTGACAGTCACTGAATGGGATGGCCGCTGCGACGATTCTTCTCCAATGGTGTCCCTCCTCGGTGCCTTGATGGGTCCTCTCCCAGATTGGTCCTGGCGCCCTCTGGATCCCGTCTGTCTGGTCTGGTCCTCCTTAGCAACCCCAGGCAGCACTCTCCGTCCATCTCCAGGTCCACTTGGCACTACACCGCTCTTCCCCCACTGCCGTATTTTATGTAACTTTCCCAAGCCTGAGAAACTCCAAGCTAACAGACCCCACTCCTGGTACCAAAATGTGTAGCCTGGCGAAATGGAGCAGCACAGGACACGAACTTTCGTTTTTGGGGTTTTTTATTCTGTATTAATAACTTGGGTCTAGGTTTAGGATGAAATTGTAAATACATAAAACACAGTCGATAAAATACGGCAGTGGCTTGCCCAACTCTCCTCAGAGCACATCCCTCACGCTGGATCTAGAAAATGGAGACTGTGAAGAAAGGGGAGGTTCCTTTGGCATCACATGGCTTTACCCATAACCCTTTTTCCCCTTTAGAATTTGAAAAAAGGAGAAATGAACCGCGCCATCTAGTGGACTTAAATATTCACTGCATTTTCCCACTTGGCTACATAACCCCCGAAGTTACAGTATTCCAATCTTGAGGACATCAGATGCAGACCACTTCACAAAATTATATCATAATTACGCATGAGGAAGGCCATTTTAGTTCATCTATCCAGAAAGATCCTACAGTCCTTTGCAGCAGCTAATTGTTTCTTAAATGATCCCAGGGTTGCCTCTATGCACACAAGGTAGAGTGAGCAGGCATGTTTTGCAAGGTTCTTTATTGCTCCACATTGTAAACTTAGATCACCATCACAAAGGGACAATGCAGGGAACTTTGCCAATTACTGATTGATGTATGTGCACAGGCATGCGCATTTTCTTCCACTTCACTGTATCAAGCACAAAGTACTAGGCCAGCACACGTTCCCTTACAGCTGCATGTTCACACATTCCTATAATAGAGCTGATGTTCTAGATACTTTGGTAGCCTTCATCTTCTTTCGCAATCCTCCTTCTCACATATTTTCCTTTTATATCTACCTGCAGGAAAAGGTTGCATATAACAGGAGGTGGTGTTTGCAGACAAGAGGGTCTTCAACAAACCCACAATCCTTGACTACTTACGAGGAGAGAACCTTCAAGGTAATGTGTACGGAGGCACTAGAGAGAGTGAGGAAGGGCAAAGTCAGAAGCCTCCTCCAAGTTCATGACTTTGCTTTTCTTTGCTTACCTTCTTATTTACCGCCCATCCTCCGCTCTCCATAAACTAAAGCGCATCCAAAACTCTGCTGCTTGTATCCTATCCCATACCAGGTCTGCTCGCCATTACCCCTGTCCTTGTTAAACTAACACTTCCAATTTAAAATTCTCATCCTTGTGTTTAAATCCCTTCATGGCCTCACCCCTCTCTAACTCTGTAACCTCTTCCAACCCTCCAAACCCCTCCTCCAAACTCTCCATTCCTTCCAATCTGGCCTTTTGTGCATCCCTTTCCCAGACCCTCCCCTCTCCGCTGCCCTCTCCTCCTTTAAAACCCTCCTTAAAACCCACCTCTTTGACCACCACATATCTCCTGCTTTGGCTCACTATCAACTTTTTCTGATTATGTCTCTGTGAAGTGGGTAAGTGACAGGCCTTATTTTATCTTCCCCCCTCTCCAATCGCCTGGTTTCCCCAAGGTGGGGGGCAGTTAATATCGGAGCCCAATTGTCTAGGCAGGTAGGTGAAAAATGCCCACCTGAGGAGGTACTTGGAAAGCATCTGGTGATTATGGTACCGTACCACAGCAAGAGTCATTGCCTTCGTGAGAGGAACCCTGAGATGATATGGTTACTGAACTCTACCAGATCATGGGAAATGTCATAGGTAGGAACATAGGAACAGGAGTAGGCCATTCAGCCCCTCGAGCCTGTTCCGCCATTCAATGAAATCATGGTTGATCTGCGACCTAACTCCATATACCCGCCTTTGGCCCATATCCCTTAATACCTTTGGTTAACAAAAAGCTATCAATCTATCACTGTCTAAAGTTTTTTGGCAGCAGCCAGCCTTTTGTCAAAGGTCAGCTGTAGAAGGAGTGCCCACTTCTCTTTCATTGGCTTGGGGCCAGGTGTGAGCAATGAAGACACTGTACTTTCTGAGATTTCATCATCCAGGACTATTTAAGTGCATTGACTATCAAAATTCTGCAAAATAATTAGCAACTATAGAGATGGGAGTTAGCCTGAAGTCAAGACTTAAAGCAGTCAGAATTGAATCACTTAAGATCTGCTATATAACCCCAAAGTTATTCCAATCTTGAGGACATCAGATGCAGACCACTTCACAAAATTACATCATAATTACGCATGAGGAAGGCCATTTTAGTTCATCTAACCAGAAAGATCCTACAGTCCCGTCCTTTGCAGCAGCTAATTGTTACTTAAATGATCACAGGGTTTTTGCCTCTATGCACACAAGATAGAGTGAGCAGGCATGTTTTGCAAGGTTCTTTATTGCTCCACATTGTAAACTTAGCTCACCATCACAAAGGGACAATGCAGGGAACTTTGCCAATTACTGATTGATGTATGTGCACAGGCATGCTCATTTTCTTCCACCTCACTGCATCAAGCACAACGTACTAGGCAAGCACACGTTCCTATAATAGAGCTGATGTTCTAGATACTTTGGTAGCCTTCATCTTCTTTCACAATCCTCTTTCTCACATATTTTCCTTTTATATCTACCTGCAGGAAAAGGTTGCATATAACAGGAGGTGGCATTTGCAGACAAGAGGGTCTTCAACAAAACCACAATCCTTGACTCCTTACGAGGAGAGAACCTTCAAGGTAATGTGTATGGAGGCACTAGGAGAGTGAGGAAGGGTGAAGTCAGAAGCCTCCTCCAAGTTCATGACTTTGCTTACCTTCTTATTTACCGCCCATCCTCCGCTCTCCATAAACTTAAGCGCATCCAAAACTCTGCTGCTTGTATCCTATCCCATACCAGGTCTGCTCACACATCACCCCTGTCCTTGTTAAACTAACACTTCCAATTTAAAATTCTCATCCTTGTGTTTAAATCCCTTCATGGCCCCAACCCTCCCTACCTCTGTAACCTCTTCCAACCCTACAAACCCCTCCTCCAAACTCTCCATTCCTTCCAATCTGGCCTTTTGCGCATCCCCTTCCCAGACCCTCCCCTCTCCGCTGCCCTCTCCTCCTTTAAAATCCTCCTTAAAACCCACCTCTTTGACCACCACACATATCTCCAGCTTTGGCTCACTATCAACTTTTTCTGATTATGTCTCTGTGAAGCGGGTAAGTGACAGGCCTTATTTTATCTTCCCCCTCTCCAATCGCCTGGTTTCCCCCAGGTGGGGGTGAAGGGATAATTACAGTCCTAGCCCTTTTGGGCTATCCCAGATCAGGCGTATTCCCCAGACGTTCACCTTCAACTTAAGTTAGAGATAGCCAAATTACATAAGACGCTTAAATGGGTCTAAAGGTTCAGGCTATCTCTCCCTAAAGGAAAGGAACGAGTGAAAATGTTACCGTCCTCCAGATAGTACTTTTAATAAGTTGAACTAGACTGTAACCTTCCGGATATTATAAGGGTCCAGAATACCCCCCAGAATTCTGCAACTCCTTACAAAAGAGTGTACAGTATTTGTGGGTTCAAGACAATTCTAAAAATATAGGCCTAGAAATTTGGTTGGTAGCGCCAGTGATTAGTGCCTAAAGAGCCCGAGAATTGGGGCGTTACCCAATTTTCGGGCGGGCGCAGTGAATATAGCGCCACCTCCCATATTGAGTATCCTTTTAGCGCCGGCGCTAACACTTTGCGCGCGCCCGCGGGCGCAGGCAGATCATGACGTCATTTCAGTGTGCAACGCCTTTTTGGCGCCCTGGACTGGATATTCGGTGGCGCCCGCAACCTTTCCGCCTGGCGCTATTAGTGACAGTTGGATGGAGCGTTCCCAGGCCCTTCTCGGACTCAGGGGGCGCTATTTAAAGGGGACAGCACTAGTATAAAAGCTGCAGCCATTTGGGCTGGCAATTCTGATCATTGCTGGAGAGAGTTGCTGACCTCCTGTTGGACAGTAATTTTCTCATTGAGACTTCGGAGGCACTGGCACTGGCAGCTTGAGTGCCCGGCTCCTGAGCTGGTGATGCAGCATCTGAAAGCAGGTAGGTGGGCTTTAGCAAAAGGACAGCTTGGCAGCAAGGGATGGCAGATTGCGGCAGGGCTATGACATGGGTCCACAGTGAGAAAGCATGCTGGCGGGGGGAGCAAGTGGAAGGAGACAGTTGTAAAAGGTGAGAACTTTACCATCTCTGTCGACAATGGGGTCAGCAGCTGCAGTTGTTACAGGGCCACTCAGACGTCCTCCAAGAATCTGGTGGACTCTCTCCTCGAGATCCGTGAGAGTGACCACTTGTGGAGGTTCTCCACCAGTGCAAAGCTGGTCTTTGCGAATCCTCGCCAGCTTGGACTGCAGGGGAAAGGAGGGGAAGTTATGTTACATGATGCACTGAGTGATCATCTCATGCCCCCCATGGTGGAAGAGCCCTTACATGATGCCCTGAGTGATCATCTCATGCCCCCCATGGTGCAAGAGCCCTTACATGACGCCTTGAGTCAAATGTGCATGTGTGTGCCCAGAAAGGGCCATGGGTGCTTGCTGGCAGATAGCCAATGGGGCACAGCCCACCCTGTAGCCATAAAGCCAGGTGCAAATGAAGGGATGCAGAAGTTTGAAGAAACAACACTCACCCTCACGACCCGAGTGAGGTCGTTGAATTTCTTTCTGCATTGGACAGGTCTCCTGGTCACCATGCTGCTGGAGTTGACCCTCTGGCATACATCCCTCCAAGCTCGTCGGTAGTCCTTATGATTCGGCCTCCTGCCATTGTCTGGGTAGAGAACATCTCGCGGGTGCTCCACTGCGGCCACCAATTGCTCCAGAGCCTCATTGGTGAAGCGCTCTGCTCTCTGTCTCACCTTCTCCATCTGGTCCAACTTTTTAGCGCCAGAGAAGGGCCTGCGCCAATTCTGAGGCCTGCAAGGCGCAGAGTGTGGATGCTGAAGCTGACTGACCCACCCCTTTAAGAGCTGGCCGGCGCCTGGAAGTCTCGTGGTCATCGGTAATTGAGAGCACCTGCGCTGCGCCCGTCCACTCCGATATTGGGTTGCGCCGGACGTTTAGCGCCTTAGGAGTCCTGTGTAATGCCTGAATTCGCGCCCCCATCACCTTTAGGGGCGATGCAACCCAATGTCGCGCCTGGTGGCGATAAGTTGCGTCTGGCTATAAACTTTGCGCTGCGCCAATTCTAACGCCCCAAGCGGGGCTATACCCAATTTCTAGGCCATATAGTTTTATTTAAGAGCTGACATTCAGTTAACCTCTGTTGAATCAGTCGCAACATTAACAATTCAAAATACAATTAGCTTACATTTCTTATTTCTCAGAGATCCTTATTCTCAAATCTTTACTTCGTTACATATCTTATTTCTTACTTATTTCTAAATCCACCAAAATCAATCTTACTCCCGAGACTCATAGTTAAAGACTTACAGAGATACCTCTGAAGAGTTGAGAAACGCTTTGCCCGTTCAGCGTGTTCTGACTTTCTATTACAAAGGTCTTATTTTTATACCCTTTTGGCAGCGGTTTCTTCTTTGATGTTCTCTGCTGATGTCAGCTAATTGTCTTTATTGACACCTCTTTTGAATGCTTTCTATTTTACTGTCAATTCAACTATTGCATGCATAATTATTTCTCTACCTTTAGGTGTTCCAAAAACCATCATAAAAATGGTTTCTGTTTGATGTCATTCTTATCGAAGATTCTTCATTCAATTCTTAATATTGGCTTTACTGGTTTTTTGCAGACATTTTGTCTTCCCTTATTCTCCAAGTGTAATAAAACACAATGCAATTGCTTGGTGTCTCTATTGAAGTCATATCTTCAAAGTCTTGTTGGTATGGTATTTACTATATTTAAATCAAAACCACTTTAACTGTGTGTTTACTTGTTTTCTAGCTATCTCAATTGGTTGCATATTTAATCTTATGGTTCCTGTTTTCCAAGTTTAACATAAAACTATTTGACCAGCAGATGTTTCATTTACTTGATGTCGTGTTTTCAAAGGCACATGCCTCTTTTAATGTTTGTGTTTCTGTTCCAACGTGTTAGCTCTTAACACTTAAACTGGGTCTTCTCATTGTGTTACACCCAAACTCTAGACTCTTCGGAAGCAAGGGGGAAAAATTTGGTATCGCCCCATTTGGGGCGCCATTATTGGCGGTGCGCAAAGTTCAGCGCCTGCCGCTAATTATCGCCTCCGACAGCAAACTTGGCTTTTATCGCCCCTGGAGGTGATTGGAGCGCTAAATCAGGCGTTTCACACCTGTCTTAAGGCGCAAACGCCGAGGAGCGAGGCGCTACCTCAGAGTGCTGGTGAAGCAAGGAAGGGCAAATCAAAATAAACCTGCAAAGTGCTGCTCAGTACTCAAAACTCCCTCACACAGCGTTGAATCTCTCCAGAAGTCTCTCTCTCTCAGTCTGCGTGGTGCAAAAATGTTGCCGACAAAAAAAGGCTGGAAGCGGTCGCCTTTAAATAGCGCTCCCCTAGTCCCTTTCTGACAGCATAACGTACCCCTTAACCTGTTGTTGCTAGCGGCAGGTGGTAAGGCAGGGGGCGCCACTCAATATCCGGTCCGGGGCGCTAATGGGGCGTTGCGCACTCGACTGACGTCACAATCTGCCGGCGCAGGAGATCGTGGCGGTAGTGTTTAGCGCTGCCGCAAAATGTCTAGTTAATTTCGCGAGCGGCACAAACATCGCTGCGCCCGACCTCTAGTTGCTTTGCGCCCCAATTGGCGCCCTCTTAAGGCGCTAGCAGGAGGCGCAAACAACTGAATTTTTCCCCCCCAAGTCTTTGCTTTTCAATAGGGTCTTAGTTTCTTGGTCAATATCCCTTTCCCATTTCAAAGCTTGTTTACAACTTTGTTATCAACTGATCTTTATCTCAGAAGCCTGTATTTCTGTTCACAGCCTTGTCTGCTGAAACTTGTGTCTTTTAAACCCAATATGTCTTTTATTAATAACTAGCTGGGGAGCCCCTCGTTGCCAGGGCTTTTTTGGGCCTGGTCGATGTCTGGGCCGGGAGCCTGGGACTGGATTTGGGCTGTCGGCAGTTGGAGAAGCCTAGGCCCCGGGGCTGGGGTATTTTCCACTGTTTTTTAACCTAAACATTTGTAGCTTTTAATACCTTCATAGATGAAAGTTAAAGTACTTATAAAACATTTTTGGTAAATCTTATTTTTTTTTTAAAAAGATACTGACCTCGATGACCATATTTTTAGCTGCCCTGGCTGGTGTATAATGGCTGCCAGATCCCGGAGCTGAGAATGATTAGTCCCGCCCACACACACACCGATTGGTCAACCATCAGGTGACTGAACTGTAGGATTGGTCAATCATCACGGCACAGGATTGGTGGACCTTGATGTCACTCAATGCTAATGAGTGGATAATGAGTGGAATTTTGAAGGTTTTTTGTATAATGTGCGAACAATTTTTGTGTGACGAAAAAGTAAATATGCCTACAAGAGTCCCCTAATGATGAGCTTTCTTTTGATATAACATATGTGTAGGTACGCTCTATAACTTTTGATTGTATAGCCGGACAGACAGAGAGAGAGACAGAAAGACAGACAGACAAACATACTGTTTTATATATATAGATATCAGAATTCTGTTCATAGTATCGTGTATTTCTCTGAATCATGGCTATTCCTTCACAGGGGGCAGTTAATATCGGAGCCCAATTGTCTAGGAAGGTAGGTGAAAAATGCCCACCCGAAGAGGTACTTGGAAAGCATCTGGTGATTATGGTACCGTACCACAGTAAGAGTCATTGCCTTCGTGAGATCATGGGAAATGTCATAGGAAGGAACATACCTTTGGTTAACAAAAAGCTATCAATCTATCACTGTCTAAAGCTTTTTGGCTCCTCCTTTAAAACCCTCCTTAAAACCCACCTCTTTGACCACCACACCTATCTCCTGCTTTGGCTCACTATCCACATTTTCTGATTATGTCTCTGTGAAGTGCATCGGGACATTTTTCTACGTTAAAGCTGTTACATAAATGTATGTTGTTATTTATTTTTGCAGTGGAACATATGTGAAATAGTGGCGGCCTGATCAATTTATTTTGGAGAATATATCTTCTAGTAGCCTGATGCTCATGGTTCTAAAAAATTGTAATGTACAAAATTGTGATACATTAAAAATATATTTTGAGCTCCACAACGATTCATTTCAGAGCCAAAGTTTCAGGGAATTTTTATCCCATTAATTTGTCACAAGTAGGGTACAGTAATGTCGTGGTTATTGTACTGGACTAGCAACCATAAGTTCAAATTCCACCATGGGAGATTGTGAAATTGAATTCAATGAATCTGGTAATTGGTGGGCTAGCATCAGAAAACTAACCGTGAAAAGCTACGAGATTGTTGTAAAGATCCAACTGGTTCACTAATATCCTTCAGGGAAGGGAACCTGCCACTACTACCTGTTCTGACCTAGATGTCACTCCAGTGTCACGCTACCTGGTTGACTCTTAATGTCCTCTGAAGTGGCCTAGTACAGTGGTTCTCAAACTGGGCTCCGTAGAGACTTTCCAGGGGGTCCGCAAAGTAATGTGTGTGCCGAGCAGGGCCAGCCTTACAGGACAAGTGGCGGCTGCACTCCGCTTCCGCTTCCCGGCTCGCACCAAGCCCGCCTCTGGCCGCCGCTCATGGTGCGGGTGGGTGCAGAGTGCAGCCACCACATGTGCAGCGCAGAGTGAGCTGGCTGTCTGACCTAGGAGGGGGGGCGCGCATGGAGGAGCGCTGAGAGTGGCACAAAGATTACTTTAAAATGAAAATTGTCAAACATCACACCAAGGACAGACAGACTCTGCAGTGGGTAGCAGGCACACCCATCTGACTGATATCTGTAAGTTAATACCTGTTTTCTTAAAAGCATTACTAAAACACTCTTTACATGCAGCACTTTCATATTATGAGCATTATATAGACTATAATTTAGATGGGGGGGGTCCGCGATTACTAATCCATTTGAAAAGGGGTGCTTCAACCAAAAAAGTTTGAGAACCACTGGCCTCAACGTTCACGCTAAGCTGCGTGGCCGCTCAGCGGTCTGGAGGTCCCGCGCAGGCCGCTCACCGGCTTTACAATGGAAATAACCGTGCATGCGCGGAAAATTGAATGGGCCATACAGCCAGTTAAAGGGCCCGCACACCCAAAAAAATTACAGGGAACATTGCCTGGCCGAGTAAACAATTGCTGAATAGTTCAGCAAGAAGAAAGCAATTGGACCGACCTATTGGCAATGACCAAGACATCATGTTAGGGTAAGACTTAGGCAAAAGTGAAAAACAATCTCAGGGCAACAAGGATGGGCAGTACTTATGATCTTAAGAGCATTGGCCACATCTTGAGACCAACTAAATTAAAAGGGTCTTTCTACACTGTTATTCTTACTTGTAAAGTAAACTGGTGTCAGAGAATCTAAGAAAAGCCCAAGGATTTGTTCCTTCTAATGCAATTAAAACGCTTGATAATAGCTAGTGCTGGCTGCTTCAGAGTGCTTGGGTGAATATTGTTCCGCACTAAGACTGAAATAAAACAGCAATAAAATGGCAGTGAGTTACACATGATCTCTCCTTCATTCATTTTGCACTCTAAGTTCAGATAATTAACTCATTTTTATACTTTGCTAGCTCACTGGCCAAACTTACCTTATGACTCCAGCAGTGAAACAAATGTGGCAGCGACAGTGACATTGACAGCACAGTCAATTCGTTTTTGGAGAATGCATTTTCCAGGAGCTCACTGTTTAAAAAAAAATGTTGTACTGCATAAAGTTGGAACACATTTATAAATATATTGTGAGTTTCGTAATGGCTCAATGAGTAAATGCACTTCCAACATACATACAACAACATCTTGTATTTATATAGCGCCTTTAATGTAGTAAAACGTCCCAAGGCGCTTCACAGGTGTATTAAAAGACATAAAATTTGACACCAAGCCAGATAAGGAGAAACTAGGGCAGAGGACCAAAAGCTTGGTCAAAGAGGTAGTTTTTAAGGAGCGTCTTGAAGGAGGAAAGAGAGGTAGCGAGGCGGAGAGGTTTAGGCAGGGAATTTCAGAGCTGAGGGCCGAGGCAACAGAAGGCACGGCCACCAATGGTTGAGCGATTATAATCAGGGATGCTCAAGAGGGCAGAATTAGAGGAGCGCAGATATCTCGGGGGGTTTTGGTGCTGAAGGAGATTACAGAGATAGGGAGGGGTGAGGCCATGGAGGGATTTGAAAACAAGGATGAGAATTTTGAAATCAAGGCGTTGCTTAACCGGGAGCCAATGTAGGTCAGCGAGCACAGGGGCGATGGGTGAATGGGACTTGGTGCGAGTTAGGACATGGGCAGCTGAATTTTGGATCACCTCAAGTTTATGTAGGGTAGAATGTGGGAGG
Organism: Somniosus microcephalus; assembly: GCF_052327205.1. NCBI lineage: Eukaryota > Metazoa > Chordata > Chondrichthyes > Squaliformes > Somniosidae > Somniosus > Somniosus microcephalus. The sequence continues at coordinate 13,903,003 of NC_141013.1, forward strand.
CCAGCCAGGAATGCGTTGGAATAGTCAAGTATAGAGTTAACAAAGGCATGGATGAGGGTTTCAGCAGCAGATGAGCTGAGGCAAGGGCGGAGACAGGCAATGTTACGGAGATGAAAATTGGCGGTCTCAGTTATGCTGCGGAAATATGACACCAAGGTTGCGAACAGTGTGGTTCAGCCTAAGACAGATGTTAGGGAGAGGGATGGAGTCAGTTGCTAGGGAACGGAGTTTGTGGTGGGGACTGAAAACAATAGCTTCGGTCTTCCCAATATTTAATTGGAGAAAATTTCTGCTAATCCAGAACTGGATGTCGGACAAGCAGTCTGACTATTTAGAGAGAGTGGTAGTGAGGTAGAGCTTGGTGTCGTCAGTGTACATGTAGAAACTGATGCTGTGTTTTTGGATGATGTCGCCAAGGAGCAACATTTAGATGAGAAATAGGAGGGGGCCAAGGATAGATCCTTGGGGGGCCACCAAAGGTAACGATGCGGGAGCGGGAAGAGAAGTCATTGCAGGTGATTCTCTGGCTACGATTGGATAGATAAGAATGGAACCAGACGAGTGCAGTCCCAGCCAGCTGGACGATGCTGGAGAGGTATTGGAGAAGGATGGAATGGTCAACCATGCCAAAGGCTGCAGACAAGTCAAGAAGGACGAGTAGGGATAGTTTACCTTAGACACAGTCACAAAGGATGTGATTTGTGATGTTGGTGAGAGCCATTTCAGTACTGTGGCAAGGGCGGAAACCTGATTGGAGGGAGTCAAACATGGAATTGCGGGAAAGATGGGCACGGACCAGAATGGTGCCAGGTTCATTCTCAATTATGGTTGAGTTAGTCACAGAACAATTGTTATTGGCCTCCACATCCCTGGAACAGGGAACAGAAAAATTCAGCCAGGATTCCCCCACCTGATCACTATCCAGTGACCCCATGCCAAAGGGAGTACACATGTGGATGTCTCAGGGGTTAAATGACTTGCTGACACTCACTGGCTAGACTCGCATCTGAAGAATGACCACTTGGACAAGGCACCGGAAGGCTGTTGGCACCTGTGCAACCATACCTCAGGAAGAATCAGTACTTTCAGGAGAGGAGGGCAGAAAATCAAAAAGAGAATATGAGAAGACTGAATTTATGGAGCAGTGTGTTTTTTTTAATGAGCCTATGATAGCATTTACTTTTTACCCCTTTTCCCAATACTGTTGTTCCCAGCTCCTTCTAAGCTTTGTGCTGGAGTCTGGAGTTGTAGAAGGTTAGGCAGTCCAAGCAGCCTGGTCCTTACAATAAACCACGTATAGTTTGCACTGTTATGATCCAATTTACTTATGGAGGTCACAGATAAATTGGGCTAATTCACTGCTCGAATACAGTGTTGCTCACTAAGTCTGTCAAAGACTACAGTTCTAACAATTTCTCAGTAATATTGTTACATGGAGAGACGGGACAAAGGGTCTGCAATTCCCCACATGTTGAGCTCCTGATTTCAATTATGCCACTGTGGGCATTGGCATGTCGAGGTCAGCCATTTCTTCACTGGAAGAGAGAAAAAAGCTACAGGGCTAATAGTTCTATTTTAATAGGGCCTTTTAAACAGATGCTAAGGTAGAGGCTCTTGGAGTTTCCAGGTACAAGTATAATTTGAGCGTATTGTGTCTCAGCCACAGCAGGATGCTCTCGATTTATAGTATAGTACAGTTTATGCTTGCTGTCATAGGTTCAAATATACACCTTTTACCCAAGGTAAGATGCATCGAACATACAATCTTGTCCTTTGGGTAGATTGGTTTTGTGGGGCTGGCTTTTTGACTGCATCTGTGATGCTCTGCTTCACCTCTAGAACAAGTTACCGCCTGTGGCTGCTGTTGTCTCTTTGGTTGTCATCAACTTGCCCTACCTTAGATAACCGTGCACACTTGTGCTTCTCTGTGTAATAGCTCAGTGAGAGTATACAGCTAGTGTAACACAGAAAGTTGTGAAGCTGTGGAATTCACTTGCAGGGTTAATGGTTGAGGCAGAAACTGTTAACATTCAAGATTAGATTGGATACGCGCATGAAGTAATCGGGGATGAGAGAATATGGGAACAGGGTGGATAAACGTGATTAGGATTATTTGTTATTGTGAACGGTAAACACCAACATGGACTGGTTGGGCCGAATGGCCTGTTTCCATGTTGTAATATCTGTATGAAGTTACTGTATGGAAGCTGGGATAACCCTGCTTCCTACAGTATAACCTTGCCTTGTTTTGCTGGAGAATAAGATAAGGAGAGAGAACAACACTGAATGTCAGTTCATCAACAACCCAAAGCCAGGCAGGCCATGCACGTAGGCCCATGGAGCAGAAAGTCTGCCAAGGGTCACCGGTGGAGGGACGTAGAGCCCAAAAGACCCAGTCCAAATTAGGAGTACCAGAAAAAAAAGAACTTGAATTTCTACAGTGCTTAATCACACCCTCTGCTTCACATCAATGAATTACTTTTGAAGTGCAGTCACTGTTGTTAGAGTTCTAATGTAAACATAAGATTGGAGACTCATCATTTTCAGAAGAAATAGCGACCAAATCATTACAGAGATTTTCTAGAATTCCTAGAATAATTACTGCAAATAGCAAAGAAAGAATGTATATTTATATAATCCCTTTAATGTCCTGATACCAAAGGGCTTATAATCAATAATTACTTTTAAAGTGCAATCACTGTTGTTATGTGGGTACACATGCCAGCCAATTTGAACAGACCAAGGCCCTACAAACAGCAAATGCATGAAAGAACCTTGACAAGGTACAGACTTAGCGAACATAGCCTAGCGATCGAAAAAGGCAGACACAGGCAAACCAGGCTGCCAAGAGAAGACAGGATATGCTCTCACTGCAGTCTGGGAGTAGTTGAGACAGAGATGCACTTCCTCACAGCCTGTGGAAAATATCAGGACATCAGGGAGAATTTCTACCAAAAATTCTCCCAAATATGCCCTGAATTCAGAAATCTGAATGACAACCAAAAACTCCCTTTCCTACTGGGGGAGGAGAGAAGCTGTGTAACACTGGCGGCACACTATGTTACAGCTTGCCATGAACAGAGGGACAACCAGTAAACTAAGACAAGAATATATACAAACAAGGCGAATGTATATTTATAAACTGTATGAATAGAACCGCGTTTATGTGTTCAACCATAAATGTATTTTGATGCTTTGGCAACATAAGATGTACCTTATCATGCCAATAAAGCGATTTGAATTGTGAATTGTGAATGACTAGATCTGATCTATTGGTATTGGTTCAGGGAGTAATGTTGGTCAGGAAACTGGGAGAAGTCACTGCTTTTCTTTGATTAGTGCCATGGGACATCCACCCGAGCAGATGTGGCTTCAGTTACACCTCTCGTCTGAATGACAGTACCTCTGTCAACACAACACTCTATTCTTTCGGACGTTTAACCCGCCTGCTCTCTCAAGTGGACACAAAAGATCCCAAGGCTACTATTTCGAAGAAGAGCAGGGGAGTTATCCCCGGTTGTTAAGGGAATAAGCCATAAAACCTATTCAGAAAAAGACACCATTCTATGAAAGAATTCTGGCCTTGTTAAAACATGACAAACTAGGTCTGGAAATCTAGAAACCTGGCTATGAAAAGCTGTGATAGTTTTCTGGCTATAGAGATAAGATAGTTGTTGACACTGAATCAATAACCTTATTGAAACAGAAGGTTGAAGGCTCCTGACGGTCTGAATCTTTGGGAACAAGCAGTGGTTCACCCTGGTTGAGGTGTTCTAATTTACACTTCGTAGAGAGGCACAAACAGAAAGCCTTAGTAGAAATGACATCAAGTAGAATGCACCTGCTGTTACACCATTTTTTATGCTAAGCTTGGAACACCTAGAGGAGAGACAAAATGCTGTATTGCTACCAGCTGAGGTGGCTAAGAATTGCATGGATCACCCTGGTTGAGGTGTTCTAGTTTACACTTCGTAAAAAAGCACAAACATTTGCCTTAAGTAAAAATGACATCAAGTAGGACGCACCTGCTGTTACATCGTTTTTTATAGTGGGCTTGGAACACATAGAGGAGAAACACGATTCTGTGTTGCTACCAGCTGAGGTGACTGTGAGAACTGCAGAAGTCAGCAGAAAACTGACTAGAGATAATTAGCTTACATCAGCAGAAAACCTTAAAGGGAATACCACTGGAAAAGGGTATAAATATTGAACTCTCAAATAGGATAGTAGATTTGCTGTAAAGGGGCAAAGTGATTCTCAGGCTTCAGAGGTGGCTCTGTAAGTCAACAACTCTTTGTACCTCAGGGATCAAAGGTACTGTATTTGATTTTGGTGAATATCCTGATTAAAACTAAGAACTGTAAAACTGTAGCAAAGTTAAGATTTGAGAGTAAGGATCTCTGATAATAGGATTGTAAAGCTTTCTCTTTTTGGAACTGTTAATGTTGCGATTGACTCACCAACTGTAAAATACATGTCAGTTCTTTAATAAATCTATATATTTTTAGAATTGTCTCACATAATACTTCTGTATCAAACTCGCGAACTCAATCTCTGTACGCTCTTTGGTGGGGAGTTGCAGAATTCTGGGGGCGTTTTCCGGACCCTCATAATATCCGGAACATTACAATCTAGCTTAACTTATTAAAAGTGCTATCTGGAGGACGGTAACATTTTCAAGTTGTTCCTTTCCTTTAGGGAGAGATAGTTCGGAACTTTAGACCCAATTAAGCGTCTTTATGATTCGGCTACCTCAAACTTTAGTTGAAAGTGAACATCTGAGGAATACGCCTGATCTGGGGTAGCCCTAAAGGGGCTAGGACTAGTAATTATCCCTTCACGGTGTCCTGGCCAATATTTATCCCTTAATCAACATAACAAAAACAGATTATCTGATCATGATCACGTTGCTGTTTGTGGGAGCTTGCTGTGCGCAAATTGTCTGCCGCGTTTCCCACATTACAACAGTGACTACACTTCAAAAGTACTTCATTGGCTGTAAAGCGCTTTGAGACACCCGGTGGCCGTGAAAGGCACTATATAAATGCAAGTCTGTCTTTCTTTCTTCACTGAGGTGTCAGTCTAGATTATGTGCTTAGGTAGGGCTTGAAACCACAATCTTCAGACACAGAGGTCAGAGTGCAAGTAACTGAACCAAGCTGATACTAATGCTTAAAAATATCAACTGGTGTGGAACTGAGCTATACAGACTATAGAGGAACCAGGTTTGATTCCTGCAAGGAAGTCTTGCACTTATCTATATTGGGGGAGAAATTGGGCACCTCCCATCTTTGCGACTGGGCGCCCGTGAAATTGAAGTGGAGGTTTGTGGCGGTGGTAAGCACTAGCGCCACGCTCTCCTGCGGCCAGAGATCATGACGCCCTGGCTCCGAAATTCACTCTCGCCCCTGCCTGACCGCCTGCCATTAGCAAAGACAGGTAGAGGAGGTGGAATGCAGTCGGATGAGTGCTGGAGGAGTGCTATATAAACGTTTGCGTTTTTTTGTCAGCAAAGAATGCTGCCTTGTCAGTTTGACAAAAGCAAATAGGCGTTTTGAGCGTTCTCAACTTGAAGGAGTATTCTGGCTGAGAAAAATTTATCACTTTCATTTGGGTTACATTTGATAGTGCAACATTTCCATAATTTAATGGGGCCTGTACTGGCACTGGACCTCACACTCCAGCGTCACTGTCAGAAGCAGTGGAGGCAGAGAGAAAGATTGCAAAATGTGGCCAGAGGGAGGAGGGCCAACAGGGCTCTCAACTGGAGGCCTTACCCTCCCAGGGTATTCCAGCAGCATTTCTCCTACATCAATCTCTCTGAGGAGCAGTGCCTTAGAAGGCTCTGCTTCACCAAGGACGTGGTCCCAGACCTCTGCCACCTCTTGCAGCCAGACCTCGAGCCTCACATCAGGAGCATCAAGTCTCTCTAGGTGGCAGTTAAGGTCACCATCGCCCTCAATTTCTACGCCAGTGGATCCTTCCAGTTTGCAACAGGAGACATATCTAACACGTCGCAGTTCACCGTCCATTGCTGCATCCGTGAGGTCACAGATGCTGTCTACGGAAGGAGAAGGGACTACAATTCCTTCCCCATGACCAGAGAGAAGCAGCGTGAGCGTGCGTGTGACTTTGCCAGGATAGCGGGCTTCCCCATGGTGCAGGGCGCTATTGACTGCACCCACATCACTTTGCGGGCACCTCATAACAATCCTGAGGTATTCCGTAACCACAAAGGCTACCACTCACTTAATGTGCAGTTGGTGTGCGAGCACACACAGCGCATCCTCACCGTCAATGCCCGCTAGCCTGGCAGCAGCCACGATGCCTTCATCCTGCCCCAGACCAGTGTACCAGCTCTGTTCTAACCACCACATCAAGCTCGCGCCTTGCTCATGACTCCCCTCTGCAACCCCAGCACTCGTGCCCAACACTCATACAATGAGAGCCATGCTGCCACCAGGAACATCATTGAGCAGACCATCGGAGTGCTCAAGCAATGTTTCCGCTGCCTTGACCGCTCGGGAGGAGCCCTCCAGTACTCGGCTGAGCGGGTGTCCCTTTTCGTCATTGTCTGCTGCATGCTGCACAACTTGGCCATCATGAGGGCCCAGCCATTGCCACCAGGCATAGCCGCACCACCTCAGGAGGAGGAGGAGGAGGATGAGGATGAGGATCAAGATGAGGATGAGGGCGAGGAGCATGAACAGCAGCGAAGGAGGAGGCCGCCACACCATCGGCTTTGTGGAAGGGCGGTCCGTGACCGCCTCATCAGACTTCGGTTCCAATGAATTCGAGGCCACTTCCCGGTTGCTCATCCAGTTCCCATCATTCCATCAATTTCTCATTCCATACCACACCCCAAAGCTGAAATGAGACACAGCACCATTTCTGCAACATTCCAATAATAAATTTAAACACAATCAGTAACCACATATATACAACAACAATATTAACTAATGACCCTTGTGCAAACCCTTACTTGCCCTCTTTACAGTGTCATTTCCTAATCTAGTGCTCCTATGTAGTGTCTCCCCAATGGCTGCAGCAGGGCTGGTGGAAGGCTGCTGAGTGTCGGTGCCAGAGACTACAGATGGCCTTGCAGGACACCCTCGGCCAGCTCTGGGCCTGAAAGGCGTGGCTGTATGCTGCACCACCTCAGGCTGGGCGGCGGCAGTCTGAACTGGCTGGCTGACAGGCAGCGACAAGTGCAATGGCGGAGTGGCAGTCGTGGGAGCAGGAATGCCGTCATCCTGAGAGAGGACAACAGGTTCCTGCTCCATTGACACACTGCCATTCCCCCGGGGCAGCACCTCAGATCCCCACCAGTCTGCTGCATCACAGACCGCTGGGCTGCTGCGACACCGTGAGATCCCCGGTAGACTGTGGTGGTCCCAGCGATGATGGCAGCAGTCAGAGCTTTCATGGCATCAAGCTGAGACTGCATGAGAGCAGTCTGAGACTGGATGGCATCAACCATTGACTGCATTACAGCACTAAGACGTTGCGTAGCTTCCACCTGTGCTGCATTAGATGTTGCCACATCACCCATGACATGCGGCATGAGGTCTGGGTCCCCATAGTCTCTCAGGGAGTCCACCATCCTTTGCAGACTGCCAAGGACGGGCTCCGTGGTGTACGCAGAGCTCTGTGCAATGTTGGAGGCGGACTCCTCCACGCTCCTTACCATTACCGACAGGCTCTCGGGCACCCTTGCCATTGCACTTATCATCTCGGTGTGCATGCCAATCACCTCCCCATCGAGGTCCTCATGAAAGTCCTGCGCAGCAGAACTCGTGTGCGAATTCGCCCTCCAGGGAGCTGGCTCCTGAGTTACCCTTTCCCCCATACCTTGCTGCAGCCCGCTCATCCCCGGTGCATCACCCAGTGCAGACCCCTCTACTAAACTTGCCTCTAAAGATTGCGTAGTGCCAGTATCTGAGGTGGTGCCTGCGGGTGAGAGATGCAGTGACGCGGTACTTTGCTCCTCCTCCTCTTCTCCTTCCTCCCTCTCAGTGGGAGGCTCAGGGACAGGCTGGTCATTTGGTTGCTGATTCTCTGAAAGCATAAAGGCACAAGACTCGCATTAAGGTGAGGGCAGGAGGGCAGGAAGGGAGCAAGGAATGCAGACAGTATAATGAGCTGGAAAGTGGGAAAGGCTTGTGGTGTGAGGGGGAAGTGGGATGAGAGAAGGAGAGGGGATGAACACACCGTTGTTGCCCCCAAGTAGGTCGACATTGCCGACGGCCATGCCGTCCACCACCTGCTGCCCAATGAGTCGCAGCGCTCGCTCCTGCAGGTCTGAGAGCTGCTGGAGCTGCGCATCACCCCCGCCTGTTCTCTGCTGCTCCCTCCTATTGTGGGCCATCTTGGCCTGAAAGAGGAATGAATGTGTGTGAGTCAGAGTCCAGCTATGTGTTTGGGAGATATGCCTGCTGTAGTTGAATAGCTGTGATTGTGGGCAAGGCGTGAGATGTGGATGTGAGTTTCAGTAGTTGCAGATGCTTGGTGGGGGTTTATGCAGTGTGCACAGGCTGAGGTTCAGATGCTGGTATGTAGGACCTGTTGAAGCATGTACTCACCTTGACCACCCGAGTGAGGTCGTTGACTTTCTTCTGGCACTGTGTCAGGCTGCGTACGGCCACACTACTGGCCGACACCTCCTGGGCCACTTCCCTCCACATTGCCCTGAATACCTGGGGCAATGGCCTCCTTCCAGTGTCCGGGAACAGCACTGCTCTCCTTCGCTCCACCCCCGCGACCAATGCCTCCAATGCCTCGTCCGTGAACCGACGAGCTCTCTCCCTGGGAGTGGGATCAGCCATCACAATCAGGGGATTGAGTTCCCTGCAGGTCGCCTTCACAGCCAGCACTGCTGATAATGAGGATCTGCACAATGATGCAACCTCCCCTTTAAGAGCTGGAAGGGGCCAGTGTGAAGGATCATTCCCGATTGCATAGCCCCTGAAATTCATTATCGCTCTGCTGGTAGCGCCCCTGTAGCGACCTGCTTAGGTCATTAGCGCTTGATTTAGCGCTCCGGTTGATTCCAGGAGCGCTAACAGCCAATTTACGGGAAGCTCAGATCATTAGCGCCTGGCGCTACTTTTTCACGATTTTAAAATTGAGCGCCCCAAACGGGGAGATACCGAATTTCTCCCCCATGGTCTTATCACAGCATTCAGAAATATCTCAAAGCACTTCCATACAATGCATTACCATGAAATACAGTGACTGCTCTTACGTAGATAAACACAGCAAGTCCTCCTGAACAGCAATGGATGAATAACCAGTTAATCTATTGATAGAAGAATATTAGCCAGGATATCAAGTACTGCCATGGGTTCTTCAACATTCACCCGAAACACTGGAATAAATGGAGCTTTGGTTTAATGTCTCATCCAAAAGGCAGCACCTCCAACAATATTGCAATCTCTCAATACTGCACTGGAGTGTCAACTTTGATTATGTGCTCACCTTCTGGAGTGGGACCCCCAACCTTCTAGAAAGAAAGAAAGACTTCCATTTATATAGCGCCTTTCACAACCTCAGGAAATCCCAAAGCGCTTTACAGCCAATGAAGTATTTTTGAAGTGTAGTCACTGTTGTCAGAGCACTACCAACTGAGCATACAGTTAGCTAATCTCAGTGGTAATGATCAATTGGCCTCAGTATCCCCTGGGCTGGAGGGGGGTATCAGTTCCCTCCCCTTGATGGCTGTCCAGTGACTTTAGTGCACATGGGGCAAAGACAAAATCAGGCTATGTTCCCCTCTCCACCTCGCTAATCCATCCTTCTATTCCCTGTCAACCAGTCATGTACAAGAATAAGAAGGTGTGTAAGTCAAAAGTTATCTACGATACAGTCAGAAAGACCATCTTGTTACATAATAAATCTTGGAGCTAACAATAAGTGACAGCCACAGGGCAAAAATGACTCTTAACTCCTGATCTGGGTCACACTGTCTCATTGTGACGAAGAATGCAGGAAGGGCAGATGTGCTAACTATATCAAGCCATGTCAGCTGAGCTTATCTTTCCATCACTGGGTCTTATTTCAAAATGAGATGTTCTTTCTGATTGTACCTCAGATTACATGCACACTACTTGGTTCTTGTAAGTGATTGGTTGAGTAGTAATGTGGAACAGCAGGTTTCTCTTATGTTTGCGAGGGGAAAGGGGAAGGGCATCTGAGGCCTGGGCGAAACATCAAAGCAACTTTCCATCGAATTGGCTGAAGTTGGTGTTACGCTGGGTTGCCGAGGGCTGTTATCTCTGCATGACAAATGCACTTGGCTGACGGTAGCCTTTTCCAGTCTATTGTTACTTGCTAATGTATTTTGACCTATTTTTGTTTCGAACGTTCTAGATTTCAGTTGACATAAAAAAGCAAGGCATTGTTTTCATTGTCATTCAACCGAATGTCAGTTATTCAAAACATCTCAAAATGACTTATCTCCTCGATCATTACAAAGTAGTTCATTGCAAGGTAGAGGCTCTGAGCCAGGTCAATCACTTTGCCACAGTACTCAGAATAGGCAACTTCAAACACTCTGGGGTCGATTTTCCTGGAGCCGTCAGGCGGGGTTTCAGGCGTGTGGGGGGAATCCCGAATTCGGGGGTCCCGATAACATCCCGCCCAAAACCCCGCCCCATGTAAGTTTCAGGGGCGGCGGGTACCCGCCCCGCACTGGGACCCGCCGAAACCAGGCGGGAAGGGATTAGTGCCAATTAACTGCCTGTTAACAGTTCGTTAACAGGCAGTTTTTATCCTAATCCCTATTTTGAGGGGTTTCGTGTGGGATTCCCGACGGCTCCAAACCACGCCAGGTTAGAGCAGGCGGGCCGTCGGGTTGAAGGAGTTGGAGGGGTCGTGATGTCGGTGCTCAAGTGAGTGATGGGTGCATGAGTGCAAAGGTAAGTGTGTTTGGTGTGTCTAAAGTGTGTAAAGAACTTTTACTTACCTGTACTTACCTTAACAGCCTTTCTTCCTGTAGGCGTCGGGAGCCCATCACTCAGCCGGCACTTAAAGCTGAACGGCTGCGATCTGTGAAAAGTGACAGCCTTCAGCTTTGAGTGTCGGTGAGAGTTCTAACTGAGTCTGTGCAGAAGGACTCAGGTTAGAACTCAGACTGTCAGTGTTTCACAGCTTCAAACAGCTGTGAAACACTGATATTTCATCTGTCAAGAACTCTTGCAGTCTGTGACGTCACCTGTTGCCGGGTGGCCCTTAATTGGCCTGCTGGAACTCCCTCCCTAACAGCACTGTGGGAGTATCTTCACCACATGGACTGCAGCGGTTGAAGGCGGCGGCTCACCACCACCTTCTCCAGGGCAATAAATGCTGGCCTTGCCAGCAACGCCCACATCCCATAAACGAATAAAAAAAATGAAACCCCAGAGGACTGCAACATCCTATGGGTGCCCAGCAAAATTCAGTAGATCAGGTGGAACCATACCAAAAAACAGAGGTCAACCATTGAACTGTCAGAAAGAAATGGCAAAATCAATGATGTGTAAATGTATATAGGGTATCCAGGTTGTAGGGCTATGCTGATACATTATGCCAGTTCAGGGATCATTGTAGGGCTGCTTCCTCAAGAGTGCAAGGTCGGGTTGCCAACGAATCCGGATTGCCCGGGCGTCTCCTGGAATGGGGCATGGATGTCCCAGGGGCTGGAGTTAGGAGCAGAAAGGCATAGAGTTACAGGTGCTGTATGATTGAAATATCTTTGTTATTACACTCACTTGTTCTGCTCTAAAAATCTGATAAAGACCCCACAACACCATATGGTAGGAAGATTTCCTCTGTGTGTTCTCTATAAACACTTTTATGATTCCACTGCACATAGCAAAGAGGAGATCTTCACCCATAGATCTAGCTGGTGTACTTTAACAGATAAAATGAGGGGGCAGACTAGAATCATGGGGTAGATTTTTCTCTTCACTGCTTGAGCATTAAGCATCGCCTGGGTAGAGCGTAGACAGGAAAAACCAGTGAGAAGGTTCATATGCGAATTATAGAAATAAATTTATTGGAAGGGAAATCTGGTCAGTTCGGTAAGAGGTATGTGATCTTCCCTGCCAGATTTTCCTATCTGCACCCCACCCAGGCTTTATGCTCAGGCAGTGAAGGTGAAAATATGCCCCGTAGAATTTTATAGCTTAGAAGGAAGTTATGTGACTCATAGCACCTATGCTGGCTGTTGGAAAGATTGACCCACTTGGTTCCATTCCAATGCCCTTTCCCCATACCATTTTTTTTTTCTTTTTCAGATATTTCTACATTTTCATTTAAAGGTTAGGGACTTTGCTTCCACCATTGCTCCTGGGTATTACATTCCATGTTCTAGCAACCCTCTGAATAAAACATTTCTCTTAACCTTTCCCTCTGTTCTCCTGTCTTTAAGTTATCGACTAGCTGACCAGTGGAAATGACTCTTCCCTATTTACCTCATCAGAACCCCTGATAATTTTGAACACGTGAGAGAGAAGACAGAAAACAGAACTGAGCCTACGCTGGGGTACAGTAGAGGCTGTGCCCAGCAACTGACAACAAGAGAGACAATGGCAGCGTTTCAATGAAGTGCCCTGGGAAATTCAATTTTAAAGAAACCTGAGGAGTCATCTCTGGTTATGCAGAAATTTGTGAGAAAAATCTCCAATTTATGCAAAAAGGGCAAAGGATTTAGATCTGCTCACTGATGTACTGAAGTGATAATTACTAGTCCTAGCCCTTTTCGGGCTACCCCAGATCAGGCGTATTCCCCAGATGTTCACCTTCAACTAAAGTTAGAGATAGCCGAATTCTATAAGGTGCTTAATTGGGTCTAAAGGTCCAGACTATCTCTCCCTAAAGGAAAGGAACGACTTGAAGATGTTACCATCCTCCAGATAGCACTTTTAATAAGTTTAACTAGATTGTAACCTTCCGGATATTATGAGGGTCAGGAAAAAACCCCAGAATTCTGCAGCTCCTCACAAAAGTGTGTACAGAAATTGAGTTCGCGAGTTTGATACAGAAATACTATTTGAGCCAATTCTAAAAATATATAGATTTATTTAAGAGCCGACATACAATTAACAGCTTGCGAGTCAATCGCGACTTTAACAGTTCAAAATACAAATAGTTTACATTTCTTATTCTCAGAGATCCTTATTCTCAAATCTTAACTTCGTACATTTTTACATTTCTTATTATTTCTAATCCAGAATATCCACCAAAATCAAATAAGAGTACCTTTTTGATCCCCGAGACTCAAAGAATCAAAAACTTACAGAGCCTGCCTCTGAAGTTATGAATCGCTTGCCCTTTCCAGTGACTTCTGACTTTCCATCTGAAAAGCTCTATTTTTATACCTTTTTTTAGTGGTTTATCCTTTGAAGTTTTCTGTTGATGTAAGCTAATTATCTCTAGTCATTCTTTGTTGAATTCTTTTCTATTCTTACTGTCATTTCAGCTGCCAACTCTCAGAATCCTGTCTGTTGTTTAGGTGTTCAAAATGTATCATAAAAAACGGTTATAACTTATATATCTATTTGATGCCATTTTTATCGAAGGGCTTCCATTCAATTCTAAAATCACCTAGCTGTTTGGAAGCAGACGTCGTGACACCTATGTGTTCCATTTTCAACACAAACACAATGGGCTGGATTTTCCTAAGCCCCTGGAGTCGGGTTGGAGGCGTGCGGGCGATAAAAATCGGAGATCCGGGGGTCCCGACCCCATGTCAATTTCATAGGAGTCGGGTTGCCGACAAGTGCTGAAACCCGACTCCCAGAGGCGGGAAGGGATTAAAGGCAATTAAACTGCCTGTTAACAGGTAGTTAACAGGTAGTTTTTTGCCTATTCGCGATTTTTATTGCTGGTTTGTGGGCTTCCCGACAGCTCCAAACCACGAAAAGTTTTTGAGGCGGGACGTGGGTCTGAGGTCTTGGAGGGGTCGAGATGCCCAGTGTTCAGGTGAGTGAGGGGTGCAGGAGTGCAAAGGTAAGTGTTTTGCAAGTGTTTAAAGTGTTTAAATAAGTTTAACTTACTTTTACTTACCTTTACAGGAGTCCTGCATTCCGGTGTCGGGAGTCGGCTGCAAGAACCACAGAAGCTCCGATTTTTAAAAAAAAATCAGCTTCTTGGTTTCTGCAGCAAAATGATTTTAAAGTTATCCTGAGAAAGGACGGAGGCTGAATTAGCAGTTTTTCAGTGCTTGACAGCTTCAAACAGCTGTTAAACACTGATATTTCATCTGCCAAAAGCTTTTGACAGATGAAATGTCAATCTCTGACGTCACCTGTTGCCGGGTGGCCCTTAATTGGCCTGCTGAGCCCACAGGGCGGGCTCAACAAGGTCAATCAGAGGAAAATCCAGTGGGTTGGCCACATCTCCATGGAGGCAGGACAACAAGCCCGAATGTGGGTTTCCCACCTCCAACCCGCCCCCGTAGCAAAATCCAGCCCATTGTGATTGCTTGGTGTCATCTATTGAAGTCATATTTTCAAAGTCTTCTGTAGGTACTTTTTACAATATGTAAGTTGAAAACACTTCAACCGAGTATTTACTTGTTTTCCAACCATCTTAGTTGGTTATATTACAGACTTATGTTTCCTATCTTTCATTTGATGTTACTTTTATCAAAGGCACATGATTTTTTAATATTCTGTGTTTCTGTTTGAAGTGTCAGTTTGTAACACTTTACTTGGGCATTGCTATTGTGTTTCTCCCAAACTGCAGACTTTCTGGAAACTCCAATGGTTTGCTTCAATAGGGCCATTGTTTTGTTGTCAATAACCCATTCCCATTTCAAAAACTTGTATGGTGTTTACAGCTTGTGTTAACAACTGATCTTATTGCAAAAGCCTGTGTTCTGTTTGCAGCCTGTGTCGTTGAGTCTTTTAGATTTTTAAGCCCAGTTTTCATGTTTTAATAAAGTCAAAATTCCGTTCATAGGATGGTGCATCTCTTGGAATATGGCTATTTCCTTTACAGCACATGATGGGGAGATTCAAGTTAAGAGCGGGGGTACTAAAGGACCAGTTATAGAATGACTTGAAAGGCATTTTGTAAAATACAGGAATGTAATTTTTGAGAGTGCAAAATTCAAACAAAGGAAACAAGAGGGGGTATCTATGGACATCCCTATATCATTTATAAAAGCATCATAAGAATGGCACACTTAATGATTCGTGGTCACATCGTAGTCAGTCCGCAAGGAGAAACACTGTCGGAAAGACTACATCTCAACCCCAAGCTCACACTTGAGAAGGCGATAGATACAACAGAGAAGGCAGTGTAAATGTTAAAAAGCAAAAGTTGGTAGTTGGAAACGAGCCAGATGGGTAAGTGAATGCATAATCAGCTGAAGGAATGGATACCTCAGCAGCCAACCCAAAGTGTCCTGTATAAAGTACCTTGTGAGTCCAAGTCACAAAGGGAGAGAGAAGCCCACTGATAACCTGAAAGCTTGGGACAGGTCACAATGAACACAAGGAGAAGGAAGTGTGGACCTTCAGTACCATATTCAGCAATGTGCACCTTGTTAGAGACACGAGAAGGCATACGTGTCAGAAGAGGAATGTCTGCTTGGTAAATGCTGCCTATACTGAAGCCTGGGTTACACAGAGTGTGGGTCCAATATTGTTTCTTGCCCACAACGCCCATCACTTACACTGGATTTGAGTACCGAGAAGCTGGCCATGAGTTACTTAAGTTTCCCTTTCAGTGACTGACACCTATAAATCTCACAGAAACTTGTAGAATGTGTCAATTTTTATAGGATTTGCTTAGAGGCTCTCTGGCACAGATATTCAAGAAGGGTAGTAGGGAAAAACCGGGGAACTACAGGCCAGTGAGCCTAACATCAGTGGTAGGAAAATTACTGGAAAAAATCCTGAGGGACAAAATTTGTCTCCACTTGGAGAGGCAAGGATTAATCAGGGATAGTCAACATGGCTTTGTCAAGGGAAGATCATGTCTGACTAATTTGATTGAATTTTTTGAGGGGGTGACTAGGTGTGTGGATGAGGGTAACGCAGTGGATGTGGTATACATGGATTTCAGTAAGGCCTTCGATAAAGTCCCGCACAGGAGACTGGTCAAGAAGGTAAGAGCCCATGGAATCCAGGGTGCCTTGGCACATTGGATACAAAACTGGCTTAGTGGCAGAAGGCAGAGGGTGATGGTCGAAGGTTGTTTTTGTGACTGGAAACCTGTGGCCAGTGGGGTACCACAGGGATCGGTGCTGGGTCCCTTGCTGTTTGTGGTCTACATTAATGACTTGGATATGAATGTAAAGGGTATGATCAGTAAATTCGCGGATGATACTAAAATTGGTAGGGTGGTAAATAGCGAGGAGGGTAGCCTCAGTCTGCAGAACGATATAGATGGGTTGGTCAGATGGGCGGAACAGTGGCAAATGGAATTTAACCCGGAAAAGTGCGAGGTGATGCACTTTGGGGGGTCTAACAAGGCAAGGGAATACACAATGAAGGGAAAGACCCTAGGCAAGACGGAGGGTCAGAGGGATCTGGGTGTGCAGGTACACAGATCCCTGAAGGCGGCGGAACAGGTGGATAAGGTGGTAAAAAAGGCATATGGGATACTTGCCTTCATTAGCCGAGGCATTGAATATAAGAGCAAGGAGGTTATGATGGAGCTGTATAAAACACTGGTTAGGCCACAGCTGGAATACTGTGTGCAGTTCTGGTCGCCACACTACAGGAAAGATGTGATCGCGTTAGAGAGGGTGCAGAGGAGGTTCACCAGGATGTTACCAGGGCTGGAGCGCTTCAGCTATGAAGAGAGACTGGGCAGATTGGGTTTGTTTTCCTTGGAGCAGAGGAGGCTGAGGGGGGACATGATTGAGGTGTACAAAATTGTGAGGGGCATAGATAGGATGGATGCTGAGGAGCTTTTCCCCTTAGTAGAGGGGTCAATAACTAGGGGGCATAGATTCAAGGTAAAGGGCGGGAGGTTTAGAGGGGATTTGAGAAAGAACTTTTTCACCCAGAGGGTGGTTGGAGTCTGGAACTCACTGCCTGAAAGGGTTGTGGAGGCAGAAACCCTCACAACATTTAAGAAGCATTTGGATGAGCATTTGAAATGCCATAGCATACAAGGCTACGGGCCAAATGCTGGAATATGGGATTAGATTAGACAGGGCTTGATGGCCGGCATGGACACGATGGGCCGAAGGGCCTCTATCCGTGCTGTATTACTCTATGACTCTATGACTCTATGACATGCGTTTCTCTTGCAGGCCAAGATGGTCCACAATAGGAGGGAACAGCAGAGAACAGGCGGGGGTGATGCGCAGCTCCAGCAGCTTTCAGACCTGGAGGAGCGAGCGCTGCGACTCATTGGGCAGCAGGTGGTGGGCGCTGTGGCCATTGGCAACGTCGACCCCTTGGGGGCAACAACGGTGTGTTCATCCCCTCTCCTTCTCTCATTCCACTTCCCCCTCACACCACAAGCCTTTCCCACTTTCCAGCTCATTATACTGTCTGCATTCCTTGCTCCCTTCCTGCCCTCACCTTAACGTGAGTCTTGTGCATTTATGCTTTCAGAGTATCAGCAACCAGATGACCAGCCAGTCCCTGAGTCTCCCACTGAGAGTGAGGAAGGAGAAGATGAGGAGGAGCAAAGCACCGCCTCACTGCATCTCTCACCCGCAGGCACCACCTCAGGTACTGGCACTACGCGATCTTTAGAGGCAAATTTAGTAGAGGGGTCTGCACTGGGTGGTGCACCAGGGATGAATGAGCTGCAGCAGGGCCAGGGAGAAAGGGTAGCTCGGGAGCCAGCTCCCCCGAGGGTGACTTCTGCTGCACAGGACTCAGATGAGGACCTCAATGGGGAGGCGTTCACAAGAAGGGAGATGGGTATGCACACTGAGGTGATAGGTGCAATGGCAAGGGTGCCCGAGAGCCTGTTGGCAATGGTAAGGAGCGTGAAGGAGTCCATCTCCAACATTGCACAGAGCTCTGCGCACACCATGGAGCCCATCATTTCCACATTTGGACACCCAAAGAGACGGTGCAGTTTCAGACCTCATGACGCGTATCATGGGCGATGTGGCAGCTTCCATTGCAGCACAGGTGCAAGTGATGCAATGTCTTAGTGCTGTAATGCAGGCAATGGTTGGTGGCATCGAATCTCAGACTGCTCTTATGCAGTCTCATCTTGATGCCACGCAAGCTCTGATTGCTGCCATCGTCGCTGAGTCCACCACAGTCCACCGGGGATCTCATGGTGTCGCAGCAATCCACCAATCTGTGCTCCAGCAGATTGGTAGGGATGCTGAGGTGCTGACCCGGGGGAATGGCAGTGGGTCAGTGGAGCATGAACCTGCTGTCGTCGCTCAGGATGATAGCATTCCTGATCCCACCATTGCCTCTGCGCCATTGCACTTGTTGCTGCCTGTCATCCAGTCAGCCCAGACTGCTGCCGCCTAGCCTGAGGTGGTGCAGTCTACAGCCGGGCCTTCTAGGCCCAGAGCTCGTCGAGGGTGTCCTGCAAGGCCATCTGTAGCCTCTGGCACCGACACACAGCAGCCTTCCACCAGCCCTGCTGCAGCCACTGGGGAGACACTACGTAGGAGCACGAGATTAGGGAAAGGCACTGTAAAGAGGGCAAGTAAGGGTTTGCACAAGGGTGATTAGTTAATATTCTTGTTGTATATGATAGCAAAATACTGCAGATGTTGGAAATCCGAAATAACAACAGAAAATGCTGGAAAAACTCAGCAGGTCAGGCAACATCCGTGGAGAGAAATTTGAGTTGACGTTTCGGGTTGGACCCTTCTTCAAAACTGGAAAGAAAAGAAACTAGATCGGAGGCAGGGCTGCGATCGGACAAAAGAATAAAAGAAACAAAAGAAGTAAAAGAGATTAGAAGCTAGACGAGATGGTAATAGGCTGGGATTAGGTGTAAAGTGTACTGGCAGGGCAAAAGATAGCTGCCAGGTGTGAGAGAGAAACAAAAGGAAAGGGGGGGGGGGGGAAAAGGAGTGGAACAATTACAAGAGAAAATGAAATGGGGGCCGAGCTTATGATCTGAAATTGTTGAACTCGATATTGAGTCCGGAAGGCTGCAGACTGCCTAATCGGAAGATGAGGTGCTGTTCCTCGAGTTTACGTTGAGCTTCTGTGGAACAATACAAGAGGCCAAGGACGGTGAGGTCCGAGTGGGAATGGAGCGGTGAATTAAAATGACAGGCGACCGGAAGCTCGGGGTCACCCTTACGGACTGAACGGAGGTGTTCCGCAAAGCGGTCACTCAATCTGCGTTTGGTCTCCCCAATGTAGAGGAGACCGCATCGTTAGCAGCGAATACAGTATACTAGATTGCGAGAAGTACAAGTAAATCGCTGTTTCACCTGGAAGGGGTGTTTGGGGCCCTGGACAGTGGGAAGGGGGGAGGTATAGGGGCAGGTGTTACATCTCCTCCGCTTGCACGGGAAGGTGCCAGGTGAAGAGGAAGGGCTTCCTGTAAGGACTCTATTCCATTCTCCCAGTTTCTCCGCCTCCGCCGTATCTGCTCCGACGACGCCACCTTCCACACCAGTGCTTCAGACATGTCTTCCTTTTTCCGCAACCGAGGATTCCCCTCTACTGTGGTTGACACTGCCCTCGACCATGTCAGTTCTATCTCCCGCACTTCTGCCCTCACCCCTGCCCCTCCCTCCCGGAACCATGATAGGGTTCCCCTTGTCCTCACCTTTCACACCACCAGCCTCCACATTCAACGGATCATCCTCCGGCATTTCCGCTACCTCCAAAGTGATCCCACCACCAAACGTATCTTCCCCTCCCCTCCCCTTTCAGCATTCCGCAGGGACCGCTCCCTCCGAGACACCCTAGTCCACTCCTCTATCACCCCAAACAGCCCTTCCTCTTCGCCTGGCACCTTCCCGTGCAAGCGGAGGAGATGTAACACCTGCCCCTATACCTCCCCCCTTCCCACTGTCCAGGGCCCCAAACACCCCTTCCAGGTGAAACAGCAATTTACTTGTACTTCTCGCAATCTAGTATACTGTATTCGCTGCTCACGATGCGGTCTCCTCTACATTGGGGAGACCAAACGCAGATTGGGTGACCGCTTTGCGGAACACCTCCGTTCAGTCCGTAAGGGTGACCCCGAGCTTCCGGTCGCCTGTCATTTTAATTCGCCGCTCCATTCCCACTCGGACCTCACCGTCCTTGGCCTCTTGTATTGTTCCACGGAAGCTCAACGTAAACTCGAGGAACAGCACCTCATCTTCCGATTAGGCAGTCTGCAGCCTTCCGGACTCAATATCAAGTTCAACAATTTCAGATCATAAGCTCGGCCCCCATTTCATTTTCTCTTGTAATTGTTCCACTCCTTTCCCCCCCCCCCCCCTTTCCTTTTGTTTCTCTCTCACACCTGGCAGCTATCTTTTGCCCTGCCAGTACACTTTACACCTAATCCCAGCCTATTACCATCTCGTCTAGCTTCTAATCTCTTTTACTTCTTTTGTTTCTTTTATTCTTTTGTCCGATCGCAGCCCTGCCTCCGATCTAGTTTCTTTTCTTTCCAGTTTTGAAGAAGGGTCCAACCCGAAACGTCAACTCAAATTTCTCTCCACGGATGTTGCCTGACCTGCTGAGTTTTTCCAGCATTTTCTGTTGTTATTTCTTGTTGTATATATTTGGTTCCTGAATTTGGATAAATGTATTATTGGAATGTTGCAGATTTGGGGCTGTGTCTCATTTCAGCTTTGGGGTGTGGTATGGAATGAGAACGTGATGGAATGATGGGGCGTGCTGAGCAACTGGGAACTGGCTCCATCTCATTGGAACCAAAGTCTGATGAGGCGGTCACGGACCGCCCTTCCACAAGGCCGATTGAGTGGCGGCCTCCTCCGTCGCTGCTGTTTGTGCTCCTGTTCCTCCTCCTCCACCTCCTCCTCGTCCCCCTCGTCTCCCTCTACCTCCTCCTGAGGTGGTGCAGCTAAGCCTGGTGGCAATGGCTGGGCCCGCAGGATGGCCAAGTTGTGCAGCATACAGCAGACGATGACGAAAAGGGACACCCACTCAGCCGAGAACTGGAGGGCTCCTCCCGAGCGGTCAAGGCAGCGGAAACATTGCTTGAGCACTACGATGGTCTGCTCAATGATGTTCCTGGTGGCAGCATGGCTCTCATTGTAAGAGTGCTGGGCACAAGTGTTGGGGTTGCGGAGGGGAATCATAAGCCAGGTGGAGAGCGGATAGCCCTTGTCTCCCAGCAGCCAGCCGCGAGCTTGATGTGGCTGGAACAGAGCTGGCACAATGGTCTGGCACAGGATGAAGGCATTAAGTGAGGGTAGCCTTTGCGGTTACGGAATACCTCAGGATTGTTACGGGATGCCCGCAGAGCGACGTGGGTGCAGTCAATAGTGCCCTGCACCATGGGGAAGCCCGTTATCCTAGGAAAGCCACGTGTATGCTTGCGCTGCTTCTCTCTGGTCATGGGGAAGAAAATGTAGCCCCTTCTCCTTTTGTAGAGAGCATCTGTGACCTCGCGGATGCAGCAATGGATGGCGAACTGCGAGATGTTTGCTATATCTCCTGTTGCACACTGGAAGGATCCGCTGGCGTAGAAATTGAGGGCGACAGGTGAGGGTAAGGCCTCCTGTTGAGAGCATTGTTGGCCCTCCTCCCTCTGGCCACATTTTGCAATCTCTCTCTCTGCCTCTGCTGCCTCCAACGTTGACACTGGAGTGCATCGGTACTATCTCCGCGCCCGGTTGCTAAGCCGGTATCACCCCATTAGCGCCCCCGGAGGCGCTAATGGGAAGCGCAAAGGTACCCAATTTCTCCCCCTTAGATTTTTCCAGTTATGTCATGTTAATTAATTGATGCTATATTGGGTTACACAAGTTAACAGATAAACTCACAAACACATCCTGTTCCTTAACACGCAACCGCCTCTGGGGATCTAGAAACTTAACTCCATAGGGCAGAGAAGAGGCAGCTATAATTTGTGTCCAATCTCTTCTATACCTGACCTTGGAATACTAGATGGGGCAGTTTAAAGGGAGCCTTACCTTGCATCCATACCATGTCGGATCTAGCCTTGGAATGCTTGATATTGATACTGAACGTCAAAAGTGACCAATTCCCCAACATTGTTGTCAGTCCTCAATTTGATGAGCACCAAAATTCATCTAAGGAATAAAGTCCATTCTACAATATATTGGAAAAAAATTGTGGCTCAGAAATTCCGACCATCAAGAGTTCAGTGGAGTGGGGGACCCCCTGCCAGTCTGGCCTTATGGTGACCCTGTCCCAAATCCTGGTGCAAGTACTGGGGTATGTACCCAAGTAGACTTGAGGAGATTTCAAAGAGGCTCTTTTGTGGTGGTGGGGGCTCACGCTGGTCTAGTTGAAGATCTAAAGGTTTCCATACGTTAATTCTGATGCTTTCTCATTGGTAGGTCCTATGTTCATGTAGCAACCGATCTCTCTTTGATCGTCTGCCATTTGAATATGGAATTGGGTCAAATTTTAACATAAGAACATAAGAAATAGGAGCAGGAGTCGGCCATTCGGCCCTTCGAGCCTGCTCCACCATTCAATGAGATCATGGCTGATCTTCTGCCTCAACTCCATTCACCGGCCCTATCGCCATATCCCTCGATGCCCTGACTAGGCAGAAATCTATCGACTTCTGTTTTGAATATACCCAATGACTGAGCCTCCACAGCCCTCTGGGGTAGGGAATTCCAAAGATTCACCACCCTCTGGGTGAAGAAATTTCTTCTCATCTCAGTCCTGAATGGCTTATCCTTTATCCTGAGGCTGTGGCCCCTGGTTGTAGACCCCCCAGCCAAGGGAAACATTCTCCCAGCATCCACCCTATCAAGCCCTGTAATAATGTTGTATGCTTCAATGAGATCCCCTCTCATTCTTCTGAATTCAAGAGAATGCAAGCCTAGTTTACTCAATCTCTTCTCATACGACAGTCCCGCCATTCCAGGAATCAGTCTGGTGAACCTTCGTTGCATTCCCTCTATGGCAAGTATATCCTTCCTTAGGTAAGGAGACCAAATTTTGCTGTGAGTGGCGAACAAATGGCACCCAACATTCATTAGACTTGCACTTGCCCATAGACTTTCTATGGGGATTTTCATGGCAAGTTGCCATCAGCACAGAACCAGAACATCAGGGTTTCACTGGCATGCTCCCCATGATTTGATGAAAATCATGAGATGAGATGATACCAGCGACGCAAAGCTTAAATTATGAAGAAATACTAGAGGAACTGAATCGAACAAAGAAGGTTAAAAGGTTAACTGATACAGGCATTAAAAATTATGCTTTAATAAGTTTAATTGGGGGGACCCTATTTCCACTGGTCAGTGCCTCAGTAACTTGAGAGCATAAATTTAAAATCACTAAAAGAGTGAAGTGAGATATTTTAGATTTTTTTTTTTTTTTTTTTTTTTTTTTACAGAGTGTTGTTAGGACATGGAATGCCCGATCAGAAACAGTGGTGGAAGCAGAATAGCTTTTTAAAAGGAAAGTGGATTAGTATTTGAAAAAGAAGAATTAAAAAAGTTATGAGGAAAGGGCAGCGGAATGAGACAAAGTGGAAAGCTCTTTAGAGAGCGAGCACAGATGCTATGAGCAAATGGCCTCCCTCAGTACTGTAACATTCTGTGATTTTAACTTCCAGCAGTGGCAGAAAATGGGCAGTAGTGGATTGGCCACCCGTTATACAACTCGCCCGATTTGACTTAAATGGAAGTGAAAATTGAGTGGGTGTGTAACCCATGACCTCTACCACCTAGAAGGACGAGAGCAGCAGGTACATGGGAACGCCACCACCTCCCAAGTTCACCTGCAGGTCACACACCCTCTTCACATATATCGCATTCCTTCATCGTCGCTGGGTCAAAATCCTAGAATTCCCTACCTAACAGTACTGCGGGAGTACCTTCACCGCATAGACTGCAGCGGTTCAAGAAGGCCGCTCACCACCACTTTCTCAAGGGCAGCTAGGGATGGGCAATAAAAGCTGGTCTTGCCAGCGATGCCCATAATCCCAAGCATTAATAATTTTTTTTAAAACCTGTGGAACCGGCTCCCCAAGGAGACAATGGAAACAGAAAGAGTTGATTCATTAAAATGCAAACTAGATAGATTTCTTTCAGAAAATAATATTTCGGGATACAGTATATGAGTAATTTGAGACATGACATATAGTAAGTGTAGCATGCTTGGGAGGAACCGGTGACTTCAGACTTATGGTTCCCAAAGCTTTCTACCACTGGGAGTTTTGCTCACCTCAGGTCTCGGTCTGTTGTAGACTAATTGATTGTTATGATTAATCAACAACTCTATTATCATTGTATCTTGCGACTACCAGGCTGGAAGAAGGAGAATTAGACGGCTTTTTGTCTTTTTCTCGACTAGCAATTTCTATGTTATCACTGAAGATAGCCCAGCCCTGTGTATGGCACAGATCTTCATTACAATTATATAACAAATATGCTGTGTAGAAAGTATATACAGACCCTTAATTTTTAATATTTCTTGAAATGTTTTGCCAGGCATAAAGGTTTTACAAAGTGAAATTGGTGAATATAACAGGCAATTTTTCACCGATAAGGCAGGAAAGATGGTTGTGACTGCAGGGGCTAATGATAGTCAACAGAGATTGATGGGCTTGATTTTGATACTGGAGGCGTGTAGGAGGCGGGACTACAACTTTTGGGGTTGTAGTCCCGCCTCCATCGAGTTGTGGCCAACCCACTCGATTTTCACTTGATTGACCTTGTTGAGCCCGGCCAGTGGGCTCAGCAGGCCAATTAAGGGCCACCCGGCAACAGGTGACGTCACAGATTGACATTTCATCTGTCAAGAGCTTTTGACAGATGAAATATCAGTGTTTGACAGCTCTTTGAAGCTGTCAAACACTGACAATCTGTACTCCAAGTTAATTCCTTCCTCTCAGATTGATTTAGAGATCTCTCCAGAACAGAAAGCTGAATGCTGCAACTTTTGACAGCTGGCGGCCATTCTACTTTCTGTGCCGGTGAGATGAGGGATTCCCGAGACCTGAAGGAAGGAAGGCTGTAAAGGTAAGTAAAGGTAAGTAAAACTTCTTTAAACACTTTACACACATCAAACACACTTACCTCTGCACTCATGCACCCATCACTTACCTGAACACCGGACATCTCGAACCCTCCAAGCCCTTCAGCCCTCGCTAATTTGGCGTGGTTTGGAGCCGTCAGGAATCCCTCACTACAGGGTTAAAAATAGGGATTAGGCTAAAAACTGCCTGTTAACTACCTGTTAACAGGCAGTTAATTGGCACTAATCCCCTTCCTGCCTCGGGGAGGCGGGTCCCAGCGCGAGTCGGTTATCCGCCTCCTTTGAAACTGGCATGGAGGCGGGTTGGGGGCGGGATGGGTTCGTGCCCCCAGATTTCGGGATTTTAAACCCCCCACACGCCTCCAATCCCGACTCCACGGCCCAATGAAAATCCTGCCTGATGGCTTTTCTGAGGTTAAAGGGGAGAAGTCAAAACTTTGAAGTTTTGAAATGCAGAATACCACATAACTCAGGAACCAAACTAAGTGGTTTTCTGCCACCTTTTGTGAACTTTAGGGGTGAATGAACAATTTTGGGCCATGATAAGGTTCAGCCACACAGGATGAGTTAATGTAAACATTTGACAGCTCAGAACAACATTAAAGGAACTTTTCACTATCACTGAATGAATGATTTAATGCAAAAGACAAGGAAAGCTGTATAAAGCACAGTGGCTATAAGAATATCAGCACTGCAGTCAGAAGGTGATGGCTTGGCCAGTCATCTCGCCTACGAGGATCAGGCTGCAGTCAGAGAAAGGAGGGGCCTGGCCAGTCTTTTTGCTTACGAGGACCTACAATCAACGCTGGACTGATCATCGGCGGGTGGGTGTATGTATGATTTCTTGTAATATTATTAGTGAACTCCCCACTGGAGTGGAGCTAATTTACAGAACAAACGGGAAACTGTTCAATCTCCGTCGCCTCCAATCCAGATCCAAGGTCGTCTCATCCTCTGTCATCGAATTACAGTATGCAGACGGCGCTTGTGTCTGCGCTCACTCGGAGGTCGAACTCCAAACCATCGTCAACATCTTTGCCGAAGCGTGCGAGAGCATGGGCCTTACACTAAACATCCGTAAGACAAAGGTCCTCTACCAACCTGCCCCCTCCACACAGTACTGCCCCCCCCGATTATCAAAATCCATGACAAGGCCTTGGACAACGTGGACCACTTTCCATACCTCGGGAGCCTACTGTCAACAAGGGCAGACATCGATGACGAAGTCCAGCACCGCCTTCAGTGTGCCAGTGCAGCCTTCGGTCGTCTGAGGAAGAGAGTGTTTGAAGACCAGAACCTCAAACCCGGCACTAAGCTCATGGTCTACAGAGCAGCAGTGATACCCGCCCTGCTGTATACCTCAGAGACATGGACCATGTATAGCAGGCACCTCAAAGCACTGGAGAGGTACCACCAACGCTGCCTCTGCAAGATCCTGCAAATCCATTGGCAGGATAGGTGCACCAACGTCAGTGTTCTCGCTCAGGCCAACATCCCCAGCATCGAAGCTTTGACCACGCTCGATCAGTTCCGATAGACAGGTCACATCGTCCGCAAGCCCGATACGAGACTGCCAAAACAAGCGCTCTACTCGGAACTCCGACACGGCAAGAGAGCCCCAGGTAGGCAGAGGAAACGCTTCAAGGACACCCTCAAAGCCTCCTTGAAAAAGTGTAACATCCCCATCGACACCTGGGAATCCCTCGCCCAAGACCGCACAAAGTGGAGGAGAAGCATCCGGGAAGGCGCCGAACACCTCAAGTCTCTTCGCCGGGAGCAAGCGGAAGCCAAGCGCAAGCAGCGTAAGGAGCGCAAGTCAACCCAAGCACCCCACCCACCCACCCCTTCAACCACCGTCTGCCCCACCTGTGACAGAGACTGTAGGTCCCGCATTGGACTCATCAGTCACCTGAGAACTCATTTTTAATGTGGAAGTAAGTCATCTTCGGTTCTGAGGGGCTGCCTAAGAAGAAGAAGAAGGGTTGGGGTTTTGAATCTGTCTTAGGAACAATAAAAGGTTAAAGACAGAACCCGTGTGTCTGATGTAATTTCTCATAAGTCTCAAGTCCGAGCTCTATAGCCTGTTGGATGGGGTGAGGGGTAAATCCGCATGACTTACAGCTGGTAGCACCACTAGTTATGTGAACTGAGAGCAAATATGTTTTTATCGCAACCTACCATTAGATAGTCCATGATAAGCAAGCTCTCAGAAACTTGATCATGGTTCATTGCAAGTGCATCACAGGGTGTTAGGCAATGACTTAGCAATTCTGTGATGGCAATGATTTAACAATTCTCTGATGACATTTGATAAAATACCAGTGATAGTGATACCTCTCATTGACACCATCTTGAGTGGCACATGGTATTAGATAATCCGATGGCTGGCAAAAAAAAGCCACCACCTTATGTAGCATTAAGTCATACAGACTAGAAGGTTCCTATGACCTGATTTTAACTCCGGGTCAGTATTCGGTGAGTGAGAAGCCAGCCTACTGCTCCAGAAAGGAGGCCTGGGGTATTTTAATGGGAAGGGGGCAGGAAGTGATAGAAAATCACACGGCCCGGAGGCCACCTACTGAGCCCAAGTAGGTGGTGGGATTGGCTGCCGTGCTGTTCCCCGGCGGTCTCGCAATCAAGGGGGGGGGGGGTGGAGTCCATGGTAGTAGAGAAAGAAAGACTTGCATTCCTATAGCACCTTTCATGACCACCAGACATCTCAAAGCACTTTACAGCCAATTAAGTACTTTTTGGAGTGTAGTCGCTGTTGCAATGTAGGAAACGTGGCGGCCAATTTGCGCACAGCAAGCTCCCACAAACAGCAATGTGATAATGACCAGATAATTGGTTTTAATGATGTTGATTGAGGGATTAATATTGGCCAGGGCACCAGGGATAATTCCCCTGCTCTTCTTCGAAATAGTGCCATGGGAGAGCAGACGGGGACCTCGGTTTAACATCTCATCAGAAAGACGGCACCTCCAACAGTGCAGCACTCCCTCAGCACTGCACTGGAGTGTCAGCCTAGATTTATGTGATCAAGTCCCTGGAGTGGGACTTGAATCCACAACCTTATGCCTCAGAGGCCAGTGTGCTACCCACTGAGCCACAGCTGACACTGGGAGGTCTAAGCTTTCCATGTGGGGGCCAGTGGAGGACTTCTACTTCACAAAGGACAGTAAAAAAGACTTGCCTTTCTGCCCCTTTTCTGGCCCCGATCCTTTCCACCACTAGGTTGGCCTGGCGGGAGACTCACTGTGACTTCCCGTTCAAGCCGCCAAGTTAAAATTACAGTCGGGTCCCAAAGACGTCATCGGTAGCCAACACATGTGAAGAAGGACCTTGCTGGCATTGGGCAGGTGCCCTTGCCTCCTGCTCAGTGGAGCAGGCAAACATCAGGAACCATCTGCTCCTGGCGTCTCTACGGCGGGTAAATAAAAGGGCGATTTTTAACTGCCCACTATAATCGCCCCACTAATCTTTGTTGAGTTAGTTGATCAGTGCCAGCAGTAGATATTATTGCCCTTAGGTCATAAAGGAAAAAGAAAAATCAGTCAAGGTTCCTGGTCCAGATCACAATTCAATGACCCTGGCTGGAAAGTGTGCATGTATGTGTGTGGATATTGGGTGAGGACAGGACTGAGCTCAGCTGTGATGCTCTCTACAGTCAAATAAGCAATTCAACAGCAGTTTTCTTATTCAGTGTGCCAAGTGAAGACTTAGTTTTAAACACAGAGAAGTGGAAATGGAGGCAGAAGCCCCTTGCATTAGGTCTCAGCCCCGGTAACACTGTCCTCGGAATTCCTGGGCTTCCCTATAATAAAGACCCAGAATTGTGTGGAGAAATGAGCTATTATAATGGCGCATCTACGTTGTAGGGACCCTTGCATGGTGCAAAAAGAGGAAATTATGGAGAAAGTGACTTACGCCACACCATAAAGCCCTGGGACTTACCTTTGCCAAAAATAGAGAGAAGTTATGAGTAAAAGAACTAGAAAGGTAGTGCAGGAGTCCCCTGGGTCCATCTCCCTCTCCAATAGATTTTCCGTTTTGGATACTGATGGGGGAGATGGTTTCTCAGGAGAATGCAGCAAGAGCCAAGTCCGTGGCACTACGAGTGGCTCAGCTGCACAGGAGGGGAGGAAAAAGAGTGGGAGAGCAATAGTGATAGGGGATTCTATTGTAAGGGGGACAGATAGACGTTTCTGTGGCCACAGACGTGACTCCAGGATGGTATGTTGCCTCCCTGGTGCCAGGGTCGACGATGTCACTGAATGGCTGCAAGAATTTAGGGAGCTAGGTAGCAGATTAAAAAGCAGGACCGCAAAAGTTGTAATCTCTGGATTACTCCCGGTGCCACGTGATAGTGAGTATAGGAATAGGAGGATAGAGCAGATGAATGCATGGCTAAAGAGTTGGTGCAAGAGGAAGGGCTTTAGTTTCCTGGATCACTGGGTCTGCTTTTGGGGAAGGTGGGACCTGTACAAGTCGGACGGGTTGCACCTGAACCGGAACGGGACCAACATCCTTGTGGGGAGGTTTGCTAGTGCTGTTGGGGGGGTGGGGGCGCAGTTTAAACTAACTTGGCAGGGGGATGGGATACAGAGTGGAGCTATAGTAGGGGGTGATGCACAGCCAAATATAGAGGAAAAAACAAGTCAGCCTGGAAGGCAGAGCAAATATATAACGGCACAAGGGAGTATGGCAAGGCTGGATGGCATTTATTTTAATGCAAGGAGTCTTGCGAGTAAGGCAGATGAATTGAAGGTGTTGATGAACACATGGGAGTATGATATTGTTGCTATCACAGAGACATGGTTGAGGGAGGGGCAGGACTGGCAGATCAATATTCCGGGGTATAGAATCTTCAGGGGAGACAGAGGAGGGGTGTAAAAGAGGAGGGGGTGTTGCAATATTAATCAAGAGTCAATTACTGCTGTAAGGAGGGATGATATCTTAGCAGGTTCCTCTAATGAGGCCATATGGGTAGAACTTAAAAACAAAAAGGGGGCAAGCACTTTGCTGGGAGTGTACTATAAGCCCCCAAACAGTCAGGGGGAGATAGAGGAACAGATATGTAGGCAAATCTCAGAGAAGTGTAGAAATAATAAGGTAATAATAGTAGGGGATTTCAACTTCCCCAATATTAACTGGGATAGTCAGAGTGTGAAAGGCTTAGAGGGTGCGGAATTCTTAAAGTGCATCCAGGAGAGCTTTTTGAGCCAGCATGTAGAAAGTCCTGCAAGAGAGGGGGCGGTATTGGACCTAATTCTAGGGAATGTAGCTGGGCAAGTGGTAGAAGTGTCAGTAGGAGAACATTTTGGTGATAGTGACCATAATTCGGTGAGATTTAAGGTAGTCATGGAAAAGGACAAAGATGGACCGGAAATAAATGTTCTAAATTGGGGGAAGGCCGACTTTAATATAAGGCAGGATCTGGCCAAAGTGGACTGGGATCAGCTACTTGTAGGAAAATCCACATCAGAGTAGTGGGAGTTTTTCAGAAAGGAAATAGAGAGAGTACAGTGCCAACATGTTCCTGTAAAGGTCAAGGGTGAGACCAACAAACCCAGAGAACCTTGGATGTCAAGGGATATACAAGAATGGATTAGGAAAAAAGGGGAGGCTTTTGGCAGATACAAAGGACTAAAAACAGTGGAAGCCCTAGAGGAGTATAGAAAGTGCAGGGGGATATGTAAAAAAGAAATTAGAAGAGCAAAGAGGGGGCATGCAAAAACACTGGCGGGCAAAATAAAAGAAAATCCCAAGGTGTTTTATAAGTATATTAAGAGCACGAGGATAACCAGGGAAAGAGTAGGGCCCATTAGGGACCAAAGTGGCAATCTGTGTGTAGAGCCGGAAGATGTAGGTGAGGTTTTAAATGAATATTTCGCATCTGTGTTCACTATGGAGAAGGCATAGAAATCAGGCAGGGGGATTGTGGTATACTTGAACAAATTAGTATTGAGAGGGAGGAGGTACTAGCAGTTTTAGCGGACTTAAAAGTAGATAAATCCCCAGGCCCTGACGAGATGTATCCCAGGCTGCTGTGTGAGGCAAGGGAAGAGATTGCAGGGGCTCTGACACAAATTTTCAGAGCCTCTCTGGCCACAGGGGAGGTGCCAGAGGACTGGAGAACAGATAACGTGGTACCATTATTCAAGAAGGGTAGTAGGGATAAACCAGGGAATTACAAGCCAGTGAGCCTAACATCAGTGGTAGGGAAATTATTGAAAAAAATTCTGAGGGACAGAATTAGTCTCCACTTGGAGAGGCAAGGATTAATCAAGGATAGTCAGCATGGCTTTGTCAGGGGGAGATCATGTCTAACCAATTTGATTGAATTTTTCGAGGGGGTGACTAGGTGTGTGGATGAGGGTAGTGCAGTTGATGTAGTCTACATGGACTTCAGTAAGGCTTTTGACAAAGTCCCACATGGGAGACTGGTCAAAAAGGTAAGAGCCCATGGGATCCAGGGTAAATTGGCACTTTGGATCCAAAATTGGCTTAGTGGCAGGAGGCAGAGTGTAATGGTCAAAGGTTGTTTTTGTGACTGGAAGCCTGTGTCCAGTGGTGTACCACAGGGATCGGTGCTGGGTCCTTTGCTGTTTGTAGTGTACATTAATGATTTAGATATGAATGTAGGAGGTATGATCAGTAAGTTCACAGATGACACGAAAATTGGTGGAGTGGTAAATAGCGAGGAGGGAAGTCTCAGGCTACAGGACGATATAGACGGGTTGGTTAGATGGGCAGAACAGTGGCAAATGGAATTTAACCCTGAAAAGTGTGAGGTGATGCATTTTGGGAGGACTAACAAGGCAAGGGAATACACAATGAATGGTAGGACCCTAAGAAGGACAGAGGATCAGGGGGACCTTGGTGTGCATGTACATAGATCCCTGAAGGCAGCAGGACAGGTAGATAAGGTGGTTAAAAAGGCATATGGGATACATGCCTTCATTAGCCGGGGCATAGAATATAACAGCAGGGAGGTTATGATGGAGCTGTACAAAACGCTAGTTAGGCCACAGCTGGAATACTGTGTGCAGTTCTGGTCACCACACTATAGGAAGGATGTGATTGCATTGGAGAGGGTGCAGAGGAGATTCACCAGGATGTTACCTGGGCTGGAGCGCTTCAGCTATGAAGAGAGACTGGACAGGCTGGGGTTGTTTTCCTTAGAGCAGAGAAGGCTGAGGGGGGACCTGATTGAGGTGTACAAAATTATGAGGGGCATAGATAGGGTAGATAGAAAGGAACTTTTCCCCTTAGTAGAGGGGTCAATAGCCAGGGGGCATAGTTTCAAGGTAAGGGGCAGGGGGTTTAGAGGGGATTTGAGGAAAAACTTTTTCACCCAGAGGGTGGTTGGAATCTGGAACTCACTGCCTGAAAGGGTGGTAGAGGCAGGAACCCTCACAACATTCAGGAAGCATTTAGATGAGCACTTGAAATGCCATAGCATACAAGGCTACGGACCAAGTGCTGGAAAATGGGATTAGAATAGACAGGGCTTGATGGCTGGTGTGGACACAATGGGCTGAAGGGCCTCTTTCTGTGCTGTATAACTCTATGACTCTATAACTCTATTAATTATCATAGCCCCCCCCCCCCCAACTCCATTAAAGTCAATGGTGATAGAAAATTTCCTGGATTAACGTGTTGAGATACCGCGGCAAACGTGGGAGTCGAGACCAGAGCTATTGAAAACTCAACTGCTTTATTCCAACCACATGACAAACAGGAACTAGAAAAGCCCGCGCATCCACTTAAATACTTCCCAGACAGGAAGTGCTCCCGGCAGCCTGTCCCTGCGGGAAACAAGTTGCTGGAGGAAAGGGCCCCCGGCTGGGGGCTTCTGCTTAGACTGTCTGTGCCGCCGTGAGCGGATTATGTCCAGTGGTGGCGTGTCGCCACAGAGCTCCCCCCAGAATCCGCTTAGGAGGAGTGGACGAGTCGTGACGGTGGTCTAATGGTTCTGCCGCAGCGGCTCTGAGTGGTCGCCGGTCTGGTTGGTTGGGTCGGGCGGTTCGCCGCCGGCTGTGCTGGCTTGCCGGGGGGACGGCCTCTAGTTGGAGGCTGGGCCACGGGGACCTGTTCCCCTGGTTCTGTGTGTGCTGGTTTGAGCCGGTCGATGGAGACTGTCTCGACCCTGTCGCCGAGTCGCAGCTTGAAGACCTTGTCCCCGGTTTGTAGTACCTCGTACGGACCGTCGTACGGGGGTCGCAGGGGCCCGCGGTGCGCGTCGTGTCGCACGAAGACGAAGCGTGCCTGCTGTAAATTTGGCGGGACGTGAGGTGCGAGTTCGCCGTGTCGGTTGACCGGAAGTGGGGCGAACTGCTGAGCGGAAGAGAAAGAGTCGAGCCGCTGCTGTTCGGCCGACCAAGGCTTGGTAGGCTCCGGAAGGAATTCGCCTGGGACGCGCAGCGGTTGTCCGTAGACTAACTCCGCTGCCGAGGACTGGAGGTCTTCCTTGACCGCGGTGCGTAGGCCGAGTAGCACCCACGGTAGGCGGTCAGTCCAGGTACTGTCCTGCAGGCCGGCGCGGAGTGAGGCCTTGAGTGACCTGTGGAAGCGTTCGCAAAGTCCGTTGGCCTGCGGGTGGTACGCCATGGTGCGGTGGAGCGTCACCCCGAGGTTGCGTGCTGTGGCCGTCCAGAGTTCGGAGGTGAACTGGGCGCCTCTGTCGGAGGTTATGTCGGCCGGTACGCCGAACCTCGCAACCCAGGTGTTAACGAACGCCCTGGCGATGTCGGCTGTGGTGGTGGAGGTCAGCGGCACTGCCTCAGGCCAGCGTGTGTAGCGGTCGACCATCGTGAGGAGATAAGTTTGGCCTTGCGATGGCGGCAGGGGACCGACGATGTCGACGTGTACGTGGTCGAAGCGGCGGCTGGGTACCTCGAAGTCTCCCAGGGGTGCTTTGGTGTGCAGCTGTACCTTAGCCCGTTGGCAGGCGAGGCAGGAGGTGGCCCAAGTCCGAACATCTCTGCTGAGGCCGCGCCAGACGAAGCGCTTGGAGAGGAGTTTGACGGATGCGCGGGAACCCGGGTGAGAGAGCCCGTGGAGCGCGTCGAAGACGCGGCGGCGCCAGGTCTCAGGGACGACCGGCCTGGGTTGGCCGAGTGAGACGTCGCACATGACTGCCGTGGCTTCGGGCCCGTGCGCGACCTTGGCTAGGCGTAGCCCTGGCAGGCTGGTAGCCGCCGAGAGGAGGTCTGGGTCCGTGAGCTGGGCCGCTGCTAGTTGTGCGTAGTCGACCGCGAGGTGATTCGCACAGACGGCGGGACGGGAAAGGCAGTCGGCGACCACGTTGTCTCTACCGGAGACGTGCTGAATGTCCGTAGTAAACTCGGAGACGGCCGCGAGCTGGCGTTGCTGCCTAGCGGACCAGGGTTCGGTGTGCTTGGCCATCGCATATGTGAGTGGCTTGTGGTCCACATACGCGGTGAAGGGGCGGCCTTCCAGGAGGAACCTGAAATGGCGGACCGACAGGTGGAGTGCGAGAAGCTCGCGGTCGAAAGTGGAGTATTTGACCTCCGGGGGGCGCAGTTGGCGGCTGTAGAAGGCAAGTGGCTGCCACGCACCATTGACCCACTGCTCGAACACGGCCCCGACCGCGTGGTCGGAGGCGTCGGTGATGAGCGCGACCCGGGCATCGGCCCTCGGGTGCGCGAGCAGAGTGGCGTCGGCGAGCGCGTTTTTGGTGGCGTCGAAGGCGGCTGCCGTGTCAGTGGTCCAGGCTACGTCCATCTTGCCGGATTTTCCTCGGAGGGAGTCGTATAGGGGCTTCATGAGGGCTGCGGCTCTGGGGATGAACCTGTTGTAGAAGTTCACCATCCCGAGGAACTCCTGGAGGCCCTTGATGGTTGTGGGGCGGGGGAATTGCTGGACGGCCTGCACCTTGTTGGGCAGGGGGACGGCCCCAGCAGGGGTGATGTGGTGACCGAGAAAATCGATCTCGGTTAGGCCGAATTGGCACTTCGCCGGGCTGAGGATGAGCCCGTGTTGGGCGAAGGTGTTCGAGGTGTTCCTGTTTGGAGGAGCTGGCCACGAGAATGTCGTCTAGATAGACGAATAGGAAGTTCAGGTCCCGGAGGACTGAGTCCATAAGGCGCTGGAAAGCCTGTGCTGCATTCTTGAGGCCGAAGGGCATCCTCAGGAACTCGAACAGGCCGAATGGGGTGATGACGGCCGTTTTGGGGATGTCCGCGGGGTGTACGGGGACTTGGTGGTAACCGCGCACCAGGTCGACTTTGGAAAAGACGGTTCGTCCGGCCAGTCGGGCCGAGAAGTCCTGGATGTGTGGCACCGGGTATCGATCGGGGGTGGTGGCGTCGTTGAGGCGGCGGTAGTCCCCGCAAGGGCGCCAGCCTCCGCCGGGCTTGGGGGCGATGTGGAGGGGCGAGGCCCAAGGGCTGCCGGAGCGGCGGATGATGCCGAGTTGTTCCATGTTGGTGAACTCGGCCCGCGCAATTTCCAGCTTGGCCGGGTTGAGTCTGCGGGCGTGGGCAGAAACTGGGGGGCCGGTGGTGGGGATATAGTGTTCCACACCGTGCTTGGCGGCTTTGGCCGAAAAGGTCGGGTTAGTGAGGGCGGGAAACTCAGCTAGGAGTGCCGAGTAGTCGTCCGTGGCTCTGGCGAGGCAGTAGGTCGTCAGGCCGGCCGAACGGGCCGGGGTAAAGGCGCCGGGGATGGGGGCCATAGTGTTGATGTCGACGAGGCGGTGCCTCGGAATGTCGACAAGGAGGCCGTGGGCGCGTAGGAAGTCGGCGCCGATGAGTGGGCAGAGGACCTTGGCTGTGAGGAACTCCCAGCGGTAGCGGCGGCCCGCGAGGTCGAGCGTGACCATGCGGGTGCCATATGTGCGGATTTCAGAGCCGTTGGCTGCAGCCAGTGTGATACCCCGTGTGCCGCGTTGGATCTCGAGGGCGGAGGCGGGGGTGATGCTGTGCTGGGCCCCTGTGTCGCACAGAAATCGGCGGTTGGTTCTGTCGTCAGTGACGTACAGTAGGGGCTCCTTCTGCCCCGCAGCCATCGCGGGGGCCGGTGCGGGGGGGGGTTTGAAGGAACACGGTGGCGTGCAGCGTTGAGCCCTAGCGCCAAAACGGGTGTGGTAGTAGCAGTGACCCGGAGTGGTAGGGCGGTTGGGCCTAGCGGCCCGGGAAGACCGCGTGGTCATTGCCGTGAGGTCGGGCGCGACGTCGCGAGCGGCCTGTGCAGAGAGCAGCCGGTCGGCATTTTCGGCTATATCATTCAGGTCCGTGGAGTCAGACTCCACAATGAGCGGGCGGATGCTGGCGGGGAGCTGCCGAATGAAAAGCGTGCGAAAAAGGGCGCCGGGATTTTTGTCGTCTGAGAGGGACAGCATGTGGGAAAGCAGGTCTGATGGTGAAGCGTCACCAAGGCCGGGGAGGTCCAGGTGTTGGCAGTGGCGCTGGTAAGAGGACGTTTGAAATTTTTTAAGTAGCGCAGCCTTCAGATGTTCGTACTTGCCCTCCGTTGGTGGATTCTGCAGCGCTGCCCAAACCTTGGGGACTGTAGCGTAGGTGAGCAAGGCAACGAGGTAGTCGTACTTCGTGGCGTCGACTGTAATGCCTTTCAGCCGGAATCTGGACTCAGCTTGAACGAACCAGGCTTCGGCGAGGTTCTCCCAAAAGTCTGGTAATTTAACCGTGACTGCGTTTGTATCCGCCATGCTAGCTTAGGATTCGTCCTGAGCGTCGGGGTCACCAGTGTTGAGATACCGCGGCAAACGTGGGAGTCGAGACCAGAGCTATTGAAAACTCAACTGCTTTATTCCAACCACATGACAAACAGGAACTAGAAAAGCCCGCGCATCCACTTAAATACTTCCCAGACAGGAAGTGCTCCCGGCAGCCTGTCCCTGCGGGAAACAAGTTGCTGGAGGAAAGGGCCCCCGGCTGGGGGCTTCTGCTTAGACTGTCTGTGCCGCCGTGAGCGGATTATGTCCAGTGGTGGCGTGTCGCCACAAACGGCAGTTTTTACGCTGCTCTTAGTCTGAAAAATAACGGTGCTGGTGAGCTGGCAGCGGCGTGCCTAATAACCGAGAAGAGTGTTCGTCTGAAAATACTCGTAACACTTGTAAATACGAAAAGACAATTTTGTGTGAAGTTCTTACCATTCTTCATAAATTCAGTAAGAACTGGCACTTGGACTGTCCACGTTAGAATGGAGCAGATTAATCACCCATAGACACTCACTTTTAAATTTGGAATATGCCGTTGCTTCTCAGAGCAAGCTAATGGAAATGGCTTCTCATAACATTGTGTGTATAGCTAGCTGGCTTAAAACTGCACATATTAAACTACAATAAATCATTTGGTTATAAAATGCAGATCTATAAATTTAAGTTTTACAGTATGCTGTGGCTACTAGAGCAGGTCAGAGGCTGGGTATTTTGTGTCAAGTGGCTCACCTCCTGACTCCCCATAAACCTCTCCACCACCTATAAGGCACAAGTCAGGAGTGTGATGGAATACTCTCCACTTGCCTGGATGGGTGAAGCTGCAACAACACGTAAGAAGCTCGACACCATCCAGGACAAAGCAGTCCACTTGATCAGCAACACAACCACCAGCTTAATTATCCACTCCCTCTACCACCAGTGTATCTACAGGATGCACTGCAGCAAGTCGCCAGCGCTTCTTTGGCAGCACCTCCCAAACATAAGAACATAAGAAATAGATCCCTTGAGCCTGCTCCGCCATTCAATAAGATCATGACTGATCTTCTACCTCATCTCCACTTTCCTGCACTATCCTCATATCCATTGAGTCCCTTAATATTCCAAAATCTATCGATCTCCATCTTGAATATACTCAACGACTGAGCCTCCACAGCCCTCTGGGGTAGAGAATTCCAAAGATTCACCACCCTCTGAGTAAAGAAATTTCACCTCATCTCAGTCCTAAATGGCCGACCCCTTATTCTGAGACTGTGACCCCTGGTTCTAGACTCCCCAGCCAGGGGAAACATTCTCCCTGCATCTACCCTGTCAAGCCCTGTAAGAATTTTATATGTTTCAATGAGATCACCTCTCATTCTTCTAAACTCCAGAGAATATAGGCCCAGTCTACTCAATCTAACCTCATAGGACAATCCCCCCCATCCCAGGAATCAGTCTCGTGAACCTTTCTTGCACTCCATCTATGGCAATTATATCCTTCCTTAGGTAAGGAGACCAAGGGGAAAAATTCGGTATCGCCCCATTTGGGGCGCCATTATTGGCGGTGCGCAAAGTTTAGCGCCTGGCGCTAATTATCGCCTCCGACAGCAAACTTGGCTTTTATCGCCCCCTGGAGGTGATTGGAGCGCTAAATCAGGCGCTACACAACTCTCTTAAGGCGCAAAGGCCGAGGAGCGAGGCGCTACCTCACAGCGCTGGCGAAGCTCATGTGATGTCAGTCAGCAATGGAACATAGACACACTGGCACCGTCCAATTCTTAAAGGGGAGTTCTGACGAATGGTCATCGACCTGAAACGTTAACTCTGTTTCTCTCTTCACAGATGCTGCTTGACCTGCTGAGTTTCTCCTGCATTTTCTGTTTTTATCTTAAAGGGGAGGGTTGATCTTGCTCTCCATCCACATCCTGCTCATTGCAGCCTTGAATCTCAGCCTGGAGAGACCTGTACATCAAATCTGCTGGAAAGAACAATGGAGAGAACCAGGGGAAGAGCTCAGAGTGCAGACCCCACAGTCTCTTCTAAATCGATACAAGGAAGGGCAAATCAAAATCAACCTGCAAAGTGCTGCTCAGTACCCAAAACTCCTTCACACAGCGTTGAATCTCTCCAGAAGTCTCTCTCTCTCTCTCTCAGAATGCGTGGTGCAAAAATGTCACCGACAAAAAAAGGCAGGAAGTGGTCGCCTTTAAATAGCGCTCCCCTAGTCCCTTTCTGACAGCATAACGTACCCCTTAACCTGTCGTTGCTAGTGGCAGGCGGTAAGGCAGGGGGCGCCACTCAATTTCCGGTCCGGGGTGCTAACGGGGCGTTGCGCACTCGACTGACGTCACGATCTGCCGGCGCAGGAGATCGTGGCAGTAGTGTTTAGCGCCGCCGCAAAATGTCTAGTTAATTTCGCGAGCAGCGCAAACATCGCTGCGCCCGGGCGCTAGTTGCTTTGCGCCCCACTTGGCACCCTGTTAAGGCACTAACGGGAGGCGCAAACAACTGAATATTTCCCCCCAAGACTGTACACAATACTCCAGGTGTGGTCTCACCAGGGCTCTATATAATTGCAGTAACACGCCTTTACTCTTATACTCAAATCCTCTTGTAATAAAGGCCAACATACCATTTGCTTTCTTAATTGCTTGCTGTACCTGCATGTTAACTTCCAGTGATTTGTGTACAAGGAAATCCAGGTCCCTCTGAACACCAACATTTTCCAACCTCTCACCATTTAAAAAATACTCTGCTTTTCTATTTTTCCTACCAAAGTGGATAACTTCACATTTCTCCACATTATATTCCTACTCCTGCTCCTGTTTCTTATGTTTTTTACATTCTATTTGCCTTGAAGCCTCTTTGCATCCTCCTCACAATTTACATTCCCAACTAGCTTTGTATCATCAGCAAACTTGGATATATTACATTTGGCCCCCTCATCCAAATCATTGGACCCGTGGGGGTCTGCCACCCGGAAGGACAAAGGGCATCAGGTGCGTGGGAGCACCATCACTTCCAAGTTCCCCTCCAAGTCACACACCACCCTGACTTGTACATACAGCATGTCGCCGTTCCCTCTTCGTCGCTGGGTCAAAGTCCTGTCGCTGCCTACCGAACAGCACTGGGGGAGTAGCTTCACCACACGGACTGCAGCAGTTCAATAAGAAGACCCACCACCACTTTGTCAATGTCAACTCGGGATGGGCAATAAATGCTGGCCTTGCCAGTGGCACCCACATGCACAGAATGAATAAATGAATAAAATAAAAGTTTGCCCTTTCAACATGCTTCACTGAATTTAATCCATTTGAACCCTCCAGCCGCGAGCCTGCAAATTCTTCACGAGCAGCAGTAAACAAATGAAGTGAAGCAGACTGTGCCCTTGATTAAATTGTAATAGGAAACAACAGACCCATCTAATTTACTTTGATCTCTGGTGTTTAAAATTAGATTTAGATTATCTGGACATCAACAATGCCCATTAAAGAGGTATGATTATTAACTTGTTTCCTTTATCTTTGAGCGAGGAGGAGACTGTGGCTGCTCAGTAACAGAATTAATTTTGGAAAAGAAATAAAGCTAAGGTACACCCTGTACATTGTGTAGAACTAAGTTAATAAAAATGAATTTAATTGCCTGTACAGCAATGTGCAGAGCATCTAAAACAAACAGGAACTGCAGGCAATAATTTGTAACAAGAAGCCAGATGTAGTTGGGATAACTGAAACATGGCTGCATAAGGAACTGAACTGGTAGTTAAATATTACAGAATATAATGGGGGAGAAATTCAGTGGCGCCCCCATTGGGGCACTAACTTTGCCAGGGCGCTAACTTTGCCGGGCGCTTCTTTTAGCGGCCTGAAAAAGTTAGCGCCCCAGCGCCTTAAATTCAGTGGTAGCGCTCCACCTCCTTCCTGGGGCGCTACAACTGAATATCACGGCGCTATGTGCAACAGCGCCACGCCCGTCGGCATGTAGCGCCATGGTATTGCAGGCCTCCCTCCCCTGATTAAAGGGGAGGGGCCTAGCGCTGCGCGCACTGGGGTCCTGCTGGACCAGCGGGGTGCCGGGAAAGCAGCCCAGTGCTCAAGAGGAGTGCTGGGCTCTGCGATCGCGGCCGGCACCCCAAATAAAAAAGGAGAAGGGGGCAGGTGCTGGCAGTCGGCCAAAAAAAATGGCTGCCCGACACCTGCCCTCTAACTTGCGCCGCCGCGGCTGCAAAAACGCCACCCTGACCCTGTCGGACATATCGTCCGGTGATAGGTCAGGGGGCGCAACCGAAGTCTGCGAGCGGGGAATTGCGCACGGCGAGGCACTGGAGCCAGCTGGTGGGGGCGGCACTACTGGCAATGATGGTCTTAGCGATGTAGTCCCACATCGTTCATTCTGGAGGGCCTCCTGGTCCCTGTGGGTCGAGGGTCACTATTGCAGTGCTGACCCCCTGCACAAAGCTGGGTTGCTGCATGTGAGACCCTCGGTGCCCCTTTCCTGGCTTGCTGAGCCATTTGTGTTCGTGCTGAGGCAGTTCTCCCATTTGTTGAGGTTAGGAAGGTAATTCAGCTTTAACAGCTGAATATTCACATTTGGAACTTCTGTTAAATATTGAATATTTCTTAAAAGGCAGAAAGGGCTGAAAAATGTATTGATTCACTGCATTTTATTTTGTATTGCTTCAGCGTGCATGGCCCCTTTAAATCGCTCCCAGAGGCTGTGGGAAGCTGCAACGCCGGACCTGGACAGGAACTTCGTCCCGGATCCCTCC
Organism: Somniosus microcephalus; assembly: GCF_052327205.1. Lineage (NCBI taxonomy): Eukaryota > Metazoa > Chordata > Chondrichthyes > Squaliformes > Somniosidae > Somniosus > Somniosus microcephalus. Next base: position 13,944,551 of record NC_141013.1, read on the forward strand.
AGCAACGCCACCGGGACAGCGTTGCATGGAAGGTGAGCGCTGCGCCACCTATCTTCATGCCCACCAGCCCAATTTCACTCGGTTAGCGTTGCGGCCATTTCCAGCTGCCGTTAACTGCAGTTGCCGGTAACACCTTTGCTGTCGAACACAAATTTTTCCCCCTTTGACTCCATCCTTTTGACCCTTTTCCATCGATTGATTACAACCAGCAACACAATGGAAAATAATTCTTGGATTTTAAGAACAGTTAGGGCCCAGAAATTCAGGTCGGGGGCTTCCCGCAGGTGCAAGCCCCCGACCTGCACTTACCTTGCGCGCCGGCAGTTGAGCTCTGGGCTCCCGTGGAATTCCGCTCCGGGGCCTAGCCCAGCTGCCGGCGCGCCGTGCTTGTGTGTCCCAGGGGCGTAGTTAGTGCGATACGTCCCCTGGGATCAAGTGAGCCATGGGCAGCCAATCAGCAGAGGGAAAAGCCCATTCATAAGATTGACAGAAAGACCTGTCTAAACTTATGAATATACGGGCCCCAAAAGAACAGTAAACCTTCAAATAATTTTTTTTTAAATCACACTTTTGAAATAAACTATAAATTACATTAAATAACTATTTTAAACAATAATTTAAATTTTTGAAAAAAATAATTTTGTAAAAAAACGGCTAAAAATAAACTTACCTTGCTTTAAAGTATTTAAAAATAATAAACCTGTGGAAAAAATGTTTTAATTTTAATTAATTGACCACTTACCTTTTAAAATGCAGTCCTTACGCCTGGTTTTTACATTTCTAAAATCTAAAGACTTACTCTCACGGAAAAACCTGTAAAGAAAACGTAAGTTCAAAGCGCACGCGCAGACTCCCGCGCGCACGCGTTCGACCTCTGAACCCCTTCGTTCAGAGGAACGGAAGTGCTGGTTTCCCGCGCATGCGCAGTGTATGCAAGAAACCGGCACTTCCATCGGGTCCACACGTGAGTACCCCGTGCGTACTCACGCGACATCTAGTTACACGTTTACTGTGAGAAAGAAACAGCATCGACCCAATCTGAATCCTGTACCTTTGACAGTAACAGAACAATCCAACTGTTACCTCTATCATAGCAAATAAATGAGCCAAGTATTGCAAGATTATTTAACGGATACGAGTGAGCTCGCTGGTATTTTCTTTTCCAAGGACAGCAATTAACTTGTGACAGTAAACAACTGGGATTAGTAAAACTCTGGTTGAAAGCCAACAATTAGAAAGATTATCCGCCCAGTAACTAATGTAAATCAATCTGGCGCAGCAAATTAGAGTAATAAAGATGAAGCATTGCGCACCATTCTACTACAATATCAGATGGTGAGATTTATTGATACAATTCTAGTATTGCCCTTTTATAAATTTAAAAAGATCTTCTAATAAAAAAGACTTGCATTTATATAGCGCCTTTTATGACCACTGGACGCCCCAAAGCACTTTACAGCCAATGAAGTACTTTTTGAAGTGTAGTCACTATTGTAATGTAGGAAACGCAGTTGCCAATTTGTGCACAGCAAGGTCCCACAAACAGCAATGCGATAATGACCAGATAATCTGTTTTTGTGATGTTGCTTGAGGGATAACTATTGGCCAGGACACCGGGAGGGATTCAGAGCCAAGACTGCTGAAGGTTCTGTCATTGATGGTGGGGAGGGAGAGGGTGATGTAGAGGAGGCCAGACTCTGAAGACTAAGGAGTATGGGCTAGGGCGTAGGACTAGAGGAGGTTGCATAGATAGGGTAGGCTGTGTAGGGAGCTGTAACAGGTAGTTAACAGGCAGTTTTTAGCCTAATCCCTATTTTTAAGCTTGAACTGTGGGATTCCCGACGGCTCCAAACCACGCCAAGTTGGAGGAGTCGGGCTGTCGGGTTGAAGGGCTTGGAGGGGTCGAGATGTCGGTATTCAGGTGAGTGATGTGTGCATGAGTGCAAAGGTAAGTGTGTTTGGTGTGTCTAAAGTGATTAAAGAAGTTTTACATACATTTTCTTACCTTTTCAGCCTTCCTTCCTTTAGGTTCGGGGAGTCCCTCATCTCACCGGCACAGAAATCAGAATGGTTGCGATCTGTCAAAAGTGACAGCCTCCAGCTTTCTGTGCAGGAGAGATTTCTAACTGAGTCTGTGGAGAAGGACTCGTGTTAGAAGTAAGACTGTCAGGGGGAAAAATTGGGTGAGTAGTGCCACCTGTTAGCGCCTAAAGAGGCAGTCAGTGGCTGTAGCGCCACTGGCTGCGCCTCCCGCGATATTCAGCAGGGGCGCTAATGGTGGCGTTAGCCTTTTGCGCTGCGCCGCCACCGATGACGTCATCGGTGTGCGTAGCGCCCCATTCGCGCCCCGATCGCGATATTTGGTAGCGAACGCTGCTGTAGCGCCGTTCGCTACCCGCGCCCGGTTCACGGGGCCTTGCTGCGCCGGCAGAGGCACAAGTTAAGGTGGAGGTGCGGGGCGGCCGCTTTTTCGGCGGCCGCCTGCCAGCACCTCCGTCCCCGGCCTCCTGGTCCCCCCCCCGCGGCATTGCCGGCTGTTTCCCGAGAACCCGGCACTTCTCCTTGGTGCCGGGCTCTTTTGCCGGCACTCGTGATCGGGGCTCGCGCTGTTGCAGGCCCCTCCCCCTTAACAGTGGGAGGAAGGCCTGCAGTACCACAGCGTGCCGTGCTGCAGCGTGTGGCGCTGCGGCACGTAGCGCTGCGAAATTCACTTTCAGCGCCCTAAGAGGGACGCGGAGCACCTCGAGCCGCACTTCAACTGAATTTGTGGTGATCGCTAATGCGGCGATCGCGGCGCAAATTCCAGCGCACAAGCGAACTTTGCGCCGCTTGGGTGCCTCAGGCCAATTTCTAGGCCTCAGTGTTTGACAACTTCAAACAGCTGTGAAACACTGATATTTCATTTGTCAAAAGGTCTTGACAGATGAAATTTCAGTCTGTGAGGTCACCTGTTGCCGGGTGGCCCTTAATTGGCCTGCTGAGCTCGCTGGGCGGGCTCAACAGGGTCAATCAAGTTAAAATCGCGTGGATTGGCCGCATCTTGATGGAGGCGGGACTACAACCCCGAAAGTTGTAGTCCCGCCTCCAACCCGACTTCTGAATGAAAATCCAGCCCATGGCTCCAATCATCAAAGTGGACTGATGTACATTCTTTATTAAGAGAAGCTAGTTAAATTAGTCAAGTATCAATCATGACCAACTAACTAATCTTGGTGAGTTGTAGCAATTAGAGACTGTAACTTCTAGAGGAGTCTGATTGAAAAAGCAATCAGTACCCAAAGAAGTTGTACATTGCCCATACCCAGCTGCCAACCAACCCCCTGACATATCCTCCTCACTTGCCTGAAGCTCCTTCTGCTAAGCAAAGAACTAAAGACCCCCTCCAGAATGTCCATTCACTTGTGATCTAGGTCCTTGCCATCCATCAGCTTATCGTGGATGATTACATCGATATCATGGCCCTGATGGAAACTTGGTTAAGAGGTGATGACACCTTACCCTTAAATGAAGCCTCCCCACCTGGCTATACCTTCCACCACTTGCCCCGCCCAGACCACCGTGGTGGCGATGTGGCTCTTATCACCAACTCACACCTTGGTCTGTCCCCTTATTCCTCCGACAATTTCTCCTCCTTTGAGCATCTCACCTTATTCCACCCCTCTGACCTCTCATTTAAAATTTTCATTCTCTACCGCCCACCCAAGTACCATAAAAACTTTATTAGCGAGATATCTTCACTGCTTTCCTCCCTCAGCCTCTGCACCGAGCGACTTCTCATCCTGAATGATTTCAACCTCCATCTCAATTCATCATGCTCTCTCTCCTCTGAGTTCACTAGCCTCCTACCCTCCCTTAATCTCTCCCTCCATGTATACTCCCCAACCCATATTCACAGCCACCCCCTCGACCTTGCCACCTCTCGTGGCTTCGCTACTCCCATCGTGTCAATCGCAGATGAGGCCATCTCTGACCACTTCCTCGTATCGCTCTCCACCCACATCCCCCTTCCCCGCCCCCCCTGCCCCCCACCCTAACTCCTTCTGTATCCGCCCCTGGAAAAAACTCTCTCCCAACTCTCTTACAACAGCACTTACGAAATCCCAACTGTCCAGCCTTTGGCCCTCTGTTCACCAAGACATTTCTGCAGCTACCAATCTGCTCAAACACACCTTCACCACCACCTTTGATGCCCTAGTCCCGACTAAAACAATTACCCTCTCTCACCCTGGCCGTTCCCCCTGGTACGGCCCTCATCTTCACTCCCTTAAGTCCAAGGGACGCAGACTTGAATGGATATGGCGGACGACTGGTTTAGCCATTCACAGCCAGATCTGGCTGGACCACATAAAGCATTATCGGGACCTGCTCTTGTCTGCCAAAATTGCTCACTATTCCAGAATCATTCTGGAATGCAAAGATAAACCCCAGCTTCTATTCTCCACTGCTAGCCATCTTCTTAAACCCCTCTCCCCTGTCGCCTTCACCCCCACTCCCGACAACAAATGTGAGGATCTCATAGATTTCTTTGTCTCTAAGATTGAGACCATTGGTTCAGCTGCCTCTGCCACGTCCCTTCCTGCCCCTAGCCTGCCAGGCCAAACTTCTCTATGGTTCCCCCCTGCCCTAGCCCTGAACTCGCATCTTTCTCCAGTTTCTCTCCGATCTCCCCTCATGACCTCTCCGTGCTCATCTTGTCCACTTCCTGCTCCCTCGACCCTATTGTTGTTGTTGCGCTGAATTCATTAAAGGGCTGATTCCCTGACTGGGAGCTGCAATCGCAGCGAGTACTGATGTTTGACCCACTAATTTAAAAGAACAGCAAAGCAAGTACAGTGGGCCACAAGTTCCCAGCCAGTGCGCTCTGTGAACGCTTGATTAAGCAACCAGCCCTTAACTCTTTTCAAAAAAGCACAAACACATAGAAATGGAGTGAACAAGAAAGTAAAATGCTCATTTTCAAAAATTCAGATGAAAAGATAGCATGAATCAACGTGCGCTGTTGTGAAAAACATGTTTGGCCATGTGGATGAATGCACTGTCCAGTACGGTACGAAGCCATACAGACAAGGAAAGTCCCACATTTGATCCCTATGGGTGATAATTTATCTGATCTCACTGATGGGGGTGGGCTAAATTTGTCCTCAGTGCCCCTGGCTCAGGGAGGGGAAGTAATTAGTCAGGGTCCCTCCTCATGACCACTGTCCATGATGGCAGGATTGGGTTTGGCTGTAATGCATTGTTGAATAGCCTGCTGGAACTCACTGGTTAGAAGATAAGAACATAAGAAGTAAGAGCAGGAGTTGGCCATTCGGCCCCTTGAGCCTGCTCCGCCATTCAATAAGGTCATAGCTGATCATCGACCTCAACTCCACTTTCCCACCCGATCTCCATATCCCTTGATTCCCCTAGAGTCCAAAAATCTATCTATCTCAGCCTTGAATACACTCAGCGACTGAGCATCCACAGCCCTCTAGATAGAGAATTCCAAAGATTCACAAAACTCTGAGTGAAAAAATTCCTCCTCAATCTCAGTCTTAAATGACCGAACCCTTATCCTGAGACTATGCCTCCTAGTTCTCGATTCTCCAGCCAGGGGAAACAACCTCTCAGCATCTACCCTGTCAATCCGCATCAGAATCTTATATGTTTCAATGAGATCACCTCTCATTCTTTTAAATTCCAGAGAGTATAGGCCCATTACACCCAATCTCTCATCATTGGACAACCCTCTCATCCCAGGAATCAATCTAGTTAGGCTCACGGACAAAGAATGACCACTTGGATGTGGCACCAAAGGGCTACCAGCACTGGTGGAATTGTATGGTGAGGTACCAGAGGGTGGCGGGAACTGTTGGAACTGTACCCCAGCAACAACCAGCATCCTCAGGAAAGGAGGTTTAAACAAAACTATTAAAGATGTGCCAGTTTCTCAAAAAAGTGATAAGACTTTCCTTTCTCTACCTAGTTTCAAACAAAGTAAAATCACATCATCACGTCAGGTGCTTGTGGTGTTAAGATTGCAACATCGCACAAGAGTTAAGATCTTTGGGAGTGCTTGTGCATATGACTGCGGCAGAACAAGTTGAGAACTTTTTGAGTATATGATTGGCAGTTTTAGATTCCTGCTACATTGTTATATTTGGAAGCTGTACAGAAATTATGTCACAGTGGCAGTCATGAGATGGAAGGCATTACATGTGGTTTGTCTTTTGTGCAGGGAGCCATAACATATCAGACTACAAATTTAACATTTTTCTGCCTGTTGCACAACTGCAAATGTCATTATTTGATATTTGGAAGAGCTCTAACCTGAAGTGCACCCTCCAGCCTCTTAACCCTTGTAGTCATTTTTCTAAATGAGATCGAAACTAGGTGCATTCACAACAACAACTTGCATTTATATAACGCCTTTAGCATAGTAAAACGTCCCATGGCGCTTCACAGGGACGATTATCAAACAAAATTTGACACCAAGCCACAAAAGGAGATGGGTGACCAAAATCTTGGACAAAGAGATAGGTTTTTAGGAGCACCTTAAAAGAGAGCGAGGTAGAGTGACGGAAAGGTTTAGGGAGGGAATTTCAGAGCTTAAAGCCCAGGCAGCTGAAGGCACAGCCACCAATGGCGGAGCGACAGAAATCGGGGATGTGTAAGTGGCCAGAATTAGCAGAGGGCAGAGATGTCGGAGGGTTGTAGGGCTGCAGGAGGTTCCGGAGACAGGAAGGGGGCGAGGCCATGGAGGAATCCACATCCAGGCTTGGTGCAGCATGGAGTGCATGCTGGGATCACTGGAAAGCGATCGATGGATTTTCCCCTTTCCAAACCATGGACACCAAGGCCTAGCATAGTGCCATGCCACTGCCCTGGCTCAGATCAGACTACACGATAACATCAACAAGTTCCATCCCACCATCAAACTCACCATGGACTACTCCTCAGAATCAGTCTCATTCCTGGACACACGAATCTCCATCAAAGACGGACACCTCAGCACTTCACTCTACCGCAAGCCCACGGACAACCTCACGATGCTTCACTTCTCCAGCTTCCACCCTAACCACGTTAAAGAAGCCATCCCCTATGGACAAGCCCTGCGAATACACAGGATCTGCTCAGACGAGGAGGAACGCGATGGACACCTACAGACACTGAAAGACGCCCTTGTAAGAACGGGATATGACGCTCGACTCGTCGATCGACAGTTCCGACGGGCCACAGCGAAAAATCGCATAGACCTCCTCAGAAGACAAACACGGGACACAACCAACAGAGTACCCTTCGTCGTCCAGTACTTCCCCGGAGCGGAGAAACTACGTCATGTTCTTCGCAGCCTTCAACATGTCATCGATGACGACGAACACCTCGCTAAGGCCATCCCCACGCCTCCACTACTCGCTTTCAAACAGCCGCCTAACCTCAAACAGACCATCGTTCGCAGCAAATTACCCAGCTTTCAGGAGAACAGCGACCACGACACCACACAACCCTGCCACAGCAACCTCTGCAAGACATGCCAGATCATCAACACAGATACCATCATCACACGTGAGGACACCACCCACCAGGTACATGGTACATACTCATGTGACTCGGCCAACGTTGTCTACCTCATACGTTGCAGGAAAGGATGCCCCGGAGCATGGTACATCGGCGAGACCATGCAGACACTGCGACAACGGATGAACGGACACCGCGCAACAATCACCAGGCAGGAGTGTTCCCTCCCAGTCGGGGAACACTTCAGCAGTCAAGGACATTCAGCCTCCGATCTTCGGGTAAGCATTCTCCAAGGTGGCCTTCGAGACACACGACAACGCAAAATCGTCGAGCAGAAACTGATAGCCAAGTTCCGCACTCATGAGGACGGCCTCAACCAAGATCTTGGGTTCATGTCACGCTACATGTAACCCCACCTGATGCAGGGTCATCCAGACTCGAGTCGACATTGGCCTGTTCTCTCTACACAGATGCGGCCGGACCTGCTGTGATTTCCAGCCAAAAAAAAATGTTTTTTTGTCTTTTTTTGTTTTTCATACAGACCCCAGCATCTGCAATATTTGACCCCTTGTGACCCCACCTCATTGTTCTTTGATGTAATGTTTCCCTGACTGACCTGTTTGGACACCATTCACACCTTTGACTGCTGTGATTATCTCTCTGCTGAGGTGTGACAAATGGCAGTTGGAAAGGTTACCTGTAAACATCTGACATGATTCTCTGACTATATAAGCTGTGTCTTTATGCATTTCTCCACTTCACCTGAAGAAGGAGCAGCGCTCCGAAAGCTTGTGATTTCAAATAAAGCTGTTGGACTATAACCTGGTGTTGTGTGACTTCTTACAGATCAGTATAGACCCAGAAATCAGACTGGCACCTTCTTTGTCTGTATGGACCTTGATAAACTGAGTGTTTTAAATTTTAAGTGCAGCTGACATAACTTCACCACAACTAGAATATCGAACAGATGCTGGTGTAATACAGCATTTCAATGAGAGGGCCCAAAAGGATGCTGTCAGAACCGCATTATGTGGTCTGGTCCATTCAATTCTTAAATGCCAGAAATCAGCGGGATTTTGCTTTTTGTTTTTTATTTATTCATTTATGGGAGGCGGGCATTGCTGGCAGAAGCCAGCATTTATTGCCTATCCCTAATTGAGAAGGTGGTGGTGCGCCGTCTTCTTGAAACGCTGCAGTCCGTGTGGTGAAGGTACTCCCACAATGCTGTTAGGGCGGGAGTTCCAGGATTTTGTCCCAGCAACGATGAAGGAACGGTAATATACTTCCAATCTTGTAGATGGTATACACTGCAGCCACTTTGTGTCGGTGGTGGAGGGAGTGAATGTTTAAGGTGATGGATAGGGTGTCGATCAAGCGGGCTGCTTTGTCCTTGGTGGTGTCGAGCTTCTTGAGTGTTGTTGGAGCTGCACTCACCCAGGCAACTAGAGAGTATTCCATCATACCCGACTTTGGGGGGGTCAGGAGGTTAAGTCACTCACTGCAGAATACCTAGCCTCTGACCTGCTCTAGAGTCATATGGCACAGAAGGAGGTCATTCGGCCGATCTAGTCCATGCCAGCTCTCTGTAGAGCAATCCAGTCAGTCCCATTCCCCCGCTCTATCCCCGTAGCCCTGCAAGTTTATTTCCCTCAAGTGCCTATCCAGTCGCCCCTTGAAAACATTGAGTGTCTCCGTTTCCACCACTTCCGTCGGCAGCGAATTCCAGGTCATCACCATTCGCTGCGTAAAAAAGTTTTTCCTCACATCCCCCTGTATCTCTTGCCCAAAACCTTAAATCTGTGTCCCCTAGTCTTGTACCATCAACTAGTGGGAACAGCCTTTCTCCGTCTAGCCTATCCAAACCCATCATAATCTTGTACACCTCTATCAATTCACCCCTCAACCTCCTTTGCTCTAATGAAAACAAATCCAGCTTCTCCAACCTGTCCTTGTAGCTAAGATCCCCCATCCCTGGAACCATTCTGGTAAATCTCCTCTGCACCCTCTCAAGGGCCTTCACATCCTTCCTAAAGTGAGGTGACCAGAACTGGACGCAATACTCCAGTTGTGGCCTAACCAGTGCTTTATAACTCCAGTTGTGCCCTAACCAGTGCTTTATAAAGGTTCAGCATAACATCTTGTAGCCACAGTGGCTGGTCCAGTTAAGTTTCTGTTCAATGGTGACCCCCCAGGATGTTGATGATGGGGGATTCGATGATGGTAATGCCGTTAAATGTCAAGGGAAGGTGTTTAGACTCTCTCTTGTTGGAGATGGTCATTGCCTGGCACTTGTGTGGCGCGAATTTTACTTGCCACTTATCAGCCCAAGCCTGAATTCTGTCCAGATCTTGCTGCATGCGGGCACAGACTGCTTTGTTATCTGAGGAGTTGCAAATGGAACTGAACACTGTGCAATCATCAGCGAATATCCCTCTTTTGAATTTATAATGGAGGGAAGGTCATTGATGAAGCAGTTGAAGGTGGTTGGCCCTAGGACACTGCCCTGAGGAACTCCTGCAGTGATGTCCTGGGGCTGAGATGACCACAACCACAACCATCTTCCTTTGTGCTAGGTATGACTCCAGCCAGTGGAGAATCTTCCCCCTGATTCGCATCGACTTCAATTTTACAAGGGCTCCTTGATGCCACACTTGATCAAAGGCTGCCTTGATGTCAAGGGCAGTCACTCTCACCTCACCTCTGGAATTCAACTCTTTTGTCCATGTTTGGACAAAGGCTATAATGAGGTCTGAAGCTGAATGGTCCTGGCAGAACCCAAAGTGAGCATCAATGAGCAGGTTATTGGTAAGTGCCGCTTGATAGCACTGTCGATGACACCTTCCATCACTTTGCTGATGATTGAGAGTTGGCTGATGGGGCGGTAATTGACTGGATTGGATTTGTCCTGCTTTTTGTGGACAGGGCATACCTGGGCAATTTTCCACTTTGTCAGATAGATGCCAATGCTGTAGCTGTACTGGAACAGCTTGGCTAGAGGCGCGGCTAGTTCTGAAGCACAAGTCTTCAGCATTACAACTGGGATGTTGTCGGGGCCCATAGCTTTAGCTGTATCCAGTGCGCTCAGCCATTTCTTTGTATCACGTGGAGTGAATCGAATTGGCTAAAGACTGGCATCTCTGATGGTGGGGGCCGCAGGAGGGGGCCGAGATGGATCATCCACTTGGCACTTCTGGCTGACGATGGTTGCAAACGCTTCAGCCTTGTCTTTTGCAGTCACGTGCTGGGTTCTGCCATCATTGAGAATGGGGATATTCATAGAGCCTCCTCCTCCTGTTAGTTGTTTCGTTGGCCATTACCATTCCTGATTGGATGTGGCAGGACTGCAGAGCTTTGATCGTGAGGATGAGGTCAGGTAGATTTTTCCCTCGTGTTGGTTCTCCCACCACCTGCCGCAAGCCCATTCTAGCGGCTAAATCCTTCGGCCAGTTCGGTCAGTAGTGGTGCTACCAAGCCCCTCTTGGTGATGGGACATTGAAGTCCTTCACTAGAGAACATTCTGTGCCCTTGCTACCCTCCGTGCTTCTTCCAAGTGGTGTTTAACATGGAGGAGTACTGATTCATCAGCTGAGGGAGGGCGAGGGCAGCAGGAGGTTTCCTTGCCCATGTTTGACCCAATGCCATGAGACTTCATGGAGTTTGGAGTCAATGTTGAGGACTCCCAGGGCCACATCCTCCTGGCTGTATACCACTGCGCTTCCAACTCTGGTGGGTCTGTCCTGCCGTTGGGACAGGACATACCCAGGGATGGTGTTGGAGGAGTTTGGGACTTTGGCTGAAAGGTACGATTCTGTGAGTATGACTATGTCAGGCTGTTGCTTGACTAGTCTGTGGGACCGCTCTCCCAATTTTGGCACAAGTCCCCAGATGTTTTTGAGAAGGACTTGGCAGGGTTGACTGGGCGGTGTGTGCCTTTGTTGTTTCCGAATCTGGTGCCTAGGTCAATGCTGGGTGGTCCATCCGGTTTTATTCTTATTATTGATTTTTGCAGCAGTTTTGATACAACTGAATGGCTTGCTAGGCCATTTCAGAGGGCAGTTAAGAGTCAACCACATTGCTGTGGGTCTGGAGTCACATATAGGCCAGACCAGGTAAGGACGGCAGGTTTCCTTCCCTAAAGGACATTAGTGAACCAGTTGGGTTTTTACGACATTCCGATAGTTTCATGGACACCATTACTGAGACTACTTATATTCATGTAGCTTTTCCGTAAGTGTACTCTAAAAAGATTTCTGTTGTCAATCACAAGAAGAAAAATGAAACAAGTTACAACTATATCTTGCTGAAAAAGTATTTGAAGAATTGTTCTTCATTTGTAAGCAAACCAGATAAAAATGCGGAAGTAAATTGTCTCGAATCCAATCATCTCGTCGAAGTCAATCATCCCATCATCGCTTTGCACGATGTTGCCATGACAACAATAACACGTAATTGTTCTCCCTTTGCTAAATACCCTCTCACAAACTGTCAGAGAATCAAAGGGCTTTCGAACACTGTGGTGAGAGGTGTCTTTCCAAATATCTAGACAAGGTAATGAATGAATTATTGTTTGGTCTCTGGGAGAAACCATCCATTTAGTATATTACCCAGCTTTCATCTGGTGCTTCTTTTTGCGCTGTGACTCTGTGGGTAGCACTTCTCACCTCGGAGTCAGAAGGTTGTGGGTTCGAGTCTCACTCCAGAGACTTGAGCACAATGTCTAAGCTGACACTCCAGTGCAGCACTAAGGGAGCGCTGCACTGTTAGAGGTGTCGTCTTTCAGATGAGAAGTTAAATCGAGGCCCCGTCTGCCCTCTTGGGTGGACGTAAAAGATCCCAGGGCATTATTTTGAAGACGAGCAGGCGAGCTCTCCCTGGTGTTCTGGCCAATATATATCCCTCAAACAACACCTAAAAAAACAGATTATCTGGTTATTATCACATTGCTGTTTGTAGGACCTTGCTGTGCACAAATTGGCTGCCGCGTTTCCTACATTACAACAGTGATTACACCTCAAATAGTACTTAATTGGCTGTAAAGCACTTTGGGATGTCCTGAGGTTGTGAAAGGCACTATATCCAGATAGTTTTCTGGAGTAATATGCTCTAGAACCAACAAGAGGGCAAGCTAGAATAGATTTAATAATGAATAATGAGCCAAACTTAACAACAGAAAATGCTGGAAAAACTCAGCAGGTCAGGCAACATCCGTGGAGAGAAATTTGAGTTGACGTTTCGGGTTGGACCCTTCTTCAAAACTGAAAAGAAAAGAAACTAGATCGGAGGCAGGGCTGCGATCGGACAAAAGAATAAAAGAAACAAAAGAAGTAAAAGAGATTAGAAGCTAGACGAGATAGTAATAGGCTGGGATTAGGTGTAAAGTGTACTGGCAGGGCAAGAGATAGCTGCCAGGTGTGAGAGAGAAACAAAAGGAAAGGGGGGGGGGCAAAGGAGTGGAACAATTACAAGAGAAAATGAAATGGGGGCCGAGCTTATGATCTGAAATTGTTGAACTCGATATTGAGTCCGGAAGGCTGCAGACTGCCTAATCGGAAGATGAGGTGCTGTTCCTCGAGTTTACGTTGAGCTTCCGTGGAACAATACAAGAGGCCAAGGACGGTGAGGTCCGAGTGGGAATGGAGCGGTGAATTAAAATGACAGGCGACCGGAAGCTCGGGGTCACCCTTATGGACTGAACGGAGGTGTTCCGCAAAGCGGTCACCCAATCTGCGTTTGGTCTCCCCAATGTAGAGGAGACCACATCGTTAGCAGCGAATACAGTATACTAGATTGCGAGAAGTACAAGTAAATCGCTGTTTCACCTGGAAGGGGTGTTTGGGGCCCTGGACAGTGGGAAGGGGGGAGGTATAGGGGCAGGTGTTACATCTCCTCCGCTTGCACGGGAAGGTGCCAGGCGAAGAGGAAGGGCTGTTTGGGGTGATAGAGGAGTGGACTAGGGTGTCTCGGAGGGAGCGGTCCCTGCGGAATGCTGAAAGGGGAGGGGAGGGGAAGATACGTTTGGTGGTGGGATCACTTTGGAGGTAGCAGAAATGCCGGAGGATGATCCGTTGAATGTGGAGGCTGGTGGGGTGAAAGGTGAGGACAAGGGGAACCCTATCGTGGTTCCGGGAGGGAGGGGCAGGGGTGAGGGCAGAAGTGCGGGAGATAGAACTGACACGGTCGAGGGCAGTGTCAACCACAGTAGAGGGGAATCCTCAGTTGCGGAAAAAGGAAGACATGTCTGAAGCACTGGTGTGGAAGGTGGCGTCGTCGGAGCAGATACGGCGGAGGCGGAGAAACTGGGAGAATGGAATAGAGTCCTTACAGGAAGCGGGGTGGGAGGAAGTGTAGTCCAGGTAGCTGTGGGAGTCAGTGGGCTTGTAGTAAATATTGGTCGATAACCTATCCCCAGAGATGGAGACGGAGAAGTCGAGGAAGGGAAGGGAAGAGTCCGAGATGGACCATGTGAAGGTGAGGGAAGGGTGGAAATTGGAGGCAAAGTGAATGAAATTGTCAAGTTCGGGGCGAGAGCAGGAAACGGCACCGATACAGTCATCAATGTATCGGAAAAAGAGGTGAGGGAGGGGACCCGAGTAGGACTGGAACAAAGATTGTTCCACATAGCCCACGAAAAGGCAGGCATAGCTAGGACCCATGCGGGTACCCATGGCAACACCTTTGATTTGGAGGAAATGAGTGGAGTTAAAGGAGAAGTTGTTCAATGTGAGAACAAGTTCAGCCAGGCGGAGGAGGGTCGTGGTGGATGGGGACTGGTCGGGCCTTTGTTCAAGGAAGAAGCGGAGCGCCCTCAGGCCATCCGGGTGGGGGATGGAGGTGTAGAGGGATTGTACGTCCATGGTGAAAAGGAAGCGGTTGGGGCCAGGAAACTGGAAACTGTTAAAGTGGCGGAGGGCGTCCGAAGAGTCGCGGATGTAGGTGGGAAGAGACTGGACAAGGGGAGAAAAGATAGAGTCAAGATAGGAAGAGATAAGTTCTGTAGGGCAAGAACAGGCTGAAACGATGGGTCTACCAGGGCAGTCCTGTTTGTGGATCTTGGGAAGGAGGTAGAAGCGGGCTGTGCGGGGTTGGGGAACTATGAGGTTTGTGGCAGCAGGGGGAAGATCGCCAGAGGAGATGAGGTCAGTGACAGTCTTGGAAACGGTGGTTTGATGTTCGGTAGTGGGGTCATGGTCCAGGTGGAGGTAGGAGGAGGTGTCGGAGAGTTGGCGTTCAGCTTCCGCTAGGTAGAGGTCAGTACGCCAAACAACAACAGCACCACCCTTGTCAGCGGGTTTAATGACAATGTCAGGGTTGGATCTAAGAGAATGGAGTGCTGCAAGTTCAGAGGGAGGTAGGTTGGAATGAGTGAGGGGAGCAGAGAAATGGAGACGGCCGATGTCACGGCGGCAGTTAGCGATGAAAAGATCTAGAGAGGGTAAGAGGCCAGGGGGAGGGGTCCAGGTAGAATGGGAATTCTGCAAGCGGGAGAAAGGGTCAGTTGTGCGGGAGGAAGACTCCTGGCCAGAGAAGTGGGCACGGAGACGAAGGCGGCGGAAAAAGAGCTCAACATCGTGCCGAGCTCGAAATTCATTGAAGTGGGGGCGTAAGGGAATGAAGCTCAGGCCTTTGCTGAGGACTGATCGTTCAGGGTCAGAGAGTGGAAGGTCAGAGGGGATAGTGAAAATGCGGCAGGGGGTGGGATTGGGAGAAGGGGGGTCAGAGGAAAGTGAAGGGGAAGAAGGTTCCGGAGGGGCGTTGGTGTCCAAGAGTTGATGAAGCTTGCGATCCTTGACATCGGAAAGGAAGAAGAAAAGTTTTTTGTTGAAGCGTCGGATGAGTCGAAGGATGAAATGGAACTGTGGACCCGGACAGCTTTGAGATAGAGTGCGCCGGTGTTGCTGAAGAGAGAAGTCGAGTGTGTTCATGTGGCGCCGCATGGCGTTGAGCGTGGATCTCAGGATGCGGCGAGAGCAGTAGTTCGAGGAACGATGAATATCTTGGAGATATTTGTAATCCTGGGTGGATCCGAAGCACGAAGGGTGGAAGTTTAGTTGGAATCCACGTGGAGTAAGTCGGAACCGGAGACAGTTGCTGAGGAAAATGATGTGGCTGTGAAACCGAGTCTTGGCAGATACCTGATCAAACACGAGAAGGGAAACTGAAAGTAATGAAGATGAACAAGGTTGAAGAGCCAAACGGAGATCCCGTCGAAGAGAAGAGCCAAACTTGGTTGATAATCTAATAATCTAACATAAGGGAACATTTATCTAACAGTGATCATAATATGATTGAATTCAATGTTAGGGTTGAAAAGGAGAAACTTAACACAGTGACTAAGATTCTAGATTTTGGTAAGGCTAACTTTAATGAGATGATACAGAGATTAACGACTGCAAACTAGTCAAAACTATTATTGGGTAGAACTACAGATGAACAAAAAATAACTTAGCTTAATACAAGACCAGTATATACCCCTAAGGGGAAAGAGCTCTACTCACCAAATAACTCAGCCATGATTGACAAAAGAGGTGAGAGATAACATAAAACTAAAGGAAAGAGCATACAAAAGTGCAAAGAATAGTGTAGAGCCAGGGGACGGGAGAGATATAAAGAACAGCAAAGGAAGACAAAAAAGATAGTACGAGCTGCAAAAAGGGAATACGAAAAGAAACTTGCAAGGGATATCAAGATTAACATAAAAAGTTTTAACAATTATATTAGAAGAGAAAGGGTAGTCAAGGGTAATATGGGCCCTTTAAAAACAGATGGG
Organism: Somniosus microcephalus; assembly: GCF_052327205.1. NCBI lineage: Eukaryota > Metazoa > Chordata > Chondrichthyes > Squaliformes > Somniosidae > Somniosus > Somniosus microcephalus. The sequence goes on from NC_141013.1 coordinate 13,960,815, forward strand.
GTTAATATTGCAAATGAAAATACGGAAATCACAGACTTATTGAATAATTACTTTACAGTAGAGAAAGAGCATAATACACCTGACATTCCAGGGAAATTAATAATGAATCAAGGACTGGAGCTCACTAAAGTTAACGTAAGCAAGAAAACAGTATTAGAAAAAATAATGGCGCTAAAGACTGACAAATCCCCAGGACCTGATGGTTTCCACCCCAGGGTTTAAAAGGAAGTAGGTGAGGAAATTGCCGATACTTTATCCATAATCTTCCTAAGCTCTCTCAATTCAGAAATTGTCCTTTTAGATTGGAAAATTGCAAATATAACTTTATTATTTAAGAAAGGTGAGAGCGAGAAACCAGGAAATTATAAACCTGTTAGTCTAACATCTGTTGTGGGGAAGTTATTGGAATCCATAATTAAGGACAGATTGAATGGGCACTTAGAGCAATTTGAGCTGATTAGAGAGAGCACACATGTATTTGTAAAGAGTAGGTCATGTCTAACAAACCTAATTGAATTTTTTGAGGAAGTAACTAAAGTAATAGAATGTCTGTGGATGTAGTTTATATGGACTTCCAGAAGGCATTCAATAAGGTTCCACATAAGAGAATGTTGGCAAAAGTTGTGAGAATATACATTGCTTTTAAATCCTAGCATTAAACTCTTTTACCCAAGTCCTAATCTGTGTAAAGTTGGTCCAAAAATACAGAAATGTGACAGGCATTGAGGGCAATTGTGACTCTCAGTGGAGATCCGCTACCTCAGCACAGACCAGCAACTGAACTTAGCACATTCTGGTCCCTATAGCTCAGTACTGCACTGGGTGATGCCTTTCCCTGCTTGGCCACCTGAGAGACTCTTAGCAAAATGAAACAAGGTACAACTATATCTTCCTGAAAAAAGTATTTGGAGGATTGTTCTTCATTTGTAAGCAGAAAAAAAACGTGGAAGTAAATTGTCTCGAAACCAATCATCTCGTCGAAGTCAATCGTCCCACCATCACTTTGCATAATGTTGCCATGACAATAACACATGGTTGTTCTCCCTCAGAACAAGTAATTTTTGCTGAAGGCAGTGTTGCTTTAACCTGGGCAGGTTATTAAAGATTGGAGCACAAGAAGTAGATTTATTTTTAAATTTCAAATGTCTAAGTTTCTTCTTGCAAAATGATCTAAAAGCAGCCACACATGGTGCACATACGTTTATAAGATATTGGCTATAAAGCGCTTTGTGAAGTCCTGAAGTCATGGAAGGTGCAAGTTCTTTTTTTCTTTAGGCGCTTCAGAGTGGAGTAATCAGACAAAAATGGGCTGCGAGCCAAAGGAGGAGATATTAGGATGGGTGACCAAAAGCTTGATCAAAGGGATAGGTTTTAAGGAGGGTCTTAGTGAAAGGAGAGGAAGGTAGAGAGGTGGAGATTAAGGAGGGAATTCCAGACTCATACATAAGGTTGCTGTTATATTCAGTTTCAGGTCTCATGCCAGTATCCGTGCGGTTTACAACCCTCAGATCCGAGTTTGCTGCACTATGTGTTGCACAGACTAAGTGACAAAAAATATCGAGCACACATACACAGCGCTCTGCTCCCTGGCTAGTTAATTTTTCATGTTTGGAGAGAGCCAAGGGATATCTGCTAACATGACAATGATTAAAAAGATCAATGTTTAAAATGTTCCCAAGTGATTCACTGGATCACTGATCTGGCTTCAAACTTATACACTGAGCACGGAATCACTTCAAATCTATGCAAAAGCAGGAGTATAATGAGACAGTGTGAGTATTTCCGAAGGTTAACCATTCTGTGGCTGGTTTAGGATCAGCATTTACCTTGCGTCAAGGCAAACCCTGCTGCAGTTGTGTTTTCTTTATTGTCAGAACAATGACTATTGGCTGAAGTTCAGTTCTCAAGAGTGTGGAATAATGTTTCCAAAGTACTGTCCCATAACATAAAGAGCCACAGGAACAGGAGGAGGCCATTCAGGCCCTCGAGCCTGCTCCGCCATTCAATTGGATCATAGCTGATCTGTACCTCAACTCCAACTTCCTGCCATAGCTCCATATCCCTTAACACCCTACCCCAAAAAATCTATCGATCTCAGTCTTGAAAGCTCCGACTGACCCCCAGCATCCACAGCCTATTGGGGGGAGAGAATTCCAGATTTCTACTGCCATTGTGTGCTTCCTGATTTCCCTCTTGAATAGCCTGGCTCTAATTTTAATATTATGTCTCCTCGTTCTTGAGGAGAACTTAGTTCCTCTGTGTCTACCCTATCAAATCCCTTAATCGTTTTAAACACATTTTCTGCTAGGGTTAAAGAGAAAAAAACTGCAAAATATTTGAAATCTGATTTATGAACAGAAAATTCTAGAACTGCAAGATCTGACAAAAGTATCTACACCCGAAATGACATTTCCGATTCTGATGGACCTGCCGTCTTTTCCAGTCCTTATTTCAATCTTTTGGTTGAAAATTGCAGCACTTTCAAGAAATAAGAGGCTAGAATTCCCTTCGACTTCGACGAGATGATTGGTTTTGAGACACTTTACTTCCATTTCGTTCTACATTTTGCTTACAAATGAAGAACAATTCTCCAAATACTTTTTCAGGAAGGCGATGAGTCCCCCTGGTGGCCAAGCATGGAACGGCATCACCCAGTGTGGGACCAGAATGTGCTGTGGTCAATTGCTGGTCTGTGCTGAGGTAGCATAGTGTTTATGTTGCTGGACTAGTAAGCCAGTATGGTTCCTGGACTAATAATCTGGAGACTATGAGTTCAAATCCCACCATGGCATCTGGGGAATTTAAATTCCATTAATTAAATAAATCTGGAATAAAAAGCTAGTACCAGTAATGGTGAACCATGAAACGACTCAATTGTTGTAAAAACCCATCTGGTTTACTCATGTTCCTTTAGGGAAGGAAATCTGCTGTCCTTGCCTGGTCTGGCCTATATATGACTCCAGACCCCCAGACCCACAGCCATGTGGTTGACTCCTAACTGCCCTCTGAAATGGTCCAGCAAGCCACTCAGTTATACCAAACCACGACAACAGAGTCAGCAGTGTAGGAGCACCTTCACACTGACTGCAGTAGTTCAAGATGGCAGCTCACTGCCACCTTCTCAAGGGCAATTAGCGATGGGCAATAAATCTCCACTGGGGCAACAGTCGTGGTGCTACAACTAGCCTCCCTGCCGGTCATGTTTCTGAATCTTTTAACCTTCTTTGCACAGAAAGTACTTGGGGAAAGATAATTACTTTAAATGCTAGGGCTTTGTGACTTTTGACTTTGTGAGATAGTGTAAAAAGGGCGAAGTGGATGCATTCTTTATTTTATGCGAACAGAAATTGTACTAACTGAACTAAGTGACTCATCAGACCTGTTGCTCTGTATGTCTCACAATACTGCGGAATAAAAATAATGATTCAAATCAAACTACATCACCTCAGTCTGCCTTCAGAGGGATTGAAGAAACGTGCTAACGGTGTGGATACCCAGTTTAGATCACAAGGGGGTATTACAAGTAGATACAAGACAGTGGGAGTTACTCCCATAAAAGTAAGGTGTACAGACTGCTTATGATTAACACCACTAAAACATAAATGGTCTCTGTGGCAAATCCAAACTTGCCCCATGGAGTAGGAACATAAAAATCAACCAGGGTGCCTAGTGCCTATTTCTGATTGCTATACTGTGGGTGTAGGTGGTGGGTGATGACAAGATCGGGCTTAGCACTGATGTCCTCCAAGGTCCTGACACTTAAGCCCTGATTTTAACGTAGTCTGCCCGAAGTCTACACAATCCAGACAATCCCATGCGCACCCAGACCACTCCCGAAGAAAGTAAGAATGGTCCATCTCACATTGGAGGGGTTGGGGTGGGGGGGGAGGGATTGGGGCGGGGGGGGGGGGGGTGGGGGTATAAGCTAACAATGCTTTTCTAGACCCCCGTAAAAGAACAGCCCAACCCATGTTCCCTTTAAGCTGCGCGTTCGCGCATCCGGTCAGCCGGATTCTAAATAGAAAAAACAACAGAAAATGCTGGAAAAACTCAGCAGGTAAGGCAACATCCGTGGAGAGAAATTTGAGTTGACGTTTCGGGTCGAAACCCTTCTTCAAAACTTGAAAGAAAATAAAATAGATCGAAGGCAAAGCTGCGATCGAACAAAAGAAGAAAAAGAGACAATAAAAGGTATTCGAAGCCAGACGAGATGGTAATAGGCCCGTGGAGACAAAAGGCAGCTGAGATTAGGTGTGAAGTGTACTGGCAGGTAAGAGACAGCTGCCAGGTGAGAGAGAGAAACAAAAGGAAAGGGGGGGGGGAAAGGAGGACCCAAAACAAAGGGGGTGGAAAAAATTATAAGTAAAAAAGTAATAGGGGCCGAGGTTTTTGAATTTTGAATGGCCCGCACAGCCCGTTAAAGGGATTGCGCAGGCCAAAGAAAAATTAGAGGGAACATTGAACCCAACCCGCAACACCCCACACTATGTAGTTAGGGACCTTGATCCCTGGCTGACCCAGTCAAACTGCAACTATGACAGAAAATTATCTTGATTCCCAAACAGGGCATTGTGCTCTGCACAGCGACTTCACAAAATGTATGTTTGTGAATGTTGGTGCTCTGTTTAATAAATTTAAAAATTGCAAGAATAAGAAAGAAAGGGCCTATAATCCCTTACTGAATGCCAATGTTATGATTTACACTACATACCATAAATTTCTCAGCTGAAAAATATTTCTGACCCCCATTGACTGACTAGGACATACTTCCAAATCAAAATGCCAACATTCCAAGACTCCTAAAGTACACTCGTGCTGAGTGCATGCTCATCTCGTGCTCGATTATATCTCCTCTAGCATCTTGGGTCTATAGCCAGTCGGAAACCAATTCTAAAGCCTATCACTTGTCTCGAACATTCTGTTACGGGAGCAGTGGGGTGGGGTGAAAAAGTCATGAGTTCTGCAGAAATGAATGTCCCTCGGCACGTTTCTGTTCTAAGAGTAACCAGTACTGTTGAACATTCAACAATGAATAAAACTGGTGCTGTAATAGTTGCTGCTGTGTTTGTCTGCATAGTCACTGCAAAAAAAAAAGAAAAAGTAATTCATTGTGTCGGGTAACTATAGGCCCATTAGCTTGACTTCAATAATGGGCAAGATGCTCGAATGAATCATAAGGGACAATGGGGGGATAAATTCGTTAGCGTCGATTTTGGGTTGCTAACATCACCTGGGCACTAAATTTAGCACCTGTCGAAAAACAGCGCCGGCAATCGCTAACTTCAGTTTTAGCGCCCCAAGAGGGAGGTGGAGCTAATTCAAGCACTCCACTTCCTTCTTAGAGCGCTAACCCCGAATATCGGGGCGGTGCGTTCTGCAGCGTTACGCACTGGGCCACGTAGCACTACCCCATGGAAGGGCTCCTCACCTCATTAAAGGGGAGGGCCCAGGCCCACAACTCTGTGGGGCCCTACCTGGACCACCGGGGAGCGGGGTGCCGTGCCAGCAGCCTGGCACACAAGAGGAGCGCCAGGCTACCAGATCGCGGCACGGGCCCCGCATTCAAAGATGCAATGGACTGCGACAAGTAAGTCGGACGATTCTTTCCCCCCGCCTGCTACTTCCCCTTTACTTACCGACCTGTGAGCCTCCTACCGCTCCGTTCCCACCCCCTGAATCGGTCGCTGTCATCGGCCGGCGCAGATTCAGGGGGCGCGGGCCAATTTTGCAGGCGGGGCGAAAACGGGGCGCTGTGCACAGTGATGACATCGTCATTGCCTACGCAGTGGAGTGGGGCGCTACCGGTTACCGCCGTCGCTAAACCCCCTGCTGAATTTAGCAAGAGTCGTTAGCAACCGGGCGAAAAGTCATTTGCGCCCCGTTAGCGCCCCCGGAGGCGCTAAAACGAGAGGCGCAAATGCACCGGATTTCTAGCCCAATGCCCTCTTTAAAGCTGCGTGGCCACGCAGTGCTCTGCGGCTCATGGAGCCAGCTCACCGGCTCACCGGCTTTTAAAACAGGGAAAACCGCGCATGCAAAAGGGCCGGCACCCAAAAAAAATTAAAGGGAACATTGATTAGGAATGTCCTTAGATAGAGAAAGCCTTATCAGGGATGCCCAACACAGCTTCTGGAAAAGAAAGTCCTGCCTTATGAATTTGATTGAATTTTTTTGAAGAAGTCACCAAGTTAGTGAGTGAGAGTTGACTCGGTAGATATTTTCTATTTGGACTTTCAGAAAGGTTTTGGTAAGATACATCACAAGAGGTTTCTCAACAAGATAGAATCTTGTGGAATTAGTGGTTATTTATAAAATAATGAAAGGACTAGTTTGTGTCTATGTGGACTAATTATTTCAACTGATTAGGTTAAGGAAAACCAGGGGCCATGGTTACAAGTTATGCCAGGGCAGAACTAAGTTAGATGTTGGGAGGTTCTTCTGTTCCCAGAGAATAGTGGACCTGTGGAACAGACTGTCAGCTCGTGCGGTGAACGTTGAATCTCTGTATTCCTTCAAGATAGACCTGGACCTGTTTCTGGCAGGGGCAGAGATCACCTCGTACAAGAGTTAGGTATCCTATAGTATAATTCAGGGTCTGGTTGATCTCCTAGTCTAGTTATGATCACCTAAAGGGGCTGGAGAGGAATTTTCCAGGTTTTTTTTTCTTAATGACTTGGGTTTTTAAACTTGCTTTTCACCTTTCCCAGAATACATGGCTTTGGGAGGTTGGGCAGTGTCTGTATAGTGATGCACCAGGTATCACAGCTATATGGGACAGGCTAGATGGACCTGTTCTTTCGTGTGTTTGCACATCAAGCACTTTGAGGCATCTTGATATAATGGATGTAGCAAAAGTGCAATACTATTTACCACGGTCCAGTGCTTGATGCCAATGTGACCCATGGCTACTTTCTCCTTTTAGTTTCACAGGTGTTGCCCTAGTCCATTATAATGACACAAGCCCTTTCCAAAGTCATAGTGAAGATGGATTACTGTAAGCTCTTCTCGTGTCAAGTATTTCCCCCCAACTTTCTCCCCTTTTCTTGTAAAGGCACTGGTTACTGTTCCATGGCTTGCAAATAATTCTACAGTACCTCACCTAACTGGCCATCCCATGTGTGAATCTAGACAACGAGGGAGGGAAACTGAAGGTAGAGCAAAACAGGCGATGGCCAAATCGGCAACCCTTTTTACACTTGCTCCCATTTTCTTTCTCATTGACTTCAGTGGTTGGAGAGTGAAGCAGGCTGCCCATTCGCTACACCACCACCCAAGACCAATTTCACCCCATGAGTTTCGATTGGGTAATCAACTGTGGAGGGCATCACCGCTGACCCTGATCTTGTCCTCCCCCCCCCCTGACCTCCGACCTCCACACACATGGACTTTCTATGAGGGGAAGTGGTCAACACTGAGAAGCCTGCTGACATTTCCCTTCTACAACGGAAGCTAACTGCAGCACCCTTAAAGCCACCCTGGCTGAGTGCAGCATGGACAAGGGATGAAACCTGCGACCTTCTGGGGCACATCAGGTGGTTAGTTGCTAGGCCATCAGAGGAATGCAATATAAGTACGTGACCAGCTACCTTCCCTGCTGCAATGTCTCCACACTCCCAATCATCTCTAACTGTATCCTAACCAGATATTCAATCCATTTTAAGGTGTGATTGGACACAGCATTAGCTGGTTTATTTGGAACTCTATTCCACATATCAAACTGTTGTAGGAAAAATTCTAATCCCAATCATTATTCTCTTAATCAGTATTCAACATGAACACGAAACAATCTGGGGCATTTAGAATATTCATGCCTGTGGTAAACCACTGTTTGTATTCCTGTTTGTCCTGTTTGTATTCCACTGTGTACATGCCTGGACATGCCTCGGCTGACTCCTCCCACAGGTCCTAGTATAAAGGTGACTGCTCCCCAGCCCTTGTATCCTGGACCGGTCGACCACTCGAGGCAGACCTCCATTCTGTTGTTAATAAAAGCCTTTAGTTACTCTTCTAACTCTCAGTCTTTTATGAGTAATTGATAGCGCATCAATTTTATTAACAACATTTTTATAATGGAGAAGATCCTCACACCAGCATGCCTGGACTTAGATCATTGGGAGGCGGACTCATCCACCAAGTTTACTCACTGGCTTAAGTGTTTCGAAAAATTCCTGACCGCCTCCGAAGCAATCAAATCGGACGAGGACAAACTGGATGTCCTGACCTCCAAAGTGAACCACCGAGTGTACTCGGTCATCCAAGACGCGACCTCGTACGCGGATGCTATCAAGCTCCTCAAGGACCAGTACACGCGCCCAGTGAACGAAGTGCACGCCAGGCACCTCCTGGGGAGTCGTAAACAACAACCTGGGGAATCGACCGTGGAATACCTTCAGGCACTGTCTGTGCTTGGCCGGGCCTGTGGTTGTAAGGATGTAAAGGCCGCCGTGTACACAGAGGAACTTATCCGGGACGCTTTTGTAGCGGGCCACAGATCCAATTACACACGACAGCGACTGTTGGAGCAGAGTAACCTCGACCTCAACAAGGCCTCTGAACTCGCACTATCGTTGGATGCAGCCTACCAGGGCATGGATGCCTACTCCTCTGCACCGTGGACGCCGCGGGGAATGACAGCCTGGGACACGGTAGGACCGCCTCATAGCGCCGTGCCACCCCAGCCACACCCCAACAACGGCCCAACTACCGCAGCAGTGTCCCAAGGCCAGACAGCAGTGCCCCAAGGCCAGAAATGCTACTTCTGTGGCCAGGCAAAACACCCCAGAGCGCGCTGCCCGGCGAAAAACGCGATCTGCTCGGGCTGCGGGAAGAAGGGACACTACGCTAGCGTCTGCAGGGCCAAAGCCACCCCGAACCCCAGCAGCGCCGCGTGTGGGCCATGCGGGCTGCCATTTTGGACCTCCCCGGCCGTGTGTGAATCACCGGTACAGCAGCCATTTTGGACGCCTCCAGCCACATGGGGATCATGGACGCCGCCATCTTGGACGACAGCCGGGACGCAGCAGGCCCCCGACACTGCCTCATCTGATACCCGCAGCGACACACCGACCCCTACGCTGGCATCCGTTACACTGGACCAAGCGAGACCGCACCAACTGGCCAGTTCCACAATGGACATTAAGGTAAATGGTCACGATACAATCTGCCTTTTTGACTCTGGGAGCACGGAGAGCTTCATCCACCCCGACACGGTGCGGCGTTGCTCTCTCCCAGTGCTGCCTGCGCAACAGCGGATTTCTATGGCCTCCGAGTCCCAGTCGGCGGACATCGGCGGCTACTGCGTGGTGACACTCGTAGTAGACGGGACCGTGTACGATCATTTTAAACTTCTGGTCCTGCCTGACCTCTGCGCTGCCGTCCTGCTGGGGTTAGATTTTCAGTGCCACCTTAAAAGTGTTACGATGGCGTACGGTGGACCCCTACCCCCACTCACAGTCCGCAGCCAGCAGCTTCCAAATTGCCCGCTGCGCACCAGGTGCAACCTCTCCACACTCAGAGTCACCCCCCCACCACTGTTTGCTAACCTCACCCCCGACTGTAAGCCCATCGCCACAAAGAGCAGGCGATACAGTGCCGGGGACAGGGTTTTCATTAAAACCGAAGTGGAGCGGCTCCTGAAAGAAGGGATTATTGAGGGCAGCACCAGCCCCTGGCGAGCCCAGGTTGTGGTCGTTAAGACCAGCGAGAAGCAGCGCCTGGTCATCGACTACAGCCAGACAATAAATCGCTACACCCTGCTGGACGCCTACCCACTCCCCCGTATAGCTGATATGGTCAACCAGATCGCGCAGTACCGCGTCTTCTCGACCATTGACCTGAAATCAGCGTACCACCAGCTCCCCATCCGCCCTGAGGACCGCCAGTACACTGCCTTTGAGGCAAACGGCCGCCTCTATCACTTCCTTAGTGTTCCCTTTGGCGTCACCAACGGGGTCTCCATCTTCCAAAGGGAGATGGACCGGATGGTAGATCAAAATGCGTTGCAGGCCACTTTCCCATATCTGGACAATGTGACCATCTGCGGCCGTGACTTGCAGGACAATGACGCAAACCTCGAAAAATTCCTCCGCACCACCCAACTCCTAAACCTGACATATAACAAGGAGAAGTGCATATTCCGCACAAACCGCCTCGCCATCCTTGGCTGTGTTGTGGAACACGGAGTCATCGGCCCCGACCCCGACCGGATGCGTCCCCTTATGGAACTTCCACTGCCCCACTGCCTCAAGGCCCTGAAGAGGTGCCTAGGGTTTTTCTCCTATTACGCCCAGTGGGTCCCCTACTATGCGGACAAGGCCCGTCCGCTGATCAAGTCCACCTCTTTTCCCTTGACGGCAGAGGCCCGCTTAGCCTTCCACCATATCAAGGAGGACATTGCCAAAGCCACCATGCACGCAGTGGACGAATCCATCCCCTTCCAGGTGGAAAGCGACGCGTCCGACTTTGCCCTGGCCGCTACCCTCAATCAGGCGGGGAGACCTGTGGCCTTCTTTTCACGAACCCTCCAAGGCCCGGAGACCAGACACTCCGCTGTTGAGAAGGAGGCCCAGGCGATTGTGGAGGCTGTGCGTCATTGGAGGCACTACCTGGCCGGAAAACGATTTACCCTGCTCACTGACCAGCGTTCAGTTGCTTTTATGTTTAACAACAAGCAGAGGGGCAAAATCAAAAATGACAAGATCTTGAGGTGGAGAATCGAACTTTCCACCTACAACTACGAGATCTTGTACCGGCCAGGGAAGCTAAATGAACCCCCGGATGCGCTATCGCGTGGCACCTGCGCCAGCGCACAGATCGATAGACTACGGGTCCTCCACAATGACCTCTGCCACCCGGGGGTCACCAGGTTCTTCCACCTCATCAAGGCCCGCAATCTGCCTTACTCTATTGAGGAGGTCAGGACCATGACCAGGAACTGCCAAGTCTGCGCTGAGTGCAAACCACACTTTTATAGACCAGACAGGGCCCACCTGATAAAAGCCACTCGCCCCTTCGAGCGCCTGAGCGTTGATTTTAAAGGGCCTCTCCACTCCTCCGACCGCAATGTGTACTTCCTCAATATTATTGATGAGTACTCCCGTTTCCCGTTCGCCTTCCCCTGCCCGGACATGACCAGTGCCACGGTCATTAAATGTCTGAACAACCTCTTCACCCTGTTCGGCTTCCCCAGCTATATCCATAGCGACCGGGGCTCATCGTTTATGAGCGACGAACTCCGTCAGTACCTGCTAACTAGGGGTATTGCCACAAGCAGGACCACCAGTTACAACCCCCGGGGGAACGGACAGGTGGAAAGAGAAAATGCGACAGTTTGGAAGGCCGTCCTGCTAGCCTTAAAGTCTAGGGGCCTTCCAACCTCCCGCTGGCAGGATGTGCTCCCCGATGCGCTCCACTCTATTCGGTCACTGCTCTGCACTGCCACTAACGCCACCCCTCATGAGAAAATGTTTGTCTTCCCAAGGATGTCCACATCAGGGACATCGCTACCGCCATGGCTGACGTCCCCAGGGCCGGTCCTACTGAGAAGACACGTGAGGACCCATAAAACGGACCCCCTGGTCGAGAGGGTCGACCTCCTCCACGCCAACCCCCAGTATGCTTACATCGCATACCCAGACGGGCGGGAGGACACAGTCTCCATAAGAGACCTTGCACCCTCGGGGACCACAGTAACCCACTACCCACTACCAGCCCCCCCCACGATCCGATATCCAGCCCCAGCAGACGGCAGGCCTGGGCCCCGCGACCCGCTCGACATCTACGAGGACGACACGCCTGTGCCACAGCCTACGCTGGACTCGACGCCGGAAGCTTCACTACCCCTGCCGTTGCCACGCCGATCACAGCGGCAGACAAGACCTCCGGAGAGACTCCAATACACTAACTTTTAATACACTTCACCCCGCCGGACTCAATTTTAAACAAGGGGTGAATGTGGTAAACCACTGTTTGTATTCCTGTTTGTCCTGTTTGTATTCCACTGTGTACATGCCTGGACATGCCTCGGCTGACTCCTCCCACAGGTCCTAGTATAAAGGTGACTGCTCCCCAGCCCTTGTATCCTGGACCGGTCGACCACTCGAGGCAGACCTCCATTCTGTTGTTAATAAAAGCCTTTAGTTACTCTTCTAACTCTCAGTCTTTTATGAGTAATTGATAGCGCATCAATGCCTTGTAAACATATTTATTTTAAACCTGGATGATGGCCCCTCTCTAGTGCAAACACCTTTATTCTGTCAGTCAGTGCAATTGCAGCATTCTACAAAAAAAACCCACAGAATAGAGATGTGCAGGAGCACAGAGTGCGCAATGCAGACGCCGCTGTTGGTTCTGAAACAAAAACAGAAAATGCCCAAAACACTTAGCAGGTCAGGCAACAACTGTGGCAAAACGAAACAAGTTAGCATTTCATGCCATGGCGCAGTGGGTAGCACTTCTGGCTTTGAGTCAGAAGGTTGTGGGTTCAAGTCCCACTCCAGAGACTTGAGCACAAAAACCTAGACTGACACTCCCAGTGCGGTACTGAGGGAGTGCTGCACTGTCGGAGGTGCCATCTTTCGGATGAGATGTCACACCACAGCCCATGTACACTCTGCCTTATCATGGACTCTACTACCCATCCATTTAATCTCCTCCCACAGCCCATGTCCGCTCTACCCGATCATCGACTCTATGCCACCCATTTAATCTCCTCCCACAGCCCATGTCCGCTCTACCCGATCATGGACTCTACTACCCATCCATTTAATCTCCTCCCACGGCCCATGTCTGCTCTACCTGATCATGGACTCTACGCCACCCATTTAATCTCCTCTCACCATGTACGCTCTACCCTATCATGGACTCTACCCACCCATTTAATCTCCTCTCACCATGTACGCTCTACCCTATCATGGACTCTACTCACCCATTTAATCTCCTCTCACCATGTACGCTCTACCCTATCATGGACTCTACCCACCCATTTAATCTCCTCTCACCATGTACACTCTACCCTATCATGGACTCTACGCCACCCATTTAATCTCCTCTCACCATGTACGCTCTACCCTATCATGGACTCTACACCACCCATTTAATCTCCTCTCACCATGTACGCTCTACCCTATCATGAACTCTACGCCACCCATTTAATCTCCTCTCACCATGTACGCTCTACCCTATCATGAACTCTACACCACCCATTTAACCTCCTCTCACCATGTACGCTCTACCCTATCATGAACTCTACGCCACCCATTTAATCTCCTCTTACCATGTACGCTCTACCCTATCATGGACTCTACCCACCCATTTAATCTCCTCTCACCATGTACGCTCTACCCTATCATGGACTCTACCCACCCATTTAATCTCCTCTCACCATGTACGCTCTACCCTATCATGGACTCTACCCACCCATTTAACCTCCTCTCACCATGTACGCTCTACCCTATCATGAACTCTACGCCACCCATTTAATCTCCTCTTACCATGTACGCTCTACCCTATCATGGACTCTACCCACCCATTTAATCTCCTCTCACCATGTACGCTCTACCCTATCATGGACTCTACCCACCCATTTAATCTCCTCCACAGCCCATGTACGCTCTACCCTATCGCGTCCTCTCAGGTGGGCATAAAATTATCCCATAGCACAATTTTAAAGAGCAGGGGAGTTCTCCCCAGTCTCCTGGCTAATATTTATCCCTCAACTAGCATCACTAAAACAGATTATCTGGACATTGCTGTGTGTGGGAACATGTTGTGCGCAATTTGGCTGCCGAGTTTCCTACATTGCAGCAGTGACTACACTTTAAAAAAAAACTTAATTGGTTGTAAAGCGCTTTAGGACGTCCTGAGGTCGTCAAAGACGCTGAATAAATGCAACTTCTTTTATATAAGGACCCTGCTTAGTTATTCTGCCTAGTCTGGTAGCATTCACACCGCAGGCGGGCTTTTCCCTGCAGGAGTGCATCCAATTGCTTCTAAACTGCGACTTAATCGCAAGATAACAGTGCAACTTCAGTCTGAGCGGATTTACTGATGTGATTTAATCAAAGATTTTTTGGAGGAAAGTTAACGCCTCCAACTATTCTTATGAGGAAGATATTTGAATGCAACGGCCAGTCTCCGCCTCCCTGGTGGGTCCCACCTCCAACTCTTCAAAGCTTTAAATATCTGGATTGCAGGGACTGTGAGGCACTACCAGTCCCGGGTAGTCCAGGTTGTATCCCGCTTCTTGCACAAGTGCGTTTAATTAATTGATCGCTATTTTCTCTTTTTTTTTAAAACCCTGCTGAAGTTTGAAGGATGACGAACACCTTAATGCGCTGGAAGTTGCCTCTGATCTGCTTTGTCTGGCAGCTGGCGATGATCATCCTATTCGGGATCTTCATACGGTACGATGAAGAATCAGATGCCCATTGGATTGAAACCAGAAGGTCCCACAATATCAGCAGCGTCTTGGAAAACGATTTCTACTTCAGGTACCCCAGTAAGTACAGTAACTCCCAACACTTTCCCACTCATCCATTCAATCCTTGCAGTCCACCCGAAGTCTAAATACTCCCGTCCGTTGTTCCACTCCATCCTCTATCTGCATCTACTAGGAATGAGTTTAGAGATCTCTGCAAATCCTGGACAGAGAGAGAGGGGGGAAATATACCTTACCAGCTCCTCTGGACTCTAAGGCAAACTCAACATTTGTAATGTTGATCCACTCCAATGACCAGGGAGGTTCCAGGATCTGTCATTGGTTCTTGAGTTCGCTGATCATGCACAAGGCAGCGAATAACTGAGTCTCCATAATTAGCGTCAGAGCCCCGGCTAGGGAGGGGGAAAAAGAAACCAGTCCGGTTTCTTGGTTAATGCTCAAGATAGACCTGTTGTATCCTTCCAGTGTTTGCTGTGCTTATTTCCATCGAGTTTATTTTGGCAGACCTCTTAATGCAAATGTTAGGTGTAAATATTATTAATTGGGCGATTGTTATAGTCATTTTTTTAATGCTGCATTTTAGTATCACTACAGATATACTGGAGGGATTTGAACACAAGGATGAGAATTTGAGATTTCAGGCATGGGGGGGACTGGGAGTCAGTGTAGGTCGGCGAGCACATGGGCGATGGGTGAGCTGCACTTGGTGCTAGCTGGGATACAGGCAGCAGAGTTCTGGATGAACTGAAGATTCTGGAGAGTGGAGGATGGGAGGTCAGCCGGGGGAGCATTGGAATAGTCAAATCTGGAGGTGACAAAGGCAGCAAATGTGCTGAGACGGGTGATACTGTGGAGGTGGAAGTAGGCGGTCTTTGTTCTGAGGGATTTCTCAACCCTCGCCATAGAGAGAGAATGGCAGAGAGAAATCGATACAGCATAACAGCAAGAAAGAGGAAAAAAACGAGAGACCATATAATAGAGACACACAGAGAGCAAGAGCATGACAGAGAGACGGAGAGCATGACGGAGCGAGATGGTCAAAGAGATAAAGAGAAAGACAAAGCATGGCAGAAAGAAAGCATCACAGAGAGAGAGAGAGAGAGTATCACAGAACGAAGTCAGAAAATAGTTTGAGTGCAAAAGCATGACAAAATAAACAAACAGAGATAAAGAGGGAGAGCGTGATAGCCAGCAATAGATGTGAAAAGAGCAAGACTTAAAACGAGATAACGTCAGAGAGACAGAACGTAACAGAAAGTTTGACAGAGAGACAGATAGAAAGAGTGCGCATGACAGACAAAGAGATAAAAAAGAGAAACAGAAGGAAGGAGAGATAGAGACAGGAGATAGAAACAAAGGACAAAAAGCATGATAACGAATGATATAGAGAGACAGAGAACAGAGAGAGAGATAGTGACAGAGAAAGATAGCATGTCTGACAGAGATAGATAGACAATTAGAGACAGAAGTAAAGCATACAGATAAAAGACAGCGAGTAAGAAATCGCAAAAACATGAGGTGGAGAGAGGGGCAGGGTGTGAGATACTGGAAAGATAGTAAAACATGCAGTAAGACACAGGGAACAAGAAGCATTAAGAACAAACCACTTAGTCCTGGAATGTGGCTTCAGGCTCTGCTGTGATCCTGACAGCTGTGTTGTGTAAGATCAGTGAGGTGATTCATGTCCATTCAATCTTCTTTCGCACACCTTTACACTCTATCCCATCATAGATTCTACCCCCACCCATTTAATCACCTGAGGGAACATTAGGTATAAATGCTTCCTGATCCCTAAAGGTAATCAAGTAAAGCTCCAGAATATTGATTCCTATTCTCAGGTGTCAGCTGTGGCTCAGTGGTAGTCCTAGGCAACAGGGTCACTTTCTGGTGGTGG
Organism: Somniosus microcephalus; assembly: GCF_052327205.1. NCBI lineage: Eukaryota > Metazoa > Chordata > Chondrichthyes > Squaliformes > Somniosidae > Somniosus > Somniosus microcephalus. The sequence continues at coordinate 13,977,146 of NC_141013.1, forward strand.
CCTTTATAAAGAGCGTGAATTGTAATTCAAATAATCTTCTTCCTTTAATTTCAGGTTTCCAAGATGTCCATGTGATGATTTTTGTGGGATTCGGGTTTCTGATGACCTTCCTGAAGAGATACGGATTTGGAAGTGTTGGATTCAACTTTCTCATTGCAGCCTTTAGCCTCCAGTGGGCTCTGCTGATGCAGGGATGGTTTCATTCCTTAGATTTTAGTGATGGAAAAATCAAAATCGGCTTGGAAAGGTAAGTAATAAAAGCTGACCTGTAGACATATAGGCAAGTGTGGGCATGGAGCATGAGCAGGTCTATAGACACATAAGAAATACCTGGCACAGAGCGTGGGGGTGGTCTATAGACTCATAGGAAAGAGTGGACATGGAGCATGGGCTTTTCTTAGACACATAGGAAAGACCTGGCATAGAACGTGGGGCTGGCCTATAGGAAAAAGTGGACATAGACCTAAAGATGCCAGTTGCAGCTTGCGCATCACAAGTTCCGACTAAGGCAAATCAATTTAGGAATCCGGGTCTGAAATGAGGCAGGAGCTTCAATGAGGATTGTGCTTATTTCAGGCGCCCACGAGGGCTGCTTAAAAAAAGACCCCAGCCAATTTAGCAGTGACCCAAAATCCAGTGCAGATCAGGCACGGGCCTCTGCGCTGCTAAATTGGTTTAGCATTGGGCCTGTTTTAGGCCCATAAACTGGGCGCGACAATTTAGACCCCAATGAGTATTGGTTTCATCACAATGAGGATACAGGAAGGAGAAAGGGTATGTAAGATGGTGAATTTGCAGCTGTGGAGGAATGAGAGGAAATTTAGACTACATAAAGTAAAGAAAGACAAAGGTTCTCATCCAAGAGTTAATTATCTTATACCCTGAAAACCGCTGCACAATAGAGAGCATCCTGACAAACTGTATCACAGTATGGTATGGCAGCTGTAGCTACTATGACCGGAAAGCCCTGTAGCGCATAGTCAAAACTGCCCAACGCATTACCGGCACCCGGCTACCGACCATAGAGCACATATACCAGAAACACTGTTTACGGAGGTCACGGTCCATCATCAAAGACCCTACCCACCCCAGCCACAGTCTGTTCGCCCTCCTGCCATCTGGGAGACGCTACAGATGCATTCGCACCCGTACGACCAGATTTAGGAACAGCTTCTTTCCCAGGGCTGTCATCCTACTGAACTCCACAAATAAACTCTAAAGCCTGCACATCTGCCAATGCACTTTACTATGGTTATGTTTATGTTAATGTATTACAAGACAAATGTATGTTGAATGTTTAAATGTCTTAATCTAAATGTACACTCTCGGGAGCCGCAAGCCTACATTTCGTTGTGCACTAACAATGACAATAAAAGTTGATTTGATTTGATTTGATTTGAACTTCTAAAGGTGCACTTGCTCACCTGGTTGTGTACTGGCCAACTAAATTTGGTTTCCGTAACAGGACAGGGAGATGGATGACTGCAGTAGTGGCTCCTAGTGGTAAAAATGCTCCAATGCAATCTATGCTTTTCCAATGAGGCAGGGAGAATTTCAGATTTTTCCCTCCAGCAGGGGGCAGGGCAGAGCTCCACTCACCAGTCACGTTTAATATTTACAGAGATTTTAATGCAAACTTTAACCAATTTATTTTAAATGGGTTTGTGTTAAATGAGTTAATGTCTGCCTTAATATGGTAGACTCAGGACTGCCACACAAACACGTTAAAGCTTCGTAAAGTAATAACCAGTCATTTTTAGACTGAGAACTTAAACCTCTTTCACTTTCAGTCAGGAACAGATTGCGGTTTTACACCAATCTCTGAGTCAACAGCACGTTTCCAGCATTCACCATTGTTCTTCCTGAAAAACAAATATTTACAGAGATAGGACAGTGGGATCTTTGCTAACTTTTTTTTAATGAGGTCAAATGTAAACCTGGGAGTTAGTGTTTGTGAGATTTGTCTCATCTGACAATCAATCCTCTGTTTGCTGCTTTAATGGCTGTGTTGACTGGTTTAAAACAAACAGGCCCCTGGGAATACATAAGATGGGAGGTTTGTCAAAGTATCTGTCCCCTAATGTCTGCAATAGTCATTTCTAGGCTATAGTTCCCCCACACCCCGCCCCCCCAACATTTCCAGATGGTCCACTGCAGTTACACTGAGGCTGGTGTAGGATGAAATGGTGGAGATGGTCACACCATCTGGCCAAGTTCGATTCACATCGGAATTAAACTGTTTCATGTCAACACAAACTTTGTGATATAACTGGTCCCCACTCTCCACAGTATTCATGTGTAGGATCCAAATCCACCACCAGGGGGCGACAATACCCAAGATTCCATACGGATTGGCCCTGACTTCGCGGTCGGAATGCTGGCGTACTCTCAGAGTACAGGGTCATACCGCCGGGGCCCAGAAATTCGGGTCGGGGGCTTCCCGCGGGTGCAAGCCCCCGACCTACACTTACATATCGTGCTGACATTTGAAGACTGGGCCTGCGTGGATTTCCGGTCTGTGGCCCGGTTCAGCTCCCGGCACGCTGTGCGTGCGTGATCCAGTGGCGTACTTAGTGCGATGAGCCGGCTGGGATCACGTGAGCACTGGGCAACCAATGGGAGTTTACAAAAGTCCATTCATGAGTTAGACATAAGACATGTCAAACTCATGAAAAGTCCAGGCGCCCAAAACACTACTTAATCTTTAAATAAAAGTTAAAAAAAATTCCAATAATTAAATTAACTATTAATAACTTTAAAAAACTATTTTAAATAATTATTCAAATTTCTGCCAAAATTTTTTTTCAAGAAATCGGGTCCAAAAATACACTTACCTTACTGTAAATTCTTTAAAAATAATAACCTGTGGAAAAAAATTTCTAACTTTAATTATTAGACCACTTACCTTTTAAAACTAAGTCCTTACGTCTGCTTTTTACAATCGTAAAAAGTGGAGGCCTTCACGCACGGACAAACGTTTCTGTCAAAAAAAACGAAGTTGAACGCGTCCGCGCTGCCTGAAACGTCGCTAGGGAACCGCCTCTTAACCCCTTGGTTCAGAGGAGAGGAAATGCCGGTTTTCCGCGCATGCGCTGTGCATGCTGAAATCCGGCATTTCCAACGGGCCCACACGTGAGTACCCCGTCCGTACTCACGCGTTGGGACCGGAATTACTGGGCCCATAAGTTCGGGATTTCCGACTGCGCATCGACTTCGCTGCACGTTTCACCTACCCATTCAAATCAACGTGCTGGTGAGGAGTTGGGCTAATTGTCCACCTACTGCGCATTAATTACCCGGAAAATGTTTCCGTCTGGTGCAAACAGGTGCAGGAGCCTGTTGCACAGTGTAAGGAGAGCAGGGGGAGGTGGGGATGGGAAAATTGTATTAGTTGGCGGCTGTTGACTGACCCGTTGAGTGTTTCCAGCATTTTCTCATTAAAAATTTACTGGTCAGACATAATGCTCTTTTTCATGTGTCAAAATCTTTCCTGGTGAGTTTTTGAACCCAGAAATTAAGCACAGTAAACACCGGCAATAGGCACTCTATATGATTGGATATATTGGTTTAAGGGCAAAGTTCTTGTGTGCCGATTATTTCTCAACATATTACAATAAAAAATATCTCCTTATTTATAGAAACATTTTGTACTGGGGTTTGCTACTTTTATGGTAACAATTCAAATAATTAGCAAATGCTAAACACGTTTGTGTCGAATTCCTCTCTCAACCTTCTTTATTGGCGATTGCCTGTTTAGTATAAAAAGGTTAAAATAACGGGGAGAGGAATTTGATGTGAACATGTTAAACATAGCTTCAGTAATCTCTGAGCCATGGATGCAGAAATAGAAAGGCTTGACTTGTGGCCCTGGACAAAACGTTAATCGTTAACCCTGTCCCAATAGTTACAAGGTGCTGTTGGTGCCTATGCTTTAATCCATGATATTTTGTTCCTCTGATTTCTCTCTTCCCAGTCTGATAAATGCCGATTTCTGTGCTGCCTCGGTGCTGATCTCGTTTGGCGCCGTCCTTGGAAAAGTCAGCCTCGTCCAGCTGCTGATCATGTCGGTGTTTGAAGTGACTCTCTACGTGGTGAATGAGTTCATCCTGCTGAATGTTCTTGGGGTGAGTTATCCAACCCTCCACATTTCTATTTGCCTTTCCGGTCACAAATCTTATTGGAGCAACCATCTGAAGAGACTTTGATCATAGAACAGGAGAAACCTTAGGAGCTGGTAACTCTGTTAGGGCCAACAAGCTCGCCCTTTCTGGTAGACCAGCCCCATCTACTCACCATTTCCCTCAAGTCCTTCTCTCTCCAGAAACCCATCTCATTTTATTGAGCATATTTATATGGTCTGCTTCAGTGTCCTTCCCTGGTAATTTATTCCACAAACTCTATTATATTTTGGGTGAACATATTCCCTCTAAAGTCCCTTGGTCCTAAATTCCTCATTTCTTATCTGCGCTCCTCTAATTCTGTCCTCTTGAGCATCCCTGATTCTAATTGCCCATTCATTGGTGGCCATGCCTTCTGTTGCCAAGGCCCTCAGCTCTGGAATTCCCTCCCTAAACCTCTCCACCTCTCTACCTCTCTCTTCACCTTTAAGACGCTCCTTATTGACCAAGCTTTTGGTCATGTGCCCTAATTTTTCCTTATGAGGCTTGGTGTCAAATGTTTTGTCTTAGAATACTCCTGTGCAGCACCGTGGGACATTTTACTATGTTAAAGTCACTATATAAATATAAGTTGTTGTTGTTGTAGTATTTATAACTTGTTTCCTCTGGTATTTGAGCCCTTCACCATAGGGAACAATTTGCCTGGAACAGTTTTGTCAATCCCCTTCATAATCTTCAATTAAATCAGCTCAAAGTCTTCTCTTTTCCAAAAAAAACAAGTCCAATTTCCTTAACCCGATACCAGGAATTAATAGGATGGAAGATGTAAATGGGCTCCTCATCCTCGCCTTCAAACTCCTTGCTGTTGCACTGCCCTGGGTCTGCGATGCACCCTGCCCGTGGCTCTCACATTCTCCAGTCTTCTGACTTTGGTCCACTTCGTGTTCCCTCCCCCCACTACCGCCAGTGGCACAGCCCCTGCGCTCTAGAATTCCAACATCAAGTCCTGGAGGAGTGAAAATTTTCTACAGCTCAAAGACCGAAGCTGTCTTGCTTGGCTCTCACCAGCGTTTACCTGTCTGTGCTTCAGACTCCATCAACCTCCTTGAGTCGTTGCCGAGCCTTAACCTCACTGTTCTGTTTGAATCCGAATTGAGCTTTATATCCCACATCCGGCCAGTCACAAAGGTTGCTGCCTCCCACTTCTGAAGCATTGCCCACTCATGTCCCTACCGCCCCTCGCTGCTGCTAAAACACTCATCAGCATCTTTTTCCTCTTCAGGGCTCATTCCTCCAGTGCCATCCTCACTGAGGCCAATCCAGAACCCCGCAACCCATCTCTGCTTCCTTCATCCCTACCCTGGCCAAATGACTGTTGTCATGGTGACATGCAACTCTGAGTTGGCCTCTAAGCAGCTCCGAAGGGCAGGCTCTTGATCCAGGTCCAAACTGCAGGGAGGTTAGGGGGAAAAGGGGGAAAATGACTTCCCATAAGCAAATAAATAAAAGTCACTTAACAAAGAGTATCTGAAATCTCCTTTCACTCGCAAAGGCTAAAGATGCTGGTGGTGCGATGATTATCCATATGTTTGGTGCTTATTTTGGCCTCGTAATCACTCGTATCCTGTACCGGCCAAAGTTGGATCAAAGCAAGAATGAATCTGTCTACCACTCCGACCTCTTCTCCATGATTGGTGAGTGTTTTTTCTTTAATTGTTGAGAATTCCAGGTGAAGGGCCTTGGCCCTCCAGCAAGGGTAAAACGAATAGGACAATAGATGAGTTTAATGGGACAGTTCTGGCTGATTGGGCTTTAAAAACCTATAGACTGTAGGAGGAAGGGAGGACAGAGGGATGTATGGAGTTCCACAGTTTTGAGGTCCAGAGAAAGAATGCGTTTGAGTAGGAGATGGCGTGGTGAGTCTTGATTTTAACAGAGTGAGGATGTAGAGAGAAGGGAGTGTCTGAATTTTTTTTGCTGTGGATAATCTCTTCTTGCTCACTCATTGAGGGGGGAGGGGGAAATTTTAACATGGGTCAACGAGTGGGTGCGGGTGGGGGGTTAAATGGCCAAAAATTGGAGGCGTGTCAGGAAGCTGGCTCCAACACGGCAATTTCCAGGTTTTACCCGAGGCGGGACAAGGGGCGGGCAGACAACCCGCTCCTCGGAGGCCAGTTGGCCTTTTAAATATGTTAAGTAGGCTGGAAGACTTGGATTTAACCAGCTGGGCAGGTTTTACTGTGACCGGCTGGGTTTCCCGGGCCTCAGAAAACCCGGCAGCTGCAGCGAGGCGAGGGCAGCCTCGGGGAAACACTCCATGTGAGCCAGGAGCAGCAGAAGAGCTTCTTCAATGCAAAGGTTAAACAGATTAAGAGATGTCTTTGGCAGCTTGCAAGTTTCTAATCAATCATAGAATCGTAGAAGTTTACGGCACAGAAGGAGGCCATTCGGCCCATCGTGTCTGTGCTGGCTGAAAAAGAGCTATCAAGCCTAATCCCACTTTCCAGCTCTTGGTCCGTAGCCTTGTAGGTTACGGCACTTCAAGTGCATATCCAAGTACTTTTTAAATGTGATGAGGGTTTCTGCCTCTACCACCCTTTCAGGCAGTGAGTTCCAGACCCTCACCACCCTCTGGGTGAAAAAGGTCTGCTCAACTCCCCTCTAATCCTTCTACCAATTACTTTAAATCTATGTCCCCCTGGTTATTGAACTCTCTGCTGGGGGAAATAGGTCCTTCCTATTCACTCTATCTAGGCCCCTCATAATTTTATACACTTCAATTAAATCTCCCCTCAGCCTCCCCTGTTTCAAAGAAAACAATCCCAGCCTATCCAATCAAGAAGTAGATATGTGACCATGGAAGGCCTCTGACTTTTTAAACTAACATTCAACTTAAAATACCAAAGTGCTTTGTCCACCAGTTTTGTGGAAGCCTCCGATTTCCAGTGGTCACCAGAGGGCCTCTTATCACAAGCCATACCGACCATGTTACTCTGCGGTGCAGTTGAGAAATGGTTGGTAAAACCTCCCGTGATTTTATTGCATGTTGTAGAGCAGGAAGACATCCATCTTCCATCAGCAAGGTTCTCTGCAAATACAGTTTTAAAAAGTACCTGCAGCTTGGCACCGTCCTGGATTTGGGGGCCGGTAATGTTACAGGTTCAATTCTCGGGCACGTACCAGTACAGCAGTGTCGTCCAATACATTAGACACCAGTGTTTCCCCACATAGCTCTTGGGTGCTGGCTGAAATCTCGTAAACCATAGTAACACAGCTCATCTGCGCACGTGCGAATTTTCAGCACATGCACAGAAGAAGCAAATCACTACGCTTTACAGAGCGAGTTCAGCTAGAGCAAATAGTGTGAATGGAGGCTGAAAAGGTCCACTCCAAATGTGGACGAATGGCAACTATGTTCATATAGAACGAAACTAGAGCTTCCTCAACTAATTTAGAATCATAAAAGAAAGAAAGACTTGCATTTATAGAGCGCCTTTCACGACCACTGGACGTCTCAAAGCGCTTTACAGCCAATGAAGTACTTTTAGAAGTGGAGTCATTGTTGTAATGTGGGAAACGCGGCAGCCAATTCGTGCACAGCAAGCTCCCACAAACAGCAATGCGATAATGACCAGATAATCTGATTTTGTTATGTTGGTTGAGGGATAAACATTGGCCAGGACACCGGGGATACCAAAGACCCTACCCACCCCAGCCACAGTCTGTTCGCCCTCCTACCATCTGGAAGATGCTACAGATGCATTCGCACCCGTACGACCAGATTTAGGAACAGCTTCTTTCCCAGGGCTGTCATCCTACTGAACTCCACAAATAAACACTAAAGCCTGCACATCTGCCGATGCACTTTATTCACTTTATTATGGTCATATTTATGCTAATATATATGTACAAATGTATGTTGAAATGTTTAAGTGTCCTAATCCAAATTGTACACTCTCGGGAGCCGCAAGCCTACATTTCGTTGTACTGCACTTGTGCACTAACAATGACAATAAAAGTTGATTTGATTTGATTTGATTTGAGAACCATATAGCACAGAAGGGGGCTATTCGGCCCATCATGCTTGTGCTGGCTCTTTGCAGGAATTATCCCAATTAGTCCTGCTCCCCTGCTCTTTCCCCATAGCACTGCAAATTTTCTGTTTCAAGTTTTTATCCGGTTCCCTTTTGAAAGTAACTGCTTCCTCCAGCCTTTCAGGCAGTGCATTCCAGAGCATAACAACTCGCTGCGTAAAAAAAATAAATTCTCATTTGCCCCCTGGTTCTTTTGCCAATTACCTTAAATCTGTGTCCTTCTGCCAGTGGAAACAGTTTCTCCCGATCTACTCTTATCAAAACCCCTCAGAATTGTGAACCCCTCCCTTAACCTTCGCTGCTCTAAGGAGAACAACCCCCAGCTTCTCCAGTCTCCCCACATAACTGGCTTAGTGAGCAAATACATCACCCAGTCGAACTGAGCCATGGAGACCAGGAAAGTTCCACTTTCCCAAGCTTGGTCTATGCGGAATTGGTGGATCTCAACTGGGATGGCAATTGGATTGCTACAGCTGGTCTCCGCGTGATACGGGCGGGTGTCTGGTGTTGTTGGAACTGCACCCTGACATGAATCAGTCATTCATGAAAGAAAGACTTATGAAATAATACTGAGCGGCCTGCGGGTGGCGCTGTCCAGGGAGAGTATAAATACTCGGGCATGGGCCCAGCTTGCGCAGGACATTCTTAACAGGAACTAGTGAAGGACACAACTAGACCTCCATGTTGTAAAACAGTTGATTAAAGCTTTGTTTAATGCTTACACCAAGTGCCTAGTAGTTTTCTTACGTCACACCCCACCTTGATCTAAAGTCTTCGAGAGAGGAGGGGAGTACAGAGAAGATAACGGGGAGAGGGAAACTTTGTCCCTATGTTGCAGTTTAAGGAAAAATCCTTAAAAGGAACTCAATGAAGAAGTCCAGAAAAAGGGGCTCAAATGATAATAAGGGCATAGGGTCAAATTCCAACACGGACTGGTTTGCAGAACAACATCAACTTGTATTTATACAGCACCCCCACCAGTTAAGTAGTGTCTAATGGTGCAGTTCTGTTACATGTTCAGTGGTATGAACAGATGAAAATGAAGGGCAGAAAAAGACCAGCTGGTCCATCAAGCCTACCCCACACCATGATGGCTGGACTGCCCTGGCTCAACACTCCTTCCCTCCCCTGATTCCCCCCTCACACCTACCCTCGCAGCCACGTAATCTCCTTTGGTGCAAAGTGGTTTTGATTTCTTAGCGACACTAAATTTGTGCTGTTTAAATCTGATTATTGGAGCCTGAACTGACTCTGGAGCAAAACCTGTGCGTCCTCCAGGGATCTCCAACCACTGTGCTCCAGTGTCCGGTCTGGGAGTGGCCTGTGTGACGCGAAACTCCTCGACACCAACACTGCACTGTAAATAGAGCCTAAGAGCATTTTTCTTTTTTTTAAATTCGTTTATAGGATCAGGGCATCGCTGGCAATGCCAGCATTTATTGCCCATCCCTAGTTGCCCTTGAGAGGGTGGTGGTGAGCCGCCTTCTTGAACTGCTGCAGTCCGTGTGGTGAAGGTACTCCCACCGTGCTGTTAGGGAGGGGGTTCCAGGATTTTGACCCAGCGACGATGAAGGATCGGCCGATATACTTCTAAGTCAGGATGGTGTGTGACTTGGAGGGGAGCTTGGAGGTGGTGCTGTTCCCATGCGCCTGCTGCCCTTGTCCTTCTAGGTGGAAGAGGTCGCGGGTTTGGGAGGTGCTGCCGAAGAAGCCTTGGCGAGTTGCTGCAGTGCATCTTGTAGATGGTACACACTGCAGCCACGGTACACCGGTGGTGGAGGGAGTGAATGTTTAAGGTGGTGGATGGGGTGCCAATCAAGCCGGCTGCTTTGTCCTGGATGGTGTCGAGCTTCTTGAGTGTTGTTGGAGCTGCACTCATCCAGGCAAGTGGAGAGTATTCCATCACACTCCTGACTTGTGCCTTTATAGATGGTGGACAGTTCCAACGACCGGGACATAGTGGGGCGGAGGGAGCGGCAGACTTTGCCCGTAGGGTATCCTGCATTCAGGTTTGGTGACGGTTCAGTTACGACAGGGTTTTTGCTCTCATCCTCAGGCACCCTCTACCTCTGGGTGTTTTGGCCCAGCTTCAACACTGCAATCTCAAACCACGGCGACGCCCAACACCGCGGAGTCATCAACACCTACTGCTCGCTCACAGCCAGTGTCCTCGTCACCATCGCCATTTCCAGTCTCTTTGAGAAGAAAGGAAAAATCAACATGGTAGGCAACACTTTCTTTCGGGGCAAGCCGGGCACATCTCGATAACTGGGATTTAACAGAGTCCCTAATCTTGCAGGGCTGGAATAAGCCTCAAATTCAGCACCATGTCATTTTATTGATCATTGTGGCAAAAATGACCCAGAGACTGAGTAGTGTGGCGGGTTAGATACTGACCTTTCACCTCCGGGAGCTGGGTTCGATTCTAGCTCAGACTGATGGATGACAATCTCCTCTCCCTGCCAGCTTCGTGACTCCGACATGAAAAGAGTCTCAATCTAGCCCCTAGCAAGAACGGCTCACAGCACATCACCGAGAATGGCCACCGACATCGAGTGTGTGAAGACAGAGTTAAGATGCAGCTCAGCCGTGATCTAATTGAATGGCGGAGCAGGCTTGAGGGGCTGAATGGCCTCCTCCTGTTTCTATGAATTGAGACTGCCACAATGGTACAGGAGAGGGTGCTTTTCTGGATTTGGGGTTACGGGAGATCATTAGAATAGAAGGAGCTGTGCTGCCCATTTAACGTTTGCTATACATGATTAATGCTGACAATGGGTCAGGTGGGGGAAAAAATCCTACTTTTCCTAGAGTCGAAACAAATTTTAAACTGATACATTATCCTTACTTGGGGGGGAAAAAAATACAGCCAGGCTTCCTGCTCCTGATCACTATCAAGGCAGTCTTGTTGGAAAGTGTGTGTGTGTTTAGACAGCGGGTGAGAACAGGATCGAACTCTGCTGTGATGCCCCTGCAGTCAGATAGTCTTCTGACATACTAGTTGTGCCACACAGAATAGGAAGGCCCCGGCTTCGATCTCTATGTTCAATCAGCTGATCTCAAACAGGGCAGCAGCTCGAGGCACAGTAACTGGCCTCCTGGCCCCTAGATTCGCCGGGGGGGGGGGGGGGGGCGGGGGGAGAGAGAGGCGGGGAAATCATCTGGTGTTTCTGCTCCTGATCCATTCATTATCCCAGATTCTGCTCAATAAGTGTATGTGTTCATGTGTGTGTGTGTGTACTGTAGTGTGTGTGTGTACTGTAGTGGGTGTACTGTATTGTGTGTTCGTACTGTATTGTGTTCGTGTGTGTGTACTCTATTTTGTGTACTGTATTTTGTGTACTATATTGTGCGTGTGTACTGTTGTGCGTGTGTACTGTATTGTATATATTGTATCTTGCGTGAGTACTGTATTGTGTGTGTATTGAGTACTGTATTGTGAATACTGTATTGTGTGTACTGTTGTGTGTGTATTGAGTACTGTTGTGTGTGTATTGTGCATGAGTACTGTATTGTGTGTACTGTATTGTGTGTATACTGTGCGTGTACTATATTGTGTGTGTTCATGTGCGTGTATTGTAGTGTGTGTGTGTACTGTATTGTGCGTGTATTGTGCGTGTACTGTATTGTGTGTACTGTATTGTGTATTGTGCGTGTACTGTTGTGTGTTTGTGTGTGTGCGTGTGTACTGTATTGTGTGTATTGTGCGTGTGTACTGTATTGTGTGTATTGTGCATGTGTACTGTATTGTGTGTATTGTGCGTGTGTACCGTATTGTGCGTGTGTACTGTATTGTGTGTGTATTGTGTGTGTGTACTGTATTGTGTGTGTGTACCGTATTGTGTGTGTATTGTGTGTGTGTACTGTATTGTGTGTATTGTGTGTGTGTGTACTGTATTGTGTGTGTATTGTGTGCATGTGTACTGTATTGTGTGTATTGTGCGTGTGTACCGTATTGTGTATATTGTGCGTGTGTACCGTATTGTGTGTATTGTGCGTGTGTACCGTATTGTGCGTGTGTACTGTATTGTGTGTGTGTGTGTGTGTAGTTCGGGTGAGGACCGGACCATGCTTGGCCGTGATGCCCCAACAGTTGAATAGCTTGCCAACACTCACTGTCTGGACTCACCCATGAAGAATGGCCCCTTGGGCGAGACTAATTGTGGGGAAGCTTTGTGGGGACTGCGCTCTCCTACCTTGTTGTTCTCTTGCCAGGTTCACGTTCAGAACGGGACGCTCGCTGGCGGGGTGGCCCTCGGCACGGCGGCGGAAATGATGCTCACTCCATACGGATCGCTGATTGTCGGAGCTCTCTCAGGAGCCGCGTCAACGTTGGGCTTCATTTTCCTCTCGGTGAGTTCAAATAGCTCAGCTTCACAAGCTGAGTGCAGGAATAGTACCAATCTTAAAGAAACATTGGAAGCCCCCACCCCCACTTCCCCCCGCTACCCGCTCTAGGTCTTCCAATTGGATCAAGTCTGCCTGGTTTGGGAGGGGCAAAATCATCAGGGGGTTCGGGCTCCTGATCTATCCAAAGACTCCTGCTGTAAAATGCACATTTCAAAAGGAAATTGGATACATAGTTGTAAAGGGAAAATTTGCAGGGCTGTGGGGAAAGAGCTGGGGAGTGGGACTAATTGGGAGAGCTCGTTCAAAGAGCCGGCACAGGCACGATGGGCCAAATGGCCTCCTTCTGTGCTGTACCATCCTATGATTTGTAGACATTGGGTGGCGGGAGGATCAGGCTGTGTTGCCACCCCCTCAGCCTGGGTCAAATGCGCTGCTGGCACTTGGGCACTTAACGTTGGCAGAGTGGGCCTGAGGATCTGTGAAGCCTCTCTGTCTAAGCCTTCTCAGCCTGTGACTGTCTGATTGGCGAGCCAGCTTGCGCGTGAGCTTATCGCCGCAATCCTGCTAATCTCCGAACAAGCGTCGGCCCGCTGACTATTAAAAGGCCTTTGCAACTCTCAAACGACAAACAACTGTGAAGTCTTACAACATCCGCGAGCCTTGGGCTAGATTCAACTCCCGCGCCCAGTGGCCCGAGATGAATGGTCACCGGCCTGTGGGAATTTTAATATTGTTTGCTTATAAATATGCAAGATCTTACAGTTTGATTTTCTGTTCTAAGCCATTACTGGAGAAATACCTTAAGATACAGGATACCTGTGGCATCCACAATCTGCACGCCATTCCAGGTCTAATTGGAGCCATTGTGGGAGCCATCACTGCTGCCACTGCTACTGAAGGAGTCTACAGTAAAGAAGGGTAAGGTGGAGCAGACCGCACTGTGGTGTAGCTTTTAAAAGCTCTTTATAATAATTTGTCCGTGACTACACAAACCACTCTGGGTCCAGTATATTGTGTATCAGTAAAACAGGTTTATTAAGCATTAAACATCCGGTACAAAGAAGATTGTCGCAGTTTGTTCATTGAATCCCGGCATTCCTTCCAAGTGACTGTGGTGCGGTCTCTTTCTTCTCTTGCTTTGTTCTGTTGACTGAAGCTTCTCATCCTCTGGTTTCGCGCTGCTTTCAGTGTTCAATAGCTGTTCATTTATACCTTTTTTTCCCTCCGTTTTGCCTACGAGGCAGTCAGTAAGCAAGCTATCCTTATCTGAGAACAACCTTCACACTAAATTCTCACAGATGTCTTTTTGCTTTTTAATCTGTTTATTGTTTAGCCAGTTCTGCATTTTTGAGAAGACAGGGAATGGTGGCTGTCTCCAGCCCCCTGTCTCCTTTTGCAATGTTGCTGAATTTCTTGTTCCCCACTATCTCCTTGTTTACTTAACAGACCATTTTACAGAATTACATCAATTTCTAACAGAGTTTAGCCAGGTTGGCATAATTCCTCGGTTTAATGTCTCATCCAAAAGACGGCACCTCTGACAGTGCAGCACTCCCCTGGAGTTTCAGCCTAGATTTTGTGCTCAAGTCCCTGGAGTGGGACCTGAACCCACGATCTATCTGACTCAGAGGCGAGGGGGCTACCCACTGAACCACAGCTGACACGACCTGTATCGTGTTGTGACCGTTTTTGTTTTATTATCTTCAGGTTGATTGCTGCCTTCGGTTTCGAGGGTGATTTCGCAGGACGGACCCCTCGTATCCAAGGAGGGTATCAGGCTGCAGCACTGTGTGTCACTCTCCTCCTGAGCCTGGTGGGAGGAACCATTGTAGGTGAGTGGGCCAGTCTCGCCGGTTACGCGACCGAGAAGCACAGAACGTCAAGGCTGGCGGCGCACACTGCAATTGTACGGAGACTGAGCTGTGAAGCTCGTCATGGCTTCACACTCTTCCTCTTAGGAGAGTTGTGTGAATCAGCGAGAGGATTCGCGGGCTGAGCAACTGTCTCGACGGGCCGCCACGTGAACGCTCCTTCCATGGCCGTAACCGGCTGATAAATGGGGGGGGGTGGTCATTTCGACACGACGGGAGGGTTTTGCGGGGCTCCCGCAACCCAAACGGTGAGAGGCGGCCACCCAAGCCCAGCGGATGAGAGTATCCCGCTGGATGGCAACCCGGAATTTATAGCCGGTCTCCACTCATCGGGAATGTCTGGCGTATGGGTTCCTGACGGAGACAGGAATGCTTCCACTTGGCTTCAGCTACCCGTGAAGCCGATTCTCGGGGGGGAAAAAATTGCTATGGTTGAATAGCTTAATGACGCTCACTGCCTCGGCCTGACAGGAGTTGGGTACTGAAAGGATCGTAAGCTGTGTAATTGTATACCAGCGAAGGGTCCGTCCTTTCTGGGCCAGGGGAGAGGCGTACACCTGACCTGATGAAATGACCTTACAGTGACAAAGTGATATCACAAAGTAGCTGTTGCCAGTGTTCCCATTAGGCCGCACAGCGGTCTGGAGGTCCCGCGCAGGCCGCTCGCCGGCTTTACAATGGGAATAACTGCGTGAAATTTGATTGGGCCGCGCAGCCAGTTAAAGGGCCCACGCATCAAAAAAATTATAGGGAACACTGGCTGTTACTAATACTGTATTCCCACAACAACATTAAACTCAAGTCAATAGCAAAATACTGCGGATGTTGGAAATCTGAAATAACAACAGAAAATGCTGGCCTGGCCTGCTGTGTGTTTCCAGCATTTTCTGTTGTTATATTAAATTCAAGTCTTTTGTTCAGTAGATAACCTGGTATTTAGAAATACTGCATCTATTTAATGGGAGAAGAATCGTTTTAAACTTTCCTAGTTATCAAGAGAAATGTTTGTTTTCTACATTGTCTAACTCCCCCCGCCCCTCCACCTCCCCAGACATCTTTTTAATCATGAAGACATCAGATGTGGACGGCACCACGGCATGTTTACATCACAGTTTTGTGTGGTTGTAAACAAGGGGAAAGGTTTGCCAGGGGCCTTTTTCATTAAGGCACTGCACCTTTAAGAAACCACTTCTGCAGCGACAATCAGATCCAAAATGCTGGACTTTGGCTGCCACCTTGTGGCGTTGCTGTGCTATTACACATCAGTGTAATTAGGAAAACCTAGAAGAAATTTGCTTGGTGTGGGAGCACTTAACATTAAAAGAATGAGTGTTAAAACTTATTATTTAATGTATTCTCTACCTGAGAGAAGATATTCCAATCTGTGGAAAAACAGTCTATAAATCGCAAGGTACAGGAGATCTTTTACAAGATCGCAAGATGGTTTTGGATGAAGAAGTCCATCTGGTCTCTTTCTTCCTGAGTACCAATCCTACTGCCTACAGCTATATTCCAGCTGCTGATTCTCCCTCTGTATAAAGACATTCTTGCTGGTTTCTGCCCCTAAACTTGCCCTTCACAGTCTTGAGCCTGTGCCCTCTTATAAGTGAGACGCTATAGTGGGGAGATGGCAGGGTTGGCAATCTGGAGCGGTGGGACCAAATGGGCTAAAGGATCTTTCTCATCCCGAGCAATCTTGTGAAAAATAAAATCACATGTTGTTCAGGAACTCAATGCCCCTTTTGCTTACATATTTTTAAAAACATTTTAGTCATTCCTTTACTGCCACGTAAATAGCCGATCCCCATAACCCTCATTACAGTCATGTCATCCCGGGAAAGTTTAACAAATTCAAAATCTGTCTGAAAATCGCTGATCGCTTCTAATATTTTCTTTCCCCCACTCCCCCTCCCAAAAGGTTTTATTCTGAAGTTGCCAATCTGGGGCGACCCTTCAGATGAGAACTGCTATGAAGACGAGGTGTACTGGGAGGTAAGTTCATGAGGCTGCGTAAAGTTAACGGCGACACTTGCGGAGTTGTGACTCCTCACCAATCACCATGGGAGCTGTATCTTCCTTTTGCTTTTGATGGGTTATTTAAATATTTTTTGCTATAATTGTACAATTTGTAACTGAACACATTTAGAAGACACAGAGTTTGTTTTTGTCATATCTGTCAGTTAACCAGTGGATGTATTAATGCCTTAACTAGAAATGTGCTTGTTTTCGTGTGATTTTGGTAACTGAACGGCATAGACCTAGTTAATCCACTACCCGAGTTAAGCGACATAATTCAATAACTTTTGAGTGTCGATTCATATTCCTGGTGTTTCTGGTACAGTGAAACTCATGTATTACATAACTAGCCTGTGTCAGCCATGGCTCAGTTGGTAATACCCTCGCCTCTGAGTTTTGTTGTGAGTTCACGGCCCACTCCAGAGACTTGAGCACAAAAATCTAGGCTGACACTCTGTTGCAGTACTGAAGGAGCGCTGCACTGTCGGAGGTGCTGTCTTTCAGATGAGATGTTAAAACCGAGGCCCCGTCTGCTCTCTCAGGTGGACGTAAACTATCCCATGGCACTATTTCGAAGAAGAGCAGGGGAGTTATCCCCGGTGTCCTGGCCAATATTTATCGCTCAATCAGCATCATAAAAACAGATTATCTGGTCATTATCACATTGCTATTTGTGGGAGCTTGCAGTACGCAATTGGCTGCTGCGTTTCTACATTACAACAGTGACTACACTTCAAAAATTTCTTCATTGGTTGTAAAGCGCTTTGTGACGTCCGGTGGCCGTGAAAGCCGCTTTAGAAATGCAAGTCTTTCTTTTTAGCTGTCCGCCATAGTCATGAAGTATCATTTATAGAATTAGAGTAATCTCCTACTGCAATTCCTTCTTTCCTAAGACACAAAATTGCTGGAATTCCTTATGCCCTTCAGCCAGCATCCTATGTGCTGTTAAAACCCAAACCGGACACCAGCTAATCGCTACTTTCTGACTTATCTTCTCTCGTACGCTTTGTGTTACTATAAAGATGAGAACACATGAGCGAGGTTATTGAGCCCATCGGTCTCACCCTTCCAGTCCCTGTGGGTACTGGCCCTTCAGCCGGGTTTCTCAATTTACAATTTGATGTTTTTGATAGAGTAAATAAAGAGAAACTGTTTCCAGTGACAGGAGAGTCGGTAGCCAGAGGACACAGAATTAAGGTGTTTGGCAAAAGAGCCAGAGGAGAAGTTTTCTTTTTTTACGCAGCGAGTTGTTGTGATCTGGAATGCGCTGCCTGAAAGGGCGGTGGCAGCAGATTCAATAATAACATTCAAAAGGGAATTGGATAAATACTTGATGGGAAGCAATTTACAGGGCCACGGGGAAAGAGCAGGGGAGTGGGATTAATTGTATAGCTCGACCAAAGAGCCGGCACAGGCACGATGGGCCGAATGGCCTCCTTTTGTGCTGTATCATCCTAGGATTCTATGATGAAGCCCATTCAAAACCAGGTGATTTTCCGGAGTGAAATACTTCACCCTAACTTGGTACCCAAGTTGAATTTAACCCTTAAACCCCAGACACCGACCAAGTCATTAACCTCACAGACACACCGGCCGAAGCAGCTCTGACCTTTTCCAGTTTGTTCGCCCCAGCTTACATGGTGCTTGTGTCGAAACGTCTGTTGATAGTTAAAGCCGTCCTGTAATCTTTGGGACACCCCCTGTTCTGGAACGGCTGGTTTCAAAGAGAATTCGTGTAAATGCAACAAATTCCCTTCCAATAATGCAGGAAGGCGCAGAATAAAGGAAGACCAATTCGGCCCAACAAGCCCATTCTGTCCACTGCCCATGTACGCTCCACCCTATCATGAACTTTACCCCCTTCCATTTTATCTCCTTCCACAGCCCCATGATTTTGATATTTAAAGAAAGCCGAGCTGGTGCTTATTGAGGTTAAAAATCTGAAAGTGGTTGAGGGAACTGTAGTTTTGTCAATGAAATGAGGCCTCTACAGCAGTCTTTTCACAAGGAGTTTGGGGACGCGATGGTTTCAGATCTTTAAATCATAGTAACGTCTTTGAATCTGTAGGTGCCACAGGAAGAAGGAAGTCCACTGTACAGTGTCCATTCCATGAACACCCCGCCCTTAAAACCCGCTACAAATGGAGCCACTAAACAATGAGGTGAGTTATGTCTGTCTCATGAAGTATTAATGGGCTTCCTATGAAGCCCAGGCCTACTGCTGATGTGGTAGTGTAATGGTTACAGTAGTGGCTTAGTTACCTAGCGGCCTGGACTCACAATCCAGCATAATGCAAGTTCAAATCCCACCATGGCAGTTTGAAAATTGGAAATAAAATTTTAAAAAAGTGTCTGTAAAGCTGTCGGATTGTCATAATAATCCAACTGGCTCCCCAATGCCCTTTAGGGAAGGAAACCCACTGGACTATTACCCAATCTGGACTATATGTCCCTAGTGCCACAGCAATGCAATTGACTCTTAGCTGCCCTCAGGACAACTAGGAATGGGCAATAAATGCCAGTGATGCCCACATCCTGAGAATGAATTTTTTAAAAACGGGACTTAGAATATGATCTAGGGGTCACTTCCCGCTCACCTGCGGTCTTCAGTAGAGAGAGATGTGGAGACTGAAATAGAAAGAGACAGACAGAGATGGAAAAGAAACAAATTTCTTTGAAAAGTGAACATGGAATGTTACTGATCAGTTACTGACTGATTTTTTTTTTTATTATCAGACCCTCAAAGAATGACGGCTGTTTCCTCCAGGTAGTTTTTTTTGTGGCTGGGTGTGTAAACATTGAGCTAATCACTGCTCGGGGATTTAACTCTGAGGTAATGAATATCCTCGAGATAAGGCTTTGGCCTTCCCCATTGATTCATTGTAACACCGCACCAGTGGATCTCCTTCACCTTGTGTGCCATTACTGGGAATATTTATTTTTTGTGACTCTTAAATTAAATGAAAGGGACATTGGGCTATCGACGTGCGATCCTCCCAGTCTGATTTTCCTCTCTGAGCTGAGCCCTGAGGTGATGCTTTACATCGAGATGCTGAAGCTGAAAACCGTCTTTAGCGGATACGTTAATCGGGTGCTGTCGATTGGATATGTATTTTTAGCATTATAAAATCATAGAAATTTACGGCGCAGAAGGCGGCCATTCGGCCCGTTGTGTCCGTGCCGGCCGACAAAGAGCGATCGATCCACCCTAATCCCACTTTCCAGCTCTTGGTCCGTAGCTCTGTGGGTTACGGCACTTCAAGTGCATATCCAAGTACTTTTTAAATGTGATGAGGGTTTCTGTCTCTACCACCCTTTCAGGCAGTGAGTTCCAGACCCCCACCACCCTCTGGGTGAAAAAACTTTTCCTCAAAATCAGTCTAAACCTTCTACCAATTACTTTAAATCTATGCCCCCTAGCATTCACTTTTTAAAAAAATAATCGGCGCTTTAGAATAGGATTTAAAAAATAATTCTGAACTTCCATTAGAGACAGTGAGGCCTTCAAGACACAGGAGGCAAGTCATGCTAACATTGTTTATCAGACAATGAATGACTAGCAACGAGTTACAGGCAGGATTTTAAATTCTGTCAAGAGGGCTGCCGATTGCCCAGACTGACTTTTTTAAAATTAACATCAATCCTTCAAGGGATGACCGACTCCTGGGCCTCCGTCGTCCTACAATGCTTTCTCTAGGTAAGTTGAATGCTAAAAGTTGGCATTGACTGATGTGCAGCATTGATGCGCTGGGATGAAACAGCTGCAGTTTCACCGACTCGCCACATGGGAGCGCAGCTCAGTTCTGCACAACACCGGGAAAGCAATAGAGGCCTAAGGCCACTGGGGGTGAAGGGTTAACCAAATTAATTTATAGTCCAAGAGGAGATTGGAAGGAAAATGCACCAATTTGTATTAAGAAAAGTTAGAGATCAGATGAGACGAGGCTATCCGTCTATTGAAGATCATCCTGCTTATAAAATGATTGTGTTTTTTGTGTCTTTTCAGACAGTTTTGGATTGCGTGTCATGATTAACTTTATCAAGCATTTACTGAAACCTTAAAAGAGCATTTGTCAGACACCTTCTCTGCGCTCTGCAGTACTGAGAAACAACTAAAGGCAGCACCTTCAGCGAACTCGCCCAAAACCGTACCTCATGGCTTCTCTCACAACCTCACGGGTGAACTCTGCGCGAAGGCCTATGGGCGACGCAATACGTCTAGCCTCCTCTTGGAATCATCTCCGTCAGGGAACAGGACCGTCTCCATCTCTTCAGCTACAGTTACCATTTTCCTTACGGCCTCTCTGTTTCGTTGAGTGATTTGCCTTTTTAGTGACAGCCCCCTTCAGGCCCAGAGCACCAAAGGCCACCAGCAGATCTCTTGTCCACTTTATTAAAAAAAAGGCCCCCTCTGAATTATTTTCCTCGCCTCTCCTGAAGGCTTGCCGGGGTACAGGTGGCGGCCTCCCAAGCTCCTTATTGTTTACGTGTGCGAGACCATACAGCGAGTGTCAGAAAGAAAGAACGTGCATTTATATAGCGCCTTTCACCACCTCGGGGCGCTTTATGGCCAATGAAGTTCTTTATTTTTTTTTAAAGGTGTATTTACTGTTGTAATGTCAGCAGGCCTGTTCAACATCAACACTGAGCCCGATTTTATGCTTACTCAAATTCCACACACCTACAATGTTAACTTTTATCGTCGAACTAAAAACAGGTGATAGGACATCAGCAGCCCGCCTTGCACCTCTCCAGATAGATTCTCTTTTCCATTGTATTTTAAAGCGGGCTGCCGATTCCCTACCGCGTTTTCCAGGATCAGGAAAAGTAACCTCGGCTGATTTTTATCCCCCCCCCACCCACCCCCCAGCTCAAGCCTTGGTGGCGAATCCTCGTCCAGTATGGCTGGTCTGAACAAGGTCAACTAAACTCGGCGCCAAGCCAGGGCTCGGAACACGAGACCGAGCTAGTTGGTATAACTCCGGTCTACTGTAGCCATTGGCAGCGGTGCAGAGATTCGTGTCTGATCATTCTGTCCCTCACGCCCCTGCGAAGCTCCTGGGGATGCTTTTCTCTGTCAAAGGCGCTATATATAGATGCAAATTGTGGCTATATATTTGAATTAGGAAACTCCAGCTTGTCCAAGCACAGCAGGCCTGCACCTCCAAGGCCCGGAATTTCCTCCTTGGCAGATGTGTAAATTACGCCAAAATTTACGCCCATCACTGCGCCGATCTTGCCGACGGGATCTTACCCCTCAAATTTCCTGCTGAGCTTGTTTGCCCGATTGCAAGACCTGGCACAGAACAAGCGCACACTCTCACAACCAAATTATATTCGAAATGGCTGGACAGAGGGGGTTGGTTTTAACCCTGAGCAGGTGTCGTGCCGGCCTAAGTTTCAAGCGCTGGGTAATTTTTCATTGCTGGGCCTGATTTAAATGTCACCCATCCAGAACGGGCGGGAAGCGACTGCTGGCAGGTGGGAGGGAGTTTTTTGGCAAGGGTTTCCTGGTGGAGGAGGAACACTCCTGCTCCTCCTGGCTCCACTCAAAAGGAGAAGGTTTACACTTTCCTGCCTCAGCCTGGTGGCATCTGCTCCGCTCAGGTTTCCGGTTAAAAAGCAAATCGGGATCCTATCGGAGTCATAGGACCCGGATCATCATTTACCCATCAGGCTCCCCTCGAGTCCGGGAGGCACCTTTATCCACCGCCAAAATCAGCGCCGTTAAACTTGGAGATTGGCGGGAATGGAGCGGGAACGCCCAATCCGAGCTGCGAGAGTTAAATCCCGCTGCCGCCCTGCCCCGCCCCGCCCACCAATGGTTGCTTTGGTCACGTCCTCGTAAAGTGAATCAAAACTATACACCTGTATGCTCCTGCCTCTCTCCCGCGGCCATGTTCGCGCCCGGGTGGCCCTGGAGATGGAGCATGCGGTGTCCGCCGGCACGCTCAAGGCCTTCCGCCACCGGTGAATGCCGCGGGGTCTGGCGTGCATCATCACCCCGGCCAATCAAATTTTAATTTAATTTGTTAAGTTTTATTTAAAGTTTTATTAAGTTGCAGACACTCCACCAGAGGAGTACACGGGTATGCTAACATGTTTTACTTCATTACATTTTCAAACTTGCTAATAAATTAAATCGAGTTCTTCACCATGTGCTTCGTTGACGAGTGGAACTAATTGAGAAGCCCATGTGTGAATTTTTAGAAAGTCAAATTTGAACATTAGCTAGAGCTGCATCATGTGCGACCACCTTTATAATTGCATTGCCGAATTAGGCCAGTATTTATTTATTTTTTGGGGATAAACAGTGCTTGCTAAATCTCTCCTGTCCAATGCATTGACCAGGTTCCTCCTGTTTGTAAATCAGCCACGATCTAATTGAACAGGCTCGAGGGGCTGAATGGCCTCCTCCTGTTCCCATGATCTCTATAGAAACATAGAAGGTAGGAGCTAGAGTAGGCCATTCGGCCCCTCAAGCCTGTTCCGCCATTTAATGAGATCATGGCTGATCATCCAAATTCAGTACCCTGTCCCTGCTTTCTCCTCATATCCCTTGATCCCTTTAGCCTTAAGAACTATATCTAACTCCTTCTTGAATATATTTAATGAATTGGCCTCAACTGCCTTCTGTGGTAGAGAATTCCACAGGTTCACCACTCTCTGGGTGAAGAAATTCCTCCTCATCTCAGTCCTAAATGGCTTACCCCTTATCTTTAGACTGTGACCCCTGGTTCTGGACTCCCCCACCATCGGGAACATCCTTCCTGCATCCTATTTCAACAAATCAGACAACAACGAAGAACTAAGCGATTATGAGAATTCTGTAGAGGTGCTTAAGTTAGCAAAATGTAAGTGGTAAGAATGAAAGTTTGTGACCATGGTTCTTTCTAATTACACATGTTCACTGACACACTTCTATGGAAGATGCAATTTATGCATTCGGGTCGAATGTTCATTGAAATAAGTTGATGGTTCCTTAGTGCTTCTTTCCTTTAAAGAAAGGAGCTATGCAAATGAGTGGCAGCGGGTTCTGGGCCTCGGTTCTGCTGAGAAACCGTCATCTTCACTGCCTTTGGGTCTTTACACATAAAATGGTGGTACTTGGGCAGCGAACTGCACCCTGCGTGGTGAGGGTTGACTTTGGCCAACAGCGTAACACGGGCAATATTGATTCAGCCGGCCGTTATCCATCTCTCCCAATTATCATTTCTGTTGAATATTTCTATCAACGGGCGGTTGAACTTATTGCCCAAAGTCAAAATGACCCCTGGTGAGTGTCAAAAATCTGTAGGATGTCTCACTGTGACAAATCACTCGCCATAATCATAATGCACATGAATACTAGGTTCAGTTGAAAGATTATATTAGAATGAAGGCACAGCCCTAAATGGGTTGGATCTCAATTTTATTGCTTCGGGTCACAAGTGGGTACTTACTCGCAGCAGTGGACAGATGGCCCCACTCTGACTTATTAGGGAACCACAGGGTAGATGGGACTAGTCTGAATTGATGTAGGCTTTTGTGGTTAGGCTCTGAAATACCCTTTTCTATTTGCCCATGAACACATGCGCTAGGAAGGATTCCGTTGCTCATTATGTGGAACAACATTGGATATGTGGCATAGATTTCCTGTGGGTTTGTATCTGTAGCAAAATGTGAATGCAGTACTCGGCAAAAGGACTCTTCTGTTTCTGATGACATTAAACAAAACCCTACTCCCTCTATAATTCTGCTGTAAGTGTGTCACAGACATGCAACACTGAGGTATTGCTCACTAGACTGTGCACTAAAGATGTTCAACTGGTGCACCAGCAAAGTGCAACTGGCTGGTCTGAGTCTACCGGTGGTGCCTTGTTACTACTTTGATGTGTGCAGCGCCAATCACGGTTGTATTTACTGCGGACGGAGACCGAGACTGAGGTCCCCCAAACTTCAATCCGACCTTCCTGCCAACGTCCGATCTCTTTGCCAGACTGCACTGCCTAGATTTTTGCGATCGGCATTATTTTGACGGCAGTTTCAAATAAATTTGAATTCGTTTAGAAATAAACGGGCATTCAGAACATCTTGTAGAGAGTGATGGCGCAGATTGATTTAGACATTGGGCGATGAGCCACAAAGGTTTGTTTCTCTCCTGTCTCCTGAAGTTTCCCACTCTCTCTGGGGATTCGGCTGCTACAGGTCCTGGCTGGCCTCCGGTAGCTCGCCCAAGAAGCCATTCTTCACCTGTAAGCCTAGAGGGCGGGTGTCGGTCGGCTGTTTAACCACGGAAGCCATCACAGCTAAGCTCCAATACAATAGCAAAATACTGCGGATGCTGGAAATCTAAACAACAGAAAAAGCTGGAAATACTCAGCAGACCTGAAACATTGACTCTGTTTCTCTCTACATGGATGCTGCCTGGCCTGCTGAGTATTTCCAACATTTTCTGTTGTTATTACAGCTAAGCTCCATTCTGTCTTCAGCTGACATCTATGCACAGGCACAGGCAGGGGGTCATCTGATGGTGGTCAGGAGCTGGAACCTCAGCTAACTTAAACACCCCCCACTCCCCAACCCCGCCTTTAGCCCAGAGACACTGAGGCCAATTGCAGTGTCCCCAATGGAAGCTCGGCTAACATCAGGGACCGAACCTGCGGCCTCTGGTTTGTCAGCCTACAGAGGGGGCATTATGAGCACAATGGGCAAGAGTTAATCGGTAGAATCTGCTATCTTTGCCTGAGTGGTTTCTTGGCCGTGTTCCTTCAACGCTGATGGTTCGCGGTAAACACAACTCTAACCAAAGTCCTTTTTTTTTGGCCACAAAATGCAAAACAGTTTCAAAAGGAAACATGCAGTTGATGGGATTGAAGTTTGTCTTTTAAAATTTGTAGTAAGATATATATATATATATTGTTAAAGCAAGCATTTCTGAGCTTAACTATATCACATTGTAACTATTTTCACAGATTTTAGATTTGTATATTCTAAAAAGATATTCTCAAAAAAGTTTCAACAAGAGAAATGCCTAATTAAAAGGTATTTATTTCACTGTAACCCTTGATCTCTGTCTTCATTTCATTTCTGAGATACCTTCAGTCCTTTGAGGCTAAAACTTTCACTCCTCATATTAGCAGGAAATTCAGAAAATCTATGGACAACATTAGTTGAGGTATGAAAGGACCCACTGTTAAAATGTGCCACCTTGTGGTATGTTTTAACAGAATGGGGAAAGCACTGGTGAGGAATGGAACAGGTACAGCACGGCTTAGATGAAGAGTGAAGCCCCTTCTACACTGTCCCATCAGGCAGTCCCAGATTAAGTACACACTTTTGAGATACAGCATAAAGCTTCCCCGACATGGCCCCATTAAGCACGCCCAGGTCAGATAGGGCACCGATTAAATTCAGGGTAAAGCTCTCTCTATACTGCCCCAGCAAGCGCTCCTAGGCCAGGTATAGCACAGGTTAGATGTAAAGCAAAACACTGTGGCATCAAGCACGCCAGGTCGGGTACAAAATGGCTTAAATGCAGATTAAAATGTTCTCAACATTGACCCAGTCTCGACTTTCCAAGACACGTACAATATGGGATAGATACAGATGACTGCGTCCTCTACAATGCCCCAATAATCTACCTCAGCCTCCTGCAGAAGAATCTCCCCTACCGTACCCATGTGACATTTCCCACACCAGCTATCCTGTGGCCTCTTGGTGAGATTCCCAGTGGGGACAATTTTGCCCTGTGAGCTATTGGAACTAGGAACTAGACCAGAACTGTACCAATTCAATTCACGTAGGCCCTTTACAGTCAGCAGAGAGTGGAGACTTTGATCTCAAACTTAGGTGGTGAAGGTAAAAAGGTAGCACGCAACTAATTACCTCACCCACATGGAATTAACACCCCCAAACTGTCTCACTCTCAACAACCTGTACCCTAGTTTTCTTCCATTTTGAATTCTCCTGTCCTGAAGGTGCTAAATATTACTGGGGGTGATACCAGGAGTGCTGGCTGCTTCCTAGGATCTCATCTAAGTGGCTATTCTTCATCTGGGTTGTTTGACTCAGTACCACACTACAGTACATGGTGCATTTACCTACTGAACCACGAGTGCCGACAGAGCAACTTCCACTGCACTTCCAAAGTAATTCAGGCCCCTGAAATTCTGTGGGGTTTTACTGGTCTCCCACCTGTAAACCCAGCAGGAGACAGCTTGAATCCCTGGGGGAACAGTATAAACAGCTGCTTACGGCGTTTCCCTGGGGGGTTCCACCAGTCTGCTGGAGTTACGGCGGAGACCGGTAGAGACCCCCTCCCCTGCGGAATCCAGGATATCATTGTTTGTGAAGCACTTTGAGACCTCACGGAGAAATGTGATAAAGTGCAATTTAAATGCCAATGTTTGTTTATCGACAATAAAAAAAAACACAATCCTAGCTATGGTTACATTCGGGCCAAAGATTTTAAGACTGATTTTCAGCCATATTTCCAGACTGCGCAAAATCTCTCTCCGTGATGTATCTGTACGGAAATTAGCCTTAAGTAAATTGATTATTTAAATAATAACAGACCATCAGATTTCGGTTTCTTGAGGTAAGTTTGATTTGCTATTCATTTAAACTTCCTCCGAATGTAAAATTTTGCAAATCTAAAAAAATCCTTTAAACAGTAGGTTTTGTTTCATTCAGTCCATTTATTTAACATTTTTTTTCCTGGAATTATTCTTTTCTAGTTTATCTGCGGTGATTAATTACCTATGGCAGTGTGGGAGTGTCACTGGACAAGCTGCATTCACTTTATTCCGCGTTTACTTGGCTGCAGATCCCAATGGTGTCCTGTGGTCAAAGGTCAAGAGGTCAAATGACTCTCACTGGTTTAACAAGGCCACAAACCACTGTTTTATTGGAGGGACAAGGCCGCTGGGAGACACCTCACATATTTCATTAGCTTTCTTGCCTTGCTCATTTCTATACAGCTCGGCAACTGAGATTGAGACAAAGAGAGGCAGCGGCTGTGAATGACAAAACAAGGGGGGTACTTCCCATTGTGGCGCCCAAAAGAGGAGCGGCCTACAACAGGCTGCATGGATTAGGCTGACAAATTGGATGGGAGGAGAAGGTGAAATTGACTGAGACTATCCTGACTAAGTTCCCATGGGTGGGGGGGGGAAACGCTGAGGAGAATGATGTTCAAGTGTCCTAGGCCCTGCCCTTCAGGCTAATCCATCTGATCTTTGGCTAAAAAATAAAAGCAGAAAAATAGGTCAATGGATTCTCATGTAAAGACGTCAGTTTTGAGGCTGGTATTAAAACTCCCGAGAGCTGTACCACTTAATCCTCCAGTTAATGGGCAGAGCAGGTGGGCTCAGATCCGAGTTGTCATGAATGGCGTGCCACAGTGCTCCTTAAATTGAGACAGCCTACTCAGATCACATACCCGTCCAGTTAAAACAAACCTCTGGTGTGTGAAACCATCAGCCCCTCTGAAGATTTCTCTAAATTATAATCAGATTAGAGGACTCAGTCCTCATGCTCATGGCTATTGAGAGTACACCAGGTTTTTAATGACTACACGGCGCTGAATTGAATAAAGGCCTCAAATCTCACTGCGGGGGTTTGCCTCGGCCTACTCAGCAAATTGTCCCACTGAGGGGAGGCTGCTTTCTTCCACTGTTCTCTATAATTATGTCAATTTGGTGGCCAAATTGTTTGCTTGAGTGGACAGTAGGGCCGCTCAGATGGGCTCAGGCATGGGCCTCGCTTTGAAAAGCACACCTCCTCTATTCATGTGCTAATTCAGTAAGAAAACATCAGCGCAGACTGCGGAGACAAGAGGAGCCGAGTACAGCGAGTGAGGCTCAGGGAAGAACACCTTAGAATACCACGCCTTGACAAAAGCAAACACTGTTACCCATTAGTGAACATGTCTCAATACGCCACTTGTATTAAAATCAAAATACTGTACAATATTCGATTGGGTAGCTCAGCACTTCTCTACGTATATATTCATAATGCAAACACCAACCCCCAGTCTCCAGCTCTGCTGGAGATACACTGCCTGACTCTTTCTACACGCACACAACAGCACAGCACCATTTCTGGTTTCTATCCCCCATAAACCCTAAGGCTGGTTATACTACATAATCTACATCAATGTCACGTCGATGCACAACATGCAGTGACATCTGTTAGATCTGTGTATCTTGATGTTGTGTCCTTCAATAATTAGACAAGAGACTGCAGGGAACAATCAACAGGTGTTTACTGGATGAGGGTTACTCTAAAACTAACTGTACAGATCCCTACTCAGGGTTTATATACAGGTGTGGTCACTGCTGGTACTACAGTATACAGGAGCTGTAAAAAGTAGTTCTCCCCTTAAAGGTACATACATTACAATTCCTCCCCTTTTAGATTAACAGTACCATAACATTCATTTAACAATTAAATATCAACTAATTACAATTAACACTTTTAACATGCAACATTAACTGAAAATAGTCTATTTATAAATTCAGTCTTTGGGGAGGCTTCCTGATCCTTTCTGGATAGCGCCTTTCCTGAGTGTCTTGCTCTTGGTGCGGAGGCGATTCTGGCCCCCTGTCGTCGGTTGGTACATCAGCTTCCGATGCTACTGTTTCTGGGGTAGATGCTACCTATACGTCGGGTTCATCACCAGGTACGTATGGGCGAGACATGGGGTTGACTCGTTCCTGTGACTCTAGGAGCTGGTCAACATGGCGTCTCACAATGTTCTCCCCAACAACCACTGTGTACATTAGTGGCCCCTGCCGTGTGCATATCGTTCCTAGTTGCCATTTCTCTGTTTGGTAGTCGCAGGCCAAGACTGGTTGCCCTACATTGAAGCTCCTTGTCGGCTTCTCATTGATGTGCTGGAATTGCTTATTCTCAACATCTCTTCGTACATTTGGTCTGAGCAAATCCAGACGAGATCTCAACCTTCGGTTAAAGAACATCATGGCCGGGTTCTGGTTGGTGACTGCATGTGTCGCATTTCTGTAGACTAACAGGAAATTGTCCACCTTATGCTGCAGTGGAATGTCGTCATCGCACATGGCCCTTACTGCTTTTTTAAAGGTTTGTATGAACCTCTCAGCCAATCCATTTGTGGCTGGATGATACGGGGCGGATGTGTAATGCCTTACCCCATTCCTTTTCATAAATCTTCAAAACTTTTCGGACACAAACTGTGGTCCGTTACCAGAGCAAATCTGCTCTGGCAAGCCGTTCCTGGCAAATATGGCCCGTAGGACTGCAATAGTTTTCTCCGTGGTGGTGGAGGACATTTTGATCACCTCAGGCCATTTCGAGTGCGCATCCACAGCTATTAAAAACATTGAGTCCATGAATGGACCAGCAAAATCAATATGCACCCGTTGCCATGGAGATGAGGGCCACTCCCATGGGTGTAGAGGGGCATGTGGTGGTGCATTTTGGACCTTCTGGCATCCTGAGCAGCTCTTGGTCAGGTCCTCGATTTGCTGATCGATCCCCGGCCACCACACATAAGCCCTAGCAAGGCTTTTCATTTTCACCCCTCCCAGATGACCTTCGTGAAGCTCATTGAGCACTCTCTCCCTTAACTTGGGTGGAATTACCACTCGGGATCCACACATCAAGGTCCCCGGCATACTGACAGCTGTTCTCTTCTGGATGAGAATACTGGCAACAGTGAGTCGTCATGTGTTGGCCATCCCTTCACCATCAAGTCATATACCCGAGACAGTGTCGGGTTATTTCGGGTCTCCTTCTCTATACCAGCGTTAGTTACTGGCAAGCGTTCAATTATAGTCGAATGAAATATTTCGACAGGGTCCACTGCTGGTGCTTCCTCCGCAGTAGGCAGTGGCAGGCATGATAGCCCATCAGCGTTTCCATGCTGTTTCGTGCCCTTATACTCGATTTCATATTGGTGCGCCCCTAGAAAAAGGGACCATCTTTGTAGCCGTTGGCAGTCATCACCGGAACGCCCTTCTTTGGATTAAAGATGGAGACAAGTGGTTGGTGGTCAGTCAGCAAGGTGAACTTCTGCCCGTGCAGATAGTGATTGAACTTTTTCACTCCCCACACTAGGCTGAGGGCCTCCCTGTCAATCTGGGCGTAGTTACACACGGCTGAGGTTAGTGACCGAGACGCAAAGGCTACTGGCCTCTCTGAGCCGTCCGGGAATTTGTGCGACAGCACCGCTCCAATGCCATAGGGTGATGCATCACACGCCAACCGAATTGGTAGTGCTGGGTTGAAATGAGCCAACACCTCTTTTGATGTGATCAATTCTTTGCTCTTCTGGAAAGCTCGTTTACATTCGTCATTCCACTTCCATGGTACCCCCGTTTGCAGTAGGGTGTTCAGTGGGTGTAGTACGGTAGACAAATTCGCCAAGAACTTATGGTAGTAGTTCACCAGCCCGAGGAACGACCTCAGTTGTGACACATTTTCCGGCGCTGGAGCCTTGACTACTGCCTCAATCTTTTCAGGGGACTTATGTAACCCCTCTTTATCAATAACGTGGCCACAATACGAGATCTGCTTCTGGAAAAACTCGCATTTGTGGCGATTAGCTCGGAGCCCATATTCCTTCAATCTAGTGAGCACCTGCTCCAGGTTGGCGAGGTGATCACTGTCATTTTCGCCCGTGACCAGGATGTCGTCCAAATAACACTGGGTCCCTGGAATCCCTTGCAGGACTTGATCCATTGCCCTTTGCCAAATAGCCGGAGCTGATGCTACCCCGAACACCAGCCGGTTGTATTGGTAGAGACCTTTATGAGTGTTGATCATGAGGTACTGTTTCGAGGCTTCTTCTACCTCCATTTGCAGGTACGCCTGGGCCAGATCAATCTTAGTGAAGCGTTTCCCTCCAGATAGCGAGGCGAAAATATCTTCAATCCGCGGAAGTGGATATTGTACAGTGTGAAGGACTGGGTTCACTGTCACCTTAAAGTCCCCACAGATGCGAACCTTCTTTGGTTCCCCAGGCGTATTACTCAACGACCTCTTCATTACAAGAATGATGGGTGTAGCCCACTCGCTCCAGTCCACTTTGGACAGTACTCCTGAACGTTCCAAACCTTCCAGCTCTGCTTCGGCGGCTGGGCGGATCGCATAAGGTACCGGTCTGGCCTTAAAAAACTTTGGGCTTGCATTTTCCTCTATTTTGATCGTCGCTGTTATGTCTTTTAGTGTTCCAAGTCCCTCCTGGAACACTTCTTGTGCGTCAGTTAGCATTTTTGACAGTCGTCCAGGTGTGACGTCGTCATCCTTTTTGGCATCTACAGTCAGTGCTTGTATGGAATGCCAATCTAGCTGTATCTTCCGGATCCATTCACATCCTAGTAGTGGTGGTCCTCCATCTGGCAATACATATAGGTCCATTTTTGGTGTTTCCTTGCCGTTATATATAACGCTCACCCTTATTTTTCCTTTGGGGTAGACTTTTTGCCCCGTGTACGTCTTCAAGACAATCTCTGTATCTCTCAAGGGTATATGTGAGAATAGCCACTTGTAGTCCCTTTGGTTTATGACTGTTAGGGCTGATCCTGTGTCCAAATCCATTTTCACTTGGACTCCGGCTATCTTGAGCGTGACCCAGATAGTTTGGTGATCCTCCGTTTTGATCACATTATGTAGTTTCAGACAACCCAGCTCCTTGCTTCCGGAGTCTGTATCACTTTTCTGTTTGTCTGAACTACTCTCCGTCGCCTTATGTACCTTCTTGTACTTCACCTGTGGAGATTTCTTGCTGCTGGTTTTCTTTCCTGACCTGCAGACTCTTGCTATGTGTCCTACTTTCCCACACTGTCTGCACACTTTGTCCTTGAACCAGCAATCCTTATGGTCGTGTGTTGTTCTGCCGCAGTGAAAGCACTTCACTGTTCTGTATGACATTTCATTTGTGCCATATTCTTGCGGTCTCCGTTGTATCTCTGCCGCACCCCGTGCTGCTGCTTCGTGTGATACTGCCATGCTGAAAGCCTTGTCCAGCGTAAGATCCTTTTCTGATAGAAGCTGTTTCTGGGTTCCTTCACTTTGAAGCCCACACACAAACTTGTCCCTTAAAGTATCTGCTAGTCCCGTTCCAAACTGGCAGTGTTTCGATAGCTTGCGCAGTTCCGTTAAATACTCAGCATTACTTTCATCTTTATGCTGGTTCCTTTTGTGAAACTTAAATCTTTCTGCTATCAGCAGCGGTGTGGGGTTTAAGTGGTCCTGTAGGATTGACACTATGTTTTCAAAATCCTTTTCTGGGGTTACTAGGTTTCGCAGTAAGCCATACGTTTTTGCACCCATTGAATTCAACAATACCAGCGCTTTCCTGTCATCTGGCACTTCATTTGCCTTGCAGTACACTTCTATGCGTTCGACATATGTCGTCCAATCTTCGACTTCATTGTCGAACGCTGTGACACTGCCACTCTTCGGCATCCCTGGGTGTGGTTAGACTGGCTCAAAATGGCGTCTCCTGCGCTCTCCCTTCTTCCCCGCTGCGGCTCAAAATGGCGTCTCCCACGCTCTCCCTTCTTCCCCGCTGCGGCTCAAAATGGTGCCTCCCGCGCTTTCCTTTCTTCCCCGCTGACGCTGCTCGGCCCTTGAACACCGGCTGCGCTCTGCGCGTTTTCCTGCGCGCTTCTCTCCCCCGTTGACGCTGCTCGGCCCTTGAACACCGGCTGCGCTCTGCTCTCTCTCATCCGTTGACGCCGCTCGGTCCTGAACACCGGCTGTGCCCTGTGCGCTCTACCCTCGCTCTCTCCCCGTCGACGCTGCTCGGCCTTTTTCTGTGCCATCGGTCGGCTCTAGCCGCCGCTGTCCGGGAAGGGTCTGCGCAGTACCTGTTGCCAGCCCGTTTCGCTGGACCACAGTGACTGGAGAACCAAGCCCGGCTCTCGACAGCCTCCCCTGCGATGCTGAAATCTCTGCTGGAAGACTGGGGGGTTTCCCGTGGTCGACGCCCATGCTTCTGGACTCGGCCTTCTTCCACTGTTCTCCAGGAGCAAATCCCTGGGAGGTGATGCAGAGTTGCAGGTAGGTTTGAATCTTCTCGTCGCCAATGTTAGATCCGTGTATCTTGATGTTGTGTCCTTCAATAAGTAGACAAGAGACTGCAGGGAACAATCAACAGGTGTTTACTGGATGAGGGTTACTCTAAAACTAACTGTACAGATCCCTACTCAGGGTTTATATACAGGTGTGGTCACTGCCGGTACTACAGTATACAGGAGCTGTAAAAAGTAGTTCTCCCCTTAAAGGTACATACATTACAACATCCAACTGGGACGTAACCCACACTTAACTTGGGCAGAGGCTGCAGGAGGCACTTTCACTCAGTCTCAGATTTGCACCAACTATTTCTTGGGAAGTGGCAACGCTGGCAAGCCTGTGTTATTGCTCATCGCTCGTTACCCTGAGAAGGTCTTTCTTCTTGAACCGAAAGTAGCAATTGCAGTTAAGTGGCTTGCTACTTCATAGGCCATGAAGAGTTAACCGCATAGTGGGAGTCATGGACTGGCAAGACTAGGGAGGGTGGAGGACAGGTACCCTTTCCTTTCGAGTACAGGAGCAAGGATATCTTGCTACAGTTGTACAGGGCCTTGGTGAGACCACACCTTGAGTATTGTGTGCAGTTTTGGTCACCTTATCTGAGGAAGGATGTTCTTGCCATGGAGGGAGTGCAGTGAAGATTCACCAGGCTGATACCTGGGATGGCAGGAATGATGTATGAGGAGAGATTGGGTCGATTGGGCTTGTATTCGCTGGAGTTTAGAAGAATGAGAGGGGATCTCATTGAAACTTATAAAATTCTAACAGGACTAGACATACTAGATGCAGGAAGGATGTTCCTGATGGCGGGGGAGTCCAGAACCAGGGGTCACAGTCTAAAGATAAGGGGTAAGCCATTTAGGACAGAGATGAGGAGGAATTTCTTCACCCAGAGACTGGTGAACCTGTGGAATTCTCTACCACAGAAGGCAGTTAAGACCAATTCATTAAATATATTCAAGAAGGAGTTAGATATATTTCTTAAGGCTAAAGGGATCAAGGGATATGGGGAGAAAGCAGGGACAGGGTACTGAATTTGGATGATCAGCCATGATCTCATTAAATGGCGGAGCAGGCTCGAGGGGCCGAATGGCCTACTCCTGCTCCTATCTTCTATGCTTCTATGTTTCCTGAAGGACATTAGTGAATCAGCTGGGTTTTCACAACAACCCAGCAGCTTTTCTAGATAGCCCACAAGTTACTAGATCTAACATAAGAACAAAAGAACTAGAAGCAAGAGTCGGCCATTCGGCCCCTCGAGCCTGCTCCACCATTTAATGAGATCATGGCTGATCTGATCTTGGGCTCAGCTCCATTTCCCTGCCCGCTCCCCATAACCCTTCACTCCCTTATTGTTCAAAAATCTGTCTATCTCCACCTTAAATATATTCAATGACTCAGCCTCCACAGCTCTCTGGGGTAGAGAATTCCACAGATTTACGACCCTCTGAGAGAAGAAATTCCTCCTCATCTCAGTTTTAAATGGGCGACCCCTTATTCTGAAACTATGCCCCCAATTCTAGATTCCCCCATGAGGGGAAACATCTTCTCTGCATCCACCCTGTCAAGCCCCCTCAGTATCTTATATGTTTCAATAAGATCACCTCTCATTCTTCTAAACTCCAATGAGTATAGGCCCAACCTGCTCAACCTTTCCTCATAAGTCAACCCTTTCATCTCAGGAATCAACCTCATGAACCTTCTCTGAACTGCCTCCAATGCAAGTATATCCCTCCTTAAATAAGGAGACCAAAACTGTACGCAGTACTCCAGGTGTGGTCTCACCAACGCCCTGTACAGTTGTAGCAGGACTTCCCTGCTTTTATACTCCAACACCCTTGCAAGAAAGGCCAACATTCCATTTGCCTTCCTGATTACTTGCTGTACCTGCATGCTAACTTTTTGTGTTTCATGTACAAGGACCCCCCAGGTCCCTCTGTACTGCTGCATTTTGTAATCTCTCTCTATTTAAATAATAATTAGATTTTTGATTTTTCTTACCAAAGTGGATAACCTCGCACTGTCCCACATTATACTCCTTCTGCCAAATGTTTGTCCATTCACTTAACTTGTCTATGTCTCTTTGCAGATTCTTTTCACAACTTGAATTCAAAGTAACAACTTGCCATGGTGGGATTTGAACACATGGCCTCTGAAGTATATGAGGGTCATAGGAGTAGAAGGATAAGTTGATAGGGCGAGATGAAGTAAATAGAGTGTGAGGAGTCACGTGTGGAGCATAAACATGGCCGAATGACCCGTTTCCCTGCTGTAAGTTCTATGCTGGCCCAGTACCATAGCCACTACACTACTCTACCCCGACTCTTATTAAAAGCTGTTGTAATGCTGCATCCCAAAGTAAAACTACATTTCCAGATGTTCTGACTTTTAAAAAAGGTCATTTTAAAACTTTTTCACTGCAAGCGGGCTGCTGCCGCTGAGAGTAGAATTGGGCGGCCGATCTGATCTCATCTGGTCAGGTGGGGCAGGTTTAAGTGACCACCTAGCATTTATATATTACATAGAAATTACAACACAGAAACAGGCCATTTGGCCCAACCAGTCTGCATTGGGTCTAATTGAAATTTGGACCCTGGTGAGAAGGGTTGTCCATGTATGTAAGCCAGGAGCTCCATCTTTCCTGTAGCAACATGAACCCAAGTCTTCTAGCTCCTTATAACTGTAAATAGGTAACAGTTTTAAACTGGTATCTGGGTACCCACTGCGTTAATTCTGGAATGCCGAGTACTGTTGTCTCCTATGTTCGAATAACAGGCCGAGAGACAAATAGCCCAGAAATAACCGTTGGAGGTGTTGTTGTACGAATGTTTAACATGTTCCCCTCTGCCATTTTGACACAGGCATTAATGCCACCTTGAAAATAACAGTGAAAGGGATTCGATACAAGAGTGTTAAACATTTGTGCAGTAACATCATAGTCAGTCATTTCCAGGTTAGTGCCCCTGCTGCCATACAATGAATGATATTTCAGCGAGGGGGGAAACAGGAATAAGCATATCACCGAGGGCTGGTACATATAGCAGCTTTGCAAGTGCACGCATGAAGATTTCCTCTGGTTGGTTTTTGTAAGTGAAATTGTAATACAGATTCAAAAAGAATAGATTCACGACTTCTGTTAGAAATACTGACCAGAGGAAATCTGCAAGAATGTATGTAACAAGCTGTTATAGCGATCAGATGACATTTTCATGAAAGTACTTATGATGTTGTTACAGAGATTGTGTCGATTGGGCTTATACTCACTGGAGTTTAGAAGATTGAGAGGGGATCTCATCGAAACCTATAAAATTCTGTCAGGCCTGGACAG
This sequence comes from Somniosus microcephalus, assembly GCF_052327205.1. Lineage (NCBI taxonomy): Eukaryota > Metazoa > Chordata > Chondrichthyes > Squaliformes > Somniosidae > Somniosus > Somniosus microcephalus. The sequence continues at coordinate 14,013,966 of NC_141013.1, forward strand.
ACTAGATGCAGGAAGGATGTTTCTGATGGCCGGGGAGTCCAGAACCAGGGGTCATAGTCTAAGGATAAGGGGTAAGCCATTTAGGACTGAAATGAGGAGGAATTTCTTCACCCAGGGAGTGGTGAACCTGTGGAATTCTCTGCCACAGAGGGCGGTGGAGGCCAGTTCATTAAATATATTCAAGAAAGAGTTGGATATATTTCTTAAGGCTAAAGGGATGAAGGGATATGGGGAGAAAGCAGGGACAGGGTACTGAATTTGGATGATCAGCCATGGTCTCATTAAATGGCGGAGCAGGCTCGAGGGGCCGAATGGCCTACTCCTGCTCCTATCTTCTGTGTTTCTATGTAATACGACTGGTACCCAGAAACTAATATGAAACTTACCTACCATCAGTTACCAGAGAAAATCTTCACACTTACAAATGGAAACAGAAATCGGGAAAGCTGTATTTGATATTGCTAAAAGTTACAATAAGTTACAATAGTTAATACTCTTCCATCATCAGCACTAGCCATATTGCATCTGCTATATCTCACAGAATCTTTCTCTGACAAATAGGTGGTTGAAGAAAAAGGCGATTACAGGATATGGAAACAGGGCAGGCACATGAGATGAGATAAGGACTACTGTTCGTGTGGAGGACAATACCAATATGGACTGGTTTGGCCAAATGGCCTTTTTCTGTGTTGTAATTTTTATGTATGGAATTCTATGTAATTCATTGTTCTATCAATGACTCCAGCGTCAGGTACAGCACAGACTAGATATTGAGTAAAGCTCTCTCTACATGGCCCCATCAAGCAGTCCTGAGTCAGTACAGAATGGATTAGATATAGGATAAACACGGCCTATTCTGCTCAAAACAATGTTCCTCAGCCCCAACTTCAGAACAGAGCCCCCTACTGCACCAGTATAAGATTTTCCTATTTCCCATAAGCAATTCTATGGCTTTTCTGACTGAGATTGGCACTGTGTGCCAAATTATGTATGTAACAAGCTGTTTTCTGCTGCTGACACATGCACTAGGAATTCTGTCCCAAATTGGTCTCACTGAAGACCCTTACAGTGAGAAATATTCTTTCAATCTATCTGTCTGGGGTGGAGTTGACCTAGGTGCACAAGTTTGAAAGATGCTCCACTCACCTGCAGTTTGCTGTGGGACTGCATTGGTAGTTGGTATTTGTTCTGAGCAAGCTAAAATACAGTGTGTTATAATATACCTTGGCATAATACACAAAGTTATAACATACTGTGCTATAATGCATTGTTCAATAAAAGTCTGTGCTATAACAACATGCAGTGCCACAATACACTGTGGTATGGTGAGCAATTTATTTTCTGATTTATTATTTAAAACTGCCAGATGCAAAATAAGTTTGGACAGTATTAATGCAGCTGCTAGCAGGTATGACCCACTGTTAGAGATGCCACCCCTCCAGGATTGACCTGCGGTCTCCACGAAGTGAAGATGAATCTCCAGGGAACTGCTGACTCTGATGGTATCGTATGAATGGTCAATGCACTTGGATTAAACAACAACTTGTATTTATATAGCGCCTTTAATGTAGTAAAACGTCCCAAGGTGCTTCACAGGAGTATTTTAAGACAAAAAATTTGACACCGAGCTACATAAGGAGAAATTAGGACAGAGGACGAAAAGCTTGGTCAAAGAGGTAGGTTTTAAGGAGCGTCTTAAAGGAGGAGAGAGAGGTAGCGAGGCGGAGAGGTTTAGGCAGGGAATTCCAGAGCATAGGGCCCAGGCAACAGAAGGCACGGCCACCAATGGTTGAGCGATTACAATCAGGGACGCTCAGTTCTCTGCTCGCGGTTTAAGTGTTAAAATCCCGATTAAAGTAATGCATGGGCTCAGAAAAATATAAAGTTGGGTTTCTCTAACACATTTAAAGGGATTCCTAATCTGTGCTGTACCTGACTCAGGAGTGCTTGATGGGGTCATGAAGAGAGCTTTGCTCAATCTCTGATCTGTGCTGCACCTGACTCGGGAGTGCTTGATGGGGTCATGAAGAGAGCTTTGCTCAATCTCTGATCTGTGCTGCACCTGACTCGGGAGTGCTTGATGGGGTCATGAAGAGAGCTTTGCTCAATCTCTGATCTGTGCTGTCCCTGATCTGGGCGTGCTTGTTGCAGATTCTGCTTTTTCCTTAAATTTGATTTTTAAAAATAAGCAGAATGGAGGAGGCCTTAAATTCGAAGAATCTGTTTGAGGAACGCTCCTCTTGAACAAACTGGAAGTGTGCAGGGTTTTTAATTAATATTCGATACTGCGAATTTTAGCTGGCACAACAACGCTAATTTAAAATAACAACAGAAAACGCTGGAAAAACTCAGCAGGCCAGGCAACATCCGTGGAGAGAGAAATAGAGTTAACATTTCAGGTCAAAGACCCTTCTTCAGAACTGAGAAAAGAAAGGCAGGAAGTGAAACAGATTTAAAGGCCAGTTTGGGGGCGGGGAAATGGGGGAGGGGATGAAAGAACAAAAGGGAAGTGAAGAGACATTAAGAGGTATTCAAGACGAGACGAGATGGTAATAGGACAGGTAAAGAGACAAAGGATGGCTCTAGATGAAGTGTGAAATGCGCTGGCAGAATGAGAGACAGCTGCCATGTGGGAGAGAAAAAAAGGAAATGGCATAGGTGTGGATAAAAAATATATAAAAATACAATAGGGGCCGAGGTTATGATCTGAAATTGTTGAACTCGATATTGAGTCCGGAAGGCTGTAAAGTGCCTAATCGGAAGATGAGGTGCTGCTCCTCGAGCAAATTTAATCCTGCTCTTCCATGTGAGTGAGGCATCGGCACTAAAAAGCAGCACACTGTGGGCTAAAGATGTTCTATCTATTATGTATCAAAGTCTCATGTCTAGTGCGAGGAAAAGGTTAATCATTTCATGCCGGGTTCCTCCTACCTGGAGCCAGAAATTTACAAGCAGTTACAACTGCCCTCTGATTGACTTCAAGGGATTGAATTTCGACAGGCGTCCGGGGTAGACCATCCAGGGAAACCTCGGGAGAAGCGGCATTAATGGTGTTTACATCGTTCCTCAGTGGTTTCTGTGCAATTTCCTCGAAGTTACGGTGGACGGTCAGGAGAACCTCTGCGGAAGTTCAACCCTCCCCCCCCCACACACCACCCAAGAGTTTACAAGTAGCGACAATTACCTGGATTTGCTCAGTTAGATCAGCACCTCAGAGGGAACACCTGAACAGTGCTATTAAAGGTGAATAAGTAGAAACAGCAGGTGCTTCACTCAGAGGGTGGTGAATCTGTGGAATTCTCTACCACAGAAGGCTGTGTAGGCCAAGTCGCTGAATATATTTAAGAAGGAGATAGATAGATTTCTAGACACAAAAAGGCGTCAAGGGGTAGGGGAGAGAGCGGGAATATGGTATTGAGATAAAGGATCAGCCATGATCATATTGAATGGCAGAGCAGGCTTGAAGGGCCGAATGGCCTACTCCTGCTCCTATTTTTTTTTCTATGCATAAACCCGATAACTCCATTTTACCTACATTAACAAGCATATTAAAAATTAGCACGCTAACAATGAGATAATACAGCATTTACCTCTCTAGATTGCCTTCCCCAAATCTGCATTTTACGCGCATTTTAAACATTCGTTGGTATTTTAATAAACGCAGATGGGTTCCTTATTTAAGAGTATAACTTTAATTTGTAAGTTCAAAAGGGATTTTTTAAAATTATTCTTTAATGATTATAACCAGGTTACCAGTGAAACACCACAGTTGTGCTCTATCCCGATTACCCAAGAGCAATGCCACCGGATATATGGTAATTATTTAAAAAAGGAACAAGGGTGGATTCAGCCAGGCTCTGCTCCTGGAGTGGACCCTCACTGGGCAGGAGCGTGGGTTTTCAGTTATGTGATTTGCTATTATAGGGCCAAGTTTATTGTCCAGCGAGGCTCTGCGTTGGGACCGCTGCCTCGCTAAAGTTACCCAATAATGTGCTTCAGTATTGTTTAAAATCAATAATTGTCCATTCATTTCCAAAACATTTATTCGATGTTGTGTTGAAGCCGATGAATGATGAAGAAAGAACTTGCACTTATATAGCGCCTTTTCCATCCTCAGGACATTTATTTTTGAAGTGTAATCACCCGTTGTTATGTAGGCAAATGTGAGAGACAATTTTCACAAACCAAAGTCGCAAAAAAAGGGTAAGAAAATACCAGTTAATCTGTTTTCGTGATGTTGGTTCAGGGTTTAATGTTAGGCCAGGACACCGGGAGAACTCGCTGCCCTTCTTCGAATAATGCCATGGGATCTTTTACATCCACACTAACAGGCAGCTGGGCCCTCGGTTTAACAACTCAACCAAAAGACGGCACCTCTGGCAATGTCGTACTCCTCCAATACTGCACTGAAGTGTTGGCCCAGACTGAAATGCTCTGTCACAAAGTTTACCAAGAATGAATCGATTTGATCCCAGTTCTGCTCCGATCCCCGGGAGGTGGCTAGCCGCAGGGAGCATTGGCCAGAATCTGGGATTGCACTGTGCACATGCCCTTCTCAGAGGTGTGATGATCAGATGGGACCTGAAGGCATGGGAATAATGTACAAAGAAAAAAAGTTACATGCAAAATAAATTGCAAAAGATTTAAACAAAAGGAAATGACAGAAATACAAAAGGTGGTCGGGTATTTTTAATTTTACATAACAGGGACAAATATGTGTGGAATTTTGTCAAATTAATGCTTAAATTGGATACTATACTTAGACTTGTGACTTGAAGTGTTAGCCTTTTTTTTCACTTAAAGAGCCTCACGAGCCTACTGTGTATTGCCAGCACTTTCTGTTTTTATATCAGATTTCCAGCTGCTTTTTCTTTTCATTATATTTAGATTTCATCAGTTCTCAACAACACTCAGGGCCAGGTATCAGTACTGAGTGGATAAGAACAGATAGCTGACTTCTGTAACTCTGACCAGTTATATATCAATGCATTCCCCACACCTCCCCCAACCCCTGCCACCAAAAGACCCATTCCAGGTTACATTTCAGTGCAAAGACTCCATTCAAAGGTCATTTTTTTACACTCTCACTTATTTGTCACAAGTGCTATTTGTTGTTCTCTCTCCCCCCAACCAACTCTTATCCTTGTTCCTCTTCAATAGACTCACTGAATATTCATTGGAAGCTCTTGAAGACACCAGCCGCTTGTTAATGTGGGGACACAAGGCTTTTTGCCTTTAGGTCACGGGGGGTCATTTGGCCAGGACCCTCCAGGGACCTTGAATAATAGAGTGAGACTCTCCAAGAGTATATAGAGTTGTTAGACATTGATGTGATTGAATCTGAATGGTTGTAAAGGAGTTTCCCTGCAGTAAACTATCCAATTATAATCCCATGGGTATATGTTCAAATGGTGATCCCATATTTGAATTACACACTCTTGTTTAATATAGGATAATTATTTGCTCAGTAGTGTCCAGAGGAGGGGCCTCCAGTGATTGACACCTCTTTAAAGGTATTAGCACACAATTTGTCACAGCGTTATAGAGGCTTTCACCATCTTTTTTATTTCCCAAGGTTTGCGTGTAAAAAACTTCAGTGATTGAAAGGTACTGATTTCTTACTGGCTGTTAACTTTAGATATTTTGGGGAACTCGTCTTGATATTGAAGTTAAACTGAGGTCATAGTATTGTTCAGCAACCTGGGGAAGGTGGTGATGGGGGGAGCTTAACTGAAGGTTAGAAAGGAGTAATTGGTCACAGATGTCAGTTGTGGTGTTTATATGATACAGTAGAATCTTAGTTAAGCAACACATTTCCGGGGAATGCTACAATTGGCCTCAGTACCCCTGGGTTAGGGAGGGGGGTGGAGGGGGTGGAAATCAGCCCAATTAACCCTGCTGTAATGTGCATATTGGGTGACGACAGGATCAAGGTTAGTTGTGATGTGCTCCACAGTCGAATAGCTTGCTGACATCCATTGTTTAGGCTCACACATGAGGAATGGCCTCTTGAGTGAGGTACTGTCGGCTGTCTGGCATGTGTGGCTTGACTATTCCAACGCTGTCCTGGTCGGCCTCCCATCTTCCACCCTCCATTGACTTGAGCTCATCCAAAACTGTGCTGCCTGTATCCTAACTCACACCAAGTCCCGTTCACCCATCACCCCTCTGCTCGCTGATCTGCAACGGTCCTGCTCCCGGCCGGCAACGCCTCAATTTTAAAATTCTCATCCTTGTTTTCAAATCCCTCCATGGCCTCACCCCCTCCCTGTCTCTGTAACCTCCTCCAGCCCTACAACCCTCTGAGATCTCTGGACTCCTCCAATTCTAGCCTCTTGCGCGTCCCCGATTTTAATCACTCCACCATTGACGGCTGTGCTTTTAGCTGCCGCGTTTCCCACATTACAACAGTGACTACACTTGAAAAGTACTTCATTGGCTGTAAAGCGCTTTGAAACGTCCGGTGGTCCTGAAAGGTGCTATATAAATGCAAGTCTTTCTTTCTAGGCCCTAAGCTCTGGAATTCCTTCCCTAAACCTCCCCGTCTGTCTACATGTCTCTCCTCCTTTAAGACGCTACTTAAAACCTACCCCTTTGACCAAGCTTTTAGTTATCTGTCCTATTATCTCCTTGTTTGGTTCGGTGTTAAATTCTATTTGATAACGCTCCTGTGGAGCACCTTGGGACGTTTTACTGTACCATGTTAAAGGTGCTATATAAATGCAAGTTGTTGTTGTTGTTGGATGGTAACCCAGCAAAGGACATCCCCTTAAAGAGAGATGGGGGGAAATGATTGCACAGCCCTTGAAGCACGGCTCAATTCATAACTTTTCACGAGTTTTCATCTTTAAAGATTGAATTTGGGAGAATCACAAAGAAAATGTTGGCCTTTGAGACGTGTTCTGATAGAGACAACTTTCGACAAGAACAGAACAGAAACAAAGCAATTGGGAAAATCCTGGTGATCAAAGAGAATTCCATTCACTGATGAGAAAGAGAAAATGGACTTACTTTACACATCTGCAGGGATAATTACTCAAGAAGACACTATTCAAAGGCAAATGTAGGAGAAGACCTGCAAGATTATGAAGAGAATTGACGAAGTTGATCCGGGTAAATAGTTCACTAGGTGAAGTGTTTGTATACCAGGGGACAGATGTTAAAATAAGGAAGTAACAACAGAAAATGCTGGAAAAACTGAGCAGGCCAGGCAACGTCCGTGGAGAGAAAATAGAGTCAACGTTTCGGGTGAAAACCCTTTGTCAAGACTACAGAAACACAGGAAATGAAATAGATTAAGAGGCCAGGCTGGGAGAGAACAAAAGAGAAGAGACATTAAGAAGTATTCAAAATGAGACGAGATGGTGATAGGACTAGTGGAGACAAAAGGCGGCTCTAGATTAGGTGTGAAATGCGCTGGCAGAATGGGAGACAGCTGCCATGTGGGAGAGAGAAAAAAAGAAAGGGGGGGGGGGAAGGCCGAAACAAAGGTGTGGATAAAAAATATAAGTAAAAATGTAATAGGGGCCGAGGTTATGATCTGAAATTGTTGAACTCGATATTGAGTCCGGAAGGCTGTAAAGTGCCTAATCGGAATTAAAATAAGGAAGTTTGGAATGAGAAGGGAAGTCAGATGAAACTTTTCATTACAGAGTTATGGAGTTGTGGAGTGAGTTACCACTGAAGTAGTCAACTCAAGACAATTGGGAGAAAGGATTTTTTTTTAAATCGGGAAATTCAGGTAAAGAATGAAGGCCCATAGTGCAGAGCCCCACCAAAGTTGAAAAGAGTGAGGGGCATGGTATACTTTCTGGCAGGGGTGACTGGATAGTGACAGAAGCCGGAATCCAAGCTGATTTCCCCCTTCTCTTGCCCACCAAATATTTCCCCTCCAGGGTACATCTTCCTTCTATGTATCACAACTTTCTGGTGTGTGTAGCTCAGATATTCAGCAGATAAACCCGTTTAACCCTCAGCAGGTTGACCTATCTGGGAAAAATAGGACTTTAGTGGGATGAGAAGAACAGATAGCAGCACACAATGGGGAATAATAAGCAGTCATGGTATCTTCACTTCAAATAACAGCACAATAAATACACCTTGCTACCATCAGTTAGAAATAACAAACTCAACACATGTTTGTGTAACATTTAACACACCAGATCCTTATTTTAGCACTTACTCGGTGCAAGAATTAACACAAATCAACAACTTTGCCTTCATTCTATCTACTTGTGGTATCCTCAAACCCTCAGCTTCTATATTTCTGTCTATTTATCAACACTACAATTGGCCATTTCTTCTCTTGTTCCTCCTGAGTTTCAAATACCCTATCCTACATACTCTTCCTCTTCTCTACATTCTCACTGTGTTGAATTCAACACTTATTTCACTATTTTCTACTCAAACTCACTCTTTCCCAGGACATTGAGACCATGGAACTCCTTATCACCCTCAGTTTTCCCTTCCTTCTACAATCTACAGACGTTTAAACCCCAAGCTTGGTGTTGGTTAAGTTTCCTGATTAAGAACATAAGAACATAAAAATTAGGAGCAGGAATAAGCCACGTGGCCCCTTGCGTCTGCTCCGCCATTCAATAAGATCATGACTGATCTTCGGCTTCAACTCCACTTTTGCGCCCTAGCCCCATATCCCTTGATTCCTCTGGAGTCCAAAAATCTATCTATTTCAGCCTTGAATATACTCAACGATTCAGCATCCACAGCCCTCTGGGGTAGAGAATTCCAAAGGTTCACAACCCTCTGAATGAAGAAATTCCTCCTCATCTCAGCCTTATCCTGAGACTATGCCCCCTAGTTCTAGACACTCCAGCCAGGGGAAACAGCCTCTCAGCATCAACCCTGTCAATCCCCCTCAGAATCTTATATGTTTCAATGAGATTACCTCTCATTTTTCTAAACTCAAGAGTATAGGCCCAATCTACTCAATCTCTCCTCAACCTAGATTAACCTAATCTATCCTCTTACCCTTTCAGTCTTGCCCATGTCCTGCACTATGGGTCTTGGCCCTACAGTTGGGATTCTGAAAATAAAATAGTCAAATGTACAGTTAAACAACCAGGATAGAAATACCATCCTAGGCCTGGTGTAGGTAGAATCCTAGTTTTTTTCTTTCTACTCTAATAGTAGAGCCTCCCTGTTATATGTGGAGCTGGCTAAAGGTAACTTTGTTGTTTAGCTTGATCAAGTTTATATGTGGGACGACATTAAAACCACAGGTGAGTATCTCCCGATGGCCAAGTGTGTAAATATATTGTCTGGTGTCTAACCTACACAGATCAGAAGGTCCCAACAACAACAACAACTTGTATTTATATAGCACCTTTAACATAGTAAAACGTCCCAAGGCACCGCACAGGAGTATTATAAGACAAAAAAATTTGACACTGAGTCTCATAAGGAGATATTAGGGCAGGTGACCAAAAGCTTGGTCAAAGAGGTAGGTTTTAAGGAGCATCTTAAAGGAGGAAAGAGAGGTAGCGAGGCGGAGAGGTTTAGGCAGGGAATTCCAGAGCTTAGGGCCTAGGCAACAGAATGCATGGCCACCAATGGTTGAGCCATTATAATCAGGGATGCTCAAGAGGCCAGAATTAGAGGGGCGCAGATATCTCAGGAAGTTGTGGGGCTGAAGTTGGCTACAGAGATAGGGCGGGGCGAGGCCATGGAGGGATTTGAAAACAAGGATGAGAATTTTGAAATCGAGGTGTTGCTTAACCAGGAACTGATGTAGGACAGCGAGCACAGGGGGTGATGGGCGAATGGGACTTGGTGTGAGTTAGGACATGGGCAGCCGAGATTTGGGTGACCTCAAGTTTACGTAGGGTAGAATGTGGGAGGCCAGCCAGGAGTGCGTTGGAATAGTCAAGTCTAGAGGTAACAAAGGCATGGATGAGTTTGATTCCTGCTCCGTGTTGAGCTAGGTATATCTCAGTCAGACAACAGTTGGGGTACGACAATTAGCCCCAGGACCCCTGAGCTAGGATCAGGAAAATCAGCCCAAGTTTCCACTCCTGATCGCCATCTATTGACTGCTGTTGGAAATTCCAAATGTGTAGCCATCGTGCAAGGATAGGGTTGGGCTCAGCTTGATGTCCTCCACACTGAGCAGACTACTAATGTTCCCTGTCTAGCCTCCCACATGAAGAATGGCCATTTTGGGTGGACCACTGGAGAACAGCTTGGGGCCTGTGGAACTGCACCCCAGCAAGAGCCAAAGCTTCTGTGGGGGGTGGGGTGGGGATGGATTGAGAAAGTTGAGGGAAAATTATATATTTTTTTAAAAAGGGTATATTCACCCTCGTGATCCAAGGCAGACCATCTTAATTGACAATACATTGATGATATCAAAGCAATGTATCGTGACAATGAATTCAAAACACAGATACAGGACATTGCACGATCAGCTTCATATTTGGTACATACGTAGTCCAAAACAACTATTGTTCAGGTGAATAGTTGGCCAGGCATTGCAGGAAGAAGTTATTAAAGATAAAATGAATGGCTGACAGATATAGCCTTTGGTTTCATCCATCAATTATCCATCTTCAATTTGGGATGGCAGTGTGCATATGCACCCATTCTTGCTCAAGTGCATTTCAATACGTTTAACATGATCACCATGTGTTTTTGTTTGTGCTACACTCTGGCAAGTACGCTCTGTTAGTGTATGTAGGTACTGGAATCATAGAATCGTACAGTACAGAAGGAGCCACTCCAAAATTAATTAATTGTGTGAGAACTTTGATATTTTTACATGATAAGGGGCCGTATAAATGCAAGGATTATTAATATTTTTATTTTAATGTAGCTCAGTTATGTAGAGCTCCCCTGATAACTCAGCGAACTTCTCCAGTAATTAGCTTAACCAGACAGACTGAGAATCCCTTGTTCTATCCCTTGTTTAGAGTGAGTTAACATCTTAGCCAAGGTGGTGATAGAGGGGCTCCAATTGGCCTTAGCACTTTACTAGTGAGGGGATAAAATCAGCCACAGTTCCCACTCATTTTCAATCTCCAGTGGCTTCTGCTGAATAATGGGCATTATAGACTTCAGGATAATACTCAGCTGAGATGTTCCCCACAGTTAAATATTAAAAATCTTTGCCAACACACACTGTCTAGAGGCAATCATGTGGAATGGTCACTTGGGTGACTTACTGGAGGGCAACTGATGCTTTCTCTCCTGATCGACCTCCCACCTTACACCCTCCATAAATTTGCACTCATCCAAAGCTGCTGCCCGTGTCCTAACTCGCACCAAGTCCCGTTCACCCATCACCCCGTGCTCACTGACCTACATTGGCTCCCGGTCCAGCAAGACTACGATTTTAAAATTCTCATCCTTGTTTTCAAATCCCTCCATGGCCTCACTCCTCCCTATCTCCAGCCCGACAACCCTCTTGCGCATCCCTGATTTTCATCGCTCCACCATTGGCAGCTGTGCTTTCAGCTGCCTAGGCCCCAAGCTCTGGAATTACCTCCTTAAACCTCTCCACCTCTCTACCTCTTCTCTCGTCCTTTAAAACACTCCTTAAAACCTACGTCTTTGATCAAGCTTTTGGTCACCTATCCTTATGTGGCTTGGTGTCAAATTTTGTTTGATAACGCTCCTGTGAAGCGCCTTCGGACATTTTACTACCTTGAAGGCACAATATAAATGCAAATTGTTGGTGTTTACTGTTGTGGAATCGTATCCCAGCAATAAACCAATGTGTTTGGAGAGACAGGAGAAACTACACGTACAAAACGCTTATTCAGGTATGAGCCCTGACCTTTTCTGTTATAGCTGTTGTCAGACGCCAGCTGGAAGGGGACAGGATCGGGTTTGCTTGCAGTACCCTCCACAGTCACTGTTAATGCTCACACATGAAGAACAAGCATTTAGCTGAGTTACTAGTGGGCTTTCAGCACCCGTGGATCTGTACCCCAGTGAGAATCAGCAGTGTCAGGAGCAGAGGGGAGAAAGCTGGGCTGGGAAGTGGTCCAAATGTGTATATAAGCCATACAGAATCAGTTAAAAATAAATGGGGGGTAACTTTAACTTTGGACTTTGGTGTAAAATGGGCAATATCGAATTAGCCGTTCATGATACACCATGTCTGACTTTCCTCCCTATTAAAGTCAATGGAAGAGAACATGGGGCAGGATGTACAATAGATGGCCAATTCAATGTTGCCCATTTTACACCACCACCCCAAGTTAATATTACACCCAACAAGTTTTACAATATCTTGCTTTTGTGTAGCACCTTTAATGCAGATCGGGCGGAAAAGTGGAGTTGAGGTTGAAGATCAGCCATGAGCTTATTGAATGGCGGAGCAGGCTCGAAGGGCCATATGGCCGACTCCTGCTCCCATTTCTTATATTCTTATGATGAAAGATCAAGCCCAGTGACCAAAAGCTTGGTCAAAGAGGTGGGGTTTAAAGGAGGGTCTTAAAGAAGGAGAGGGAGTTAGGGGGTTCAGAGTGGGAATTCCAGAGTGTGGGTCCCAGGCAGCTGTAGGCACAGCTGACAATGGTAGGGTGATGGGAGGAGGGATGCACAAGAGGGCAGAGGAATGGAGATTTCTTTTTTGGGCGGGGGTGCAGGGGGCGGTTAGTATTGTAGAGCAGGAGAGGTTTCAGTAATAGGGAGGGGGCGAGGATGTTGGACAAGAAGTCTGAGAGGCATTGGAGAGTTTGAGAGAAGTGGTGGAGAGGTAGAGCTGAGTGTCATCAGCTAACCCTATGGCCGTGATTTTTTTCAATGGAGGCGGGTTGGGTGCGGGTCAGTGGTTTCCGGCTTCCAGTCCCACCCCCAACTGCATCTGGCCCACAGATGTGACTTTACATTGATTGACCTTGTTAAGCCCACCCTATGGGCTTGCCGGCCAATTAAGAGGAAGCTGGTCAGATGACATCATTTGATGACACGTCATCTGCCGGTTTTCTTAAAGGAACCATGCACAATTTTTTTTGACAGCTAATTTCTCAGTGTTTGACAGCATTGAGGTGCTGCAAACACTGACAATCACTGTACAAAGGTGAGCTCTTGCACTCAGGCTCTCCAGTGACTCCCTCCATAGGCTGGAATGGATGGCAGCTGCAGGTGAGGTGACAGAAGCGATCTGTCACTGGTGAGAGTGGTTCTCCCGATGAGGTGGCACTAGACATGGATTTCAAAACTTGTTACCTAAAGAAATATGTAAATGCATTAAAAATGAATTTCCCAACATTTTCTTACCTCTGAGACTCACCAGTGCACCATTGGATCCTTCACACCACTTCCACAGCTGTCATCAATCCAGAAACATTACAGCAGACTCACAACACGCCACACTTACCTGGCGTGGTGTCCGGACATTGGAAAACCCGAGACAGAAGCGGCCAAATTAGAAAATAGCCTGTGAACTACTATCAATTACCTGTTAATAGGCAGGTAATTGGCTTTAATCCTCTTCCCGCCGCTAGGTACAAATCGGGGACCCAACACTTGGGGAAATTGTTTGGAGGCGGGTTGACGGCGGGATCACAAACCGCCGTCAATCAAAATGATTTTACCCTCTGACCCACCTCCAAACCTGCCCTCTGAGCGCTGGCAAAATCCAGCCCATATGTCTCCGGATGATGTTGCCAAGGGGACAGCATGTAGATGAGGAAGAGGAGAGGGCCAACGATGAATGCTTGGGAGACTCCCGAGGTGATGGTCAAGAGGCAGGAAGAGAAGCCATTGCTGGGGATGATTGGATGGGTAAGAGTGGAAACAAGAGAGGGCAGTCCCACATAGCTACACAATGGAGGGATGGTGTTGCAAGAGGATGGTGCGATTGACTGTGCCCAAGGAAGCAGAGAGGTCGAGGATGACGACGAGAGATAATGCACCCTGGTCACAGTCACAGAGGATGTTGTTCATGATTTGGTTTGCGGCCCTCTCGGTGCTGTGAATAATTTGAATAAAATTAATTGGAATAAAACTAGTTTATTTGAGGAGAGCGCAGAAAAGGAATGCCAAATATCTTTTAAAATTTAGTATAGCTAACCCAAATGAACGGTCGTTTTAGCATTTTATTGATATGTTTTAACACTTTTAAATTAAAGTCCGGTTTATGTAACTTCTGGTACTGCACTGTTAACCTTAACAAAACCTTCAGCTGAGATTGCCACACTTTATGACATGGTTATACTGCAGGTATCAGTTTGAGACCGCTTCGCCTCAGTGCAAAACCAGTAGTATAACCAGACCATTAGTTTGTTAAAATGTATTTAGATTTATTGTGCAATTAAATGTTATTTTATGTTATACTTGTACAGCAGTGTGATTTTTGTCCCAGTGCTTTGCATTTATTGAAGTACTTGCTGCCTCCATTTGGAAGGAACAAATCTGTTAAATGCATTTTCTTCTACTGCTTAACTGATGATATATATTTTTTCCAAATCTAACAGGGCTGCTCGAGTGCCACTGAAGGCTGAGTTTGAACTCTGGGACACCCTGTCGCTTCAAGCTCACTGAGTTCCGACTAGGGCTCCTCCAGACCACTGCCTGGTGCAGGTTAGTGCGAAATAGAGACAGAGCTCCTAATCCCCCCACCCCACCTGTGAATCGCCCCCTGCTGATCTGATGCAGCATTGACGGTGGCTGTAGAGAAAACAGTGGCATTCTACACGCTGCCCTCACAGCTTGAATCGGTTACAGGGTTGGGGCAAACATCTTGGGAAAGAAAATAGCAGCCGCAACAACAACAAAAAAACCCGGGGAAATAGAAATTCCCACATACATAAATAATCATTCCGTTAGTCAAACGGCCGCCGGCTTGTGCATTTTTTATTCATGGTGTGCTGCGCATGGTGTGATAATTTGTGGGTTATACAAAGAAGGGAGATAAAAAATGGAGACAGATTTAATGATATCCTTGAGATACTTCATATACATGTGCGTCAGGCAAGGGGTTGAGTGAAGGTTGGGAGGAATTTCAGTTGCACAATGCCTCAATTCACGTTCGCTCCCATACTAAATCTACACAGGCTAGGGCTGAGCCAGGACAGGCATACAACATTGAGCAGCACAAATCAAACTGTGTAATAGAGGGCTCATTGGCATTCATGCTGCGTTGGCTTGGAGGTGTGTGGGGAGGGGGGTTGGTGGGCTTCAGTAAAGCTGTTTTAAGTTGGTGTCAGTCCTTAGCAATGATGTACAAGCGATTAGGGAGTGATCTTCTCCGCCAAGTGCCTTGGCCATTGTTCATGACAAGTGTCTAGAGAAGGGAGGAGTTAGCTTTCAAACCAGGGGCGATGAATCTTTCACCAAACAAGAAAGGAGCCTTTTACCCGCTCCAGACAAGCAACTTCCATCACGTTTCCTGTTGCTAGGCGCCGCCTGAAGCGTGTGAATACATGTGGTGCTGAAGTTGGTGGGGAAGAGAAGAAAAAAATCTCCATTGAAGGAATTGGCTGGTCGGGAGCAGACATCTCTTTTTCAGCTTTGATTGACGTTTAACAGCCAGCCGTGCTTTGAGTCTGGACTCCGAGGCTTCCTGTTGTCTTTCGGTGGGAGATCAGATTGAGCAGCATATTGAGAGGCTCTCAGCATCCTCCCCACACTGAGAAGAGTGACTTTTGATAAAAGGAGAATGCGCGTTGGGGAGGGAAGGGAGTTGGTGACTGCGGTCTCTCTCTCACACACACTTTGACTTATACAATCAATCCATTTTATCCCTTCTCTGATTAGTGCACATGCTGATTTACACATTTAATGTAATTCTTTATGCATTTTTGAAAACTTGTCGCCAGTTACTTGTTATTTACTTTAAAAAAATACTTAGCCAACAACAAAAGTTAAACTAACTCTGGACACACTTTATAATTGTCATTTCGAGACTTTATTCTCTTTTGACAAAGTTGTGATTGGAATGTGTTCGACTTTGATTCCAGTCATTAAGATGGTCACTAAAAGCTGAAATGCTTCTGTTACCTCCAGGAGGTAGTCTCACACCACTTGGACTCTGTGGTAACTGTAGGACACATGCAAATGGTGTGAAACCTAGTTTAAAATCCACCGTGCCTCCTGGAAACGTCATATTTTAAAAATTTATATACCACAATATCCACTTCATATATTCGATCTACTTCACAGGGTACGGTAGTATCATGGTTCTGTTACTGGACTAATAATCCAGAGTCAAATCCCACCGTGCCAGTTTGACAATTTGAATTCCGTTTAATAAATCTGGAAATAAAAAGCTGGTCTCAGTAAAAGTGACCATGAAGCTGTTGGATTGTCATAAAAACCCAACTGAACTAATGTCCTTTAGGGAAGGAAACCTGCCGTCATTACCCGGTCTGGCCTATATGTGACTCCAGTCCCACACCAATGTGGTTGACACTTAACTGCCCTCTGAAGTGGCTTATATTAAGGATGGACAATAAATGCTGGTCTTGCCAACGACGCCCACATCCCAAAAGTGAATTTTAAAAATAGCTTGCACAAATTTTGCCAATTTTTTTGTCATTTTGCTTCTCTCTCCAATTTTTTCCCCTCACTTGAGAGTTGAATCTTTGCCGGAGTCTCACATGTACCCACCCCCCCATTACAACACCCACTTGGTCGTTATTCGCATGTGAGCACTGTCAACAGGCTATTCAACTGCAGAGACCATCACACCAAACCTAATCCGGACCTAACCTATCGTCAGCACGCGAGCACCTCCAGAACCGGGGGGGGGGGGGGAGTGGGGATCAATGGCTGGTGATCAGGAGCAGGAACTAAATTTGATTTTCCTAGCTCGAGGGCACGGAGACAATTTATAGCTGCTGCCCTGGCTGAGATCAGCGAACTCAGCCACAGACCTGGGATCAAACCTTGGGACCTTTTGTCACTAACTAGATCACTGCGACACATATCAGTCATCGTCCCCAGCCTGTTAATAAACTCCCAAAGTGTCTTACAAATGCTTCATTTTATGGCAATATCCCACTACTTTCTCCATGATCTCATTCCGATCGAAGACAACATTTAACTGTTTTCATTACCTCATTTGGTTTTTTTTGCCCATATTAATTTAGCAATCTTAGCATATGATCTTATCCAACTGCACTGTAAATTCCCAGGTTTATCGGTTAATCTTTTAAGCCCTTCTTAACACATCTACACCTAAGTACAATTCCTGCCTCTTGCTTTCCTGCTAATTACCTCCTGTTGCTTGTCTAACCTATCCTACAATATTAAATAGAATTAAATTGAAATTACAATGTGGAAACAGAAAATGTTCTTCTTCCCGTGCCCTTATGCTCACCCTATCTCTCACTCCATCTTGTTTCTTATTCTTTGTATTTCTCCTTTTAGACCAAAAGCAGCAACAACAACAACTTGTATTTATATAGCGCCTTTAATGTAGTAAAATGTCCCAAGGTGCTTCACAGGAGTATTATAAGACAAAAAATTTGACACCGAGCCATATAAGGAAAAACTAGGGCAGATGACCAAAAGCTTGGTCAAAGAGATAGGTTTTAAGGAGTGTCTTGAAGGAGGAAAAAGAGGTAGAGAGGCGGAGAGGTTTAGGGAGGGAATTCCAGAGCTTAGGGCCTGGGCAACAGAAGGCACGGCCGCCGATGGTTGAGCGATTAAAATCAGGGATGTTCAAGAGGGCAGAATTAGAGGAGCGTCTCTAATTTTCTTATCTCTTCTCCTAAAGGCGCTGACTCTTGATCAGATATGGGTTCCATGGTTGCCAGGCACCCTGCAGAATCTTGCCCAAATGGCCAATCAGCAGTGAGTGAGTGTCAGCAGGCCATTTAACTCTAGTAGGCACTACAGTTGAATCCAATCATGCCCTCACTCAATGCTCCACCACCCCCCCCCCCCCCACTCCGCCTTCCAGATACAGACTGGGAGCAAGAACCGTGGCTGATTTTTTTTCTCCCTCCCTGACCCAGGGTGCTGAGGCTAAGTAGTGCCACAATTTCCCCACCCAGATCAGAACAGCTAGTCCAGCACAGACCAGGAATTGAGCCTGGTCCTTGTAGGTCAGTGCTACGCTAATGCATTTACCAACCAAACCATCTGATATCTCTCAAGTTCTCCTTTTTTCTTGAATGCAACCATTGTCATACCATGTCACCGTTTAAATGGACAAATATCACCGATAATGAATACAACTGCCCTTAAGTGAGAGGTAATAATGTCAGTGTATTCTGTGTCTTGCCCAAAGGAAAAGATCATTCATGCTTTCGCCTTTTGGGATGGCAGTAATGAGGAATATAGATTAGTGCCCTCATTGACCTCTGAACTATCTCTGGCCCAAGGGAGTTAATGTCATCATCTACATATTGAACGGTGTCCTCTAAACTCTTCCATTTCTTATTATTGAGAAACCAGCTTTAGGGCCAAGTACAGGACCCCAACAAGGTTCAGATGAGTGTGAGAGAAGATGATAAAAATCAGGCAGTAGTGACTAGGTCACGCTCAGCCTGGGGTTTAAAAGCCTGTAGGGTGCAGGAGAAAGGGAACCCCGAGGGAGGTAAAGAGTCCCGAAAACTAACTAGATAACTCCAATGTTCAAATTTTGGATCTGTTACAGATTGTTAAGCACTTAGGTTGATGGTAAAATTACTTCCAAAAATGATCCTCCCAAGATTAGGAGAAAGCTTGTGGTGTGTAACGCAGATTTTCAGTAATCAAATAAATAGTATTAGCTCTTGGTTACTCTTAGTGCCAGATCACAGTTATTAGTAATAGTGGCTCTCAGATATTTATAGGACGAGTTCTTGGTAGTACCTGTACCAGCTCTCAGTTATCAGCAGTACTAGCTCTTGGATATTGGTAGTACCAGCTCTCAGTTATTGGCAGTATTCTTTCTTAGATATTGCTAATACTGGTGCTCAGTTATTAATTGTACCAATTCTCAGGTATTATTACTACTAGCTCTCGGTTATTAGTAGCACTAGCTCTAGGTTATTGGATAACACTTGGGGGGAAAATTATGTTGCTTTGCGCCTCCCGTTAGCACCCTCTTAGCAAAGCAACTAGCACTCCCGTGACGCCGCCCACGCCTCCCGTGAAATTCAGTGGGAGGTTAGTGGCGGCACGAATCGGTATCAGCCCGCGGCGCTGCGCCGCCGGCGATGACGTCATTGCCGTGCACAGCGCCCCGCTCATGCCCCGGCCGCGATCTTCGGGAGCGCCCCCTGACTTATCGCTGGACGCTATGTCCGACGGGGTCAGGGGGGCCTAGCTGCGGCCGGGGAGGCGCTATTTCAAGGCGAGGTGCGGGGCGGCCATTTTTGTTGCTGGCCCCTGCCAGCACCTGCCTACGCTCCCGTCCCCGACCTCCTGAACCGCCCCCCCACCCCCCGTGGAGTGCCTATTCTACTCAATCTCTCCTCATAGGACAGCCCTCTCATCCCAGGAATCAATCTAGTGAACCTTTGTTGCACTCCCTCTAAGGCAAGTATATCCTTCCTTAGGTAAGGATACCAAAACTGTACACAGTACTCCAGGTGTGGTCTCACCAAAGCCCTGTATAATTGCAGCAAGACTTCCTTACTCTTATATTGCAACCCCCTTGCAATAAAGGCGAACATACCATTTGCCTTCCTAATTGCTTGCTGTACCTGCATGTTAACTTTCCGTGATTCATGTACAAGGACACCCAAATTTCTCTGAATCCCAACATTTACAAGTCAGAACAGCATCAGAAAGGTTTAAAGTCTAATTAAATGGTCAGAGCTATTCATATGGGCCTAATGATAGTGTGAGTAAATGCAAGTTCATTAAAGCAATGACATGAGGCCCTAGAGCTGATGTAGAGGAGAGCAACAAGGCTGTTGTCAGAGCAGCAAGCTATGAAGAATGATCTGCTTCAGAAAGAGATGTTTCAGAGACGACCTTATAGAGGCATACAAGTTACTCAATGGGATCGAAAAAGTGAACATGAAACAATACCTTCAAACATTTTAGGGCAGGAGGGTTAAGGGTTGTGAAGCGCAGGTTTAAGATAGATTTCAAAGAAAGACTTGCATTTATATAGTGCCTTTCACAACTCATGACCCAAATTGCTTTACAGCCAATTAAGTACTTTGAAGTGTAGGAAATGCAGATGCTAATTTGCGCACACACAGTCCCCACAAACAGCAATGAGATAGTGACCAGATAATCTGTTTGTGGTGCTAATTGAGGGATAAATATTGGCCAGGACACGGGGAACTTCACTGCTCTTCTTCGAAATAGTGCCGTAGGATCTTTTACATCCACCTGATAGTTTAATACCCCATCCGAGAAACGGCACCTCCTTCAGTACTGCATTGGGAGTGTTAGCCTAGATTATGTGCTCAAGTCTGGATAGTGGGACTTGAAATCACAACACCTTCGACAGCACCTCTCAAACCCGTGACCTCTACCACCAAAAAGGGCAAGAGCAGCAGGCGCATGGGAACATCACCACCTCCAAGTTCCCTTCCAAGTCACACACCAGCCTGACTTGGAAATATATCGTCGTTCCTTCATCTTCGCTGGGTCAAAATGCTGGAACTCCCTCCCTAACAGCACTGTGGGAGCACCTTCACCTCACGGACCGCAGCGGTTCAAGGACGTGGCTCACCACCACCTTCTCAAGGACAATTAGGGATGGGCAATAAATGCTGGCCTTGCCAGCGACGCCCACATCCCAAGAATAAATAAATGGAAAAAAACCTCTGACTCAGAAGCGAGAGTGCTACCCAATGAGCCACAACTGACACCTTAATTGAACTGACATTTCAGCGAGTATTTCTTTGCACAGCCGGTGACCAACATCTTAAGCAGGACGCTAGAAAGTGTGAATGAGCCCAGGACACTGAATTCATTTAAGAAACAGCTAGATGCTGTAATGGGGTTGGTATACTGGAACAAGGGGACCAAATAAGCTGAAGGGCCTTCTTCATCTGATGCAATTTTGTAAAATTAGATTAGGATTAGTGTGGTTATCTAAATTGGATTTAGCAGCTGCGAACAGATGATATTAAAGGGATAAATTATATAGAAATTAATAGGAAAATGATGCGTTGTTTTGGTCACTAAGAATTGCCATTCACTGTAATTAAAACTTGCACTGTTGTCACGTCCAAAGGAATAACCATCTTCCCTGTGCTGGTTGGTTTTGTAATTTTGCAGCTCACATACTGTAACGCTAAAACAAACACTAATATTACAGCAATAAAACAAATGGTCAGGTGCAATGCTATTTCAGGAATATTAATCCTACTCAGCTGAAATAAGGTGGGTGGGGTGGGGTGGGGGTGCTGGTGGAAACGGTCTTAGTGAAAAGTGCCAGGAACCACTGACTTATCTTGGAACCCAGCTTCTGGGGCCGGTGAACAGGACTTTATTGGAGGCACATGTACCTTTACAGGTGGGCCCGTATTTTCCGATGCCTACAGGTGGGGTACATGCTCCCCGTAGGGACATCGGAAATGCCGGTTTCAGGCATGTGAAGCGCATGTGCTGAAAACCGGCATTTCCGGAATCTGTCAAGAATCCTTTTGACAGATCGGACGCCTGCCCTGGAGAAGGGCCTCTGCGGGCAGAGAGTCCTGCCTTCTGCAGAACCTCCGCCCGCTAAAATCCCGTAAAAATCTTACGCCTGGTAAAAGCAGGCGTAAAACAGACAGTTCCTTGGTTTAACATCTCATCTTAAACCAAGGAACTGTCTGTCTTTTCAGAAAGGTGTAAAACAAGCCCATGGCACTATTTGAAGAATAGAGTCCTGGTCAACATTTATCCCTCAGCCAACAGCATCAAAAATGGATCAATTGGTCATTTATCTCATCTGCTGTTTGTGGGGCCTTGCTGTGTGCAGAGTGGCTGCTGCATTTGCCCATGTTACGACAGTGACTGCACTTCAAAAGTAACACATTGGCTGTGGTGCCCTTTTGAACATCCTGACAAAGTGAAAGGATTTATCTAATTGCAAGTTTTATCTTCTTTCTAATATGTGTAGAACACGTTGTGACTTTATACAAGACCACTCACACTGCTTTAATTGATTTTCATAAGGCTTTCAACGCAGATCTCATGAAGAAGCTGGAAGTTATGAAAGCGCATGAATAAATCTTTCATTTTATGTGGGATGCGTACTGCAGCTCCAGGATCCCTGTTAAGGAAGATGGGAGGCTCGCTGAACCTATCTCTCTCAAAAGAGGAGAGAGACATAAGAACATAAGAAATAGGAGCAGGAGTAGGCCAATCGGCCCCTCGAGCCTGCTCCGCCATTCAATAAGATCATGGCTGATCTGATCCTAACCGCCAATCTACTATCACAGAACCATCTCCTGAATCTAACAGAATTAGACACACGAAATAGGAGCAGGATCAGGTTACCCGGCCCCTGGGCCCGCTCCGCTACCCACAGGGCCATGACCGATCCGAACCTAGACTCATGTCCAAATTCCTGCCCGCTCCCCAAAACCCTTAATTCCCTTTACTTCTAGGAAACTGTCTATTTCTGTTTTAAATTTATGTAATGATGTAGCTTCTACAGCTTTTTGCGGCAGCATATTCCATGGACCTACCACCCTCTGAGTGAAGTAGTTCCTCCTCATCTCAGTTTTGAAAGAGCAGCCCCTTATTCTAAGACTATTCCCCCTAGTTCTAGTTTCACCCATCATCGGGAACATCCTCCCCACATCCACCCGATCCAACCCCTTCACAATCTTATGTGTTTCAATAAGATCGCCTCTCATTCTTCTGAACTCCAATGAGTAAAGTCCCAATCTACTCAACCTCTCCTCATATGTCCATCCCCTCATCCCCGGGATTAACCGAGTGAACCTTCTTTGTACTGACTCGAGAGCAAGTATGTCTTTTCTTAAGTATGGACACCAAAACTGTATGCAGTATTCCAGGTGCGGTCTCACCAATACCTTGTACAACTGAAGCAATACCTCCCTATTTTTATATTCTATCCCCCTAGCAATGAAAGCCAACATTACATAAGAACATAAGAAATAGGAGCAGGAGTAGGCCAATCGGCCCCTCGAGCCTGCTCCACCATTCAATAAGATCATGGCTGATCTGATCCTAACCTCAAATCTTCTATCACTCTGCATCCACCCGAACCCATGTGATCTCCTGGGAGAGGCGAAAAACCAGATAAAGACCCAATGGCCAATTTGGGAGAAAAAAATCTGGGAAATTCCTCTCCGA
The DNA here is from genome assembly GCF_052327205.1 of Somniosus microcephalus. Classification (NCBI taxonomy): domain Eukaryota; kingdom Metazoa; phylum Chordata; class Chondrichthyes; order Squaliformes; family Somniosidae; genus Somniosus; species Somniosus microcephalus. The sequence goes on from NC_141013.1 coordinate 14,037,138, forward strand.
CCCATCTAGGCGATCGAAATTCTTCCAGGAGATCACTCTGTCCCTATATTTTCTACAGTACTTACCTTCTGTAAAGGCGATCTCCACCCCAGCCAGGAACAGGAATAAAACCATCTCCTGAAATCTAACAGAATTAGAACACAGTAGGAGCAGAACAAGGCTACACGGCCCCTGGGCCCACTCCACTACCCACAGGGCCATGACCATTCCGAACCTAGACTCATGTCCAACTTCCTGCCCGCTCCCCGTAACCCTTAATTCCCTTTACTTCTAGGAAACTATCTATTTCTGTTTTAAATTTATTTAATGATGTAGCTTCCACAGCTTTCTGGGGCAGCAAATTCCACAAACCTACCACCCTCTGAGTGAAGAAGTTTCTCCTCATCTCAGTTTTGAATGAGCAGCCCCTTATTTTAAGATTATGCCCCCTAGTTCTAGTTTCACCCATCATTGGGAACATCCTCACCGCATCCACCCGATCAAGCCCCTTCACAATCTTATATGTTTCAATAAGATCGCCTCTCATTCTTCTGAACTCCAATGAGTAGAGTCCCAATCTACTCAACCTCTCCTCATATGACCACCCCCTCATCCCCGGGATTAACCGAGTGAACCTTCTTTGTACTGACTCGAGAGCAAGTATGTCTTTTCTTAAGTATGGACACCAAAACTGTATGCAGTATTCCAGGTGCGGCCTCACCAATACCTTGTACAACTGCAGCAATACCTCCCTGTTTTTATATTCCAACCCCCTAGCAATAAAAGCCAACATTCCATTGGCCTTCTTAATCACTTGCTGTACCTGCATACTAACCTTTTGTGTTTCGTGCACCAGGACCCCCAGATCCCTTTGTACTTCAGTACTTTCCAGTTTCTTGCCATTAAGATAACTTGCTCTACGATTTTTCCTGCCAAAGTGCATAACCTCACACTTTCCAGTATTGTATTCCATCTGCCAAATCTCTGCCCACTTACTTAGCCTGTCTATGTCCCCTTGCAGGTTTTTTATGTCCTCCTCACTCACTACTTTCCCTCCCATCTTAGTATCATCTGCAAACTTTGATATGTTACACTCGGTCCCCTCCTCCAAATCGTTAATATAGACTGTAAAGAGTTGGGGACCCAGCACTGACCCCTGTGGAACACCACTAGGGTGTCCATGTTGCCCATCCTATTTGATGTCTTCATCAATGATATGATGGAAGGCATCATATTGCAGAGATCTCAAAGGGTTTAGGGCTAGTGGAGGTTATAGAGATAGGGAAGGGTGAGGCCATGGAGGGATTTGAAAACAAGTTTGCCGCATTTCCTACAATACAACAGCGATTCCACTTCAAAAATAAGTACCTCATTGGCTGTAAAGTGCTTTGGGACGTCCGGTGGTCGTGAAAGGCGCTATATAAATGCAAGTCTTTTTTTTCTTATCGAGGCATTGCCGGACCGGGAGCCAGTGTAGGTCAGCAAGCACAGGGTCTTGATGCAAGTTAGGATATGGGCAGAAAATAAATGGGTTAATACTTGGTTAAAATTATGGAGTGCGGCTGTCACATAGCCATGCTAAGCAATCGCATGCTAATATTGCAAAGAATAATTTCTAGGCTACTAGTGGCTTTCCGCCTGATCTTATTGCTCATTTACAGAAAGACACTTTTATATAGAATTTCTTACAAATAGAAAATGCGGCAGGTTACACCGTGCACAAGAATCAAGGTCTGGGCTGTCCAAACTATGGGCCATATTCAGCCAACTCAACACAGAGCAAGAAGCGAGCCTGGGACCTGCCTGGTCTGTTTGACTCAGTATCACGCTGGGTGGTGTATTCACACTTTGAGCCCTTGGGGACAATATTTTTTACCACGAGCCTGTTCTGTACAGACCCCGTGACAATATTTTTTTGTTTGTAGCTCCCTCCAAGCAAGTTAAATCTCCACAAAAAATGGAGTCAGTGCAGGCACTAATTTTGCCAAATTTCTTAAGGATTTTGTTACGAAGTGATTTAGATCTTGAATATATACCTGAAGAAAACAATTAACTGAAAGGAAAGAACTTTGTTAATAGCTCCGTTGGCTTTCCCACATGAAGTTTTAAATAGCTTGTTGTGACAAGTCGACAGACCTGTCCAGCCCCGAAGGGGTTAAGAGCTCCAGAGCAAAGGCCCACTGCAGCCCAGCCAATAATTCTCAGGTGGACTCCCTTTTCAGCAACAGTCTGCATGACATGAAATCGATCTAATCGAATGCGCTTGACTGAACAGTGCCGTGTCATTCGATCACTTAGCCCCTCAACAGCTGCTGAAACTCTGGGCATTGTTAACGAAGTACACAGATTCGACAGCTGATAGAGAGTGAGTGGCCCCCATGGTATATGAGCAGTCCGCCCCTCCAGGTTGACTGTTGCAATCCGAGCTCACTAACAGCTCAGGTGAGAGCGCCACACAAAAGGCACAATTAGGGTTAATTATGGGCTTTTGATGGTGACCCTCATTAACCAGCTGTGGAAGGCTGCGGTACATTTGCTCAACCACTAATACCGCCAAATTGCATTGATCGTTGGGCAGTGCTAGAGACTTGCACAATAAATAGGTAGGCAGAGTAAAATGTTTCTCCATAACAACCTTTCTTGTTTTTCTCGCTATCATTGGCACACCTTTGCTGCTTCTCTCCAAAGCTACAGACACCCCATCCTATAGGCACTCTCTCCTTGCATCCTTCCTGTGTTGAAATGAAGACCCCTCACAGTCTCCTACTCTTAACTCGTTCTTTCTAAACCTCAAAACGGAGAAATTCCTTATCTCTCTCTCAGTTTTCCCTTTCTCCTCCACAATGTAGGCCTTGAAAACCCAAGCGGGGGAACCGGCTATTAACTACTTCTTAATCTGTCTTATTGTCTGTCATACCCTGTTCATTCTTAGTGGTGTCCTGCAGCCAAATGGATGGAATGAAAGTTGTTGCTCTCTGATGGTTGCTAAGGTTCTGGGCGAAATGAGCTTGGGCAATTTGAAACCAGTTCCCACCAGATGTAAGTTTATGGCACAAATTGATCCACTAACTGCCAAGAAGGAACAGCGATTTAGGAAATAGAAAATGGAAATATCAGGGTGAACTATTATGAATGTATGGTCCCAGTGGGGAGCCAAGCTCCATGGGAGCATATAGCAGAAAACCATGGGCGCACTTGCCATGCCTTTTCATCCACCGGCAAAGGATCTTGGGACATGTGCCTACGATTTCCCGGTATGTGCTCCAGTAGGTGAGGCTTCCCGTTGGGAATATGATTTTGTAAAATATGTCCTGTCCAGTGGCGGCGGCGGTGGTGTGTGTGTGTGTGTGTTTTTAGAACATCTTAGTGTGGAGAGTTTTGCAATGGTCCCAGCCTGAATCATAACTGACAGAGAAGAGCCATGGACTGCCTCTCTGTGTCCCGCAGTATAGACTTAAAGATCCTCACCATCGTTTTCAAGTCCGTTCACAGCCTTACCCACCCTACATGGGTATTATTCTGCAGTCATATATCCCAGCCAGTAACCTCTGTTCCTTTTACTTCTGTTTATTACATGTTCCCTGCTCGCTCCACTGCATCATTGGAGGCCGATAACTGAATCATCACACCCTGCCTTCCGGAACTCTTCAACAATGTCATGTTCCTGATACCTTCCTACCCACAATTGGAATAATGACATTGCCGTACAATATTACTTTGTAATAACGTCAATTTTTTTTTATTATTCATGTGAAATCTACCTGTCGCAGATGTATCTGTCCATGACAGTATTGGTAGCAGTGACCTGCAAATCCATTGGCAGGATAGGCGCACCAACGTCAGTGTTCTCGCTCAGGCCAACATCCCCAGCATTGAGCATCGTCAAAGCTTCAATCAGCTCCGATGGACGGGCCACACCGTCCGCATGCCCGATACGAGGCTTCCAAAATAAGCGCTCTACTCAGAGCTCCGGCACGGCAAGAGAGCCCCAGGTGGGCAGAGGAAACGCTTCAAGGACACCCTCAAAGCCTCCTTGAAAAAGTGTAACATCCCCACCGACACCTGGGAATCCCTGGCCCAAGACCGCACAAAGTGGAGGAGAAGCATCCGGGAAGGCGCCGAACACCTCGAGTCTCTTCGCCGGGAGCAAGTGGAAGCCAAGCGCAGGCAGCACAAGGAGCGCATGTCAACCCAAGCACCCCACCCACCTGCCCCTTCAACCACCATCTGCCCCACCTGTGACAGAGACCGTAGGTCCCGCATTGGACTCCTCAGTCACCTGAGAACTCATTTTTAACGTGGAAGCAAGTCATCCTCGGTTCCAAGGGACTGCCTAAGAAGAGGAAACCGTGACCACTGCACAGTCATTGTGGAGACAAAGTCCCGTCTTCACACTGAGGACACCCTCCATCGTGTTGTGTGGCACTACCACCGTGCTAATTGGGATAGATTCAGAACAGATCTAGCAGCTCAAAACTGGGCATCCATGAGGCACTGTGGGCCATCAGCAGCAGCAGAATTGTATTCCACCACAATCTGTAACCTCATGGCCCGGCATATCCCTCACTCTACCATTATGATCAAGCCAGGGGACCAACCCTGGTTCAATAAGGAGTGTAGAAGAGCATGCCAGGAGTAGCACCAGGCATACCTTAAAATGAGGTGTCAACCTGGGGAAGCTGCAACACAGGACTACATGCATGCTAAAAAGTGGAAGCAGCATGCTATAGACAGGGCTAAGCGATCCCACAATCAGCAGATCAGATCAAAGCTCTGCAGTCCTGCCACATCCAGTCGTGAATGGTGGTGGATCATTAAACAACTAACGGGAGGAGGATGCTCCATGAATATCCCCATCCTCAATGATGGTAGAGTCCAGCACATGAGTGCAAAAGACAAGGCTGAAGTGCTTGCAACCATCTTCAGCCAGAAGTGCCGAGTGGATGATCTATATCGGCCTACTCCTGAGGTCCCCATCATCACAGAAGCCAGTCTTCAGCCAATTCAATTCACTCCACGTGATCTAAAGAAACGGCTGAGCGCACTGGATACAGCAAAGGCTATGGGCCCTGACAACATCCCGGCTATCGTGCTGAAGACTTGTGCTCCAGAACTAGCCGCGCCTCTAGCCAAGCTGTTCCAGTGCAGCTACAACACTGGCATCTATCTGAAAATGTGGAAAACTGCCCAGGTATGTCCTGTCCACAAAAAGCAGGACAAATCCAACCCGGCCAATTACTGCCCCATCAGTCTACTCTCAAACATCAGCAAAGTGATGAAAGGTGTTGTCGACAGTGCTATTAAGCGGCACTTACCAATAACCTGCTCACTGATGCCCAGTTTGGGTTTCACCAAGACCACTTGGCTCCCAACCTCATTACAGCCTTGGTCCAAACATGGACAAAGGAGCTGAATTCCAGAGGTGAGGTGAGAGTGACTGCCCTTGACATCAAGGCAGCATTTGACTGAGTGTGGCATCAAGGAGCCCTAGTAAAACTGAAGTCAATGGGAATCGGGGGAAAACGCTCCTGGCTGGAGTCATACCTAGCACAAAGGAAGATGGTTGTGGTGGTTGAAGGTCAATCATCACAGCCCCAGGACATCACTGCAGGCGTTCCTCAGGGCAGTGTCCTATGCCCAACCATCTTCAGTTGCTTCATCAATGACCTTCCCTCCAACATAAGGTCAGAAATGGGGATGTTCGCTGATGACTGCACAGTGTTCAGTGCCATTCACAACTCCTCAGATAATGAAGCAGTCCATGCTCGCATGCAACAAGACCTGGACGACGTTCAAGCTTGGGCTGATAAATGGCAGGTGACATTCGCACCACAGAAGTGCCAGGCAATGACTATCTCCAACAAGCGAGAGTCTAACCACCTCCCCTTGACATTCAATGGCATTACCATCGCCGAATCCCCCACCATCAACATCCTGGGGGTCACCATTGATTAGAAACTTAACTCAACCAGCCACATAAATACTGTGCCAACAAGAGCAGGTCAGAGGCTGGGTATTCTGTGGCGAGTGTCTCACCTCCTGACTCCCCAAAGCCTTTCCACCATCTACAAGGCACAAATAAGGAGAGTGATGGAATACTCTCCACTTGCCTGGATGAGTGCAGCTCCAACAACACTCAAGAAGCTCGATACCATCCAGGACAAAGCAGCCCACTTGATTGGCACCCCATCCACCCCAGCCAAGGCTTCTTCGGCAGCACCTCCCAAAACTGTGACCTCTCCCACCTAGAAGGACAAGGGCAGTGGGTGCATGGGAATACCACCACCTCAGGACAAAGCAGCCCGTATTGATTGCACCCCATCCACCACCTTAAACATTCACTCCCTCCACCGTACCGTAGCTGCAGTGTGTACCATCTACAAGATGCACTGCAGCAACTCGCCAAGGTTTCTTCGGCAACACCTCCCAAACCCGCGACCTCTTCCACCTAGAAGGACAAGGGCAGCAGGCACATGGGAACACTATCACCTCCAAGTTCCCCTCCAAGTCACACACCATCCTGACTTAGAAGTATATTGCCGATCCTTCATCGCCGCTGGGTCAAAATCCTGGAACTTCCTACCTAACAGCACTGTGGGAGTACCTTCACCACATGGACTGCAGCGATTCAAGAAGGCAGCTCACCACCACCTTCTTGCAGGCAATTAGGGATGGGCAATAAATGCTGGCATTGCCAGCGACGCCCACATCCCATAAAAACGAATTAAAAAAAATAAAGAACCCGACTGTGTCACTTAGGTTGGTCAAGGTCTTGTGTGGTTAAGACGATCCCATGAAACCATTCCAGAGCTTGTTCTCTGATAGGAAATCCTTCTCTTGCCTCTCATCTCTCTCTTTCTCCATTGCAGTCTGCCTTCTCTCTATTTTATCAATACTATGATGATCAATGCACCTTTGCAGGTTTCTCTTGTTCCTCCTAAGCTCTCGATACCCCATCCTACACACTCTTCCTCCTCCCTGCATCCCGTGTGGAAATAAAGACTCGTTGCACTGTCTCCTAATCTAACTCACTCAGTTCAATCTGCTTACAGACGTGCATTAATTTGCAGACCGACAGTGGATCCCAGCAGAAGGTGGTGATGTTGGCCATGTACAGGCACACCTTGACCTGGGTGCTTCTTCTTATGCCTGTATCCTTCCTGATGAACTCGGCAAATGGCTCGATGCGCATCTAAACAAGATAGAGTGCAGCTGCCGCAAAAGCAAAATGGGGAATGGCCACGATCTAAGGCTCTCCCGCCATTACTGAACACATAACCCAGTGCTTGTCTAAACCAATGACTGTAATTAGCATGTTAAGATTTAATCCATAAAAAGGCTAACTTCACAATGATTAATCCAATTCAGTTTGTTTCCACTGTGATGTAGTAAGAGTAAGACTCATGTAGCCAGACAAATGGCTGTCAAAATGTTAATACAGTAATTACTGCCCTCAGTGCTCTTTCACACCAGTGTTTAACTGGGTACAATGACCATCATATCAGTAACTCAGATTGATTTGACTTACCTCTTTAAAGGAAAGAGCTGACCATATGACCGACCTTGGCTGTATTACTCTGCAGTCAAATCATTTGCCGACATTCACTGGGCTCAAACAGGGACACTGAATTATTTTTTCCTCACTAGTCAATGGGTACTGAGGCTAATTTGTCACAGATGGGGAATTGTGCAGTTCCACGCCAGAGAGTCGCTGAGCCAGCAAGACAGCTGATTTTTTTTTACCTTGAAGTCTGCTTTTACAACAACAACTTACATTTATAGAGTGCATTTAACATGGCAAAATGTCCCAAGGCGAGAGTGATAGCAATAAAAACATTTTTGACACCGAGCCACAGAAGGCGACATCAGGACAAATGACCAAAAGCTTGATCAAAGAGGTAGATTTTAAGGAGCATCTTAAAGGAGGAAGGAGAGAGGTGGAGAGGTTTACGGAGGGAATTCCAGAGCTTCGGGTCTAGGCAGCTGAAGGCACGGCCGCCAATGGTGGAGCGATGAAAATCTGGAATGCGTAAGAGGCCAGAATTGGAGGAGCACAGATATCTCAAAGGCTTGTAGGGCTGGAAGAGGTTACAGAGATAGGATGGGGCGAGGCCATGGAGGGATTTGAAAACCAGGATGAGGATATTAAAATTGAGCTGTTGTCGGACTGGAAACCAGCAAGCACAGGGGTGATGGAGCGAGTTAAGTTACGGGAAGCAGAGTTTTGGATGGGCACAAGTTTATGTAGGGTGGAAGATGGGAAGCTGGCCAAGAGAGCATTGGAATAATTGAATTTCTGATGAAACTCACTGCTACATTCTCCTTTATAACATTTTAAAACCTTATCACAGGATGTGCCATATTAAACCTGCGACCCTGGGTAATTATGCACTCATACCCCTTAATGGGTGGGCTCATTTCACCTCACTAAAGAGCAAATGGAAAAAGACTGGCAGAAATTAGAATCCAGGCTGAATATGGTTTTTCTACTTTGTATGCTGAATAACTTTCATATTTTTTAAAACATCATCTTTTACCAGATTAAGTAAATTGCGATAAGCTCACTCAATGGCCTTGTGGGTAGAGGTGCTGCCCGCTGCACCTCCTCTATCACTGATTGCTTCTAATTGGTGAGAAACTAGGAACTGTGAAGGAGCAAAGGGATTTAGGCGTCCATGTATACAAATCACTAAAAGCTGGCGGACAGGTACAAGAAGCAATCAAAAAGGCTAATGGAATGTTGGCCTTTATCTCAAGAGGGAGCTAAAACACAAAGGGGAGGGAGTCACGTTACAGTTATAAAGAATAGCAAAATACTGCGGATGCTGAAAATCTGAAATAACAACAGAAAATGCTGGAAACACTCAGCAGGTCAGGTAGCATCGTGGAGAGAGACACAGGGTTTGATTTTCATTGGGCCGTTGAGGCGGGATTGGAGGCGTGTGGGGGGTTAAAATCATGAAATCGGGGGGCACGAACCCATCCCACCCCCAACCCGCCTCCATGCCAGTTTCAAAGGAGGTGGATACCCGACCTGTGCTGGGACCCGCCTCCCTGAGGCGGGAAGAGGATTAGTGCCAATTAATTGCCAGTTAACAGGCAGTTTTTAGCCTAATCCCTATTTTTATCCCTGAAGTGTGGGATTCCCGATGGCTCCAAACCACGCCAAGTTAGCGAGGTGGGCCGTCGGGCTGAAGGGCTTGGAGGGTTCGAGATGTCCGGTGTTCAGGTGAGTGATGGGTGTATGAGTGCAGAGGTAAGTGTGTTTGGTGTGTGTAAAGTGTTTAAATAAGTTTTACTTACCTTTACTTACCTTTACAGCCTTCCTTCCTTCAGGTCTCGGGAGTCCCTCATCTCACCGGCACAGAAAGCAGAATGGCTGCGAGCTGTCAAAAGTTGCAGCATTCAGCTTTCTGTTCTGGAGAGATCTCTAAATCAGCCTGAGAGGAAGGAATTAATTTAGTGTACAGATTGTCAGTGATTGACAGCTTCAAAGAGCTGTCAAACGCTGATATTTCATCTGTCAAAGGCTCTTGACAGATGAAATGTCAATCTGTGACAGCACCTGTTGCCGGGTGGCCCTTAAAATCAAATCAAATCAAATCAAATCAACTTTTATTGTCATTGTTAGTGCACAAGTGCAGTACAACGAAATGTAGGCTTGCGGCTCCCGAGAGCTGGGCGGACTCAACAAGGTCAATCAATTGAAAATCGCGTGGGTTGGCCCCAACTCGATGGAGGCAGGTCTGTAACCCCAAAAGTTGTAGTCCCGCCTCCTACACGCCTCCAGTATCAAAATCTAGCCCACAGAGTCAACATTTCAGATCGATGACCCTTCGTCAGAACTGGGAAAGGTTAGAGAAGTAACAGATTCTATAGACCCTTGGTCAGTCTCCATCTGGACTACTGCATTCAGTTCTGGGCACCGCACCTCAGGAAGGAGAACTTGGCCTTGGAGGGGGTGCAGCGCAGAGTCACCAGAATGATACCGAGGCTAAAAGTGTTACATTGTGAGGACAGATTGCATATATTTGTCTTGTCTTCCCTTGAGTATGGATGACTGAGGGGTTATCTAATGAAGGTGCTTAAACTGATAAAAGGATTCAGTAGGGCTGACAAACAGAAACTACTTCCTCTGGTGGAGGGTGTCAAGAATAAGGGGGCATAATCTTTAGAATTATTGTAAATCTGGAATTCACTCCCCAAAAGGTTGTTGGTGCTGGGTCAGTTAAAACTTTCAAGACTGAGTCAATAGATATTTGTTGGGTGAGGGTATCAAGGGATGTGCAGCAAAGGTGGTTAAAGGGGGTTGAGTTACAGATCAGCCATGATCTAATTGAATGGTGGAACAGGCCTACTCCTATTCCTATGTTTCTATGTTCCAAGCCATAGAGACTTGGAAGGTCCCCAGTTCAATCACCAGTCTGTGCTGAGTTAGTAAGGCAGGGGTTGGGTACTCTTAATGTCTTGGCAACATTTATATTTCAACCAACGCTACCATAACAGATTAACTGGTTATTCATCTCATTGCTGTTTGAATTACCTTGCTGTGCGCAAGTTCTTAGCCATGTTTGACTACACAAGAGTGATTGTACTTCTAAAGTAATAATCGGCTGTGGAGCACTTGGGGTGTATGAGAACGTGAAAGACACAGTATAAACAGAAATTCTTTCTTTCTTTAAATGATCTCAATTGTGGTGACAGTTAGATTCCTACAAGCAACCTGGGCTAGAGAGAGGAAAATCAGCCAGGGTTCCCATTCCTGATCACTACCCCAGTGACTCTTGCTGGAAAGTCAATGTGTGGACTTTGGCTAAACACAAGATTGGGAGCGACTGTGATGCCCATTGCAGTTGAATTGCTTGTCGCCACTCTCTCTTGGCTCACACATGAAGAACGGCCAGTTGGGCAAAGTTGCAGAAGGGTGGCAGCACCGGTGAAACTGCACCCTAGCAGGTGACAGTGCCTTCAGCAGAGGAGGGAGCAAAATTGGGGGGGGGGGAAGGGCAAAAAAAAAGTCAAGGAAGTCACAAGTTTCACACCTCATGCATTTGCTCATTTACCAGATGCCTGAGCAATTTTTTTTTTGGAAAGCAATTAACAACTTTAAGTGTTCGACAATTAGTGAGAAAAGAGCAGGCAGTGAATGGCCCCCCTCGCTCGCCTTGCAATGGCCCCAGCACTGGCCCGCTCTCTGTCAACCTGTGCTCCTGGTTTCTTTATGTGGTGAACATTTTGTTGCTTGACCTTCTTGTATCTCCTGGTAACTAAACCCCTGAATCTTGTCATATACTTCATTTTCTCTGTTTTTTGTCGTCTCTCCCTCTCATATATTTTAGGTGGGGGTGGTGGCGGGAGGCTAATCATCACGGGATTATCATACCAAGTCATTAATTATGTACGTTTCTGATTGGCTAGTTCTAATTTCCATGGAGTCAACTAATCACAGAGAGGGCAGAGGTCAGCCAATCAAAAATAATTGGGGTCATTTTTATTACACCTAGTGCCTTTTGCCTATTGTTTTTAGCCCTGCTTCAAACCATCTGTGTTTCTCTTACTCACTCTTAATGCAAAATTTGAGATTCCTCCATTCAGAATATAAATGAGTCTTGTTTTTATGCACTAATGTAAAGCCAACCTCAGTGCAATGAACCAGTGCAACTCCATAACACAGGATTGGAGCTGGTACTGGGAACATCATCCATTACTTTCATTGCTTCACTACTCACGGCGTGCAACACATTTCTAGTTTATTTTTGTGATTTTTTTTTTAGGCACTGAACCTTATAAGGTGTAAATGGATGAAGGGCAAAGGAAAAGTGGCACTGAACACGGGTTGACTGAAAGATAAGACACCGAAAGATCTTAGATAACCTGTTGAAGAGAAGGTGGAAACTCTCCCATGGCTCGGATTATAAATCCACTGGTCAGTGTGGTACAGAGCCATACAGGTCTGGATTCTTAGGTTCAATATGCTGAGTTAGTTGTCGGCAATACAATTGGTTCAATTGTGCAGGTTAGGGAAGTTAAAATGAAACTTGGGCTCCTGCAGCTAGTTGCTGTCCAATTATTTTGTCCTCTTTGGGCCAGGACACTCAGGCCAATTGAACTACCCCATGCCGTTTCATAAGCAGAGATTGACTAACTCAGCAATGACCAGAAGTTGATACTGGGGCCTTCCTGGAACACTTGGAGAACCTGTTTTGCATCCTTCATTTTTGGTTTTATTTCATGAACAATTATTCCAATTGTGCATCCCTTCAATTGCAGAGATTATATTGCAATTAGCAGAGGGGGAGGATTCCCTTTCAGAACCCTAATGCCTGGCCCTAGAATCAGTTCAGCAAAGTATTGTCTTGCCTACCTCTTGGGATGTTTGAACAGTTGAAACGGTTGATCGTGCAGAGTGCCCACACAATTAACGCCTCCACACAAGCATCATTTTGGAACATAGACAAACTTCACACCCATCCCTGGAGGCGAGAGACATGGGGGTAATTTTCAACTTGCCACCCGCGCATAGAACTAGTGTTGTGGATGGCCCGCCAATAAAAGCAACGGCATTCCAAGTGTTTCACAATACTAGAGCAGCAATGTTGTGATGCCTATTATGAGCCTGACATTTCTCCAGATATGATCCAGCCATTCACTCTGGGATTGTGCCCACCAGTGGTGATCCCGCTGGAGCATGGATGCACAAGTGCCATGTGATAGGTGCATTGCTGGTGCCTACTTGCTCCATGTGGCTGGAAACTTTGATGTCACCCACTGTTGGGGGGGGGGGGGGGTTGGTGGAGGGGGTTGGAGGGGGTGTGGTGTTATCCAGTCCCGCTTCCCCATGAGGGGAGCCAATCCTTTCAGGGATCCAGGATCCACTTCCCGGTGTGGTCCACATTCACCGGGGTTGAAGCAGGTACACTCCCTTCTGACTCACTCGACGTACCAACCTCCACAGAAATGCCAGGTCGCAACTTGAGCCAATGGAGCAGGAAACACTTGGAAACACTTGGTGGCAAGTTGAAAATGACCCCCATGTCTTTCGCCTCCAGGGATGGGTGTGAAGTTTGTATATGTTGCAAAATGACGCTCGTTTGGAGGCGTTAACTGTGTGGGCACGCCGCACAATCAACCGCTGGCATTAGGAGTCTCCACCCCTGGCTCTGCGAGCGAGGCTCAGCCCCTTACCAGGCAAGTTGGAAAGTGCTAGAATCGGCAGAAGTGCAACCGCTGGTTTCCAAAGGGTTCCGCTGGTTTACGCTGGAGTTATGGCAGAAGACTGGCGCAACCTGCAAGGAATTTCGGTGCTTTTATTCCGCAGCACTATGTGGGCTTCAACTGCTGTACTGGAACTGGCACAGTATTGCTTCAGCTTGGAGGCACTTAGTGAGTCTCAAAATGGTACCAATGCAGCCAAATTACATAGAATTACATCAAATGTACAGCACAGAAACAGGCCATTCAGCCCAACTGGTCTGTGCCAGTGTTTATGCTCCACACGAGCCTCCTCCCACCCCTCTTCATCTAACTCTATCAGCATAACCTTCTGTTCCTTTCTCCCTCATGTGTCAGCCGTGGCTCAGTGGGTAGCACTTTCAATTCTGAGGGCACGATTTTCTCATTGGTGTCGGGATGGGGATGGGTCAGCTGGTTTCTGGGTTCCAGTCCCGCCCCCAGCTGCCTCCGCTCTGCAGATGTGATTTTCCCTTGATTGGCCTTGATTGTGGGCTTACCGACCAATTAACAAGAAGCGGGTCTGATGATGTCATTTGATGACGTGTCATCTGCTGGTTTCCTTAAAGGGACCGTGCACAGTTTTATTTTTACAGTTGATTTTTCAGTGTTTGACAGCATTGAGGTGCTGAAAACACTGACAATCACTGCACAAAGGTGAACTCTTGCACCCAGGCTCTCCAATGACTCCCTCCATATGCTTATGGGGGGGGGAGTCAAAGCACACAGGGAGGTTCTCTTCCCTTCCAAGGGCAGAAGGGACCTCCCCAGGACACCAACTTACCTTGCACCTCCACCCAACCCTCTCTAGGTACTTTATCACTTCCCCATCTCACTAGCCACCCCTCACACTCACCCTCATTCTACTGCAAGCATATCAACTAACAACACACAAGGGTAGGCACTTGAGAGGTTTAGCCAATGTCCATGTGAAGTTTCTGGTAATGTGTTGTCAAACGGTGAAATCTCTTTTTCAAAAAGTGCCCCTTATTGGACAGATCTGAGCGCACATTGAGAAGTGTCTTACTGAGTTCCAGTGATTGTTCAGTCATAACTCCCCCGCACCCCCCCCCCCCCCCTTCTCCGCTACAGTGATGTGTGTGCATGGAATGGCTTGGACATTAAAGGGATGCTTCACGGTGCTGGTGTGGGATGGTGTCAAGCTGGCGCATCATGTGGCAGCCAGGGTTTACAGCATCAAGTGGAGAAAGTCTGTCCATGGTGATGCCATCGCTGGCCTCCCGGCCAGCAATGTTGTCAGGGGCTGATGCCCTGTGTCCAGTGCAGCATCAGGTGATGGTGGTGAAGGTTGGTGATGTTGGTGTTGGGGATGATTGTGGAAGGATTCGGAGGACCAAGGTCTGATTGTTTCATTGGCTCCGATGTTGCTGGAATAGATGGCAGCTGCAGGTGAGATGACAGAAGCGATCTGTCATTGGTGAGAGAGGTTCTCCCAATGAGGTGGCACTGGACTTACAGTTGGATTTAAAAACTTGTAAGCTAAAGAAATCTGTATATGTATTAAAAATGCAGCAACCAACATTTTCTTTGATCTGAAACTCACCATGTGCAACATGGCATCCTTGACACCACTTCTGCAGCTGTCATCTTTTCACAAACATCAGACCAGACTCACAACACGTCACACTTACCTGGCGTGTTGTCCGGACGCCATAAAACCAGACCCAGAAGCTGGAAAATCGAAAAAGACCCTGAAAATTGCTCACAAAAACCTGTTAATAGGCAGTTAATTGCCTTTAATCTGTTTCCCACCGCTAGGTGTCGGGTCCATTCGCAAATCGGGGACCCGACACTTGGGAAGATTGTGTGGAGGCGGGATGACGGCGAGTTCGGAACCCGCCGTCAAGCAAAACGACTTTAACCGCTGACCCGCCTCCAAACCCGCCCTCTGTGTGCCGGCAAAATCACGGCCATTGTCAGAAGGGTGTGGGTTTAAGTCCCACTCCAGAGACATGAGCACAAAAATCTAGGCTGGCACTCGTGTAGTACTGAGGGAGTGAATGTTATCTGATGACTGCCCATGGGACCTTTTATGTCTACCTGAGAGAGAACCCCCTCAGTACTGCACTGTCGGAGGTGCCATCTTTCAGATGGGATGCTAAACTGAGACCCCATCTGCTCTCTCAGGTGGACGTAAAATACCCCATGGCACTATTTTGAAGAAGAGCAGGGGTGTTCTCCCCAGTGTCCTGGCCAATATTTATCCCTCAATCAACATCACTAAAAACAGATTATCTGGTCATTATCGCATTGCTGTTTGTGAGAGCTTGCTGTGGGCAAATTGGCTGCCACGTTTTCGACATTACAACAGTGACTATACTCCAAAAGTATTTCATTAGTTGTAAAGTAATTTGGGACATCCTGAGGTCATGCAAGGCACTATATAAATGCTTTCTCATATATTTATCTAGCTTCTATCTATACTGTTTGCCTCAGATACTCCTTGTGGTACACATTCTTACTGGTCTTTGGGCAAAGGAGTTTCTCCTGAATTCCCTATTGGATTTATCTTATACTTATGGACCCCTGGAGTGAGATTTTACATCAAACTCACGCTCAATTCACATTGCTCTGGGTACAAGGAACAAAAATAATAGAATAAGAAGGATATCGATGTGAGTCTCTTCGGCCCTGTTTCTTAAAAGGAAATTATGTATAGAACTAAGAGGGAAAGCATTGGGCAGACTGAAAATAGAAACACAGTAAGGAGTTAAAGAATGGACAGATATGTTTGTCAAGCAGTGAATAGGAAAGATTGAGGTGTGGGTGGCATTCGTAGGTGTGTCAAAGAAAACAAGATTAACACACCTCAGCAACGTAGTGAGATCATCGCTTCGGTTCAATTTAAGGTCTGTCGAGATGCTTAACTAGAAATGTAATCACATGAAGCTGCCCTGTTATTTTGGGAAGAGAAAGATTTTTTTTTCCACTTTTGGCACCTTTGAGTAAGACAAAGCCTTCCTGGGTCATGTTTAACAGAGCTTAGATCTGGAACGAATGTAGAGGCATTGGGGGGTGGGGGGGTGACTGTTGTCTGCTGACTGTCCCTATTTTCAGTGTGAATGGGATCGTGGATTTTTTCAATATCTACTGAGGTCTACGTGACTCAATTTTTGAGTAAGCCTCAAAATAGGTGATCAATGTTTCTACCCAAAACATATGGGCACTCAGTAAAATGTTTAAATATGGATCCTACGCCCAGAGGAACTGAGCTTTGAGTGTCGGAAAAAAATGGTCCATAAAGGAACCTCAGAAGGCTGCTCCAAAACTATTGTTTAATGGCCCAGAAATTCGGGTCCCAACGCGTGAGTACGGATGGAGTACTTATGCGTGGACCCGATGGAAGTGCCGGAATCTTGCATGCACTACGCATGCGCGGGAAACCGGCATTTCCGATCCTCTGAACCAAGGGGTTCAGAGGTCGAACGCGTGCGCGCAGGAGTCTGCGCGTGCGCGTTGAACTTCCTTTTTTTTTCCAGGTTTGCCCGTGCGTGAAGGCCTCCACCTTTTACACTTGAAAAAAGCAGACGTAAGGACTTAATTTTAAAAGGTAAGTGGTCTAATAATTAGAATTAGTATTTTTTTTCCACAGGTTTAATATTTTTAAAGACTTTTCAATAAGGTAAGTGTATTTTTAGCCCCGATTTTTTTATGAAATTATTTTTTTCAAAAATTTAATTTATTGTTTAAAACAGTTATTTAAAGTTATTTATAGTTCATTTACATAGTGTGATGTTTTTTTAAATTTTATTTCAAGTTTAAGTACTGTTTTGGGCGCCCGGAGTTTTCATGAGTTTGACAGTTCTTACTGTCAAACTCATGAATGAACTTTTGCATCCTCCGATTGGTTGCCCAGTGCTCACGTGATCCCAGCCGACGCATCGCACTAAGTACGCTGCTGGGTCACGCAAGCACAGCGCGCCGGGAGCGGGACCGGGCCACAGACAGGAAATCCACGCAGGCCCAGGCTTCAACGGCCGGCGCGTTAGGTAAGTGTAGGTCGGGGGCTTGCACCCGCGGGAAGCCCCCGACACAAATTTCTGGGCCATTATCTTTTTCCGATGATTTTTCTTGGTTCCACAACAATCTTCCCACCCACTGCCAGTCCTTCCATGTGGCCCCCCCCCACTTTACCCTGTAAGGACCCACCTTTGGCTTACCTCCGCAGAGGAGCTGCCGGATTTTCCATCCCACCCCCCCCCCCCCCCCCCCCGATCAGTGAGCAATCTATCCGTGCTCGTTCGGTCCTGGCAGCTCGCCAATATTATTTTAATGAGGCCCGGCCGCGAAACATGGTTCGGGCCTTCAGCAGGCTTTCACCATGCGAGCAGTGCAATCGCTCCGCCCACCGCCTGCCCAAAGAACGCGGGGAAATAAAAGTCCGTCTGCTAGAAAAAGAAAAAGAAAGACTTGCATTTGTATAGCGCCTTTCACGACCACCGGACGTCTCAAAGCGCTTTACAGCCAATGAAGTACTTTTTCTGATGTGTAGTCACTGTTGTAATGTAGGAAACGCGGCAGCCAATTTGCGCACAGCAAGTTCCCACAAACAGCAATGTGATAGTGACCAGATAATCTGTTTTTGTGATGTTGATTGAGGGATAAATATTGGCCCAGGACACCGGGGATAACTCCCCTGCTCTTCATCAAAATAGTGCATGGGATCTTTTACGTCCACCTGAGAGAGCAGACGGGGCCTCGGTTTAACGTCTCATCCAAAAGACGGCACCTCCGACAGTGCGGCACTCCCTCAGCACTAGCACTGGAGGGTCAGCCTAGCTTTATGTGCTCAAGTCCCTGGAGTGGAACTTAAACCCACAACCTTCTGACACAGAGACAAGTGTGCTACCCACTGAGCCACAGAACACCAAAGCAGCAAGCTACAAAACCTTAGTTATTGTGTGCAGTTTTGGGACGGATATAAAAGCAATCGATAAAAATTCTTAATGCAGAGGTTAGTTAGAATATTGAATTCTCTGTGACAAATCAATGTTGAAGCAGAATCTATACATTCTTTTATAAGAGAATTACATAGTTATTGAGGAATATCTAAGGGGATAGAGAGCGAGCAGGAGTGTGAGATTCGGCTGGGAGACTTGTGAAGAAAAATACCAATGCAGACTTGATGGGCTAAAAAGACATGTCTCTGCACTGTAATAGTCTATGATTCACTCTCCACCCCTCCCCAGGAGTTGACTTTCTGGGGTACGGTTCACCCTAGTGGCGTTCATGAGTGAACCTTGACAGTGAATATCAATAGTTACTTCACCCTGGGGGCATCACAGTTGAGCCCTATCCTTTCCCCACGTGTGCACTATGGGCAGGTGTCACTGGATAGTGACCAGGGGCAGGAACCCTGTCTGATTTTAGACCCTTCCCTAACCCCGACTCCAGTTGAGATTGCTAACTCTGGACAGATCGGAGGGTGGGTATAGGAGCTCCTTGGTTTAAAAAGTTCAGCACTTATCAACTGAGCCATCCTCTGCACTGCATGGACGTATTATTCAATGTAAAGTGTTCACATTATATGCAAAAGGCAGAGCAAATCCTGTATGACTTCTTTACATTTGCCTTTTTTTTTTTTAAAAGCTCTTAATCTTACAACCTTAAAAATAAAACTGTGCTAATCACATTGTGATAACATTGGTGTGTCTATTTTGGCAGCAGTTGCTGTATATCATGGTGCCTCGTCAGTGTTACTGGTGGTGCCCACTCACATTTCTTAGTTCAGCGGGTGACGAGCAGCAGGCAAAAAAGAAAATGGACTCCAGCCACAACAGTGCGAGGTGCAAGCGCGAAGGGGGATCCTGGCTGTGTTCAAATGCAGGGCTGCGCCTGAGAAAGGGTTAAAGGGGAAGGAAGAATGCACTTGTGTTATGAAGCATTCAAATGGAATTCTGCGCCGAGCCATTTTCCAGAAAATGAACCGTCAGCTTTACATACAAACTGCTTGCGGAACTGTGCTGCTGCAATTTTATTTCTCTATGATTGTCCTTCTTTGAAGTACGATTGTTTTGGCTCAGCCTCACTGTCCAGTGTCCCCAGCTTTAAATGGAAGTGCGTCGTTCCCACGATCCCCTGTATTATGCGTCCGCAGCTCTCCAATTGAGGAATGATGTCATCATACCACTGTGAGAAAGTCCATTGTTCGGGCTGAAATGAAGAAATCTTCATTGATGCATTGAGGAGTCAAGCCCGGGAAATAAAGGAAGAAAAAATAGTACAGGATTTGTTTTCAATCTGTCATTTTAACTCAGGGATTACAATGGACTACATGTAATTGTGGCTGGCACGTTGCCAGGGGGGACAGTTTAGGCCGACGTACCAGTTTCCAGGTCACTGTTCCCTGTTGTCAGGTCTGTGCGGCATGGCTATAGGCTGAGTCTTTTATATCTCTTTAGGCCATGATTACTTGATTTCCACTCAAACGAAGAGATGTATGGACCCTACGAGCTTTCTTGTCAGACTTTTTTTTAAACTTGCGAATTTTATGCTCAAAGAGAGGTATATTAATGGAGCACTCTTCAATTTCAGGCAACTGGTGTCAGCAAAGGATAATCCTAGGTCCTGTACAGCAGTATTTAGGTAATAGAGTAAAGCTTCCTCTGCCCTACTCCAACAATGTGCCTAAGCTCCAACATCAGAAACACACTTCCGACTGCACCAGTCTTCCTGTGGCCTGTTTGAATGAATCTGCCAATTAATGCCAAACTAGAATCATAGAATCTTATCGCACAGAAGGAGGCCATTTGGCCCATCGTGCCTGTGGCCAGCTCTTTGAAAGAGATTTCCAATTAGTCCCACTCCCCCGCTCTTTCCCCACTGCCCTCAAAAGTTTTACCTTTCAAGGATGTATCCAGTTTCCTTTTGAAAGTTATTATTGAATCTGCTTCCACCATCCTTTCAGGCACTGCATTCCAGCTTGCTGTTTACATAAATTTCTCTTCATCTTCTCTCTTCTGCTCTTGCGAATTATCTTAAATCTGTATCCTCTGGGTACTGACCCTCCAGCCAGTGGAAACAGTTTCTCTCTATTCACCCTACACGTGAAAGGACATTGTGCTAATCCATTGCAGAAGCACCCAGTCCCCTAGCCATTTCTATCTGTCCCTAAGTATAGTTAAAAATGAGCTTAGGCCATTTTTTCCAGGTAAGTTAGAGCACATTCCAGCTGTGACTATATCCGCTGCCTCAAGAATGGGATCAAAATCTCAGAGAGAAGAGAAGAAACCTCCATGCCACCAATGTAGGCATAGTTTCAAGGTAAGGGGCAGGAGGTTTAGAGGGGAATTGAGGAAAAACTTTTTCACCCAGAGGGTGGTTGGAATCTGGAACTCACTGCCTGAAAGGGTGGTAGAGGCAGGAACCCTCACAACATTCAAAAAGCATTTAGATGAGCACTTGAAACGCCATAGCATACAAGACTACGGACCAAGTGCTGGAAAATGGGATTAGAATAGACAGGGCTTTATGGCTGGCGCGGACACGATGGGCCGAAGGGCCTCTTTCTATGCTCTATAACTCTCTGCCTCTAGGCGAGATCCCATTCTCACCTAGGGTTCGATCCAGCTCTCTCTCAGGCTAACTCCACATATCTTCAAGATGAGTTTTGCTGAGGCTTTGTTGGTTAGGAAGAAGATTTGTGGACCGTGAATGAATGTATTACTCTGGCCTAGTTCATTTAGGCAGTTAGGAAATATTTAATTTGCAGGTACTCAAAGGTCTCAACTTGAAAGAGATGGACCTCATCTTGAAAAGCCCTGGAGGATTTGATAGCTCCATTGTCAGGGAGTTACAAGAGGCGTGCAATGCCATGGTTTCAAGCCCCACCATCTCCTCTAGAAAAAGCCAACTATCAAAGCCCTACTTGCTCAAGCAAAACACCAGGCACTGTCTCAGCAAGTGAGCACAGCAACACACAATAGCACCACAGCTATCAGCTGGAGTCAGTTCCCTGGCCATCCTCAACACAAGCCACTCAACAAAACCTACTCATCACCACAGTTTGCCATGAGTACCATGCCTTATACATTGCATGCTACAAATGTAATATAACTGAAGAAAAATGGCAATAAAAATTACTTTGATAATGAGCGAGAAACTACCCAAGAGGTTCCTCAGAAAAATAAATCGCATTTCACTTCTAGATCCTGAGTTCAATTGCAGCCCAGACTGGTAGCATGGCAGTCTCTGTTCTATATGGGCTGTAAGCGTCTTCAATGCAATGGGTGTAAGCAGTATTAATCCAATTCCTAGTAGCTGAGTGCCTACTGCACACAACCACCTTGTAATTTGGCAGGTTAGGCAATCTCACTCAGCGACAACAGGGTTAGTGGCGTGGGAAATTGAAAAATGTCACAGTAGGAGGCTGCTCTTGGGACTGGGGTTAAGGCACATTACTAAGGCAAAATAGAAGGGGCTTTATTCTGCATCTAACTTGTGCTATACCTGACCTGGGCGTACTTGAAGGGACAGTGTAGTGGGAGCATCTAATCATGTTGGACCTGATCTGGAAGTGGTTGCCTGATACAGAAAATGTCCCATTCCTCAGCACAGTACGGACATCCTTTACGTTGATGAACACAACAGTCAAAGTAAAAGTAAATAGGCACACGATGGTGGGATTAAAATTAATTTCTTATTACATTAGTCCCTCTTTTTAGTCATCAAAATAGCCAAAGAAGGAACCTCATCTTTTTTTCCAATGATAAAGACTTAGAAACAGTGAAACATCCTCACACAGTAAGAGAGCCCACATACAACAGGACTACATTGCATTGAATCTAAGGAGGAATTAATAAAATTGTTTTTGGCACAAGTTCCACAAGATTTTATTGAAACTTGAAGGAATCTGGGAGTGATTTAGAGAGCCTGAGTTTCTTCACATATTTCACCATTGACACAGAGAACCCACAAAAGCGTCTGCCTAATTGAACAATACGGGAGGGAGGAGCAGTAAAATCTATAGAGCAAGGAATAGGTTGCCAGTAAAAATGTGCAACTCCAATAAAACTGTCACATTTAGGGATTGTGAGCAGGCTTTCTTCTGTATAGTTTGTCACTGTGTAATGTAAATCTTTTTATTTTTATTATAAAAAAGAAGGGGCATTTACAGAAAGAAATAATGATTTGGAATTGATTCCCGCTGCATTGCACCCTGGAGTTCTTCGCCTGGCTGGGAACGTTGTTCAATGTTGGTTGTCCTTTTCTTTTAAGTATTGCAGCTGAGGGCACTTGAGTAGATACCTGATTAGTGCCTATTCTGGTGATGCTGAGTTTAAAGAAGAGACGAGCAAGATTATGACAGGATAAGTGGCAAGAGGAGGCGATTTACTGAAAATTGCACTGCACGTGTGGCACTTCTGTCATGCGTTTATTCACGGTAGTTTATTTTTCCCAGAAGCTCCTGAATCACTGACTGATGAGGGATGGCTACCTGACAATTAGATCGCCTCAGAATCTATAGCATTGCAACACAGCTCCCCCCACCCACCTCACCTGGAATAATAGATGCAGTTTGGGTGTCCCACTTTAGGAAGGATACACAGGTCTTGGAGAAAGCCCTGTGACGATTCACCAGGATGATACCTTGAGGTGAAGGGACTGAGCAGCAATTAAAGACTGGGCAAACTTGGGTTACATTCCTTGGAGATGAGGAGGTTTAAAGGTGATCTGATGGAGGTACTTAAAATAATGAAGGGTATTTAGGAAATGACTTCCCTCTAGCTGAGGCAATCAAGAATAAGGGGACAATCTTAAAATTTAAACAAAGCCGGTTAAGGCAAATCCAGAAAAGATTTATTCACACAAACGTTTGTGAGAATGTGACATAGACTGCTTCAGAAGGCCATAAATGCAAAGCCATTTGAGATCTTTAAAAGGGATGCAGATACTTACTTGGAAAGTAAGAGTATTAAGGGATTTGAAAAACTAGGATTAAAAAGTTAGAGTTGTAATGACTAACAAAATGGCAGAGCAGGCTTGACGGGCTGAATGGTCTCCTATTCCTATGTTCCCTCATTATACTCACTCAGACCCTTGACAATTCAGAATTCTGGCAAGTCCCCATTTATCTTTTATGTTTTTACCCCCTGCTCTTTTTCTGCTTCCCCCCCACATGAGAATCGTGGTGAAATGAAATGACAGATGGAATGAAAACTATTTGATGGATGCCACAGTGCACTCGAACTGTTCCCATTCACCTTTGGCCCTGGGGTGAAAGTCCAGTCTATACAGGCAGCTAATAAGTGAAATCAGTTTGGACTGTCTCAGTCTAGCTCTAATGACATCAGCCCTCCGCACAAAGCTGCCCTCGCAATACACAATTCATAATTGGCACAAAAACCCACAATACATTTGCTGTGATACTGATGGCCAGGACTAAAGAGCATTCAGCAGACAAGGAATGACAGGAGGGCTCAATTCCAACAATTTTAATAACAAATGTCTAACGTTTGCTTTCTTCCAGAACAACAGCGCTCTTCTGTACTGGCATTAGGAAGAGGTCAACTCCAACTTAAATCAACAAGGTCATATTTGGATAAACAAAGCACTTAATGGACAACTCAAACCCAGTTAACTTCATAAACTGAATTGAT
Organism: Somniosus microcephalus; assembly: GCF_052327205.1. Classification (NCBI taxonomy): domain Eukaryota; kingdom Metazoa; phylum Chordata; class Chondrichthyes; order Squaliformes; family Somniosidae; genus Somniosus; species Somniosus microcephalus. The sequence goes on from NC_141013.1 coordinate 14,060,966, forward strand.
GTTAATTTGCCATATTTTTCATGCAGTCTCTTTCCTATTATTGAGAGGCCAGTGCATGACACCATCAATATTGAAAGGGAACAGGACTAATGCAGGAGGAGGGGAATCATATAGTGGGTTAATGACACTAAGCTTGGGTTTTTAAAGCTTATAAATTTTGGAAGGAATGGAAGATTGAGAGAAATGAGATGTTTCACAGTTCTGAAGTCCTGGGGAACAATGGGGGCCTAAATTTGTTAGCACCCCAAACCGGGCACGTTTCCGGCAGCACGCAGCTTGCCTATTGGGACCCAACTAATTTCGGCTGGTGCCAGGGCCCACAGGTAAGTCCGGGCAGTGGCCAGCAGTTGTTGTATGGAGGCAGGTAAAGCACTCATGCTTCTTCTGACTCCACAAAAAAAGTTTCGCAAAGTTTTGGGGGCCTTTTTTTGAGCGGCCTCTGATGGTCCCTTTAAGGACCACTGGTTAGGCAGCTCAAGACCCGACAATACTAGTCGAAGCTTGAGCATCGCAGGCTCCAACTAGTCTTAGCAAATTTAGGAGCCCGAGTCTGAAATGGGTGCAGGAGCCTCATTTCTCTATTGAAATGAGGCCTTTGCTCATTTCGGGCGGCCAGCAGGACTGTGCAAGATGGGAGTGTGCAAGAAGCTTGGAATGACCTTTGACTACAACATTGATGGATATTGACAACAGACACAATTTTATTGGATGCCATAGACAATTTAAATCACAAATCAAACAAAGCACTGTCGTTCCATTGAAAATCAATAGGGAGAATTGGGGTAGAGATTCAAGACTGGTGTTCAGTTATCAGTCAATGTTTCTGGCTGGTCGACAATCTTCCAGACAGAATTTTCCCACATTCCGGTTTCAAACTTGTTTCAGCCCTGTCTCAGTTTGGTAATCTTCCTTTCTTGTGACTGTAAACAAGAGGAATATAAAAGTTAGTATCTTTGGCATCCCGTGAATGTTTTCCTTGCAACTCCAAAAAGTCAAATGATAGGAATTGCACAATTTAAGGTGATTGGCAAAAGAACCAAAGGCGATATGAGGGAAAGCTTTCTTATGCAACAAGTGGTTAGGATTTGGAATGCGCTGTCTGATAGGGTGGTGGATACAGATTCAATAGTAGCCTTCAAAAGGGAATTGGATAAATACTTGAAGGAGAAAAAATTGCAGGGATATGGGGAAAGAGCGGGGGAGTGGGATTAACTGGATTGCTCTTCGAAAGAGCCGGCGCAGACTCGATGGGCCAAATGGCCTCCTTCTGTGCTGTATCATTTTATGATTCCAATTCAGCTATGTTAATTAGCCTTAGATAGTGGCAGCTAATTTGTTAATAATGTGTAAATAGATTTTAAACTGCTGGAAAGAGGTAGAAAGTGTTGGACAGTGAACAAAGACCATTTCAGTCAGTCTGTTAAAAGGCTTTAGAAAGATATAAGGTGAGTAAAACTGTGCTGTCACTGATGAGAGGAGTGAAACAGGATAGTGAGAGGATTCTACTGATTGAGGAGTTTAAGAGAACGCCTGTAGAATGACACGATCCTCACTTTCCTCTCTTGTGCAGCAGATGGCACACTAAGTGTAAAAGAGCAGCACTAACTGTACTGTGCAGCAGGCAGCACGAGGCGCCTTGCAGCTCGATCAGTGCTGGAGCTGAGGGCACAGCTTTCTGTGTATCCTCCTAACACATAACCAGCGGTTCCCAGTTCTGTCGATGGCACATAAGTAAGCGATGTTACTGCAAGAATTGATGCCTGGCCTGTACTGATTTTAACTCGGCCATCAGTACATGTGCTACCATTGGCCTCAGTTAGGAAGGCGAGAAAGAAAAATCAGACAAGGTTCCTGCTCCTGATCATGGTTCAGTGGCCTCTGTAGAGAAGTGTGTCTGCGTGGTCATCAAGTGAGAACAGGACCAGGCTCAGGTGGCACCTTGAATAACCTGCTGACACTCACTATCTAGGAAGAATGGTCACTTGGGCAAGGTACTGAATGGTGGCCAGCATGCATGCTATCAGGAGAGGAAGAAAGATAGCTGGGGTGGGGTGGGGGAGTTTGAAATAAAAGCCTGATATAAAAAATGATACATATCTGCGGAGCAGTTAATGTGCACCATGAGACTTTAGGACAAGGGCTATTAAAAAAAATATCTTAGTCGCAGGCTGCTGCATTACGCGCGCTGCAGAGTCGCAGGCTGCTGCATTGCACGCGCTACAGTCGCAGGCTGTTGCATTACACATGCTGCAGAGTCGCAGGCTGCTGCATTGCACGCGCTACAGTTGCAGACTGCTGCATTACATGCACTGCAGAGTCGCAGACTGCTGCATTACACACACTGCAGAGTCGCAGACTGCTGCATTACACACGCTGCAGAGTCGCAGACTGCTGCATTACACACGCTGCAGAGTCGCAGACTGCTGCATTACACACACTGCAGAGTCGCAGACTGCTGCATTACATGCACTGCAGTCACAGGCTGCTACATTACATGCGCTGCAGTCACAGGCTGCTGCATTACACGCACTGCAGAGTCGCAGACTGCTGCATTACACACACTGCAGAGTCGCAGACTGCTGCATTACACATGCTGCAGAGTCGCAGACTGCTGCATTACACACGCTGCAGAGTCGCAGACTGCTGCATTACATGCACTGCAGTCACAGGCTGCTACATTACATGCGCTGCAGTCACAGGCTGCTGCATTACACGCACTGCAAAGTCACAGGCTTCTACACCGATCATTTTTAAAAATATTAGCGCTGGGATTGTTCTATTGAGTTCTCCCACTAGTGGCATAAACAGGGTTTTCGCCAATCTTCCACCAAAGTTACAGTCATTGATCACGAGAACCCCCCCCCCCCCCACCAAGGAAATTTCCAACATAGGTATTTATTTCTACTTTCCCCCCAATTTTCTCCTCTGAAGACTCTTGCTGGGGTACGGTCCCACAGGTACCTTGCTCAAGAGGCCATTCTTCACATGCAAGCATAGACAGTGAGTGTTCACAGGCTCTTTTGAGCTTGGGGTGGGGGTGTGGAGGGGTCAGGACTCCTCAGCCAGGTTTGATCCTCTCATCTTATCCACACACGCACACATTCCAGCTGGACTCACTAGTTAGCAAACAGGAGTGGGAAGCACGGACGATTTTTCCTTTCCCTAACCTGGAGGAACTGAAGCCAGATCTAGCATTCCCACCTCCAGCTGAGAGAAGAGCCCTGGTTTTAAGCTAACACCCCCTCCCCTGGCGAGAACAGGGCGGGTTTGGGTTGGATGCCCAGCTTACACCCAATTTCCAGGTGTGGTGCAAATCAGGTGTCTGGATGGAACCCGCCCCATTGCTGGCAGGGTCGTTAGGTTAAAATGATCCCCAATGGAATTTCATGTTTTGCAGGAGACGCTTACACAGCCTTTAGACCCTCTCATGGAAAATCTTTCGGGAGACCCCTGCCCACAACATGCATGAAATGCTTTGTTATCTGCCACCACCCCCGCCCCCAGACACTGCAATTTAAATCAAAATCTAGGGTATGGACAACAGCAAGACTCATCTACTTTTAGCTTCTTTTGCATTTATATAGCACCTTTTGTGGTGTATGTAACCGTTCCACCTTTAAGAGAACTATTTTAAGAGATGCACTACTTTATCTTGGCTGCTGTATACTGTAATACCGGTGGTGACCACACCGGTATATAAGTGCTGTGTAATGATTTATTGGGCAGTTCAGCCTGACCTCCGACTAGTAAAGACCTGTTGAATTTACTCTTGTGGTCTGTGTGCAGTGATTCTTATTAACAATAACTAGAACACACAGACTTAACAGTGGCGACAATGACGATCTTACCCTGCGGCAGAGATATATCCAAGGCAGTTTAACGGGCGTCGAGAAGAGGCATCCGCCCTCATCATCCTGCTGAGAAAAGACTCGGGTCTGAAGAGCAAGGAAGAATCCTGACACGAAGCCTTCCATCAGCAACAGGCAGTGATCATCCCTTCTATCACGGTGGTGGGTAAGCCGATCAGCGACGAGCAGCAAGTCGGCCACGTTGGCTGTGAAGTAGGGGAGGGAAAAACGGAGGATATAAGGGCGGAGAACTCGACCACGGCCGGGGAAAAGAGCCGGACAGAAGTCGGGGCCAGAGGCGCTGAGACTGGGGCAGCGTAAGGCACGGGAGCCGCGGTGAATGCAAACGCAGCCGGTGTAAAAGACCGGGCTGCAAGCGGGCTGGGAGATGCAACAGCGTCGAGAGAGAGCTCGACCATGACCGGGGAAAAAGGCCGGGCAGCTACCGAGGCCGCGAGGCGCGGGATAAAAAAAAAATTTTAAAACGCGGAGAACTCAGCCGCAGCCGGGGGAAAGGACCGGACTGCAAGAGGGGCTGGGAGGCACGATTTGAGAACCGCTGGGGAGGGCGAACGCAGCAATACGGCAATCGCCATTACAGCCAGCGGGGGAGAAAGGCAAACGCGGGAAGCCGCCATTTTCGTAGGCGGGGGAAGAAGACAAGCGCGGGAAACCGCCATTTTGAAAAAAAAAAAATTCTTTTTGTTTCTCAAGAAGATTGCGAGGATGCCTAAGCGTGGTAACATCAACGATTTCGATCCCGATGTTGAAGATTGGGCCACGTATGTAGAACGCATAGAGATTTATTGTAAGGCAAATAAAATATCAGAGGAAGATAAAGCACTAACCTTACTAAACTCAATGGGTGCGAAGACATATGGGCTATTGAAGCATCTTCTATCACCAGCTAAACCGGCGGATCAGGCTTTCGCTAATATTGTTGCTGTCCTGAGAAATTATTTGAACCCCACACCGCTGATGTTAGCGGAACGATTTAAATTTTATGCGAGAACGCAACTGAAAGAGGAAAGCAACGCGGAGTATTTAATTGAACTGCGTAAGCTAGCGAAATACTGTCAGTTTGGGGAAAGACTGACAGAGGCACTGAGAGACAAATTCGTGTGTGGATTGTCGAAAGAAGGAACACAAAAGCGGCTGCTTGAAGAGAATGATCTTACACTTGATAAGGCTGTCACTATTGCAGCATCGCACGAAGCTGCAGCGAGAGGCACTGCGGAAATGCAGCTGAAGGCAGCGGTACTCAGCGTAGATCAAATGGCTTTGGGTACAGCGAAATGTTATCGTTGTGGAAAGACAACACACGATCAGAACCAATGCTGGTTTAAAAATCAGGAATGTAGAAAATGTGGCAAGCTTGGTCACATAGCTAAAGTATGCCGGTTAGGAAAGAAGACCAGCAACAAAAAGTCACCGCAGGAAAAGTGCAGAAAGGTACATAAGGTGGCTGAGAAGAGTTCGGATGAACAGAATTCGGATTCAGACTCCAACAGCAAGGAACTGGGTAGTCTGAGAATTCACAATGTGAGTAAGGAAGCTGACCTACAAACTATCTGGGTCACACTTCAGATAGCAGGAGTCCAAGTGAAGATGGAATTGAACACCGGATCGGCGTTGACGGTCATGAATAAGCAAGATTACAAAAGGTTATTCACACATATTCCCCTATGGGATACGGAGATAGTATTGCAGACATACACGGGGCAAAGAGTATACCCCATCGGAAAGATAAAAGTCAAGGTGGTACACAAGGGCAAAGAACACCAAGGAATGGACTTATATGTACTACCTGAGGGAGGTCCACCACTTCTGAGACGGGAGTGGATCAGGAAAATAAATATGGACTGGCACTCCCTAAAAGCAATAACGGTAGATTCCGGAAAAAAAAAAGATGTCAAACCTGAACGATTGTCCAGAATATTGGATGAGGTTAAAGAGGTGTTCCAACAGGGACTGGGAACACTGAGAGGAATTACGGCAAAAATCAAGATTGCAGAACATGCAAACCCCAAATTTTTCAAAGCCAGACCGGTACCTTATGCGATACGACCTGCTGTGGAAGCTGAGCTGGAAGGGCTAGAACGTTCAGGAGTACTGTCTAAGGTGGACTGGAGTGAGTGGGCCACGCCCATTGTTCCCGTCATGAAGCGTTCATCGAGTAACAAGCCAGGGGAACCGGGGAAGGTCCGCATCTGTGGAGACTTCAAGATCACGGTTAATCCAGTGTTTCACACAGTGCAATATCCGCTTCCGCGGATTGAGGATATCTTTGCTTCATTGTCTGGCGGGAAACACTTCACCAAGATAGACCTGGCGCAAGCGTACTTACAGATGGAAGTTGAGGAAGAGTCGCGCCAGTATCTCACAATCAACACGCACAGAGGCTTGTATCGATATAATAGACTGGTTTTTGGAGTGGCTTCGGCTCCAGCAATTTGGCAGAGGGCCATGGAGCAGGTATTACAGGGAATTCCAAGCACTCAATGTTACTTGGACGATATCCTGATTACAGGAGATGACGATGAGGAACACCTTGCAAATTTGAAACTGGTGCTCACCAGATTGAAGGAATATGGACTTCGAGTTAATCGCCAGAAATGTGAGTTCTTTCAGAAACGGATCTCGTACTGTGGTCATGTCATTGACCAGGAGGGGCTGCACAAGTCACCTGACAAGATCGAAGCTGTTGTGAAGGCTCCCGCTCCGGAAAATGTATCCCAGTTGAGGTCGTTCCTAGGGTTGATTAACTATTACCATAAGTTTCTGCCAAATCTATCCACGGTGCTGCACCCGCTGAACGCTCTTTTGCAGAAAGAAGTACCATGGAAGTGGAGCGAGGACTGTAAGAAGGCCTTTTGCAAAAGCAAGGCATTGATCACCTCAGAGGAAGTGTTGGCTCACTTCAACCCAACACTACCTATTCGTTTAGCTTGTGATGCTTCTCCTTATGGTATTGGAGCAGTACTCTCACACAAGTTGCCAAATGGCTTGGAAAGGCCAGTCGCATTTGCATCCAGATCATTGACCTCTGCTGAGCGCAACTATGCTCAGATAGATAGGGAGGCTCTCAGCCTTGTGTGGGGAGTAAAGAAGTTTAATCATTACCTGCAGGGCCAGAAGTTTACACTGCTGACAGACCACCAGCCGTTGGTATCCATTTTTAACCCTATGAAGGGTGTTTCGGTGATGACAGCACAGAGGCTCCAGAGATGGTCCCTTTTCCTAGGGGCACATCAATATCAGATAGAATTCAAAGGTACAAAGCAGCATGGTAATGCTGATGGGCTGTCGCGCCTGCCACTACCTACTGAGGAGGAGGCACCGACGGTTGACCCGGTGGAGTTATTTCACTCGACCATCATCGAATGTTTACCTGTCACCAATGCAAATATTGAAAGGGAGACTAGGAATGACCCGACACTGTCCCGGGTCTACGAATTGACAGTAAAGGGATGGCCAGCCCATGGTGATCCACTGTTACCGGCATTCTCAGCAAGACGAGAACAGCTGTCCATCTGTCAGGGAACATTGATGTATGGAACAAGGGTGATTATCCCTCCTAAGTTAAGAGAGAGAGTTCTAAAAGAACTACATGAAGGTCATCTGGGGGGAGTCAAGGTGAAAAGCCTTGCTAGGGCTTATGTGTGGTGGCCGGGTATCGACCAACAGATAGAGGATCTGACGAAAAGCTGCTCAGGGTGCCAAAAAGTCCAAAATGCACCTCCAATTGCACCGCTGCATCCATGGGAATGGCCTTCAACCCCATGGCAACGTGTACATATTGACTTTGCTGGTCCGTTCATGGATTCCATGTTTTTAATTGCGGTGGACGCACATTCTAAATGGCCAGAAGTGATTAAAATGACTACCACTACCTCGGAGAAGACGATCGCGGTGCTAAGAACGATATTTGCAAGAAATGGATTGCCAGAGCAAATATGTTCAGACAACGGACCACAGTTCGTGTCAGAGGAATTCCAGAAATTCCTGAAGAAGAATGGGGTGAAACATTATACCTCTGCCCCATATCATCCAGCTACGAATGGGCTGGCCGAGAGGTTTGTACAGACGTTCAAAAAGGCAATAAAGGCCATGAGCGAAGATCAGATTCCACTGCAACACAAGGTGGACAATTTCCTACTGGCATATCGAAACGCCACCCATGCAACAACAAACCAAAGTCCTGCCATGATGTTCTATAACAGGAGGTTGTGGTCCAGGTTGGACTTGTTAAAACCAAATGTGCGGAGGGAAGTCGAAAACAAACAGTTCCAGCATATCAATAACAAGCCCACTCGGAGTTTTGAAATAGGACAACCGGTGTTAGCCAGGGACTATAAAAACGAGAAATGGCAATCTGGAACAATTCGGGCCAGACAAGGACCCCTGATGTACACGGTAGATGTTGGTGAAAATGTAATGCGACGTCATGCTGACCAACTGGTGGGATCGAGAACAAGGGTCGAGCCCATGGTTACGACAGAGACAACCGTGGAGGAAGTTAGTGAACCTGAAGCATCTACCTCAGAAGTGAATATACCTGATGATGATGTCCTATCCATAGGGGATCAACTAGATGAGTCACCCCAGCAACGAGAACCAGAGACCCCTGAAAGGCGTTATCCGTCTCGGATCAGGAGGCCTCCTCAGAGACTGAATCTGTGAACTGTTTTTACATGAAGTTGTGTATATATGTTATTATGTTATGTTTAATGGGGAATATATACTGTTAAGCTAAAAAGGGAGGATTGTGGTGTGTGTAACCGTTCCACCTTTAAGAGAACTATTTTAAGAGATGCACTACTTTATCTTGGCTGCTGTATACTGTAATACCGGTGGTGACCACACCGGTATATAAGTGCTGTGTAATGATTTATTGGGCAGTTCAGCCTGACCTCCGACTAGTAAAGACCTGTTGAATTTACTCTTGTGGTCTGTGTGCAGTGATCCTTATTAACAATAACTAGAACACACAGACTTAACACCTTTCATGACCACCAGACGTCCCAAAGCGCTTTACAGCCAATTAAGCACTTTTGGAGTGTAGTCACTGATGTAAAGTAGGAAACGCAGCAGCCAATTTGTGCACAGCAAGCTCCCACAAACAGCAATGTGATAATGACCAGATCATCTGTTTTTGTTATGTTGATTGAGGGATAAATACTGGCCCCAGGACACTGGGGATAACTCCCCCTGCTCTTCGTCAAAATAGTGCCATGGGATCTTTTACGTCCACCTGAGAGAGCAGACGGAGCCTCGGCTTAACATCCCATCCGAAAGACGGCACACTCTGACAGTGCAGCACTCCCTCAGCACAGCATTGGAGTGTCAGCCTATCTTTATGTGCTCAAGTCCCTGGAGTGGGATTTGAACCCACAACCTTCTGACTCAGAGGCGAGGGTGCTACCCACTGAGCCACAGCTGACACAATGGAAATATTTATATCGATTCCAAATTTTCAGCTGCATCTGAGGAATAATAATCACAGGCATTTCCCGGGACACAAAGAACAGAGCTATGCTGGGCCTTGTGAGATAAAATGCCCCAAAGGAGCCGAGAATCGGGTGGGGTGTAAATTGGGCACTCGGCCTGAACACACATCGTTTTTGCCGGGGGCGTTAGGTTAAAATCGGGGCCAGAATGGAAGAAAGGATTTGTAGAAATAACAACAGAAAATGCTGGAAAAACTCAGCAGGCCAGGCAACATCCGCGGAGGGAAAACAGAGTCAATGTTTCGGGTAAACCCTTTGTCAAGACTGAAGAAGCACAGGAAATGAAATAGATTAAAAGGCCAGTATGGAGGCTGGGAGAGAACAAAAGAGAATTTGTAGATAGCAAAATACTGCGGATGCTGGAAATCCGAAATAACAACAGAAAATGCTGGAAAAACTCAGCAGGCCAGGCAACATCCGTGGAGAGAAAATAGAGTCAACGTTGCGAGTCAAACTCTTTGTCAAGAATTTGTAGATATTGGATTCAGTTGACAGGGACAAGTTCAATGGTGTTAGATGTGGGGGAGCTGGGCTTTAAGTTCGAGTTACTTAACAGCATCATACACTTATCACCTGAGTGAGAAAAAAATGGTATCCTGCAATTGGAATTTCATTGGTGCGCAATGAGGGGTGAAGAATTTCGGATCTGTGGTGCTGAGTAAATAATTATACAAATGTCCGCCATCTATTTACGGAAGGAGAAAAAAAGAGAGAAGTTAGGTAAATAAATGAATCTCCCCTGTAATGTGTGGGTCATTGTGGAGAATCCAGCTCATTGCAGCCGTGTGCTGGCTGCATTCCAGGAGAGAACAAAAAGGGAGCGATTCAGAAACGCGGGTGAAATCGGAGTTCGGTTCTAATTCATGATTCGAGTCATCGATGGTGATTGTGCGTCATCTTGTTTATAAACTCTGGGTCGGGTGGGGGAGGTTTCCCATGGGCTGGCGGGGGAAGAGATTCTAACGCAGCAGCTTTCTTGTTTTGTTGGCTGCTTTGCTAATGAGTGATGATGAGACCTTCCGAAGTAACTAACGTTTATTGCAAAAATCGAAGACGGCAAAACAATGAAGCAGAAAAAAAAAAGCGCTTTCAAATCGTCAGGCACTGGATGGCAGCGGCCATTTCTAGGAGGCCTATTGAGGCTCTCGATTCCCACCCACCCACCCCGACCCGACATTGGCTGTGCCTACGTGACTGGTCTACACCATAAATAACCGGGCTATTATTCTGGGCACCAACTTGCAGCGATTTCAGACGCTGTCTCCTTCCCCACATTGTACTTAGTCAATTTTTTACATTCAGCACAAACCAGAAGCCGCGGTACTGCTCAAGCAGAGTTTGAAGAGCATCCTGCACTTAAAGAGACATATTCTTTTAGAACTTGTTAACTGGATTGTCCTGGCATGTAAAATATCACCTGTCTTCTTTCATTTATTAAACGTTCCCCAGTAAGCAGCAACGGAGCCCAGGCATCCTTGGTTAACTTAGCAACATTCTAAACGCAAGTATAAAACCACATTTGTGATTCCATTACAAATAGTCCGTAGAGGAAGGTTTGTCTTAAAGGGGCACAGCCTTCTTGCAAAAGAAAAAGTATCAGACAACAAAAGGAAGATTTACAATGGAGGACGTGATGTAAATTGTGTTGAAATTCAGCACTTGTGCAAGACATTCCACACCAGTGAAAATGAAAAGCACCGGTTTAAGACAAGGTCAAAAAATAGCAGCACACCACTGACATCTCAAACAATCAGGATAACAGTGTGGGAACAGGTCCCCCAGGCACAGCGCTCACTGCAGTCTCGGATCGCTCTTACTGCGTTTAAAGTTAAGACTCATCGCACTGTCTCCTACTCTCGCTCGTTCTTTCCCAGGGCCTCAAGACTGTGGAATTTCTCCCTTCCCTGTCCTCCCTTCCCCCTGTAATCTGCAAGCTTTTAAAACACCAGTGTAGCCTCAACTAATCGCTACTTCCTGATTTACCTCACCTTTCCGTCTACTCTTCTCAACCGCCGTGGCGTCCTGCGCTGTGAGGCTTTCCGCTTCACCTGGGGAAAACGACCATCGAAACCCAGCAAATCGTTTCAAATAAACCTTTACGTTTTAAAATTAATTAAGGGAACGTGGGGCTGGTCATCCTCTTTTCAGGTTTCCTACATAATCCATGCTAGACAGAGACAACTGCTGCAGAGTGTGACTACACAACAACAATGACCTCAAGTCGAAAGAGATTTCCTTTGAGACATCCTGAACAAGGTGCTTTATAAATGCAAGTTCATTCCTTCCGTCTTACCCCCCGCACAATATTAATACGTTTATTTTTCAGGTACATTGAAATAAAAATGAAGTTGGAAATGCTGTCCATACCGGCCACCCTCCAGTACCTCCTCTAAGTGGGCATTCTTCATGGGCAAGCCTACACAGTGTGTTGGCAGGTGATTCAACCATCACGGCGCATCAGTTGAACCACTCCTGTCCTCATCTGGCACACAGACTGACACAGACACACACAGATGCACACACACACAGACACAGACACACACACATAGACATACACACACAGACACAGACACACACACAGACACACACACACAGACACGCAGATACAGATACAGACACAGACAGGCACACACAGACACACACACACATAGATACAGACACACACAGACACAGACAGACACACACAGACACAGACACACGCAGATGCACACACACGCAGACACACACACAGACATACACACACAGACGCGCAGACACAGACACACACACACAGACATACACACACACACACACACAGACGCGCACACACAAACACAGACACACACACTCAAACGATCCAGCAGAAGCCACTGAGGAGCAGGAAGCCTGGCTGATTTTACCCTTCTCTAGTCCTGGGCACTGAGGCCAATTCTAGCATCCCGACCACCATCTGAAATGAGCTAACACAGCTCAGGTCAGGGATCAAACCAGAGACCTTTTGGTGTGCTGGTGTCTAATGCACCAGGATGAGTTTGAGATTGCTCTGAACAGACTGTAAGTAGTGGGGAGTGAGCTGTTAGAAGTAATATTTGAAATGAACAAGGATTAATATTTGCAGAGTGAGATAGATATGATTCTTATGTGGGCATTGAGGGATGAAATGGAGAACGGAAGGTTTCAGACACTCGTGTCCTTATTCTATCCTCAGGAGACCAGATATTTGTAAAAAAAAATGATGGGGAGCATCTGAGCTTTTAATAATCATTTTTTTTTAAATTACAACAATGGTAGTTGGTCAATCATCGGCCTGTGCTGTGTGAGCTGACCTCAGCCTGGACAGGACTTGGGGAGTTACAATTTGCCTCAGCACCCCTGGACAAGGGAGGGGGAGAATACAAAAATTCAGCCAGGTTTCCAGCTCGTGAGTGCTTTTCACTGAATCAGGCTGGAAAATGCAGGTGTGGGGCTGTCAGGGGAGGTCAGGACCGGACTCAACTGTGACGCCTGCCCGGGTTGAAGAGCCTGCCAACAGTCAATGTTGAGCTTCATACGTGGAGAACAGCCACTTGGGTGACTCCTACTGGAGTTCTAAATGGGGGCAAGAGACAATGGGTGCATTTCTTAGCGAGAGAGAGGCGAGATTGAAGGATATGGTAAGAAGGTGGGTAGGTGGGGTTGATCTCTGATAAAGAGACGGGTTGTCAAGGCTTTTTAATGTCCCTAAAACATTTTGTTAGTACCATACCCCAGAGTGAGCCATCACCTGCAGAACAGGAAGGGGGGGGGGGGAAATGCAAGTGAGGAAAAAAAGAAAATGTTATTGAAATACTTCCCATCAGCTGGTTAAATAGAGGATCTGGAAGAAAAGGGGGGTCGTACAATGGAAGCAATAAACCCAATCAGATCTGTAGAGAAAGCAAAGTGCCCTTTTTTGTCTTTAAAAGCTGCTTTTAGACAATAGCTTTAACGCAGTCGATATAAAAACAGTATTCATGCAGTCTCTCACAGTAAAGTACTCCAGCACATCTCAACAGCCTTGGAATTCGATTAGTAATAAAAAAAATCAAACACTATTTAATTAGAAGGCAGTTTATTTAAATCAGCCTCGGAAGCGGGTGTATCTGTGAATGTGATGGGTGAGGAGAAGAGGGAACGGGGGTTTCAAAGGACCCTGACAAGAGCCGTTTGTTGTGCTTTCTCTGTTTTCCTCGGCGCAAACGTTTAGTGAGGCTCCAGTGAATTTCATTAACAGTACATTAATTGCGGAGTTGGAGAGGTTGCCGAGAATGGAGTGATTGTTTCTGACAGCCTGGATACTGACATATGCACTTGGTATGTCCTGACTCCCAACGTCACCTCATCATTAAGATTATCTGATGCTTCCCGCCCGACTCCACTGTGACTCTGAATCGCAGAGGGGGAGAAAAAAAACCTTTTTTTCCAAAAGAAAATCCTATTTTTTTTCTCCCCCTGAAGTGATTTTTATGTCGCTCAGTCAACGCTCTGCAACCACTGCTGGGAGAGATCGTACATCATTAAAATGTGAAGGGATAAAAAAAATGCATTGCCACCGCCCTCCTATTTTTTGTAACTCATTCACTGCCACGTTCTCTTTCACCCCCCACCATTGTCTCCCCTCCTCCCTTGTACGGTTCTGTAGGTGCTGGTTGTCCTCAGGTACTGCGCGACCAAATGGCCATTCTTCATTCACCAGCCCAGACAGCGAGAGTCAGCGGGATGTTCGGCCAAGGAAGGCATCACAGCCAAGTCTGCTCCTCTCCTCATCCCAAGATCCACCCGGGAGTGACTAGATAGCAATCAGGCCTGGAAACCTTGGCTGGCCTTTGCCCCTCCCTTAGCCCCAGGTACACTTGGGACAATTGTAGAGAAAGAAAGAGAGAAGTAGAGAAAGAGAGAAATAACGAGAGAGGAGAGGGAAAGAAAGAAAACTTGCCGTTATACAGCACCTTTCATGACCACTGGACGTCTCAAAGCGCTTTACAGCCAATGAAGTACCTTTGAAGTGGAGTCACTGTTGTAATGTGGGAAACATGGCAGCCAATTTGCGCACAGCAAGGTCCCACAAACAGCAATGTGCTAATGACCAGATAATCTGTTTTTGTTATGTTGGTTGAAGGATAAATATTGGCCAGGACACCGGGGATAACTCCCCTGCTCTTCTTTGAAATAGTGCCATGGGATCTTTTACGTCCGCCTGAGAGAGCAGACGGGACCTCGGTTTAACATCTCATCCGAAAGACGGCACCTCCGACAGTGCAGCACTCCCTCAGCACTGCACTGGAGTGTCAGCCTAGCTTTAGTCCCTGGAGTGGGAACTTGAACCCACAACCTTCTGACTCAGGGGCGAGTGTGCTACCCACTGAGCCACAACTAACACTGGAGAGAGAGAGAGAGAGAGGAGAGAGAACGAGAGAAAAATAGAGAAAGAGAGAAAGAAAGATAGAAAGAACTTGCATTTATATAGCGCCTTTCACCATCTCAGGCTGTTGTAAAGTGCTTTACAGCCAATGAAGTACTTTTGAAGTATAGTCACTGTTGTAATTGAGCCCTGACAGGCCCCATATCATCCTGTCAGCGAGATTTCTTTTGCTTTCTCAGAAGCCGCAAAGAGCCTCTCATTGGGAAAGGCCCCGATCCATTATATTCCAGCAATCCAAATTTCCACAAGCTTAAGCATGAAGAACTTGGACTGGACTCAATCTGAAGGAGCAGGTCAAATTCAGCTCGGCCCATCTCTTTTTGCTGGTGGCACATTCAATGTTCATGCTGCTCCCCCCACCCAATGTGAAAGAGGAATGTTTGACATTCAGTTTAATGAGTGAAATGCACTAAACGTGCTTCAGTCATTGTAAAAAGGTGGAGAGAAAAACCTGTTCAGTGGGTGCAGTTCATTCTCTCCATTATACCTGTGCCCACCACCTAGTTAGATATTAATCCTTAAAACAAAATTTGAGCTTTGCCCATTGAGCAGCCTATATAATTATAAAACAAAGCACGCCGAGCCCTTGAACTGAATACTAAAGGTGGGTTCAATGTAGAACCAAGAATTATTTCTTCTAACGCCTCCATAGAGCTCTGAGGGCTTTATAATGATGTACTGTGCTACTTTCAACCCTCTGACCGGTAGTTTCAAAACATAACACATAGACGTGGGTTCATGTCCAGATTGATGGGAGGAAACAGCTCCTCTCTCTCTATATTGGCTGCAAGGGTCTGGACAGTTTGGATCCACTGAGTGCTCCTTATTCATCACTAATTGGCAGTCTCACTTAGAGAGGCCACAGAATGGCTGGGTGGGAAATGGAAAAATGTCACTCTCCTGAAGAGGGGCATTCTGAGGTTGGCGCTGAGCTACATTGTTGGGGCGAAGTAACAAGAGCTTTACTCTACGTCTAACCCATGCTATATTTGACCTGGGATTGCTTGATAGGACAGTGTAGAGGGGGCTTTATTCTATATCTAATCTATGTTGTACTTGACCTGTGCATGCTTGATGGGAAAGTGTAGAGGGAGCTTTATTCTATATCTAATCCATGCTGTACTTGACCTGTGGGTACTTGATGGAACAGTATGAAGGGTGCTTTATTTTGTCGCTAACTTGTTCTTTGTAGTTTGATGCTGACACTGGGTTCCCTAATGGAAAGTGCAGCATCCCTCAGAACCAAAAAAAAAGGTTTAAGCAAAAAACACAGCAGCGAGAGAGAGAGATTCAGAGCTGTTAAACATTCACGTCCTCTCATAATCTTTTGTATGCGTGAATGGTGCCAGGCCGGGTGTTAGAACTTGCTGCTATAACGACAGTAGACAGTACCAGCTGTGACTGGTCTGATTGTTCCAGCAACCCCCCGCTGGAAAAAGTGCACGAGTGGCTGTTGATCAGGCTACCCAACGTTCATGTGGGGAGGAGGGGCTCTAACCGGGCGAGTGGGCAGTTAAAATGGCCCGTGTTACCCGCTGGAAAACTGCCTGGCTCCCGTCATCTCCGATTTCTACCTGCTCTTCTGAGCAGGCAGCAAAGGCGCCCGCCTGAAGCCGGTGGGGGGGGGTCCTTCTTTAAATATGCTAATTGAGGTCTGACCACGTCAAGTGGGCCCGGAGGCCATTTTAACTCCGGCCTGAGCGAGGAAGCCGCTCTCCCGCCAGGCTGAAGCAAGTCAGAAGAGGATCAGGACGTGCAGAGGGCCTAGAAGGTAAGTTTAAAAAAAAAATTATTTTGTGGAGCCGGGAGGAACAGGAATGCTCCTCTGGGCCGACAAGGAATATTTACCCCACCCCCTGTGGTTAAAAATGCCGTGGACTCGTGCTATTGTGGGCAGGCGGAAAACGTGACCAACTCCTGCGGTTTCCCACTGGGAGTTAAAATCGACCCCATAGGCCAGGTTCAAAGAACGGCCAGGTGAGTGTGAAGTACCAGAGGACTGCTGACGCCTGTCGAGCGGTATCCCAGCAACGGCTGGTCCCTTTGGCGGGGGTGGGAGGTGGAGGGGAAGGAAGTGAAATAGGTAAATAAAGGTCAGACTGACTCCAGGGTACAGCCTTCCACAGTCTGTCATACCAAAAATATCTTTCATTAAAAAATAATCTTTACGCACGCTTGTGGACGGGATAATGAATAACGAGGTCATTGAAAATACACTGAGCAGGGAAAACGTCTCCTAAAAGGACAGCAATTGGACAAAGTTACCGAAATGAAAAATATTAGGCTCCATTTCTAAGAGTTGGATCTCTCTCCCTCTGTCTTTCCCTCCATCGTCTCCCCCTACCCCGCCCAAAACCACCCCAGGAAACATTTTGTTTTAAATCTGAGCAGCTGATGAAAGAGTTAAGGCAGAAGGAGGAACTAATCATTGCAGCTAATTAACACAGCCTCATTAAAAGCAACCAGCGCCTGAATAACGAGTGCGCACCCCTCCCCGTATGAAGCTGGATCTTTCCCCCCCAACCACCCCCCCCACAAACCGATCGTCTATTAACATCTGCGTGTTATTCAGCTCCTCTCCTCGCTGACTTACCTCCAAACCCTCCCGCCCCACACATAAACAGGTTGCTGCTGAGTAGAAGGGGCAGCAATCAAGGGTCCTTCTGCAATATGACAGCCCTGGCACAGCCAATGGGAGTTTTCCTCGCATCTGCTTTGCCATTGCTAATGAGTGAACGAGCGGAAATTCTGTGCTGCAGGGGTGGTGGCTTCAATCCCCTGGGGCTGGGGGGGGGGGTGGGGGGTGGCGGTGGTTAGCCTTTATTTGTTAGACTTTGATGCATAAATTATTCGATGTGTGCAGGACTCACGTTTTAATTCTGGGCTGCTGCCTCGGCCTGCCTCCCTCTGGTACCCACGATGCCAATCTCAGGGTCTCTGGTTGGCAAGGAAAAAAAATTAATAAATGGCGTTCAGTGAAGTGAAAGATTACACTTTCATGCATAAAAATTATTTAAAGACAATGCCCCTTATTGTCAATCTATGCAAATAAACTGAATTCACATTGGTGATCAATTCTGCTGATATTTATAAGGTGTTTCCTTTTTACATTTAATTATTATTTCTAAATATAGATATGGTGCCAGATTTTACAGTATTTTAATATTCAGAACACAGTGGGTGTATTTTAGAATGCGATGGGCACTCTAATTGACCCTGAGCTTAGTACATTAAAATGAGGGGCGTGTCAAGGGGGGGGGGATTTTTTTCTGGTTTATTTATTGATGGGGCTGTGTAAAACACTCGCATTAAGGGTGTCGGGATCAGAGACCATCATAGCGAGAGGCTACATTTAAATAACTCCTTTTACATACATCCTTTTGGATCTCCTCCTCTCTCATCCCCCGAACGCATGTCCAACTGCTTGAGATATATTTTCAGGAGCGAGCCTTTAATATATATATATAAATATATATATATATATAAGATTTTTTGTGTTCCAGTTTGCCACCCCCGCCCATTCCCCCTTCTCTCCTGAAGGTGCTGATTCCCTGCTGAGGTACAGCTCCGCGGATTCTGACTGCCTACCAGTACCTTGCCCAGGTGGCCATTCATTATGTGTGTGTTGCCATACTATTTGACCATGAGGGGCATCGAGGATGATCCCAATTCTGTCCATGCACGCACACTTTCTAGCAGGGGTCATTGGATAGCAATCAGGATTGGGAACTTTAGCTGGTTTTTCCACTCAGTAGCTCTAAGCTAAAGCGCTCAGCTTTTTCCCCTCAACAACAACAACAATTTGCATTTATATAGTGCTTTTAACGGAGTAAAACCTCCCAAGGTGCTTCACAGGAGCGATTATCAAACAAAATTGGACACGGAGCCACATAAGGTGATATTACTACAGATGAACAAAAGTTTAGTTAAAGAGATAGGTTTTAAAGTGTTAGAGGTCGTGGGTATTGGAGGTGCTGTCGAGGAACCCTTGGCAAGTTGCTGCAGTACATCTTGTAGATGGTACACACTGCAGCCACAGTGTGCCGGTGGTGGAGGGAGTGAATGTTTAAGGTGGTGGGTGCCAATCAAGCGGGCTGCTTTGTCCTGGATGGTGTCGAGCTTCTTGAGTGTTGTTGCCCCTGTACACATCCGGGCAAGTGGAAAGTATTCCATCACACTCCTGACTCGTGGCTTGTAGATGATGGAAAGGCTTTGGGGAGTCGGGAGGTGAGACACTCACCACAGAATACTCAGCCTCTGACCTGCTCTTGTAGCCACAGTATTTATGTGGCTGGTCCAGTTAAGTTTCTTGTCAATGGTGACCCCCCAGGATGTTGATGGCGGGGGATTCAGCGATGGTAATGCCATTGAGAGATGGGGCAATGTGTCTTGTTTTCAACACAGTGAGGAGGAATATTGTGTAGCATGGGAGATTTGGAGCTTAGTTAAAAACTGAAAATAAATAACCTTAATTTCTCACTAATTATTGCCAAGTCTTATTGGAGCAGTCGATGTTGGCTGGGGCACTAACCTATCATTTTAAAAAGCAGTTCTAAAACAGAGTAGGTTTGTAAAGGTGAATGTATAGAAGCAAACTGAGGATTTAAATTCTGGAGGGGGTCCCCCCTATATTTTGGGGCTGAGGTTTGATATAATCCCATATTGTAGCCCCAATCATCTGACCCATGCTCCCTGCAGATACAAGGACCCCACTGGGAGCACAGGATCATGGAATTACACCTTATCTGAGATTTCAAATGCCCAGGATTCAGGGTGAGGGAAGCTAAGGTCCCCACTAGTAATCAAGGAAGCTACAAACACAGGATGTGTGAATTAAAGCCAGAAGATGTTGGAAATGCACAGCAAGTCAGTTAGCAACTGAAAGGGAAAGCTTAGTTGACTTTCAGGTGTTTTGATGAAACATTAACCTGTCTTTTCTCTTTTAGATATTGAATGATCTGCAGGGTCTTTCCAATATTTCCTGTTTTTAACACAATGGAACAGTCGAACTGCCTACTAAAGAGGTCACTCAATAACAACATGCCTTTTCCATTAGACATAACCAGATCCACTGAAAATAGTGGAAGTTGTGGCAGGAAATGAGGGGATTTCCTTTCATTGCTTGCAGAGAAATTGCAGTCTATATCAATATGGACTGAGACTCTCTGCAGCTAATTCTGATGGTCAAGTTGAACGCTTACGGCTTGTAGGGTAGCTCAATAACGAGACACCAATATCACAATCAAACCTCAGCCAATGAGGCACAATCACACATGGGACAAAATGGTCTATACCCCACACACCTGAGTGTGATGGGTTGCCCCACGCCTGCTCCCCTCCCCCCCCCCCACCACCTGAAATGGGTTGCTCCCCCCCTTATTTACATCGGCTTCTGTCCCACCCAGTCTCAGTCGAGAATAGCACATTGCTTTTGTAATTCTTTTCTATTCAAAACATCTCAAAATGACCGTTGTGCATGAACATACAAAAAAGGACAAGAAAAGGCCATCTGCTCTAACCGTGCTCACCTTATTCAGAAGTGCAATTCCGTGCACCACCCTCCCCAGTCACTAGTCATGGTAACTCCTGCAGGAGACAGAAAAGCCGAGGCCAATTTCAGGAAAAACGCTGTGAAATTCCTCCCTAAGGAATCAAACAACCATCATTAGATGTACTTAACTACTGCTGCTCCTTCCCCCCCAGTATGTCCCAATGTTCTTAGGAATATAGGATTGTACAGGGTTGTTGCATTTTGATTCATTCGGCCAATCTCTAAGGTCACATACTCACACTCTACTTTATTCCTCATCATTCCCTAAAGCCACTATGTACAGCTAGCAAAGCAGCATAACATTTCTCATAACATTCATACCTCATACTGCTTCACCTTTAAGCTTCAAGTCTCTGGAAGTTACTAAAATAATTATCAAATTTCACAGTTTCCATAATTGTGCAGCTGCATAAAGGTCACTGCAAGAATCAAGGAAGCTATATTGGAATTGGCACATGTAACGATGTTAGCACAATTATACAATGCATAGAACAGAGACTGTGGCATTCTGAGATTGTTATATTCTGTCTCATTGCTGAATTGGTCATCAACATGCTTTAAGCACCGATGGTTAGGACCTGTTCAGAGAGACATGGGCCCTGAATTTATACCAACATAAGAAAGGCTTAGCCTGTAAATGGATTAACATTGCCACTAAATAGATGAATATGCTGTAGGCTAGCGTCCCACAATGTAATTTCAGCACTACAATTTGGAATTTGTTTGTATTTGTAGAAATAGATATTGAGTTAAAAAGAACCCTCTGAGAGCTGTGAATCAGAGACATGACTGGACAGGACAGGGGTTGCTAAAGTGGTCACATGATGGCAGGGACTGACTGCAAATGTTGAGAGATGAACCTCACAATTTTCCTCTGAACGAAGACAGCAACAGATATTTGTGGGCAATGAGGTAACTCCAGGAGTATTGGCCTGGTATGTTTTAAGTTGGTCAAGTGTCTTTAGAACTTAATCGCTCCAGATTCACCAGTTGGCAAAATGTAATTTGGGTTCAGTGTAGGTGAAAACCAAACTCATCCAAATGGCTAAAGAAGGTTCAAACACTAGACTTTGGTTTTAAGCTGCAGAATTAGTATCTGTATAGAGGGCACATGACAGGGAACATGTTATTAGAAAATTCTGAGATTTTCCACAAAGTACTGTGTTACATTGTTATAGTATCACATCGTTAAATGGAACTACTTTGGTATGGAACTACTTTGGTATGGTGTAGTTATGTTGCTATGTGGCACACTGTGCATGGGCAGTGCACAGTGCAGCATCGGACATCTTGTATCACTCCGCACCATGCGGCAGCACAGAAACAAGGCAAGAATACAGCTAATAAAAGCAGTAACTAAAATGAGCTAAAAGTGCCTGTATTACTTATAGTATAAGAACACAAGGAGACACAACATGGTGGCAGCGGTATAAGTGAGTACAAAATTTGGCTATACGAACTATGAATAAGATGAAAAGTGATTTTATGAGCTGATTGTGAGTGCCGATGTCTGCAGTGATTTGAGAGTGAATCGTACGGGAAACTAAAATGACGACTGTGCAAATGCAACCCCTCATGAACTGGGAAGCCGACGATATAGTAGAAGCATTCCGCAAGTTCAAACAGAAATGTGAGCTTACATTCAAAAGCTTCCTGAAGGGCGCTACCAACGAGGAAAAGGTTAGTTACATTCTGTTGTGGACAGGAGAAAAAGGTCTAGATTTGTATAATAGCTGGAGTTTGACTGAAGAGGAAAAGGAAAACCCTGCGACAATTTTTGATAAATTCAGCAACCATCTAGAGCCTAAATCCAATCACTGCATACACAGATACAAATTCCAGAATCTAAGACAGGAACCCGGTGAACCAGCTGACAATTTCCTGACAAAGCTGAGAAATGAAGCCAGCAAGTGTAAATTTAAGGAAATGGAAGAAAGGCTTGTGGACCAGCTAATATGGGGGTCAGCGCATGTAGAGGTACAAAAAGCCCTGATAGGAAAAGAAAAGCTCGGAATAACAGAGGCTGTAGATACTGCGAGAGCTCATGAAGCCATGAAGCAGCAAATGAAAACGCTGATTTCTCAAACGGCTGACATGCGGACGGCTTCTGAGACGGACAACAGAGTGGATGCAGTGAGAGAAAAGTACAACACACAAAGACATGCACATGACAACGGGGGAAACATGTGCAGAAATTGTGGCAGACCGCACGATTACACAGACAAGAGGAAATGTCCAGCATATGGAACAAGCTGCAATGCATGTGGCAAACTAAACCACTGGGAAAAGAGGTGTAGAACGAAGAAAGAAGGAACATACATCAAAAACAAAGGCGGACAGCAGAACCAGAGAAAAAAACACAATATCCATGCCATGGATGAGCAGGATGATGATGATGATCACGACAATGCACTAAACATCGAAACCATAAAGATACAGCTTCACGAGATGTCCAGAGCGGAAAATACTCCGAGGAGAGAATTGCACACCATCATCCAAATCAAAAAAAAGATCAAAGGTCGGCCCAAAACCATCAACTTAAAGTTGAAGCTGGACACAGGGGCTCAGAGCAACATTCTCCCATTGAGAATATACCAGCAGATCTTTCCCGAAAACCTGAGAGAAGATGGCTACCCGAAAAATGGTTGTTTAAAGGCAAGTAATGTCACGCTGACAGCATACGGGGGGAGTGAGATTAAACAACTCAGAATAACCTTTATCAAAGGGACACATAAAAGAAAGAACATCAACTGCATGTTCTATGTCACCGACACTGAGGGGCCAGCGATCCTGGGATTAAACAGCTGCGAGAAGTTGAGATTGATCTCAGTGCATCACGAGCTGACGGAAATACCACTGAAGATAGACAACAACACCCCACTGGAGAACCGCCCACAAATCAAGAGTAAAAAAGACTTGATAGACATGTATCTGGAATGTTTCGATGATACAGTGGGATGTTTCGGAGATTTCCAATACCACATCACCATCGATCCAGAGGTAAAGCCCGTTATCCATGCTCCACGAAAAGTACCCATCGAGCTGAAGACAAAGCTTGAAAGAGAGCTAAAGGAGATGGAAGAAAAGGGAGTGATCGTAAAGGTCACTGAACCCACAGACTGGGTAAACTCAATTGTGGTATGAGAAAAGCCAAACGGGCGTCTCAGAATATGTTTGGACCCCAAAGATCTAAACCAGGTGATAAAGAGGGACCACTATCCCACCCCAACGCTAGAGGAGATTACGCCATCACTGGCAGGAGCCAAGGTTTTCTCAAAACTAGATGCCAGAAATGGATATTGGAACGTGAAGTTGGATGAGGAATCAACAACACTGACAACATTCAACACACCATTTGGGCGTTACAAATTCCTGCGACTACCATTCGGGCTAAAGGTCAGTCAAGATATCTTTCAACAGAAAATAGACGAGACATAGAGGCTGTGAAGGAGCTATAGGAATAGCTGATGATATTCAGATCTATGTAGCAGATGAAAGAGACCATGACATGCACCTACATGAGGCCATGGAGAGTACCAGGAAGGCTGGCATCAAGTTAAATGCAGATAAGTGCATAGTTAAAGTCAAGGAATGCCAATTCTTCGATATGATTTATACACCAGAGGGAGTCAAGCCAAATCCAGAGAAGATTGCGGCGATTGCTGAAATGAAACCACCCAAAGACAAGAAAGAGCTGAGGAGCTACCTTGGCTTGGTCCAATACATGAGTTCTTTCATCCCACACATGTCGGAACATACAACAAATCTCAGAGAGCTATTGAAAGAAGACACCGAATACCAGTGGTCTGAATCACACGAAAGGAATTTCAAACAACTTAAAGAACTGTTGTGCAAAGAAACAAGTCTGTCATATTATGACAGAAGAAAACCAGTCACTCTGCAAGTAGACGCTTCTACCAGAGGACTAGGGGCAGCTCTGGTGCAGGAAGGAAAGCCAATAGCTTTCGCATCAAAGGCCTTGACGTCAGCCAAGACGAGATACACCAACATAGAAAGAGAACTATTAGCAGTAGTGTACGGATGCGAGAAATTCCATACATACATATATGACAGGCGATTTACAATAGAGAGTGACCATCGTCCACTAGAACAGATCTATAAGAAGAATCTGTGCAAAGCGCCTGCAAGACTGCAAAGACTACTTCTAAGGATCCAAAGCTATGACTTCACGCTTAAATATAAGCCAGGAAAGGAAATGGTGCTAGCAGATGCATTGTCTCGATTGTCACCATATGAGAAACACGAGGTGGAGGGCCTAACAGTAAAAATCCACCACTTAGTGAATGTTACCCCTACAAAGCTCAGTCAAATCAGAGATGAGACTAGCAAAGATGAGGAGTTGCAACTACTCACACAACAAGTAATACAGGGGTGGCCGGAGAGAATCCAGCAGGTACAGGCGACAATTCGTCAATACTGGACGATTAAAGACGATATTGCAGTAGAAGACGGTATTCTCCTTGCTGGATCAAGGATCATCGTGCCAAAGACGATGCAGACACAACTTCTCCATCTCATACATGAAGGCCACATGGGAATGGAGAAATGCAAGCTGAGAGCCAGATCAGCTGTATACTGGATAGGCATGTACAAAAATATCGAACAGATGGTCTCTGCATGTGGTATATGCCAGAAATACAGAAATGCACAACAGAAAGAGGAGCTGATACCTAGTGAAATACCATCAAGACCATGGCACACTGTTGGGGCAGGTCTCTTCATGTGCAATCAAGAATGGTATCTCATAGTGGCAGATTACTATTCCAAGTTTCCTTTTGTGAGAAGGATGAAAGACTTGAGAGCCACAACTACCACCAGGATTGCAAAGAGCTTGTTTGCTGAACAAGGAATCCCGGAAAAGGTAATCTGTGACAATGGAACCCAGTTCACATCGAGTGAATTCAGAGCTCTGACAGAAAAGTATGGGTTCAAAATAGTAACCTCATCCCCACGTTTCCCAAGGGGACACGGGTTCATCGAAAGACAGATCCAGACTGTCAAGAGAACTCTCATCAAAAGTAGTGAGATGGGGGAAGACCAAGGCCTTTCCCTCCTATCACTCAGATCAACACCACTGAAAGCAGACATAAAATCACCTGCGGAATTGCTGAATGGGAGGAAGTTTAAGACTACACTACCAGCAGAAATACATCCTCCCCAGGACCAGGAGGACTTCAGACAAAAGCTGGCTGAAGCACAAATCTTAGGAAACAAACATTACGATAAACATGCAAAGATGCTACCAGAATTGCTGAATGGACAATCAGTGCATGTGCAAGACCCGGTGTTAAAAACCTGGAATCCAGCCAAGGTCATTGGAAAAGCTGATACTCCAAGATCCTACTTCGTAGAGACTGAACCTGGTAACCAATACAGACGGAACAGACACCACATCAGACCTACACCTGAACTGGATAAGCAGCAGACAACATCAGCAACATTGACAACACCAGCTACCACAAGCAGTACAACACCAGAAACAAGTGCTACAAATCAAACAACCACGAGCATGCACACTCCAACTCCAAAGGCGACAGCAACAACAACGAGAGCGGAACACACCAAAACACCGCAGAGAGGAATGGTCACCACCAAGTCCACAAGATGGAGGGACAACATCCAACCACCTGAGCGATATCGCGAATTAAAAAAAACTCACGATTCTTTGTAGTTGATAATAGTTTAGATATAATATTTGTTCATTTAAATTGTTAAATTTCATGTTTTAGTTTTTTGAGAAAGAGGGATGTTACATTGTTATAGTATCACATCGTTAAATGGAACTACTTTGGTATGGAACTACTTTGGTATGGTGTAGTTATATTGCTATGTGGCACACTGTGCATGGGCAGTGCACAGTGCAGCGTCGGACATCTTGTATCACTCCGCACCATGCGGCAGCACAGAAACAAGGCAAGAATACAGCTAGTAAAAGCAGTAACTAAAATGAGCTTAAAGTGTCTGTATTACTTATAGTATAAGAACACAAGGAGACTCAAGGAAATAAAAAGTCATGCAAACATGTACGCATCATTTGCACTCTCTTTATTTTTCTGCCATTCTCAACCAGCCAGCTGTGCACACTGAGAGACCATGCAGACAAATACCTCCACAGCCAGTGGTCAAGGTGGGAGGGCACTGCTATTGCTGGGAGGGTGCTGTGTAT
This sequence comes from Somniosus microcephalus, assembly GCF_052327205.1. Lineage (NCBI taxonomy): Eukaryota > Metazoa > Chordata > Chondrichthyes > Squaliformes > Somniosidae > Somniosus > Somniosus microcephalus. The sequence goes on from NC_141013.1 coordinate 14,087,481, forward strand.
TTCCAGCATTTCCTGGTTTGACCAGTGGTCAAGGTGGGAGGGCACTGCCTCTATCTGGCTTTGGGTAGGCAGCAGATATTAGCTCATTTTTCCAGCCCTGCGTCCCCCTCTGGACAGGTGTGTGGAGGCTTTGGGATGGCCATGAGCCTTCAGGAAGACGCCCTAGACTATTTGGTTCTCTCTCCGTTCCAGCCAGAGGCCAGACACCACTCATTCCAATCGATCTTTTTCCCCTCAGACATGTAATCCATGTGTTAGTTGCGGGGATCGTGGCCATGACGAAGAAGGAAAACTCTCAAGTAGAATAGTGGACGTTCATTTAATTTTTTTTAATTTCTAAGCATTTTTAATTGAAAACATCCCTAAAGTAGAAAGTGCGGGGGAGGGGGGAATGAGGCTGCTCATCGGCTAAACTCATCAGCTGTGCAGAGCGAGTTGCTTGTGTGAGACTCAGTACAAGGCAATGAAAAGAGGCTGTGGAGGTATTTGTCTGCACGGTCTCTCAGCCTGTGGGAGAATACACACTAGAACAATGACCCCTTTCTTAGGCCCAGCAACTGAGGCCGGGGGGGTGCCTGGCTGCTCAGAACTCAGTGAGTAAATTAAAGGCTGCATCTGTTCATTATATAAACAAATAGTACAGTTAGGCTGTGTAGCTTGGCAAGCCCCCATTGCTGGAGACAAAGGCAGGGAAAACTGTCACCTTGAAGGATGGCTGACCCAGAGACAGCAGAGAGGAGCATCCCTGAAATTGTTGCCTCGACGACTCCATGGGATACCCTTCAACTTGGCCCGGCTCTCTCATGGCAACCCCTGGTGAAAGCCACTGTCAAGGCAGCAAGAGCTGTCATAACTCTGTCTTTGACAGCAAACCTTCCTTGGTACTGTATACCAGTCCCTGCCGTTAGCGGCAAGATCATAGACGGCTGCCCGCTGTTATTGATGAGACAGTAATCAAGCCATACGCTGCCCAGGAGAGTCAGTTTAACCCTCTGTGTCATGGACTTATCGCAGCGTCAACAAATATACTTTATAAAAACCGTTGACTCCATTTTGTGTCTTCCTATTGTCCTCAGTTGTCAAAACTCAAAAGCTTCTTAAGAATACAGGAACGTAGAAACAAAGCAAGGCTGTCAATCCATTTATCTGCCATGATCATCCCAGTCCTTTTTCCTGTCCACTGTACATAATTTTTCACTCACTGTGTTGCAGAGTCAAGATAAAGCTTCATCAGTTCCAGATACTCCACAATAAGTTGAAAATATTTGAAATATTAAAATATTAGATTAATATATATGGAAACTTTAGCCACGCCCCCTCCCCCAAATTACAACTATTAACGTTCTCCCAGCCTTTGGGTGAGACATTAACCTGCCTGTTCAGGTGGGTGTGAAAAAACACAGGGTACTGTTTGAAAGAGAGTAGGGAGTTCTTCAACATCCTGGCTTACATTCCTCAATTCACCAACACCACCAAGAAAAAAAATGGATTAACTGGCCATTCATCTGATTGCTGTTTGTGGGATCAGGCTGTGCACAAAACGACGGCTACATTTGCCCACATAAGAGTCACTGCTTTTTCAAAGTAAATTACTGTTTGTGAAGCACGTTGAAACATGGGATAAAGTGCTATTTAAATGCAAGCTTTTTCTGAAGAGACTCCTAAATAGGAACTTCTTTCTCCCAAAGCTGAAATTACATGTAACAGAAACATTTTTTCAAATTTTCTAACAGTACAAACACTGAAAGGTTGTGTGTGAGTGTGGCAAATCTTACTTACTTATTTCTGAACACATAAATCATAAGAATATAAGAAATAGGAGCAGGAGTAGGCCATATGGCCCACTGAGCCTGCTCCGTCATTCAATAAGATCTTGGCTGATCTTTTACCTCAACTCCACTTTCCCACCCTATCCCCATATCCCTTGATTCCCTTAATATTCAAAAATCTATCGATCTCTGTCTTGAATATACTCATCAACTGAGCATCCACAGCCCTCTGGGGTAGAGAATTCCAAAGATTCACAACCCTCGAAGTGAATACATTTCTCCTCATCTCAGTCCTAAATGGCCGCCCCCTTATCCTGAGACTGTGACCCCTAGTTCTAGACTCTCCAGCCAGGGGAAACAGCTTCTCAGTATCTACGTCAAGCCCTCTAAGAATTTTATAAGTTTCAATAAGATCACCTCTCATTCTTCTAATCTCCAGAGAGTATCGGCCCATTCTACTCAATCTCTCCTCATAGGACAGCCCTCTCATCCCAGGAATCAATCTAGTGAACCTTGGTTGCACCCACTCCAAGGCAAGTATATCCTCCAGCATCTGCAGTATTTTGCTATTGTGCAAATATATCCTTCCTTAGGTAAGGAGACGAAAACTGTACACATTACTCCAGGTGTGGTCTCACCAAACCCCTAAATAATTGCAGCAAGTCACAGAATCACAGAATCACAGAAACCCCACAGTGCAGATAGAGGCCATTTCGGCCCATCGAGCCTGCACCGACACATATCCCACCCGATCCCCGTAACCCCACGTATTTAATCCCCCTAACACTAAGGGTCAATTTATCATAGCCAATCAACCTAACCCGCACATCTTTGGACTGTGGGAGGAAACCGGAGCACCCGGAGGAAACCCACGCAAACACGGGGAGAATGTGCAGACTCCACACAGACAGTCACCCGAGGCCGGATTCGAACCCGGGTCCCTGGCGCTGTGAGACAACAGTCTTCCTTACTCTATTACACCAAACCCCTTGCAATAAAGACTAGCATACCATTTGCCTTCCTAATTGCTTGCTATACCTGCATGTTAACTTTCTGTGATTCATGTACAAGGATCCTCAAATCCCTCTGAATACCAACATTTACTAGTCTCTCACCTTTTAAAAAATATTCTGATTTTCCTTTCTTCCTACCAAAGTGGATAATTTCACACTTCCCCACATTATAAACCATCTGCCACCTTCCTGGCCAATCACTTAACTGGTCTATATCCCTTTGCAGCCTGTTTACATCCACCTCGCAACTTATTTTCCCACCTAGCTTTGTACCGTCAGCAAACTTGGATATATTTGCAGAGGAAGCACTTCAAGGACACTCTCAAAGCCTCCTTGAAAAAGTGTAACATCCCCATCGACACCTGGGAATCCCTGGCCCAAGACCGCAAAAAGTGGAGGGGAAGCATCCGGGAAGGTGCCGAACACCTCGAGTCTCTTCGCGGGAGCAAGCGGAAGCCAAGCACAAACAGCGGAAGGAGCGCACGTCAACCCAAGCACCCCACCCACCCACCCCTTCAACCACCGTCTGCCCCACCTGTGACAGAGACTGTAGGTCCCGCATTGGACTCATCCGTCACCTGCAAACTCATTTTTAATGTGGAAGCAAGTCATCCTCGGTTTCGAGGGACTGCCTAAGATTACACTCAGTCTCCTCATCTAAGTCATTGATCTAGTAGTTGTAAATAGCTGAGGCCCAAGCACTGATCCTTGCGGCACTCCACTAGTTACACACTCCCATCCCGAAAATGACCGTTTATTCCTACTCTGTTTTCCGTGTGTTAACCAATCCTCTATCCATGCTAATATGTTACCCCCAATCCCGTGAGCCCTAATCTTGTGTAACAACCTCTTGTGTGGCACTTTATCGAATGCCGTCTGAAAATCCAAATATACTGCATCCACTGGTTCCCCCTTATCTACCCCGTTAGTTACATCCTCAAAAACCTTTAATAGATTTGTCAAACACGTTTTCCCTTTCAGAAAACTGTGTTGACTCTGCTTAATCATATCTGCCTAATCACAGTCGATGCATCATGGATTCATTGACATACAACGTCATTCTGAAAATGAGGCAATGCCAACTCTTCTTCCGCAAACAAAAATTGTTTCTCCCAATGGTTTTTCGTGAAGATAGCAATCTGTAATAAGCTGTTATACATTTGTTTTTTTTAAATATTGTGGTTGTTCTCTCTCAGTTTGTAATTTATCTTCTGGGCAACAAGGCACAAGGGAAATATCCAAACCTTGGAAATGGTTCAGAGAAAGGCCACGAGACTGATCCAGAGTGTCAGAGGAAAAGTTAGAACATTCCCTCCATGAAAGAAGATAAATGAGAGGGGACATTATAGAGATATATAAAATACTATGTGGAGTAGAAAAGGTTCATTCTGAGCACTATTACAGTTTAAATTACAACTGTAGGACAAGGGACAAACTTGTAAAAGACAAGTTCAGGACTGATGCCAGGTTCCTTTATGCAAAGAGTGATTAATACTTGAAATGTTCTTCCAGTTAGGGAGACAAAACCTCTGGGATCAATCCAGAGACAATTGGTTGCTGTGATGGGAGGGACTGTAGGTTTCTATGGAAGAATGCACCGGATGGGCAGAAAGAACTATTGCATCTGTATTTGCCTTTGTGATGTTTGCCAGTTCAAACACCTCTCCATTGTAGTGGTACAGAAGTACATTCCCCTCATTTTAAAGTCACCTTTAAATGGCCAGCCCTCATAGATGTCCTGTCAGCACTTTTGTTGCACATCACAAGTTGAATTATTTTGAATGTGATTGCCATTACCTCTTGCCCCTGTTTTCCTCTCTTGTGCTGAAGGTAGCACATATGACCTCCAGTCACATTCCCAACTAAATATTTATCCAGTTCTTTTTGAAGGAGTTAGTCAACATTGCATCAACTGCTTTTACTGGGATTCTGTTCCACATCCACTGCTCTGTGTCCGATTTATTTTCCAATCTTTCGGCTCATTCAGGGACTAGTTAATGTTCAATTTGTGTTCTTGGGTTGTGTGCCCCCCCATACTAGTCAAATAAGCCTGCTTAGATCATCATTGTCCTTCCACATTTTCAAAATCGGATTCGGTCCCCTCTCATTTTTTACTGCAATGGCATTAAGTAGAATTCTGTGAGCCTCACCCTTTCATTTACAGTCTACATTAAAGAATCATCAGTGTGCTAGGCCAAAGTGGAACGTGTTTCCTTCATCTCCCCACAATGTTCCCATCCCTGTCTCCCCAAACAGATTAAAAATATAAGCAATTCATTCATACGATCAACCTGGGAAACAAATATGGCTGTCCCACAGTTTTCGCTGTCAGTTTTTTCTTTGCTAATTTTCGTTTTACTTTGGCACTTACCAGACTTTTAAAATGGGACTACTTCAAAATATACCACACTGGAACATTATTTTCTTCTCATTTAGCTTTGATGCTGCCTTAGGTGACTGCGCATTCTAAAACTTTCAAGAAACAAACAAACTAAAAGATCCGCAGAGGGTGAATCAGAAGCCAGGTAGCTAGTAAGGGATCTATCTCCAGTTCAAGCAACGTTTAATTAAAAAAAAATTCATACATGTTAAGATGTCCAGGCCACTTTGACTTCATTTGTCCAGACAAAAGGGGAGGCACTGACAAGTCGGGTGGAACAATCACTGTCCTGTCCTGAAGTGGACCATCTCCGAGCACAGCTGTGATGCCAAGCTTCCTCGCATCAATCCTTTTTAATTACAGGATGTAGGACACGCTGGTAAGGCCACATTTATTGTCCATCCTCAGTTGCTCTGAAAGTGCGGAGAAAGCAAGTAATGTTAATTCAGGGCACAACTTAAGTAATGCAAAGGGAAGCAAGTAGAAGAGGGCTTGGTTGCTGGGATGGATTATTAAAAGTTTTGGGAGAATTTAGAGGATAGATAGGTGGTTTGAGATAATTGAAAAGATTGGGAGCGTTAGCGAGGCATTGGGGAGATTTAAGGCTGTCTCTTTATCCATGGTTAAAGCTCACCTTAATTCAGAGAAGTTTATGGGGGAAAATGCTCCTAAATTCTTTAAATTAAGACCATTTTCTAACAGCTCTGATCATTACAAAGCCACCCAGCCCTAACTATATAAAAACGAACAGGGCCAATTCATTACTAAAATGGTTGTCGAAGAATTCCTCTTCTCACTAGAGCAGTTTCCATTTCTCTAACAATACATTGCAAGCACCGACCCCAAGTTAAACCTTAAAAAATATATGTCCCCAGCTTTGAAAATTCACTTTTATACTAAGGGCAGAGCAAGTGGAATAGATCAGAACAGCAGAGAAATTAAGTCAACTCAATTAGGCTCTTAGTTTAAAATAACAGTCTGATGAGGGCATTTTTATAGTAAGATAAAATAATAAATCAATTGCAAAACGAAACTATATATTAAAAATCCTACATCTGTGCATATTTCTTGTGAGATGTTTTCATTATAACCTCTGTCTATATTTATAATAATAAAACTTGTCAGACTGTAATTACCTCTGAATGGAGGTGCTGCAGCGCCACCATTGGCAGGAGAGTGTACTTACAACATGACAAGTTTACATAGGCACTTTGCATTATAAATGCAGGCATAGGAATTTATCATGGAAATATAAAAATAAAGATAGCATGTATAACTAAAATAGGGACTGAATTATATCTGCATACCCTAGTCCAATGACCTAACCTTGCTTGACCTGAAGACTACGCTTGGTCGATTTACCTGTGTGTCGTGCCAGGGGAGATCTGTATCTCAAGTTCTGGGATGGGGCTTGAACTGACAACGTTGTAACTCAAAGGCAAGAGTAAGCCAAACTGACAGCCAAGGACCATCTTACTCTATATAGCTTAGTACTGCACCAGAACGTTCGGTTATGTACTGGAGCTTCCTACATTTATATCTATACATTGTGTTCAATACGGAAGGTAAAGAAAAACTTAATGGCTGCTGACTAACAGAGCTGCCATGTGAACATGGGAAAGGTAACTTGTATCCAAAGACTCAGGCTGGTGCACAGTGCCAGCTCCACTGTAATGAAGCTCCTCAGATCTGCAGGTTGGAAGGAGAGAAAGAAAGACTTGCATTTATAGAGTGCCTTTCATGACCACCAGACATCCCAAAGTGCTTTTCAGCCAATGAAGTACTTTTTGAAGTGTAGTCACTGCTGCAACGTGCCTCTCTGAATTGCACATTTTCCAGTGAGCGGTTCAGGTAGTCTGCTAACCCCAACAGGACAAACCCTTATCCTCAACTTAAGGAGCGAGTTGTCCTGGTGGATTGCTGTTTCAGAGTCAAAGAGGAATCTTCAAAAACTTTCTTTTTGTATCAGAATCATATTTTGCTAAAATTAAATATGTTTAATTTGGGATGAGGCATTGGGATGGGATGGGATGGGATGTGGCATTTGCAGGGAAGGAAATGCATTGAACTAAACATTTGTTCCTGGGATAGAAAAGGGTGGAGGGAAATCAGACTGGATTCCCTCTCCTGATTGCTGTCACAGTGACTCCTGTTGGAAATTAAACGGGTGTGGACATGAAATGAGGGCAGGACTGGGCTCGACTGTCTACCTCATCGATTAAATAGCCAGGTGATATAAACCATCGCCCATGAAGAATGGTCACTTGGGTCATTTTATCAGGGGATGGTTGACACTCGTGGACTCACATCCTGGAAAAGCCAGCAACTTCAGGAGGGTGGGGGTGGGGGGACCTGGATAATGGCCAAACAGCAGTCTTGTTCATGACAGCGGCATCATCAAATGTGGATTTTGTATTTTAATAACAAGTTTAATTGAAGAAAGGGTTTTATCAGATAAATAGGATAGATCAGAGCATTATAACGAGGTTCACAAAACAAAGGATGCTCTTCAATCTGAATTATTTTTAAGTTATTTCAATCATTATTGTTTGAGTTCAAATGTGCTCAATAATTGGCTGTCTCAGCACAAGGTTTATGGGCTGTTCTGGGCTGCTTGATTTTCAGTCCCAGACCAGAAGTGGTTAATGAAAAAAAAGAGAGGGCGATTGTACTACGTCTGTACAAAGACATTCCCAGATATTGAGCCAACTGCACATCAGAGAGTTGTTGGCTAAGGGCGGGCTGACAAACAGGCAGTGTTTCTGTAATGAGGTCTATTGTGCAGCAGGGCTCCATGTGATTAATGTGTGGGCACGGGCGACAGCTCTGGAGGTGGGGGGGCTTCATCTGCAGGACGGGCTGTCTGGCATCACTTGCGCACCACTCGGCCTCTTTGCCACACTGCGGAGCCAAACGCTTGTCACATGACTGCCAACTGAGATAAGAAATGATTTCTCCTTCATTAAAGGGGCACGGTTTGATGCAAAATATATTTGGCAAAAAAAAAAATCAGTGGTTTGTTTGAGTAGAGAGAAGAGATGAGAGTCATTGATCATCGTAATGATGTCATGAGCAAAAGGATAGATTCCAAATGAGATTTATCTTGTCACGATGCTTGCAAACAAGAAGGACTTGCCATACCTACTTTTTGTGACCACGGTGTCCCTTTAACCCTTGATGGTTGAAGGGTATAATTATTTTTTTGAAAGGAATTTCTCCCACACTCTTTATATTACCGACTGTTTCAAAAGGAATTGGTCCGGAATTGCCTAGCGATGTGGAATCTGTTTATGTTGCAGCCCTGGAGCAAATACACAGGTGCAGTTCTTTGAAAGTCCCAATTTTCAATTTCATGACTTGGTCTTGGGCCTTCCCCGATAGTTGGCGAGAGATCTATACAGATCAGTAATCAGGAAAAGGTATTCGTGGCCTTTTGAACTGTTAACCTTTTGAATACATGGTTGAAAATTCCCTATCCTTCATTTTGCAGTGGATTTTTAAAGAGCCAATGCCTTTATGAAATAAATGTTTGGCTAACTCTAAAATACAATGAGATAAATTGCGTTGGTACGCAGCACTTGCTGGTGATTTGACCCACGATGGTAAAGGTGCGTAGCTCTACCCGATCCGCAATGCAAGGCTTGTCGAGCATCATCTCCATGGAGACAGTGCCCCTTAAACACTTGATTCTCAGAGCCCAATATCACCTGAATACACCAAGCTCCTAACAGTATTCATAATGGCCCCTTTTTTGCATCCAAATTGCCTATATTCAGAGAGATTAGAGTAAAAAATTCTGGCCATGGTGCTGGAAATGAGGCGAGGCGGAAACTCCACATGCCACTCTCGCCCTGATCCCATCCCAGATTCCAGGAGCAAGGTTATTTTAAAAAGACGGTGGTCTTTGCGCCTGTAGTAGCACAGGAAAAACGCCCTCTCCACGGAGGCAGCGAAACTTGAAGTATCACTCTGCCTTGCCCAGAAACCAAGACTGGGCCAAATAAAAAACAGCCCACAGTGTTTTTTACTTTCCTCAGGGAACAGAGGCCCAACTGGGATTGATCACCATTTGCTTCTTCCATGTTCGGACTCTTGCTAGGCCCAGAATGGATCAACACTTGCTCTCTAACGCAAGTCCAGCTAAGCCCCCATTGAGGTTCTGCGGCGAGTGTCTCACCTCCTGGCTCCCCAAAGCCTTTCCACCATCTACAAGGCACAAGTAAGGAGTGTGATGGAAGGACTCTCCACTTGCCTGGACGAGTGCAACTCCAACAACACTCAAGAAGCTTGACACCATACAGGACAAAGCAATTTGTTTGATTGGCACCCCATCTACCACCTTAAACATTCACTCCCTCCACCACCGGTGTACTGTGGCTGCAGTGTGGACCATCTACAAGATGCACTGCAGCAACTCGCCAAGGCTTCTTGGGCAGCACCTCCCAAACCCGCGACCTCTACCGCCTAGAAGGACAAGGGCAGCAGGCACATGGGAACACCACCACCTCCAAGTTCCCCTCCAAGTTACACATCATCCTGATTTAGAAGTATATCGCCGATCCTTCATCGTCGCTGGGTCAAAATCCTGGAACTTCCTACCTAACTGCACTGTGGGAGTACCTTCACCACACAGACTGCAGCAGTTCAAGAAGGTGGCTCACCACCACCTTCTCAAGGGCAACTTGGGATGGGGCAATAAATGCTGGTCTTGCCAGCGACGCCCACATCCCATTAATGAATTTTTTAAAATTCCCAGGAAAGCTGGGAACAACCCCAGAGATGCACCAACACTGCCAGTGCGGCGTAATGGAGGCGGGTAGAACAAGCGGCCACTCTCTCACACAGGACAATTGTCAGGTATTTTAAGAGGAGTGGAAGCCTGGAGGATCCGAGCTCCCCCCCTCAAATTGCAGGCCCACCTGCCAGAATAACATCCAAAATAAAACAATGGCCATGCCTATCTTTGAGTGCCTTAAGGTGCATTACTGGCAGACCAGTAAACGATCAGAGAAAACTGGGAGCATGCAATAAATATCAAAGCGGTCACTATATACAATCACCAGCATCAGTCACAGGTGAGAGGCAGCCATGAAGAAACAGGAAAGTTCCTAAAGATTGTCCCTCATCAAAAGAACTCTCTTTTCAAAATGGTTCTCAGAGCCTCCTTTCTGTTATGAGCCAATGTCAGAATAGCAACGAGAGCACCACACGACCTGGATCAAACCAGAGCATTTAAAGGGGCACTGTCTTCATGAAAATAGTTTGGGCAAACTTTCCCAGTTTATAAACACAGACAAAACACAATCACATAAATTGCCTTGAGATATACCATGACACCAGTTGCTGGTGATAAAACTGGCTCTTCTCCCATTACAGACTCCTTCAATCATCCTTTCCTCCTGTAATATACAGGCTTTTAAATCCCAAACCTGGTGATGTCTATCTCATGGGGCTCTTGCTCCTTTAAAAACTCCCTCTGTCTTCTCTTCCTCCTATGATCTATAGGCTTTGAAAAGGCCCAAAAGCTTGCTGACATCTAACCATTGCTTCCTGATTTACCTCACGTTCCCTTCTACTCTGTGTACCCTTTGGTGGTGTCGTGCAGTATGGGCCCTGGCCCTTCTACTGGGTTGTTCAAATCAAAAATAAACGCGCTTGCATTGAAAAAAAAACGTTGACTGATGATTACTGGAATTAATGAGAACCCCCCCCCCCCCCCCCCCTTGATGCGTTGCAGGATTTTAGCCCCTGAATTACGAGTGAGGAGCGATCACAGGTGCCGTTTGTTGCCTCACCCCAGGACACCATTAACCCAGATTCTAGTCCGTGCCTCCGCTCTCTGGCTTTCCTCTTACTATGCAATCAAGAGAAAGCTTACAGCTGTGCATCGCTCTCTCAATGAAGAGCAGATGCTGAAGAATTTAAAATATTCCATCAAACAGCCAGAACGTAACGCCTTTACAAAGATCTGTCCTTGCCCAGAAAAATAAATACAAAATATAAAGCGCAACAATGGAATCAAAAATCTACAGCCTGCCCCTCCAAATTCTTGCAACTATTTCATGTAGTTGTATTGTGCACCTAATATGTTTCTATAATTTCACTGTTCCCTAATTCCTGAGTACAATAGTTTTCAGTGTAAAATATTAATGATCATGCAGTCATTTGTGAAAAGATGTAATTTTTTTTGAAAGACAATGAGCGAGGGTGTAAATTTGTACGCTTGCTCTCAGTTAGCAGCTCCTTTTAGTCAGCCCGTGCCACTGATAAACAGGAAAGGCAATTAGGATCACTGGAAATCTGAAATAAAAACAGAAAATGTCGGAAATACTCAGAGAAAGGACAGGCTAATGTTTCGGGTAAGGTCTTGGTTAGAGTCCTGAGGTGGGCTCTCCGCCAAAACATTCACCTGCCTTTCCTCTTCATAGGTGCGGTGTTTTTCCAGCATATCCTGCGCAACTCTTCTTTTGAATTGTGAATTGTTAGAGTGAAGGCCTCTTGAATGGCCAGGAATTACACCGTAAGGAAAATTCAGTGAGGCTGTGTTCCTGGACAGAGCTTCTCTCTCTCTCTCTCTCTCTCTCTCTCTCTCTCTCTCTCTCTCTCTCTCTCTCTCTCTCGAGAGAGAGAGAGAGAGAGAGAGAGAGAGAGAGAGAGAGAGAGAGAGAGAGAGAGAGAGAGAGAGAGAGAGAGAGAGAGAGAGAGAGAGTGTGGGGTCAGAGAACTGGCCCTATAGAGTTAGAGTCCATATCCAACTCGTACTATCATCTAGGGAGGCTCCACTCTGGGCCCACAGCCTGGCTGAATTTGCCCTCTTAGACTTGGTACATGTCACCAGGTATCAAAGTTGGAGGGTTGGGCCCCTTGGTCAGAGTCCACCCTGGAGATGAAGCAGTTTTTTTTCATTTTTCAGACAAGGACAGACCCACCGTGTGCTTCCAGCATTTTCGGTTTTTATCCACAGAATCTATCTGCTTCTGAGGTTATAGAAACATAGAAACATAGAAGATAGGAGCAGGAGTAGGCCATTCGGCCCCTCGAACCTGCTCCGCCATTCAATGAGATCATGGCTGTTCATCCAAACTCAGTACCCTATCCCTGCCTTCTCCCCATATCCCTTGATCCCTTTAGCCTTAAGAAATATATTTAACTCCTTCTTGAATATATTTAATGAATTGGCCTCCACTGCCTTTTGTGGTAGAGAATTCCACAGGTTCACCACTCTCTGGGTGAAGAAATTCCTCCTCATCTCTGTCCTAAATGGCTTACCCCTTATCTTTAGACTGTGACCCCTGGTTCTGGACTCCCCTGCCATCGGGAACATCCTTCCTGCATCTAGTCTGTCCAGTCCTGTTAGAATTTTATAAGTTTCAATGAGATCTCCTCTCATTCTTCTAAACCACGGATATCCCACGGATACCTTCACATGCCCAAAGCAGCTTCATGAACAACAACTGCCCTTGGAATTTTATTTCCTCCCAGGGTTTTCAAATGAATTTTATGATTAAATGCACTGAAATTTTGAACTGCGAATTTACTCCTTGGAAATTCTAAAAACCGTCCATCAAAATGAAATGACTGGAAACAGCAAATTAATTTTGAAGATTATTTTTTCTCCGGCGCTCTGTGTCTAAAAGTTTTGCAATTAGTTGTAGACCTTTATTTTGTTTTTGCAGGCGTATTGTATAAATATCCGTTAAATGTTCCACATTTCTCAATCTTTTCATCTAAACCTGAATTTTAAGATATAACTGACCTCTGATTCAAGATCATTTTGGCAAGGCTCTTTTCAAAGCACCTCCGCCCCCTTTCTTTTCCATTTTCATTTCAGATTTCCAGTATCCATAGTTTTTATTGTAACCTCCATGACTAGTTAGTCTGTGGTATTCTGTAAGTGATCATATTTTGCCAGAAACCAAAACACATCAATCCTGAAAATCAGAAACAAAAAAGAGAAAATGCTGGGAGTACGCATGAATTCGATAGATGTCTGCAGGTCGGATTGGGTTCTGATAATGGGTCCCATCTGAAATGTTAACCTGTCTTTTTTCTTCCATATGCTGATTAACCTGCTGTGCATTTCCACCATTTATGTTTCGATTGAGAATGCATTCATTCATTCATTCATTCATTCAGGATATAAGGAGCCAAATCGTGTAACATTTATTTGATTACCTAACACCCAATAATTGGCATCCGTTTTGAAAAAAAAGGACAACATTTTTTCCCACATCCATTTTCAGACGCGGTTTGAAAGTCGCACGTCATTGCATTGAACTTTTATCGTGCGTGTGGCATCTAGAAAATCATTTGTCCCTTCAAATTTGTGTGAGAAAGCATGGAGCCGCCAGTTTATTTTCAACACCTTCATTACAGCTCTAAACATCACACAGAATCCGAGTCCAACTGTTAGAGAACCTGATCAAAATGAGGCCACAACTGACTGAAAACAGCGCATGACAGGAATCGTAAAAATGCGTTAAATTGAATACTATCTAACCGTTTCTGTTCAAGAAGTATTTATGACTTAATCTAATTAACAAACAACACACAGTCTGGATGCAAATTATCACTTGCTGCAGTCTTTGTTAGCGACCGGAATTAAATTGAATTTCTCAATAAGGTTTTCAGATTCTATCAGCATATTCCTTGATTATCCTCAATATTAAAAAATAAAAATAGGCAAGTGTTTAAACAGAATACTCTGGTACATTCGCTGTTTTCCTTTTACATTGCAGCCACAAAGCTTGGGACAAGTTTAAAGGGAAAACAGATTGCCTTAAATCTAGTTTATTTTCAGGATAAAATAATTCTCACTTCAAAATGGAGTTTAAATAATTGGACATTCTGTTGAAAGGAAACAAAAACCCAAAATAAATATCTACAGGGGGCCGCATTCCAAAGAAATCATTTGACTCATTTTTCGGCGAGCTGGTGAATCCAAGAATCCCCTCACCCCACCCCACCCCACCAAAAAAGTTAATTAGGAGATATTCAATATTTTAAGTCACAACAGTTCTGACAGACAAACTATTTGCATATTAGGTCAAATAAAATGATTTTTTTCCCCCTGGAACTTTCCTCAATTCTTCTAGGAACAGAGACATTTTCTCTGAAGATTCTCCAGCTGCAGCACTTGCCTTCTTGTTTCAGATGCTGATGAGCCTGCATTTTCTGTTTTTATCTATTTGCCTTCTCCCTGCGGAGAGGAATATCCTTATTTGGTTGGCATCAAGGAAAGACCCCCTTCAGATATTACTGGGTTTAACAGCACTGATGGAAAAAAGTCAACAGGAGAGGCGGGGAGTTTTTAATATGTTTGCATATGTATATTTAGTTTTAAAGCACTTTAAGAGCAAAATGGCTGTGTGTGCATTTCTCTTTATTTTTTTTTATTCAGGATGATTTTAAATATAACTCCTTCCTTTACAAGGCAAAAAGTAAGCAAAGTCCCAACGTGATCCTTCCCTCCCCCTCCCATAGACTGCCCCTGCTGTGTGGGGAAAATCGCCAGGCCAATATGTCCCTCCCCAAGGAGAAATAAACACGGCACAAGGACGCGATAAGTGCAGACCCATGGAAAAAAAAAGTCAAGGTTATATACAGCATGGCCTCTGGTTTAACAACATTTTGTTCAGAATTCAAAGAGGCAGCCGAACAATCAGTGAGAAATGTAACTTCTGATGTTAAACCTCCCCCAGTAATAACAACAACAACAACCTGTATTTATATAGCACCTTTAATGTAGTAAAACGTTCCAAGGAGCTTTATGGGAGCGTTATCAAACTAAATTTAACATCGAGCCACACAAGGAGATATCTGTGCAGACTTGGTCAAAGAGGACGGTTTTAAGGAGCGTCTTAAAGGAGGACAGAGCGGTAGAGAGGCGGAGAGGTTGAGGGAGGGAATTCCAGAGCTTAGGGCCCTGGCAGTTGAAGGCACGGCCACCAATGGTGGAGTGATTAAAATCAGGGATGCTCAAGAGACCAGAATTGGAGGAGCGCAGATACCTTGGAGGTTTGTAGGGTTGGAGGAGATTACAGAGATAGAGAAGGGCACAGAAATAGGCCAAGAGCGCCCAGAAGTATTTTATTTTTTCCACTGTTAAGTTTTGATATGCATTTTCCTACAGGATTTAAATATTTGACACATGATCACATTCACTACGTGTTTAGTTGGATGTTATGGTGTTATTAATATACTACAGCAACTCAAAAAGATGGTGACAAATAACTTTTGGAAGCTGTTGTAATAGTTCAATAATCTGGAGTGTCCCTGAGGGATTTCATTTTTAGGAATGGGGACATCCCAGGCCTTTTCGTTTGAAAGACATGGAAGAGAAAGGGTTTTGTGCTCATTTGGAACCTTGAATATCCCACAAGGAGCAGCGCACACTGATCGGAGTGACGCATGTGTTTGTACAGACACAAACGCCACTTTCTAACAATTACATTTAAATTATCCTCACCCGTACCATTACAAATTAAGAAATTACACATTGGGGTAGATCTTGACTTTGTGCGATCGTGTAAAATGGATAATAGTGAGTCAGCAGCCCGTTTTACATCTCTCCAGACTTTGATTTCCATTTTTATCGCACAAAATTAAGATCTACCCCAATGGTTTTCTATAATTCTGTTGGTGATGAAATCTCATGGCGGTTCTTGACAAATGATCTCTGCCAAAATGTTGACTTTTTTTTTATTTGAAGATGTTGACGGACCTGTTGCGTATTTCCAGCATTTTCTCTTTTTATTGTAAGTTCGTGGCACACTGTGAAACCTTCAATTTTCCTTGAAAACAGTCAAAAATATTGTACAGATATATTCAGACATTAAAAATATTCAGGACCACGGCTTCCTTCACACTCACTGACAAAATATTAGCTTTTTTTTTGTTTATTATTGTTGAGCAACCCAGGTGAAAGGTCAAGGACCACAGTGCAGGACGCCAGCAAGGCAGTAAAGTATAGGAGAGACGCTGAGGTAAATCAGGATGCAGTGACTGGGTGACACCAAACTTGGGTTTTAAAAGCCGGGAGCTTGGTGATGGATAGGAAAATTGAAGGAGGTGAGGAGCAATGTTCCCTCTAATTCTGTTTGGGCTGCACGGCCCCCTTAACGGGCTGCGCAGGCCATTCAAAATTCCGCCCAGGCACGGTTTTCCATTTAAAAGCCCGGTGAGCTAGCGGCGCGGGACCTCCAGAGCGCTGCGCAGCCACGCAGCTTAAAGGGAACATTGGTGAGGAGTTGTGGTTTTGAGATAACAATAACTTGCATTTATATAGCGCCTTTAACATAGTCAAACGACCCGAGGCACTTGAGATCATGGAAAAGAACAAATTTGTTGTTGTAGTCCATATATTTGCTTGCTACACTCTAAATTAGTATCAAGCAACAGTACATTGTGATCTCTTCAATTATACTTTCTAGACTTTTTGTTCAAATTATTCTTCCAGTAAAAAATAAACCAAGTGGTTAGCGTATTTTGTGACAATGATTTTGTCATCACTTCGCGTTGGTTGTCAACCTGAAACTTTTTTCAAAGCTAGAGTTCAATGTTACTCATCAACGAAGGTTCTCTTCTTATCAACAATCGACCTCTTCGGGCTGGAAATGTGGGAATGGTCACACTGGGATCAGGAAGTCAGTGAGGAATGGATTTCAGGATAAAGTTGCTTCACAGTTGATAATCTTTAGGGATAGCATTAAATGCTGATGGACAGCTAGATAAGCGTACTCTATACATTCCTATCAGCAAAAACTGAAAATTCAAACATCAAATTAAAGATCATATCAAATAAATAAGATTTGAATTTTTTTTGCCATTTAAAATTCACTGTTGAGGGAAGCCTTTAAGAGTGAAAGTTGAATCCCTCAGAGTTAGACCAAACCTATTCATTTAAAAACAATAGAATTGGAATGCACATGTTGCATAGCATCTGCTAAACTGTCTTGTCCCTTTTAGACAATGACAGACCTGCACATTTTCAGCACTTTCTGTTTTTTTCCATCCCAAAAATATATTTATATCTCATATGCCTAACAATGTTGAATCTTACTAAAATACTACACGACCCTCATCTCCAGGAGGTGGGGACATTGAAACCGCAGGGATCTGAAACTATTGGAATCAAGGAACATATTTACAGGGTAGGTGCTTTTTCTAAATTAAATTGTACTTTATTGTTCCCTTTTTAATACAATAAAACACCGCACGATTATTATTCACTTAACAGGATTTCCACATTTTCGTCTTTGCTCATCACAGACTGAATTAACTTCAGGTGAGACGGAAAAAAAAGTCCGATGCTGCCATCACCAAATTCTGCTTTTAGTTTCTTCAAATCACTGAATTAGCATATGAAAGGGTCTTCCGTTAGAAAGGGACAATCAAACCTGACCTATTAGTTGTCCCTAAAGAATCAGTAATTTTTGCATCAGACTGGAATGTGTCAACCAAATTGCCATGGAAGTCAATGAGTTAACTATCTAACAAACAACTACAAGTAGCTAAAAAAAAATCCTTTAAAGCTTGGCAGTGGAACACGGAACCAGAATCAAATCAACTGACTAATTCTTCTCATCAAGGCAGCCATTTTGTTCCTGCCTTATACTGTTTGCTGAATAATTCATGCCAAGGAACGTTAGTACTGAGGAATAAAAGAAAAAGAAAAAGACTTCCATTTATATAGCACCTTTCACGACCTCAGGACATCCCAAAGCATTTTACAGCCAATGAAGTACTTTTTGAAGTGTAGTCAACGTTGTAATGTAGGAAACGCTGCAGCCAATTTGCACACAGCAAGCTCCCACATACAGCAATGCGATAATGACCAGATAATCTGTTTTTGTGATGTTGATTGAGGGATAAATATTGGCCAGGACACCAGGGATAACTCCGCTGCTCTTCTTTGAAATAGTGCCATGGGATCTTTTATGTCCACCTGAGAGGGCAGACGGGGCCTCGGTTTAACATCTCATATGAAAGACGGCTCCTCCGACAGTGCAGCACTGCACTGGAGTGTCAGCCTAGCTTTATGTGCTCAAGTCTCTGGAGTGGGACTTGAACCCACAACCTTCTGACTCAGAGGCAAGAATGCTACCCATTGAGTCATGGCTGACATTGTCGTATTGTGTCCATCCAGTTTCACTATACACTATTCCCAAATTAGGTACAACATTGAACAAAAATAAGTGATGTTGGAAACAGTCAGCAGGTCAAGCAGATGGAGAGAAGAGACAAGTTAACATTTCAGGTATGGACCCATTATACCATCTCCACAGACACTGCCTGACTTGCTGACACTGTTTCCAGCATTTTCCATTTTTGTTTCAGATTTCCAGCACCTGCGGTATTTTGCTTTTTCTAGTAAGATGCAGAGTAATGCTCCCTCTGCGCTATTCCATGAAGCGCTTCCAGGTCAGGTACAGCACAGATTAGATGCAGAGTAAAGCTCCTTCGACAGAGCCTCATCTAGCACCCCTTGGTAAGATACAGCACATTAGATATAGAATAAGGCTTCCTCTACACTGTCTCAACACAATGTCAGAAGCACCAACGGAGATACAGGGAGAGAGATGGAAAGGGAGTGACAGGCAAAGAGTGGAGAGAGAGAGACAGAGAGGAAGAATATGTCTCTCAATGTCTCTTAATCTCTTCTGCTTTCTATCCTATCACTGACCTCCCCTGTTGTTCTTTCATCCCCTCCCCCTTTTCCCAGCCCCCACTTGCTTTAAAATCTATCCCTTTTCCTGCTTTTTTTCCAGTTCTGACGAAGGGTCTTCGACCTGAAACATTAACTCTGTTTCTCTCTCCATGGATGCTGCCCTGGCCTGCTGAGTTTTTCCAGCGTTTTCTGTTGTTATTTCGGATTTCCAGCATCCGCAGTATTTTGCTATCAGAAGAATATGACAGTTCTGTTAGCTGAAAAAGTGGCACCATTAACTTAACTGGAAACAGGTCTCAATCTGTCTCACACATGGGATGAAAATCACTCAGCAAGCATCCAAGATATTACAAACTTATTTTCTCCCATTTTAATTATATCTTTTGTAAGAGTGGTGAAAGGCTTCAATCTTGTTCTGAGGCCACATTCACCAATCCCACGTAAAAACTCCTGAACTGAGGGGACCTACTGAAGAATTTTTCCCCATTTTTTTCTCTTCTGCTCCCCTCATCCCATCTCACCTTTGCAGGTCAGTTGTAGCTGGCCTTCCCTGCCTTCAATCAACAGGCAGTGCACAAAGGAAGACCTCGCCTATTGTTCTCCCTCTCTCCCATAGCGACAGAGTAGAGAGTTAAGGAACTCGGCAAATGAGGATTCAATCAGGAAACTGCTACTCTACAGTACTGTGCAGTTAATGGTAAAATGCTCCCTGCTTATGTTCACGGTTCTGCACTTTTCCCTGATCCACCTTACACAGAATGGAAACAAGGAATGTCCAATAAGGCCAAGACATTAAAGTTTGAGGGTTACAGAATTGAAAACGAGTTCCCCAATAAATGGTTAACAACTAAAGTTCTTGAGCTGCCAACGCAGGAGTTCCAGAGACCAAGGGACCAGTATGAAAGAAACCCCTGTCCCCTCAGCTGAATAAATTATGCAAAAGAGGGAATTTGGACAAACAAGTTTATTCTGCACTTTTTACAATAACTCTATAGATAGAATAGAGATGCAGATACAGTGAGTGAAGAGGCAGAGAGAGAGAAGAGAGAGGAACAGACAAAGAGAAATACTGAGAGAGAGATCCACAGGGTGAAAGAGAGAGGCTCAAAATGGGCCTAAACAAATTTCCGCCCCCTTAAGTCTAATCTTTATTTTACTGAATGTGCTGTTACATTTCCTCTTGTACCTACATGCCTGAATTTTTGTAACAACCTTACTTAAGACATTATCCAATGCCTTCTGAAAATCTGCTGCATTTCCCTTCAAAATCCTATCAGTCACCTCTTCTTCAAAAAACTCAAGTTTGTCAAAAACAACTTTTCTTCAACAAATCCTTGCTGGTTAGCCTTGATTAACCCACGCATTTCTAAATGCTCCTTAATTCAGTCTCGTATTCCTACATTACAACAGCGACTACACTTCAAAAAGTACTTTAATGGCTGTAAAGCACTTTGGGATGTCCGGTGGTCATAAAAGGCGCTATATAAATGCAAGTCTTTCTTTCATTTTGGGATTTGTTGATTAGCGCATAACTAATGTTACACTAACTGGCCCGCAGTGACCCAGTTTATCCCTTGTCTCTTCTTGATCTGAGGTATTGCATTCCCTGCAACCCTCCCCCTCCCCCCCCTCACAGCCCCCCTGTACAATTTGCATATTAAAGGAGCATTGAAAAATCGAAGTCAGAGTTTCTGCTTCCTCCTCTGATTTGTTTCAACGGCCAAGGAATGTCCAGAGCCTGGTTTTACCCTCCTTGAGCTCTGCTAAGTTTTTCAGAACCAATCCCTTTTCAGCTATTTCTAACAACTGCTCCATATTGTAAAAGTGGCCCCTACTAGGGGGCATAGTCTTAGAATAAGGGGCTGCTCTTTCAAAACTGAGATGAGGAGGAACTACTTCACTCAGAGGGTGGTAGGTCCATGGAATATGCTGCCCCAAAAAACTGTAGAAGCTACATCATTACATAAATTTAAAACAGAAATAGACAGTTTCCTAGAAGTAAAGGGAATTAAGGGTTACGGGGAGCGGGCAGGAATTTGGACATGAGTCTAGGTTCGGATCGGTCATGGCCCTGTGGTTAGCGGAGCGGACCCAGGGGCCGTGTAGCCTGATCCTGCTCCTATTTCGTCTGTCTAATTCTGTTAGATGCAGGAGATGGTTCTGTGATAGTGGATTGGCAGTTAGGATCAGATCAGCCATGATCTTATTGAATGGCGGAGCAGGCTCGAGGGGCCGATTGGCCTACTCCTGCTCCTATTTCTTATGTTCTTATGTTCTTATGCCCAGTGGACGACCAGTGATTCGTTCCAGGAGACACCTGGCACTCCCAGACCAGAAATTCTTTGGCCAGACTTTCAGGCAGGAGAGTGCTCTAGATGGACCTCTAATGGTGCAGGTGCCTGCCAGTGACAGACAAGTTTCAGACCTTCTGCCTGATTCCAGAAAAGTCCGTGGGTGTTAGCAGCGGAGGTTCCCAGTGGACTCATCTCTGCAATTATACAGAGATAAATCCCATCCTAGATTTTTGGGGCCAAACTATTGATGTAATATCATTGCCAGACGTTCATCCTCCATCACTAGATTTCCAGCTTCAACCTTGAGCAGTCCTACCCTCTCTTTAACTTTT
Organism: Somniosus microcephalus; assembly: GCF_052327205.1. Taxonomy (NCBI): domain Eukaryota; kingdom Metazoa; phylum Chordata; class Chondrichthyes; order Squaliformes; family Somniosidae; genus Somniosus; species Somniosus microcephalus. The sequence continues at coordinate 14,108,938 of NC_141013.1, forward strand.
TATATACATATAAACGCTTTAATAATTTTCTTTCATATTATTTGCCAACCTTTTTTAATTGTCCTTTTAGCCCTTCCAATCTTACTTTGCACCTTCCCACAATAGGTTTTATATTCCTCATGATTTTCTTTGGTTTGTTAGATCTAGTTTTATCATATGGCTCCTTTTTAAGCTTCAGTTTCATTTTAATCCAGGTTTCTCCATGGATTTTATCATTTCATGCTCTCCATTTTGGTCTTGCAACAATACAACAGCAACTTGCATTTATATCGCACCTTTGACATAGTAAAACGTCCCAAGGTGCTGCACAGGAGCGATTATCAGGCAAAATTTGGCACCGCGCCACATAAAGAGGTAGGTTTTCAGGAGCATCTTAACAGAGGAGACAGAAGTGGAGCGGTTTAAGGAGGGAATTCCACAACTTAGGGCCCAGCAGCTGAAGGCACGGCTGGCAGTGGTGGAGCGATTCAAATCGGGGATGCACAAGAGGCAAAAATTGGAGAAGCGCCTAGATCGCGAAGGCTTGTAGGGCTGGAGGAGGTTACAGAGATAGGGAGGGATGAGGCCATGGAGGGATTTCAAAACAAGGATGAGAATTTTAAAATTGAGGCAATGCCAGACCGGGAGCCACTGTAGGTCAGCGAGCACAGGAGTGATGGGTGAACGGGACTTGGTGCGAGTTAGGACACGGGGCAGTGAGCACAGGGGGTGATGGGTGAACGGGACTTGGTGCGAGTTAGGGCACGGGCAGCAGAGTTTGGGATGAGCTCAAGTTTACGGAGGGTGGAAGATGGGAGGTCGGCCAAGAGAACATTGGAATAGTCAAGTCTAGAAAAAAAAGAAAGAAAGACTTGCATTTATATAGCGCCTTTCATGACCACTGGACATCTCAAAGTGCTTTACAGTCAATGAAGTACTTTTGAAGTGGAGTCACTGTTGTAATGTGGGAAACAGGGCAGCCAATTTGCACACAGCAAGGTCCCACAAACAATGTGATAATGACCAGATAATCTGTTTTTGTTAAGGACACTGGGGAGAACTCCCCTACTCTTCTTCAAAATAGTGCTATGGGATCTTTTACGTCCACCTGAGAGAGCAGACAGGGCCTTGGTTTAACATCTCACCCAAAAGACGGCACCTCTGACAGTGCAGCACTCCCGTGTCGGCCTAGGCTTTATGTGCTCAAGTCACTGGAGTGGGATTTGAATCCACAACCTTCTGACTCAGAGGCGAATGTACTACCAACTGAGACACAGCTGACACCCAGGTAACAATATATCTATGTTGTACTCTATCTGCATCATATTTGAAGATTCTTCACGACTGATCAGTCAAGCCATTTGCCAGCTTTACTGCCCTGTTAATTCCATCTGGATCCCTTCTTATCTCACTGAACTTTTCCTTTTTGCAGCCTCACTGTGCACTCATCCGTATCCTGTTTTATTTTTACATTGAACCCAACAATGTTGTGGTTGCTATTTCTTGATTCCTCTCCTGCTCTCATATCAGTCATTTGCCCCATTTCATTTCACGGAACTGAATCAAGCAATGCCTCTTTCCTTATTGGCCTGGAAATATATTCACCTAGGCATCAAAGAAGCACTGCATCAAGGAAGGGGAACAGGTGAAGTATGAATAACGCAGAGAAATTCTGGGGCTTGCTTGATTTTGAGGGCAAGTGCAAATTTTAAATGACCTTTCCTCGGGAGATTAAATAGATGGGAGAGTCCAAGGTCTGAAAAGAAGGCATATCATATCATATGGTTTCCCACAATGTAGTTGGGAGATAGAAACATAGAAACATAGAGATAGGAACAGGAGTAGGCCATTCGGCCCTTCGAGCCTGCTCCGCCATTCAATGAGATCATGGCTGATCTTCGTCTGAGATCATAGCTGATCTTACCAGTTCAGTACCCCGTCCCCGCCTTTTCTCCGTAACCCTTAATCCCCTTAGCCTTCAGAAATATATCCAATTCTCTCTTGAAAATATTTATTGAATTAGCCTTCACAGCCCTCTGTGGCAGGGAATTCCACAGGCTCACCACTCTTTGAGTGAAGAAATTCTTCCTCATCTCTGTTTTAAATGATTTGCCCGCTATTTTTAGACTGTGGCCCCTGGTTCTGTGCTCCCCGGCCATTGGAAACATTCTCTCTGAATTCAGCCTGTCCAGGCCTGCCATAATTTTATATGTTTCGATGAGATCCCCTCTCAATCTTCTAAACTCCAGTGAGTACAAGCCCAAACTATTTAATCTCTCTTCGTAGGTCATTCCCGCCATTCCAGGTATCAGCCTGGTGAATCGCCGTTGCACTCTTTCCATGGCAAGAACATCCTTCCGCAGATGGGGCGACCAAAACTGTACACAATACTCCAGATGCGGTCTCACCAGCACCTTGTACAGCTGTAGTAAGGTATCCCTATTCCTATACTCGAACCCCCTTGATATGAAGGCCAACATACCATTTGCCTTCTTAATCGCCTGTTGCACCTGCATGCTCTCCTTCAGTGACTGGTGCACAAGAACACCCAGGTCCCTCTGCACTTCCCCATCTCCCAATCTATTGCCATTTAGATAATAATCTACCCTCCTGTTTTTACCCCCAAAGTGGATAACCTCGCATTTATCCACATTATAGTGCATCTGCCACGTATCCGCCCATTCCCCCAACCTGTCCAAATCGCACTGTAGCCTCCTGACATCCTCATCAGAGCCCACCCCTCCTCCTAGTTTAGTGTCGTCAGCGAATTTGGAAATATTGCATCCAATTCCCTGATCCAGATCATTTATATATATTGTGAACAGCTGGGGTCCCAGGACAGATCCTTGCGGCACCCCGCTGGTCACTGCCTGCCACTCCGAAAATGAGCCGTTTATTCCAACTCTCTGTTTTCTATCCGCCAGCCAGTTCTCTATCCACGTTAATACTTTGCCCCCAATCCCATGAGCCTTAATTTTGCATGATAATCTTTTGTGTGGAACCTTATCGAAGGCTTTCTGGAAGTCAAGGTACACCACATCCACTGGCTCTCCCCCATCTATTCTACCAGTTACCTCCTCAAAAAATTCCAGCAGATTAGTCAAACACGATTTACCCTTTGTAAATCCATGTTGACTCTGTCCGATCCTTTCCCCATTTGTCAAGTGCTCCGCTATTTTATCCTTAATAATGGACTCTAGCATTTTGCCCACAACCGATGTAAGGCTTACTGGTCTATAATTCCCTGCTTTCTCTCTACCCCCCTTTTTAAATATTGGGGTAACATTAGCTACCCTCCAATCCACGGGTACTGTTCCCGAGTCAATGGAGTTCCGGAAGATGATCCTTAGAGCATCTGCTATCTCCAGGGCCACCTCCTTAAGTACCCTAGGATGTAGTTTATCAGGCCCCGGGGATTTGTCGGCCTTCAGTCCCCTCAACTTACCCAACACCATATCCCTAGAGATACTAATTTCTGTCAGCTCCTCCCTCTCATTAGTCCCTATGTTTGCCGATATTCCTGGGAGGTTATTTGTGTCCTCCTTTGTGAATACAGAACCAAAGTATGAGTTTAATTGGTCTGCCATTTCCTTATTCTCCATTATATATTCTCCCGAATCGGACTGCAAGGGACCGACTTGGGATTTTACCAGTCTTTTCCTCCTGATATACCGATAAAAGCTTTTGCAGTCTGTCTTTATGTTTGCTGCAAGTTTACTTTCGTATTCTATTTTCCCCTTCCTGATTAATCCCTTTGTCCTCTTTTGCTGTATCCTGTACTGCCCCCAATCTTCCGGTCTGGTGCTTTTTTTTGCCAGTTGATATGCCCTTTTTTTTGATTTTATGCTGTCCATAATTTCCCTCGTTATCCACGGTTGAGTCACCTTTTTAGGTTTATTTTTATGCCAAACCGGTATAAACATGTTCTGGAATTCTTCCATTCTATCTTTGAATGCTTGCCATTGTCTATCCACTGTCAATCCCCCCAGAAACACCACCCAATCAATCTTACCCAATTCCCGTCTCATACCCTCGTAATTCCCTTTATTTAAGTTCTGGACCTTAGTCTCTGATTCAATTTCCTCACTCTCCATCTCGACTGAGAGCTCGATCATATTATGATCGCTCTGACCCAAGGGGCCTCGTACAAGAAGATTGCTGATAAGTCCCTTCTCATTGCACAATACCCAGTCTAAAATGGCCTGATCTCGAGTCGGCTCCTCGACATATTGGTCCAGATAACCGTCCCGAAAACATTCCAGGAATTCCTCCTCCTCAGAATTTTTACTAATTTGGGTAGTCCAATCAATATGTAAATTAAAGTCACCCATGATGACAGCTGTGCTCTTATCGCACGCTTCTCTAATTTCCCTTTTTATGCCTTCCCTCACCTCCATATTACTATTTGGAGGCCTATATATCACACCCACTAACGTTTTCCTCCCCTTGCTATTTCTCATTTCTACCCATACAGATTCCGTTTCATCCGAGTTAATATCCTTCCTTTCCATTGCATTAATCCCCTCCTTTACCAGCAATGCTACCCCACCTCCCCTACCTTTTTGCCGATCCTTCCTAAATATTGTATATCCCTGGATGTTAAGTTCCCAGCCTTGCCCACCCTGCAGCCACGTTTCTGTAATCCCAATCAAATCATACTTGTTTACCTCTATTTCCACAACTAATTCATCCACCTTGTTCCTAATGCTTCTAGCATTAAGATACAAAGCCTTCAGGCTTGCTTTTTTCACACTCTCATTATGAATTAGTTTGGCCCTTTGTGTTTCTCTCCTTTGCTTATTGCTTCTCACCTTTCTACCATCTATTTCTAACTTCATATGACTTCCCTCTTTTCCACTACCTAGGTTCCCATCCCCCTGCCAAATTAGTTTAAATCCTCCCGAACCGCCCTAGAAAATATTACCCCGAGGACATCGGCTCCCTCACAGTTCAGGTGTAGACCGTCCCCTTGGTACAGGTCACTCCTCCCCAAGAACTGGTTCCAATGCCTCAAGAATTTAAATCCCTCTCCCTTGCACCACTGCTCAAGCCACGTATTTAGCTTATCTATCTTACTCTCTCTAAACTTATTAGCTCGTGGCACTGGTAGCAATCCAGAGATTACTACCTTTGAGGTCCTACTTTTCAATTTAGCTCCTAACTCCCTAAATTCAGCTTGTAGGACCTCCTCCCTCTTTTTACCTACATCGTTGGTACCTACATGTACCACGACAACTGGCTGATCCCCCTCCCCCTTCAGAATGCTCTGCACCCGCTCCGAGACATCCTTGACCCTTGCACCAGGGAGGCAACATACCATCTTGGAGTCTCGGTCTCGGCCACAGAAACTCCTATCTATCCCCCTTACAATTGAATCCCCTATCACTATAGCCCTATCCCTCTTTTTCCCGCCCTTCTGTGCAGCAGAGCCAGTCATGGTGCCCTGAACCTGGCTGCTGGTGCCTTCCCCTGATAAGTCATCTCCCCCAACAGTACCCAAAACGGTAAACCTGTTTTGGAGGGAGATGACCGCAGGTGACTCCTGCACTACCTTCCTGCCTTTACCCTGCCTTTTGGTCACCCATTTACTGTCTGAGCTAGCCTTTACCTGCGGTGTGACCAACTCACTGAATGTGCTATCCACAACATCCTCAGCATCGCGTATGCTCCAGAGTGAGTCCATTCGCAGCTCCAGCGCCGCCAAGCGGTCTGCTAGGAGCTGCAGCTGGACACACTTCCTGCACACATAGTTGTCAGGGACAGTGTCCCTGATTTCCCACATAGCACAGGAGAAGCATGACACGGGTCTGAGCTGCCCTTCCATGACTTAACCCTTACAATACCCTTTTATTTACTACGATTTGGCTTAATTATTGAATTCTACTTAGAATAAGTTTGTGAAAGTACTCACCAACCAGTCACCTACCTGTTTTCTCGTGTTGTATTTTCACTGCCGCCTCCTGTCCTGGAACCTTTTCCACCTAGGTTAGGCTCCTGAAATAAAATAAATTGAACCTACCCTTTCAACTTCCCCTAACCCCTAAAAAAAATCAAGAAGTTTGTTGTGACAAAATGAAGTATTTTCAAAAGGGAATTGGAAATATAGTTGAAAAGGTAAAATTTGCCGGGCTATGGGGAAAAAGCAGGAGAGTGGAACTAATTGAAAAGCTCTTACAAAGAGCCGGCACAGGCACAATGGGTCGAATGGCCTCCTTCTGTGCTGTATGATTCTAGGATTCTTCTTTTAATTTCATAATGGTTCCTTTAACTCAAGACGCAAGGCCCAGGACTTTCTGCTCTGGTGCAATCCTGAAGTAACTTCAAGAGTGTAAGATTTTCACCTGCCCCAGCGGCCTACCCCCATGGCTCTGGCTGACTTTATCGGGTGATTTAAATATTGTTAGCTGGCATTTGGCGGGATACTAGGACAAGTGACCCAAAGCTTGGTCAAAGAAATAGGTTTTAAGGAACGTCTTTAAGGAGGGGAGAGGGGTAGAGCGGCAGAGAGGTTTAGGGAGGGAATTCCAGAGCTTAGGGCTTAGGCAACAGAAGGCACGGCCGCCAATGGTGGAGCGATGAAAATCAGGGATGCGCAACAGGCCAGAATTGGAGAAGTGCAGAAATCTTGGCGGGCTGTAGGGCTGGAAGAGGTTACAGAGATAGGGAGGGGCGAGGCCGTGGAGGGATTTGAAAACAAGGATGAGAATTTTGAAATCAAGGCATTGCCGGACCGGGAGCCAGTGTAGGTCAGTGAGCACAGGGGGTGATGGGTGAACGGGACTTGGTGCGAGTTAGGAAACTCTGACTCACGAGGAGAGAGTGCTACCGCCGAGCCATGGCTGACACCTAATCCACTTTAACCTGTGAAATCAGTCACAGGCTATGGTGGCTTATTTAGATTTTAAAAGGCTTCTGATACCATAGCAACCCTGGATGCCAAGTACGCACCAATATTCCTTATTACCAGCATTACCAAGGCCCAAATGAGAGGAATTATGTCGGATGATGTACTTCTATCCTTTGTGGGTCATTAGAATACACCCACTCATATTAGGGTGGACACATTCTACATCCATGTCACTTCCAATTTGGGAGCCAGCATGACTCCAACAGAAAATGCTGCCCAGGGCGTAAAAACCAGTTGGAATCAGAAACATGTCCCCAGTCAAACTCAATATAATTATTAGGAGTCTGTGTCAGACTGTCCAAAGTTACAGAAAGCTTGAGGGAGGAGCCATGCCATATTCAAATAATCGCATGCTGTATGATTTACTCAGTTATGCGTATAACTGACAGCTACTTCTGAATATAGCCGACGGCTGTTCAAGTCCAGGAAGCGCCACTAACTGTTTTTGGGGGTATTTAATGAGCTGGAGTTGTTCAACAATCTGACTTGAGCTAAATCAAGTCAATTGGAACCTTCAGAGGAACGTAACGTAGTTTAGAAGGGCTGCAAGAAGTTAAGAATACTGTGTGTACAACGGTTAACTTCAAAATATAGCACATGAATTGTAACTATTTATTTTCCTTTTGAGGAGCTGGTTAGTAGATCCACTGTAAACATATGTATATATATTGCTGTTATATATTCACCACTCATCTACTATTCAATAAATCTTCTTGTTAGTTAAAGGTTGAAACTAGGTCTGATGTTGTGATGCTTTGCTGCTTTTTAAAGATGTGAGGTCCCATGGAGGCACAGGATAAATCCAGTAGCTAAAGCAGTTTACAAAAAGGGGTAATTTTAAACTAACCCTCCCAGTGGGAAACTGATGGGATCAAGTGAGCCGCCCGTTTTACACCCCACCTGAGTTTACTTTCCATTGATGAACCCTATTCTGAGGCCGTTACCACCCCATTAACGCCAGTCCACCCCATCAACGCCAGTCCACCCCATTAACACAATCCACCCCATCAACGCCAGTCCACCCCATCAACGCCAGTCCACCCCATTAACACAATCCACCCCATCAACGCCAGTCCACCCCATTAACACCAGTCCACCCCATCAATGCCAGTCCACCCCATTAACACCAATCCACCCCATCAACGCCAGTCCACCCCATTAACACCAGTCCACCCCATTAACACCAGTCCACCCCATCAATGCCAGTCCACCCCATTAACACCAATCCACCCCATCAACGCCAGTCCACCCCATTAACACAATCCACCTTATTAACGCCAATCCACCCCATGAACACCAATCCACCCCATCAACGCCTATCCACCCCATTAACACAATCCACCTTATTAAAGCCAATCCACCCCATTAACACCAGTCCACCCCATCAATGCCAGTCCACCCCATTAACGCCAGTCCACCCCATCAACGCCAGTCCACCCCATTAACACAATCCACCCCATCAACGCCAGTCCACCCCATTAACACCAATCCACCCCATCAATGCCAGTCCACCCCATTAACACCAATCCACCCCATCAACGCCAGTCCACCCCATTAACACCAGTCCACCCCATCAACGCCAGTCCACCCCATTAACACCAATCCACCCCATCAACGCCAGTCCACCCTATTAACACCAATCCACCCCATCAACGCCAGTCCACCCCATTAACACAATCCACCTTATTAACGCCAATCCACCCCATGAACACCAATCCACCCCATCAACGCCTATCCACCCCATTAACACAATCCACCTTATTAAAGCCAATCCACCCCATTAACACCAATCCACCCCATCAACACCTGTCCACCCCATTAACACAATCCACCCATTAACGCCAATTTGGCCAGTTGAAAATTGGCCCCATAAATTCTACTTGAGTTATTGCTATTCAGAGAGCGCATGTTGCTTATGTTTTCCCTAGTGAATATTTGTATATTGACTAAAATAAGCTTGTTGTTAGTTTTGGCCCCATTAATATTTTTATGGTTCTCTGCCCTCGTACTGTGATATGACTGAAATAATTTTTGACTGTTATATTTTGTATCTGCTTTTTTCCCTCTAGTTATCTCTTTGTCTCTTTGACCACACTTTTAACATGTTTCTGCGTGTCTGCTAACCCTAGATATATATTCGTCCTCTATGTTCAGCGTCATGTCCTTAAAATTTTTTACATATCTTCTACTGGAAGAAGACCCCCAATCTCTGTTACACACATACATACGCATGCACACACAGACACAGAGTGGTCGCTATCCCCGAGTGTGCCATGATTTCCATTTCCTGTATGTTGTCTGGGTCGTTTACAATTACCAGGTCAAGATGTGCATTGACTCATGTGACCTCCCTGGGTCAAAAAGCACTCATGCATTACTTTTACTAACTCAGACTCTAATCCACTTGTGTATTCCCAATTTATATTTGGTTAATTAAAGTCTCCCATTGATATAACCTTCCTGTCCTCACATACCCTTTGTATCTCTTAATAGAACAAACAATCTTCTGCTGACCTGGTGGTTTGTTGCTTGACCTAGTGTTAGCTTCAGGTTTTTTACATTAAGGATGTGTCGAGAAGTTCATTATGTAATGATCCACCTCCCACAAGATCAACTTCTTTCACCTCCCAGGTGTCCCTTACAAATCGAGCTTCATCATTCCACCTGTCCTGAATAGTAGATTCCTGTGATGGTGGGTAGCCGAGTGGTTGAGGTGCTTGGACTACAACCCAGAGATTGAGAGTTTGGAATCCCACCACAGTAAGTTGCAAAATTAATTTCAAAAAATGTCTGGTAATTTGTGGTCTAGCACCAGGGAAGCAGTCGGATTCTTGTAAAAATCCACCCCTACACGCAACTCCAGTTCCACTTTTCATGTGGACCCTTAATCCCCTCAGATTAAGGGAACGGCAACACCAAATATAAAAGTGCTGAATTCAATGCAATCCTCTAGGATCAGCCGTGTTTCTGATATTCCTGCTACATTGTAGTTCCTACTGTCACAACAGTCTTGAACACTCCTATTAATCAGGTACATACACCCTAGGTATGCCTCTTTTTGTCCCCACTGTCTGTTTCTGGTCTCTGTATCCCTTCTTGTTCATGCCCACTTGTTGGTTGCTTTCCGCACTTTGATTAATCTCATGTCGAATCCAATATCACACCACCTTCCTCCCCGCTTACCTGGTTTAAATGTGCCATCTTGAGGTAAATTACGGACCAATTGTTCTTCTGCAAATCCTAAGGTTAATTAGAGGTCAGTAGAAACCAGTGGGACAAGACTGGCTTTTACTTTTTTTTACCTAGAGTGTAACACAGAAATTTGCTTGGGTGATCAAGTTGTGACACCTGAGGTATGACAGACATATCTGAAGCCAGACACAGGAGTGTTATACCCAATAACACACTGTGTATACAGGAGTGTTATACCCTAACGACAATGTTTTGTTATACAATATATGCACAACTACTATATTCAGTAACACACAGTCCATTAAAAATGTGTACAATAGCATCATATCCAGTAACAAAGTATACAGGAGTGTTTTCTATTAGTAACACCTTCAGGAGAAGAGAGAAAGTGGGGAAAGAGTTTCAATGTAAAGTATTTTAACCTGTTCCTGATTAAGATTATCACAACTGCAAAAGGGTACTTTAATTCTCGATTGGGCCATGGCACTTTTCACTATGCCACTGAAGGAAATGGCAGCCATCTTGAAATCTCTTCCTTTGCACTAATGAAGGATTCAACTCACGGGCCTATATCAGGCTGCAGACAATTGTGCAGTAAGCCATTTAGATGGAGGAGATGTTCACTTGGCAACACAACACAAAGGCAAAAGAAAACATGCACCTGGGGGTTTAAAAAGCAGAAAACCAAGGTTGAGGTAGGCCTCAAAGCCTGAATGTCTTGGATATCTAAGATAGAAATGAAATCATCCTTTCATAATCTACCAACAGAAACCCCATTTCAGGAGCTGCTATGCGGTGCATTTTAAAGCGTAAGAATCCCTCAGTAGAGTGAAGCATTCTAGGGGCAGGAAGTGGACAACTGTCCTCTCTGTCTCCAGACTCCCCTGTTGTTTCATTCCATACTCCTTCAATTGAAGTAGATCATGCCACAGAGATACCTACAGGGCACTTTGGTCCCGTTACTACCCTCCACAACCCAAGTTTAAAAAGAACGAATAAAAGGGGATTTGAAAAAATAATAGATGCATTATTCTGGGTAAACCCAGCGAATGTAACGCGGACAGGAAAAGAGTGCTTCACAAATTAAAATGCCCGTGAAATAAGACCTGTCAATGGAGCAGCCGAGAGCGACAAGCTCTTCATGGAGAAGTGAATGGGGAGTTCTCGTAATTTTTCTGTTTAATAAGAAACAAACCCAGCCTGCGGGTGCATCTTGACGCAGTGCGCCTCACCATTGTGGAGTGCGGAGGGTTAAAGACCATCACAGCGTGAAGTTTGCATTATGTGAACTTTGTTTTTTTTTCTCTCTCTCTCCCCCTCTCTCCCTTGATGAGGTTCAAGCCAGCCTTTATTAAATCGCATACATTGAAATTCCAACACAGTGCTGAAGGTTTTTTTTTAAAAAAAACAGTTTTTGAAAGGCGGGCTGCTCTCGCTGTTGTATGGGTCTGTGATAGACAGCAACACAATGGGCCCACTGTGTGACTCTAGCCCTCATGCACCCCACATAATAGTATTTGTGCAAAGGAAGGAAAAAAAAAACAGACAGTTAGCTGTGATACCACAAAACTGTATGCGACGCGCTTTCAAAAATAAAGCCACCTCACCTCTGCAAAAACATGGGTTTTGTTTGCGTTGCAAAGAATTAAATTTTTAAAAAATAAACGCTGCCTATAGTGAATCAGTAATGAGGCTATTATTTTATGGTACTTGTACAGCAAATCACATGAAAAGCAGTTGAACTTAATGTTAACCTTGAATAAAGGGGGGGGGGTGGTGGGAGGAGAAATAACACAAGGGGGCCAGCTATACAAAGTTAAGAATGGGTGAGGGCATTGTGGCACAGTTAATGGTCTGTCTCATGTTGTAAAATAGAGGGGAACCTTAAAAAAAAACATGAATGGTGCACAAAGACCCTTCTGGAAAATTCTCTGGCTCCGTAAACAGGCTCCGGATGCAGGGTTGGATAACTATGGAACGAGACAAATGCAGCATTGTAGGCGCTGACTTGTGTTGAGCTGATTGCCACAGGAGGACAGTAGATGGCAGTGTAGGGAAACCTCACCCTCCTGGTAACACCTTCAGTCAAACGTGGTTTAATTGAACTGAGGCACAGCTCTAACGTTTTTTTTTATTGCCGGAATAAATCGGTTCGATTTTAAACAAAGAAATTAACGTTGGCTTCTTGGAGCCCTGACAAAATATTGAAGATTGTCTATAAGGTTACTGAGAGATGAGTTACCATTCATTAGATCACTGGTTGTACAGACACCTTTTGTTAATGTTAATCAATAAAGTACAGGATTCCAAAGAATTGTTACTGATCTGTTTACAGCTGAAAGATAGTGACGGTTTCTCAGGTTCCTGGTGGCCTCCCTGCAGAGATTAAGCTTTGGCGTGAATGGCCCTTCTAGAGGGATACTGTTTGCAGCCATTCATCAGATGGCAGATTGCGTACCATGGCACTGAACTGTAAGTCACTGGTTACATGCCCATGACTCCCTCTCCCCTCCCCCCAGTGCCAGATCCCAGCAGCGCTGTGATGGCCATTGGGTGCTAAGTGTAGTTAAGGCCCTTTCCCTGCAGAAAGGGGGAAGGATAAGATGAGATGAGCCGCCAGGATGCACTCTGCACCGTAAGGAGAGCGGTTGTAAGATGCCATTGGCAGATGCTAAGGAACAAGCAATCATCTGGCCTTTTGATAACAGAATGGTGTGTGGGACATTAAGAAACGAGGGAAAATATTAACTAAAAATGGACCTAATTGTACATAAACAACTGTACAGTCCCAAAGACCCCATTTGAATGTTATGCTATTGTTTATGATACCTGTATCCCCTGGAGCTACAATACCATTGAACAGAACAAGCAGGCTGCAGTCAGAGAAAAAGATTCATAGGACGTTCTGCTTTCATTTTGAATGATTCCTAAGCCCATCCAATGCTATTTATTCGACTGTATTCATTTTGAAATAAAAGCAGGTGTATCAGCATCTGAAAGGGAAAAGGGTTACAGCTTTAGTGGAATCTTTCTTCAATGGGTGGGGGTGGGGGGCAGTCGCAGAGTTCTAGTAAAGAGTCTCACCCAAAATGTTAAGCGCTCTCGTTCAGGTGCAGCGGGCTTGCTGCGTACTTCCAGCATCTTCTGGATTTGTTTCAACTCATCAGTATTTGCCGCTTCTGCTTTTAAGTCTCAGTCGTGTCCGATTTTGCCAAGCGAGTGCTTTGTGTGAATGGAAGGCGCTACTGCCAGCGTCAAATGGCAACAAGAACAGGGCCAAAAAAAAAAGATCACGGGATTAAAAACTCAACTCACTGACCCATTTGTGCATTTATCACAAATTGTTACGAATGCCAAGAACACACAGGTGAAGATGATTCCATTTGCACGCGAGGGGAAAGGGAAGCTGATTTTTTTTTAAAGTGAACGTGAAAATATTTGAATTTTTTGTGACAAGGGTTTTCCTCAATTAAATTAGGGAGCTTTTTGCCCAAGGTATAAAGAATAGGGATGGGGTTGAATTCAAATATCTTACTGCTTTTTTTAAATAGTACTTTCGCCCATTAGATGTGAAGTGCTTGTTTAAACCCATCAAATTTACTGTTTTTCTATTCATTGCTCTGGATGGGTCTGTTAAGCATCATGCAGTTAGAAAATAGATGCTTATTTTTGGAAAATTCACTGCCAGAATTTATTTTGTTTTTAAGACTAAAACATTCTTATTTAGCACCAAAAGGATTATATAATTGTAATAAATATATTAAATACATGTTGTGTGTCTCCAAAATTAATTTCAATTTCAAGGGACATTCAGGAATCAGGACAGTACAGAAGGCAGCTCTCATATAATGGACTTTGTGCGACAGTGTAACTTGGGTGAAAGCATGTCGGTGCCCATTTTACATCTCTCCCAGTTTGAAGTGAATGGAAATAACAATCAGGAGAGATGTAAAACGGGCTGCCAACTCGCGATCATCCGCTTTACACTATTGCACCAAGTCAAGATCTACCCAGTGTTTCAAAAAAAAACTGAGGAAGCCACTTGACGGTCAAAGCCCATAATGCAGAAGACACATGTTGAGAAAAGTAAAACAGAAGATGAAGTAAATCGAAAAAGGAGGAAACTGAAGACTAAAGATAAAGATTGCCTCAATTTTGAGGTTCGAATAAGCGATGGTCTGGTAAGTTTTGATTTCAACACAGTGAGAATGCAGAGAAGACAAACAGTGTAAGACGGGGAATTTTGAGCTTAGGATGACCCAGAAAGTTCAGAGGGCCACTGACTGTAGTATTGAGAAAATGAAAAGATATTGAAGACTGTGACAGAGAGAAATTGGAGGCTAGAGAGGGAATCAGCTGTCAATAATTTGTCATTAGTGTGCTCCTCACTGAAATTATTAAATGAACAGTTAAAAAGGTTCAAGGACACATGATCTGAAAATGTACGCTTTGAAAATGAAGCTCGCTCATGTGGGTTCATGCGTTGGGGAGCAGAGTTCTGCTGATGTTGACCCCTGCAGTGTGTATCACTCATCACATGAGGAGAGGGGAATGTCATGAGCAATTCTCATCATAGTTCAGATTTTCAAAGCATGGACTTATAGGAAAAAAAATGATGAGAGAGAGGATTTGAAACAACTTCTCCAGAGCCCTTTCCAATTGTAAAACCTTATTTGGGTACAGCAGCCTGCGTAAATCAGTCACCATCACTTAACAGTGTTTGTGAAATGTTCTGTCCATAGTTGTACTGTTCAGTAAATACATTTTACAATGGGGGTGGGGAGAAGGAGGTTATTCACATAGTGACTGTGCAGTGAGGCTTAGGGTACAGGTTAGTGCTGGTGTACCCCTCCCATCCCTGTCCCATGCTAGCAGCTGTGCATTTCCAGTGTCTGATTATTATTTTAACGCTACAATTATCCAATGGTTGTATCTAGTCTCCCCTCCTGTTTCTCAATTCCTCAAAGATATATTTCCTTCATGTTTCTTGGCAGCCCAATGCCCCGTTCCACTCTTAGCCCTCCTTCATCTACCAACATTTTCAACCTCACTAACTTCTCTGCTCTCAAATGGAAGTCCAACCCCATTGCTAAGACTTCCTCCAAGAAGCTTGGCTTCCTCTTTCAGGCCAAACAGTTCTTCCTGCACCTCCCCCT
This sequence comes from Somniosus microcephalus, assembly GCF_052327205.1. Lineage (NCBI taxonomy): Eukaryota > Metazoa > Chordata > Chondrichthyes > Squaliformes > Somniosidae > Somniosus > Somniosus microcephalus. Next base: position 14,124,172 of record NC_141013.1, read on the forward strand.
CCCTGCCCCACAAGTGTTAACTCTCTAGAAAGACCAAGCTTAACCAAGGCTTCAATCCTACTCTCGTGTCTGCAGAAGCTCTTCTAGCACCTCTCTTGTACTCCTGGGCAGGATACAAGAAAAAGCCTCATCATTTGTTCAGCGATATTTCTCCTCTCGTCTCAGGGGTGATCTTTCTCTCTCTCTCTCTCTTCACGTATCTAGGGTTAGTGCTCCTTTGAACTTTCTTCTCTGGTTCCTCAAAACGTCTTTCTTTACAATCTCCAAATACACCATCCCATACATTCTTCCTCATCTCTACATCCTCAATATGATGGGTCCTGAATTGGACGCTGAACCATTTAACTGCATTCCTCTTTCAGATGTTGATCATCTGCTGTGCATTTCCAACATTGTCCATTTTTATTTCAGATATCTAAGTATTTGCCGTTTCCCTTTTTTTAATAATCACTGATGTACCTCACTTTGACGAGCATAAAAATTCGTCAGATCATAACATCAAATAAGGCAGGAAATACTTGGAACTGTAAAAGTAAAACAAAAACACAAAACTGGGCAACAAGAGAAATATGTCATGCAGGAGAGGTTCTGTTTGAATGGTTTAACGCGTCACTGTCCTGTCTATTAAGCTCTGACGCTGAGAGACTCAGTAAAACTCCCAATAAACACACTCATCATCCAAACATACAATTGCAACATACAAAATTACTGCCATTATATAGAATTACAACATGAAAAATCTTGCCTCTTTCACTCCTGTTTTATAGAATTCAAGTGCAACAGTAAACGCTGTACAAACTCTTCCCTCTCCCGGCATCCTCATGGGGCCAAAATCAAGACTCGCTGTATTGGCTCCTACAAGATTACAAGCAATTACAGAAGAGAGAGGCTATTCAGCCCCTCTTAATTCAAATCTCCAGAATGACCATAAATCCCCTCATTGCAGCGTCCAACTGGTTTTTAAGTGCAACCAGGATTTTCACCTCCACTGCTCTATATGGCAGTCCATTCCATGGATTGATCACTCTGTGTAAAAAAAAAACTGATATCAGTCCTAAATTCATCTTTTACTCATTTGAATCTGTATCCCTTTGTCCTACTCTCAACTTATTTTGTGTGACTAAGATATTAAAAATGTTATGTTGACACTCACTTCTGAAATTATTCATGAATTAGGATCAGACAATTATCCCTTTTAAATACAAACAAATGTTAGATAAAGGATTTGTTCCGTACATTTTAATTTAGATCCAACATGAGGTGGAAGTAGTTTTTTTAATGTATACTAGTTGATCTCCCATAGTGTTGCACATGGGGAGTCAACACCAAGCCTAATCTTCAGATGAAGTAGTTAGAGGACGGGGATAATTGGACAAGGGTGTGTAGATGCAATTCAATCACTATTTTGAAGTTTGTGCATTCTGTCCTTATTTTTATAATACTTTGATTTTATATTATTATTTATAGTTAATTAGCATAAAGGTATGGCAATTTGGGAGGCAGGGACGTAGAATAGGTTGGAGCATTATAGCTTCTCCTCAGTACAAGCTGAGGAGCTGGGCAACTCAGAACTGGGGCACTACAATGCTTTCGCTGGCAAGAAGATGTGATTACAACGTGACAAGTTTACATAGGCATTTTCCATTCTAAATGTGGGCACAGGAATTTATAGTGCAAAAAATAGAAAGAAGTGCGCAAAGTTTTAATATTTTATTGACGTAAAAATGTAGATAACAAACTTGCTCATAACACATTCCTCATTTCTTATAACAGTTTGTATGATGCTTCTGTGTTAATCATAGGCAAATTTATTCCATCACATCTGACAGGGTCATTTTATTTTGCTTGATTCCGAACCCTGAACTCCCTCGGCCCATTTCCACTTTCTCAAGAGTGGTAGCTGGCCAGAGAGGCCATAGACAAATAAATTAAAGCAAACTAAAGAACAGCTCCAAGCTAAGTATAAATACAGAAAATTCATTACAATAAGGATAATTTACATTTTCTACCTCCCGAGCTCCACTCTTTCTTGCAGATGCAAAACGATCTTAAAATACTGTGTGTTTCGGATTCTTCCCTACAAGAGCAGACAGCTTTCCACAATGTCTTCCGATTCTTAATTGACCTGTCAAATAAACAAACTCAGAGTCTTGATCTAAAGCCAGACCTTAAGTGACCCCACCATTCATTTCAAGAATGCCTAGCTATTACATCTAGCCTTAAAAGGACATATACCTACGTTATGTTTTACATTGTACAATGACCTTGCCCTTACAAAACATCTGATTTGCCATCAGCAGAGCCATGGGAGATTGACTAGTGTTGAAATATTTTATTTTTGATGACCAATAAAAGAAAGATTTGGATTTATATAGCGCCTTTTACGACCTCAGGACTTCCCGAAGCACTTTACAAGTACAAAAACCAAGAGAGACCCTAACACAAATACTGCGCTTCTTGAGAAGGTTGTTATATGAGGAATAGGATTTAAATATACTTAGGATTACATAAGATATACAGCACCAAAACAGATCATTCGGCCCAACCAGCCCATGCCGGCGTTTATGCTCCACTCGAGCCTCCTCCCATCTTTCCTCATCTAAATCTATCAGCATAACCCTCTATTCCCTTCTCCCTCATATGCTTGTCTAGCCTCCCCTTAAATGCATCCATACTATTTGCCTCAACTACTCCCTGTGGTAGCGAGTTCCACATTCTCACCACTCTCTGGGTAAAGAAGTTTCTTCTGAATTCCCTATTGGATTTCTTGGTGACTATCTTATATTGATGGCCTCTAGTTATGCTCTTCCCCACAAGTGGAAACAAGGGGCGCGATCTTGCCAGCCCTGGGGAGGCGGGTATGGAAGTGGGACTGCTGGGAAAATGGCAGAATTTGGGGGTGGGTGCCCAACCCAGAATTTGGGGGTGGGTGCCCAACCCGCCCCCAACCCGCCTCTGTGCCATCTTGCCAGGAGGCAGGTAGCCGACCCGCGCTGGGTCCCGTCTCCATGGAGGCGGGAAGGGGATTACAGCCACTTAACTGCCTGTTAACAGGTAGTTAACAGGCAGATAAGAGGATTATCCCCATTTTGCCCTCACAAGTGTGGGCTTCCCGAAGGCTGCGAACCCCGCCAGGGTCACCGAGGCGAGCAGTGGGTCTGCGGGGGTTGGGGGGGTCCAAAAGTGTGCTGTGAAGGTAAGTGATGGGTGCAAGTGTGGAGAGGTGAGTATATGAGGTAAGTGGAAATTGTTAGTAAAAGTTCACTCACCTTTGTTTCTTCCTGCGGGCTTCAGTCGTTGGGTATGCGGAGAGCCTCGCATCTCCACGGCAGAGATGACAGATGGCCGTTGCATTCTCAGATGCAACAACCATCTAATTTCTGCAAAAGAAAGAGGTTTGATGAGATCTTGAATTCAAGAACTCATCAAACTACAGAGAATGTCAGTGTTTGACAGCTTCACAGAGCTGTCAAATGATGACAATTCATCTGTCAAATGAAACGTCATACGTTGACGTTCTCTGTAACCAGCTTCCCTTAATTGGCCTGCTAAGCCCGCTGGGCCAGAAGTTGATGGAGGCGGGACTGAAACCCGACAAGTGGGAGTCCCGCCTCCAAAAGCTCCCCATTGGCAAAATCCAGCCCATTCTCTCTGTATCCACTCTATCAAAACCATTCATAATTTTAAAGACCTCTATTAGGTCACCCCTCAGCTTTCTTTTTTCAAGAGAAAAGAGACCCAGCCTGTTCATCCTTTCCTGATATGTAAACCCTCGCATTTCTGGTATCATCTTTGTAAATCTTCTCTGCACCCTCTCCAGTGCCTCTATATCCCTTTTATAATATGGTGACCAGAACTGTACGCAGTACTCCAAGTGTGGTCTAACCAAGGTTCAATACAGGTTTAACATAATTTCCCTACTTTTCAATTCTATACCTTTAGAAATAAACCCTAGTGCTTGGTTTGCTTATTTTATGGCCTTGCTAACCTGTGGTGCAACTTTTAGTGATTTGTGTATTTCTACTCCGAGATCCCTTTGTTCCTCTACCCCACCTAGACTCGCACCCTCCAAAGTAATAAGTGACCTCCCTATTCTTCCTACCAAAATGTAATACCTCACATTTATCTGTGTTGAACTTCATTTGCCAATTATATGCCCATTCTGCAAGTTTTTTAATGTCCTCCTGTAATTTGTCGCAGTCCTCCTCAGTATTGACTAACCACCACCACCCCCCCCCCCAATTTGGTGTCATCCACAAATTTAGAAATTGTGTTTTTGATTCCAAAGTCTAAATCGTTAATGTAAATTGTGAACAGCAGTGGTCCCAGCACTGATCCTTGTGGAACACCACTACCCACCTTCTGCCACTGTGAATAGCTACCTTTTACCCCTACTCTCTGCTTTCTGTCTTGAAGCCAGCTAGCAATCCATTCTGCTACTTGTCCCCTGACTCCGTATTCTCTGACTTTGCTCATCAGTCTATTATGGGGTACCTTATCGAAGGTCTTTTGAAGATCTAGATAAATTACATCTACTGCATTACCATTGTCTACTCTCTCTGTGAAACTTGTGAAAAGGTCTATGCATTTCTATGTTGAGCAGTGCAAGTTTTTCCTTTACCCTTCATGGGTGAAATTCTTCTTGTCTGTAATTTTAGTGACAATGTTGGTGTACACGGCAGGATGAATTTGACCTCCTCAGTTCCTTAACCATATTGTTTGAATGTAAAGGCCTACCAGCCAGCACCAACAGAGTGACAAAGGAAAAGAAGAGAGTCAAAGAAAGAGACAAAGACAGAAAAAGAAAGACACAAAAAAAGAGAGAGGCATACAGAAAGCAGTCAGTGAGAGAGAGCGAGAGAAACGAGAGAGACCCCTGTTCATTATGACCCCTTTTATTACCATTTTATATATGCATGGGAATGAAATTTGAATAGATACAAAGTTCAGCTATTACTAAACATTAAAAACCAAAAACTATTAAAGTTTGGTACAAGTTTCTATTCTAGAAATGTCCCCTGGAAATGATAGGGCTCTAATCCTGTGTTTTGACCAATTGCTCATCGAAAAGCTCCTCTGAAATTCTTATTTGTTTTATTAATGTTTACAAAGGCTGTTTCTGCAAAACTCATTGGTATTCAGTAACAATAATTGAAACACTGAACAGCAAGAGCTAAACCATTGTTTTGGGCCTGGGAAACATTTAAGGAGTGAATTTTGGAAGGCAGCAGCCAAATTGCCACACTGAGTGACTGGAACGAAGGCGTGAGGACGGATTTTAGACAACAGCCTCCAAACTTAGTCATTTCATGAGCCCCTGTGACAGCACGATTGGTCAGGGGATGGGTTCACGATAAACCAGGCACCCGACTGCAAAACTCATATGGTATTGTTCTGAAAGAGAATCATATTTTCTGTGGAACCTATTGCACCTTTTCATTGTTAACCCAAAGCCGATTAATGGATTCTGTCCATCTGTAATGTCCTTTGGTTGGTGATACAGCTGGAGTTCAGACTTTAACCACTGCACAATTTCATTACATCTTCATATCATTTGATACTGTAAAATATTCATAAGTTCCGATTCTTTGTGAAGGTTTGCAGTCTTATTTTTCTGCAACTACATTTGTAGGTTTTATAGCTAAAGCCCATCATTTAGATTATAAATTTTATTTCCAATGTTCCCATTAAAATTGCAGTGTTCAAGTAAAATAATTTTGGGGAGAAAACGAGTTTCATCCGAAGACATTAAATTTCAAATAACACTTCAAATCCAAACTGAAATTTAGCATCAGATTATTTTTAGGGTCTGGTTATTTAGGGAAGATCTCCCATACTTAGAAATAACTTTCAGCTGTGGGATGAAGTGACAATTGTTTTTTTTAAATTGAGAAGGTGAAGGAGCAAGAGCCACAGTGCAAGTAATGTCAAGGCTGAAAAGAGTAGGAGTGAAGACAAAGTAAATGAGGAAATACTGATTAGATAATGCAAGTTTAAGATTGAAAAGCCTATGACGGGAAGACTGAGGGAGATGAGATGTTTCACAGTTTTGAGAAAGAATGAGTTGGATCAGAGATGGTGCAATGAGTCTTGACTTTTATTATTCTATAAGGAGTTATTCTGAAATTATTTGTTTCAAAAAGAATCATTTTCTTGTCACTGATCACAAACAGGAAGATTGTCAAAATACGAATATTTGCAAAATTCTCTTTCCAATTTGATTGCTTAATTTACAACTTACTGACACTCTTTTGAGTTTTCTAAATACAATCAAAAATGATATCTACTTCTGATATTGATTTTAAGTCGGGATTGGAGAAAGATAATGAGGCAAATAACTTTTCTGATTCTAGAAGTAATGAAAATATACTGTAATGTGCTTGTTTGTAATTTAGGATTTTGGTACAGAAACAGATTGAATTAATCTCATTGTCAAAGACAATTGGCAAATACTGAGAGGAAGCGAAAGTGTTCGACTCTGTTACTGCTGCCAGTTTGAAGTGTTCATTGGTCAAACAATGGCATAATTAAACAAGAAAAATCTCTCCTGGTGTTCTCTGTATGTGTGTGTTACGGATAATTAGAAAGAGAGCGAGAACACGAGAGAAACAGAGGGGGGACCAGAGAGAGAAATAAAGAAAGAGGAAACAAGAGAGAAAGGGAGAGAAAGAAGAATGAGAGAGACAGACAAAACATGTGAAATGGGGGAACAAACAAAATTGAAATATAATAGTAAAGAGGAGAGATAAACAAAAAAAAGAGGAAAAGAAAGATAATTTAAGCTGTTTTTGATGATTCAAATGCATATTTGGAATATAAAACCTATATTATTTTTAATTTTACTTTAAATTTTTTTAAACATGGCTGCCACACAATCAGATTTGTTCAATACGTTTTGTGTTCATACACAGGCTATTAAAGAAAAGAACGCGTATAGAAAAACACAAATATATCAAATCATTCTGGATTATCAGAGATTATGGGGTTAAGAGCCAGATTAGCAGCCACTACCCTTTATGTAAAAATTATATAAAGTTATTGCTAGCTCTAAATCCTCATTGTGTTGCTGCTTGTGTCTGATTTATTTTAATATAACACTAATCATAAATGTGATGAAGAGGGGGGATTTTATTCCTCTCATTGTACTAGGTGTTACCCAGGATGTCTCGACTACTTTATATCGTAGGACAGGGAGACAAACAAAGCCAAAGTTGAGGCAGGTGGAGAAAGAAATATCATTTAATTTATTTGGCAAACAACTATATATTTTCCTCCAATTAAAAAAAAAATCTAGACCCTACAAAATAGAGTATTACCGACAATGCTTTCTAACAAAAGGTTTAAGCAGTTGTGCAAATTTGTAAAGCCCACTAGATGAAAATATTTTATACCACAATTTTAAATTCCCTGAGAACAAAAAAAAGTATTTGGGACTTAAACTTCAAATTTGCAGTGAAATATAAAATGTATAAAAGGGTGTTACAGTTTGTGAGGACATATTACTGGGCTTGGTGCTTGTCTCAGTTTTTTTAGGCTGCCAGGTTATTCACAGGGATGGTTTCTCCAGACCTATCTGGTCCCATACACAAAGTGTATATGGTTCATCAACATTTACCATTAACATTTGATTTTTAAAAAGTTAAATAGAAAGAAAAACTGTGAACCCTGGAAACTTGAAATCAAAATCGATAAAAAGTGCCACCGATCCATCAGCATTTGAAAGAGAAAATATGTTCCGGGGGGAGACCCTTCAATCAGAAAGGTTAACTTGTCCTTTCTGTTTCAGATACGGGCAAATTTTCAGTATTTTTCTCTTATTGTTTTAAAATGGGAACCTCACAATCAGATTCCCTAACATTTTACAATGCAATATAAGATGGTTCCTCGTGAATCCAATAAATACAAATCAGTATTTAAATAAACAGAATGCTTAGCTGAAAGACCCGATGTTAATAGATTGCTCGAAGATTATTTGTAAATGCTTTTTGATTTTCCTCCTCCCTTTCTTGTGGTATCTTTGGGCTCTGAGCCCTGATGTGCTGTTTATTAATTGGAACACTTCCATCCCTCAGCCTATATCTGCTACAAGCTGCTTACAGAGCTTAAAATAGGGATTCCAGTTTGGAGGGTGACAGCGGACAAATTCAGCACAAAAAAATTGTGTGCTTCAGATTAAATTTTGAAACGACCTTATCATTGGTGTAAATGTCATGATTCATATGGAACATGACAAAGTGTGAATTTATACACTGAAATGCAAGTAATATGTACACAAAACACCCAACCTCTGAGTCACTGAAACAATCATGCCGAAGAGTTTTTAATATGTAATATTAAATTATCTCAGTAAAATAAACAGATTCAATACCGTAAATTCTATTTTTAAAGAATGTCGAAATTTGTTTCAAAATTGATGGATACGGTTCTTATAATTTGACAAGTGTTTTTTATAATCAGAGCTCAGACAAAGACAGATGAATGTATCAGGTGGAAGTCCCTCATCAAACCTTACATAGGGTGAAGGCGGGGGCCTACCTGAAACATGAGTCCATCTTTTCTCTTTTAGATACCGACAGGCTTGCTGTGTATTTCCAGCAGTTGCTGTCTTTGTTTCAGATTTTTAGCATTTGCAGTTTCTCTCTCTCGGTCTATATACTGACATTCTCTATGATTTCACCATGTTTATGTCCTCTAGCCTCCTCAGAGACCTGAGGTTCAGGAATCCTTTACAAGTTAAATTTGTGTGTTTTCTTTTTTAAAGTTTGATTCACTCATTTTATGCTGTATAGGATTCCATTTGTCCTCCATAGACTTAAATAACATTTCCAACATCTTCAATCATTGTTCAATGGATCCAATTTTGTTATAAAGTTTTACTTTATTCTCTAACAAGCAAATCTCAGATGCCTGATGCATCCTTGGTTACACTTTACAACAGGTTTCAAGAATTTTGCATTGGGGAAAAGCTTTATTTGCTTCCCCTTGTATCTAAAATTCCAGAAATAATTCAGGCCCGTTGATATTTGGTAAATGCATTGAGTATTTTATTTTTTTCGGATGTTCCTTTCCCTATTAGATGGACACATCTGGAGACCTGGCACTTTCCTCATGAAGATATTTGGCAAATATGTTTTACTTTGTTGGGGTGGGAGAAAAACCTCATGTACTTGACACAGTGACATCGCATCGAGATGCATTTTAATGTAAGTTGCATCTCAGCCCAGGTTTGTAAACACAATCAGAAATGGTTTGTTGAACTATTTTGTCATGAAGATATTGCCTCTGAAAGGACATCCTCTGTGTTGTCTTTTGGTCCCACTCATATTCTACTGCATGTATTATAGTTACTGTATCTATCTGGGGGGGGGGGTGGAGGGGGGCGGGGGTAGTGAGACCACCGTTCACCATATCCACATCACCTTTCAGTTCTGTACAGGCAAATGAATCTGGCTAAGGGCAAAGTAACTGAAGTAAACCCAAGGTAAACCAAGCCACTGTCAGTCCAAGACAAATATTCAATATTTAAAGCTGTATCATTGCATAACAGATTGTTTTAGTGATTGAGAGGTTGGGTATTTTATGTGGGTTTCACACTTCTTTACGAATTGTGACTTCAACAGCAATGACAAGATGTTTGAAAGTTGATCTGAAATGTAGGATTTTTCTGTACTAAATTTGTCACTCTCCTCAGGGCCAAAGCAAGTAATACCATGACAAGCCAAAGAAACGCAAGTCATACTATGCCAATGCAAAGCAACGCACGTCAAGCCATGCCAAGCCTAAGCAATGCAAGCACATCCCAGACAAATCAAGCCAAACCAGGGCCAACTCAAGGCAAGGCAACCAAACCAGAGACAACCCAAGACAAGGCAAGCCAAACCAGAGACAACCCAAGACAAGGCAAGCCAAACCAGGGACAACCCAAGACAAGGCAAGCCAAACCAGGGCCAACCCAAGACAAGGCAAGCCAAACCAGGGCCAACCCAAGACAAGTCAAGCCAAACCAGGACCAAGTCAGCACAAACAATTCAGCGCCATGTTTATTTAGTACAATGCATTTTCTCCATTACTCAGGTTACTACACATTAATCTTCAACTGCAGGATAGTGGGGGCAGTGTGTGCCTTCTTTTCTAAACAGATAATTTCATCATTCCTGTTCATTTTCATAAAGCTGTATTTTTAAAACACTTATTTTATATTTACAGTATTAACCAAGTTCTGAAGCAACATTCTAAAAGAATGGATTGACAACTGTACCAATATTTCGAAACATCAGCTTGCATTTAAATAGTGCCTTTAACATAGTAAAACATCCAAAGGCGCTTCACAGGATCGTCATCGAACAAAATTTGACACCAAGACACAAAGAACAATTAGGCCAGATGACCAAAGGCTTGGTCAAAGAGGTAGGTTTTAAGGAGTGGATTAAAGATGAAATTCCAGATCTTAGGGCCTAGGCTGCTGAAGGCATGGCCACCAATGGTGGAGCAATTAAAATCGGTGATGTGCAAGAGACCAGAATTGGAGGAGTACAGAGATCTCAGAGGGTTGTAAGGCTGGAGGAGGTTGCAGAGATAGGGAGGGAGTGAGGCCATGGAGGGATTTGAACACAAGAAACATACACTAACTATACAAGATAGAACTGACACACAACAGGTACGAGTGATCATGCACCATAAAGTGTTAAGGGATTGGTCGTCACCCAAAGTATTTCTAATTAGATAAATTAGATGTCAAGGGAAGACAAATGTCAGATACAGTATCTGGACAGAGATAATGCTGGGGATTTTATTTCACAAATTTTGGCCGAGGAATAGGTTAATTGGTCAATTGAATCCTTGAACATGGTATTAGCTGTGCATGAGAGTGTGCAGCCTATTCTTATTTGCCAGGGTTTTACTCCCTATTATTGATAGGTGTTTACTCTGGGTCTCAGCAAGCCCTTGCTACCTTGTTCCTTGTTGTTCTAAGCACTCTCTTGATATCATAGTGAAGGTTCTTTCCTCAAATGGGTAGTGCCCGGCCTTCCTACCTGAGATTGGGCAGCAATGGATTTAGTCGAGTCTGCGCTCATAATGGCTGTTTCCGAGTTTTGTATTATTCATACTTTGGAATTCTTTGGCATTGTATTGTATATTATTGTGGTCTGACATGTAACTCTGATTGTTTCTATTGTTGCACTCATTATGGTTTCATGCATTGTTGAAATGTATTAATAAGCAAGGGGTTAAAAATAAACAATTTTCTTTAAAATCATTTAAAAGAAAACTGGATGTTTACTGAAAGTATAATTCATGCTTCTGGTAACTGAGATTCCAACCAGGCAATGCATTCCACCGAATCTTTTCACATGTCCCATTCAAAAATGTTTGCGTCAATCTATGTGAAGAAAACATGCTCCTCCAAATTGCGAATGGCGTCTCTGGTCTTATTCAAGCCTAAATTTATAGATCACTTGTACGGCTGCGTTTTCACCCGAGACAGTTTATTATGTTGCACCGTCAAGAGAACCAAAATCCACCATTGAATTACACTGTGCTATAGATCGGAGTGTTGCGAGCCTGTGTAACCATCATGAATAGCACAGTGAGCGGCAGGGAAAACCTAAGGACCAGTAACCAGTAGAACTACCACCACACTAATGCCAATAATTGGCACAAAAAAAGATATGCAATAAAATCAGGGCCATTGTCTTTATAAATCACGCACAAATGCTCAATTCCATGCACGGGCTTGATTTGATTGCTTGCAGAATCATTTTAAACATGTTTGCAGTTGGTACTGGGCTGAACTTTAACCCTAGCTCATTGTCCTGATGTAAAAATAAAAAGCTTTTAATACAGCACCAAATGCTTGCTGCTGGCTAAGAACATTTGATGTTCATCTGGTTTTGATGCACTGTTACGGATTTGCAAAAAAAAAATAATTCTATTGCCATCTTTGCCAAATGCACCAGTGTCAGTTTCATGTGAATTTCAGTCCTAAATCACCGCAGAAATGTGACGAGATAGCTTCAGAGAAAACAGAATGATAGAACAGCATAGATTCAAGCACTCTGCAACCCTCCGAGGGCTCTGCAAATGTTTTGCGCATCACCGTAATTGACACATCAATTTATTTATTTAACTTTACTCAACAAGAAAAATCTGAGCAGAATTATTATTCTCTCTGCCATACATTTCTGCGATTTGCTTTGATAAGATACACAAGGGATTTAGGGGAGATGATTTTGCAGGTGGGTTAAGCAACCAAGGAAAAGGCAGGTTTTCATAGTACCCAGAGGATTAATCCTCTGAAAAAATGCTTTATATCAAATATAAATGCAGTTCAATGAATCTCTGTGGTGTTGCGATTGGCGGTTTGTATGCAATTAAGTGGGCTATGGAGTTAGTCACTCTCCAGGTGAACCAGTCCTATATAATAGTCCTGCAGCGCAAACACAAATATTTCCATAAACCATGCAGTGCTAATGGAACCAACCAATATTCCCAACACGTAACAGCCTTCGGGAAAGCACATTGGAGGAGACAAAAAATTGAAGAAAAATATTCCTCTATCCTACAGCAAAGGAATTTAAGAGATTAAAGAAAAAGGCTAATGTCAAGTACACAAAAAATGGAGTCCTTTCACTTTGAATGGATTTTCTTTCTGTGTCGTTTTGAACCTCGTGACAGGATGTGTTCAGCTGTCCTGTCTGTCAGCATAGCCAGGGATTTTGATTGGAGCCGGTTGGATCAGGAGACCGAGTGGCAATGAAATATGCAAATGATCAGGTGGGATTCAATCTGAAGGCCAACATTTTATGCAAACAAGCTATTTACGCATACAAGACGTATTTAATTAAGCAGGTCATGTTCACAGCGAGAAACATTGAGATTTCAGACTCTGGTGTAATTTAGCGGGACAGGCGACTATGTGAGAGATGATCCATCGAGTTAACAGTCCTCACTTAAGAACAAGTTTAACCATCTAAAGACTGAACTGTCATTCTGCCCCTCGGACATTTTTTTTGTTATAAAGGCACTGATTCAGTAAGGTATAAATGTGTGCCCTGGAACGATTCAGCCTTCCTCCATCTCCCCCCATCCCAAATATTTGTCACTGTTGATACAAAGTCAAAGGAAAATTAGACCAGTTGCATAATCAGAGATTCAAATAAACAAACCAACGTTCCATTAGGTTGTCGTTTCTCCATTTTTCATTTCTCTTGGCCAGGATCTAGGCTGTTTCGGAGTGACAACTATTTTGCTCAGTTGGTTATTTTAAACACTAATCACAATTCAAAACTATTGCCTCTCAAGCGAGGCATTGCTGGTGGATCAGGGTTGACAGCAACAACTAAGAACGTATAGAAAAGCAAACTGATATCACAAACACAGATTAACAGGAGTAGGTAGTACAAATCACAAGGCAACTAGTACTGCCAGAAAAGTAGGCCTTCTACAGTCCATGTACAATCCATTCGATCATGGAGTCTACCCAACCCATTTAATCTCCTGAGATGATCTCGCCAGTTTCTTCTTGTTTCCAAATGTCAATCAAGCAAATCTCCAGAATATTAATTCATTCTCATATTCCCATTGTCCAACCCCGGTTGCCAATTTTCCACAGGTGTCATTTCCCTTATCCAGCAGAACAGGAGCGATCATGTCCCATGGAGTGTTTCAAGTATCTGCCCCTGTAACCACTTGCCTGGATGAGTACAGCTCCAACAACACTCAAGAAGCTTGAAACCATCCAGGACAAAGCAGCTCGCTTGATTGGCACCCCATCCACCACCTTAAACATTCACTCCCTCCACCACCGGCGTACCGTGGCTGCAGTGTGTACCATCTACAAGATGCACTGCAGCAACTCACCATGGCTTCTTCGGTAGCACCTCCCAAACCCGCGACCTCTTCCACCTAGAAGGACAAGGGCAGCAGGCGCATGGAAACACCACCACCTCCAAGTTCCCCTCCAAGTCACACACTATCCTGACTTAGAAGTATATCGCCGATCCTTCATCGTCGCTGGGTCAAAATCCTGGAACTCCCTCCCTAACAGCACCGTGGGAGTACCTTCACCACACAGAATACAGCGGTTCAAGAAGGCGGCTCACCACCACCTTCTCAAGGGCAAGTAGGGATGGGCAATAAATGCTGGCCTTGCCTGCGACGCCCACATCCCATAAAACGAATAATTTTTTTTTTAAACCTCCAATCTCACTCGTGACCAGATATTTATCCAGCGCCTTTTTGAAATTCAATGTCTCAGCCTCAGCTGCTTTTCCTAGAGTCTGTTTCATATCCACAACTCTGTGGGGAGAAGTTTCTTCTAATCTACAGGGCTCAGTTGACATCCTGTCAGCCTGATGTCCTCTCATTCTGTACATTAAATCCAAGTCTGCTTACATCCACCTGCATTATTCAGGCCATTCATTTCAATCCTCGATTATGCCTACTATCTTCTTTTCTCCAAAGAAACCAAGCTTAGTTCTGTGATTCTTTCTTCACAACTTAAAGCTCCAAGTCATCCTGATGCTCTGTGAACCCTTTCCAACATATTAATATCTTTTTGAAATTGCAGTATCCCAGATCGCACATTGGCATCCTGTACCAGGTCAGAATAGTTTTATTGCAACTTGTAATCCAATGCACATGGGCCCTAATATTTGATTAACTCTGCTGACTAACAGCTTCACTTTGCCCAGAGGCATTCACTTTCGCATCTAGATCCATTACCCACTCATCACGGACACCTGGCCACCTAGGCAGGCATCATTAGAACATTTCATGACAGAGTTACCTGACTCTGTGTGGGGTAGTTGGATCAGTGCCAATAGACAGGCTCAGAGAGAAAGAGGAAAACTGAAGAGGATTTTTAGGAGGATTTCAAAGAAGCAAAGCAAATGTGATATTGTAATGAAATCTGTTTGTCTTGATTCTGTATTCGTTTTGCACTCATGTATATTACCCTCCCCCACTGTGTATAGTTTCACTTCCTCTTTCCCGACTAACCTGGAAGGTTCCAGGTCTTGGCTCTTGGCTCCGCCCCTGACTTCTCTTACATAAAGATCCCAGGATCTGTATGACTCATTCCTGTGAACCAGTCGGCATGTTGAGATGTTAGCTCTGATCTTAGTGATTAAAAGCCAACTTGTTTAAGTCTATAACTTCTAGTTTTGTGGTTATTGAAGGCCCATCAATTTTAATCACTAAAGAATACTAGGATGGATCAACTCCTAAAACCAGAGCGTCTGGACTTGGATCCACATTCTGCTGAAGCATCAAATCAATTTGGACACTGGCTCAAATGCTTCGAACTCTTCGCGGGGGCTTCATCCGCTAGCGAGGTAGATAAACTGAGTCTACTGACTACTCGCGTAAGTCATCGGATTTATTCGTTCATCCGGGACGCCACCTCTTACATGGAGGCCATCACTATCCTGAAGGCCCAATACCAGAGGCCGGTAAACGAAGTGTACGCCAGACATCTGCTGGCTACACGCAGGCAGCGACCAGAGGAATCAATGGATGATTTCTTACAGGGCCTAAAGGACCTGGTCCGGGACTGTAACTGCAAGGCCGTGACGGCCAACGCGTACTCTGACGAATTGGTCCGCGATTCCTTCATCACGGGCCTCAAATCGAATTATATCCGACAGAGACTGCTGGAGAAGGAGGTCCTGGACTTAAAAAAGGCAGTGGCCACTGCGCGATCGCTGGACGTGGCCCAGAGAAACTCTGACTCTTATTCTTCCGGCCATGCGGCCCTCACTGCCTCGTGCGCGCCGAGGGGGCCGCCATCTTGGAATCAGCCATCTTCCCCATCCAGGTCTCAGACCAGCTCTACGCCGCCGGAGTCCCCACATAGAAGTTCACCCAGGAGTCCTACTACAGCGGCAATGTCTCGAGGCCCGAAATGCTACTTCTGCGGCCAGGCCAAGCACCCCAGACAACGATGCTCAGCGAAGGACGCTACATGCTTCAAAATGTAAGAAAAAGGGGCATTTTAGCAAAGTCTGCAGGGGCAATCCGATTTCCAACTCCGTCACCGCCTCGTGCGTGCTGTGCGGGCCGCCATCTTGGGATCCGCCATCTTTTCCCGACTCAACGGCCGCCCACGGCCCAACAGTGGCTTCGATCATGGTGGATCAATCCAGGCCACACCCGTTGACAAAATCCATGATGGACATACAGGTAAACGGGAATTTAACGAAATGTTTAATTGACTGTGGGAGTACCGAGAGCTTTATCCACCCTAGCCTGGTACGGCGGCACTCATTAACGGTAACCCCTACACGGAGCAGAATTGCTATGGCTGCTAAGCCCCACACTTCGGACATTTTGGGCTACTGTGTGGTAACACTGACTGTAAAAGGAACGGACTACAAGGATTTTAAACTCCTCATGATGCCAGAACTCTGTGTTAATGTAATCTTGGGCCTGGACTTCCAGTGCCACCACGAAAGTGTCACGCTAGCATATGGCGGGTCCCAGCCGCCACTCACAGTCTGTGGCCTATCAACCTTAAAAATCAGCCTGCCCTCTTTATTCGCTAATCTCGCTCCGAACTGTAGGCCCATAGCGACCAAAAGTAGACGGTACAGTCTGGAAGACAGACACTTTATCAAGGCGGAAGTGGACAGACTCCTGCGGGAAGGCATTATTGAATGCAGTACCAGCCCGTGGTGTGCCCAAGTAGTCATAGTTAAAAATAGCGAAAAGAAACGGATGGTAATTGACTACAGCCAGACTGTTAATATTTATACCCAGCTGGACGCCTACCCTTTACCCCACATATCAGAAATGGTCAACCAGGTTGCGCAATACCGAGTCTTCTCGACTATCGACCTCAAATCCGCGTATCACCAGCTCCCCATTAGAACGGAGGACCGCCCATACACCGCCTTCGAGGCGAACGGGCGCCTCTACCATTTTCTCAGAGTGCCCTTCGGGGTAACAAATGGGGTCTCGGTCTTCCAACGTGAGATGGACCGCATGGTTGACGAGAATAAACTACAAGCTACCTACCCCTATCTGGACAATGTCACTATCTGCGGGCACAACCAGCAAGACCACGATCTAAATCTTGCGAGATTTTTAAAAACTGCCCTAAAGCTGAATCTAACCTACAACGAAGACAAATGTGTCTTCAACACAACCCGTCTCTGTATCCTCGGCTGTGTGGTGGAAGATGGGGTAATTGGACCGGACCCTGACCGATTACGCCCCCTAAAGGAACGGCCCCTGCCACACAATCCCAAAGCTTTAAAAAGGTGCCTGGGATTTTTTTCGTATTATGCCCAATGGGTGCCC
Organism: Somniosus microcephalus; assembly: GCF_052327205.1. NCBI lineage: Eukaryota > Metazoa > Chordata > Chondrichthyes > Squaliformes > Somniosidae > Somniosus > Somniosus microcephalus. Next base: position 14,141,473 of record NC_141013.1, read on the forward strand.
AATTACTCTGATAAGGCCCGACCCCTCATTAAATCGACGTCCTTCCCACTATCAGCTGAAGCTCGGGAGGCTTTCACCAGTATTAAACAGGACATTGAAAGGGCTGCAGTGTGTGCAGTGGACGAATGCATTCCCTTTCAAGTCGAAAGCGATGCGTCAGACTTTGCCTTAGCTGCGACCCTCAATCAGGCTGGGAGACCTATGGCCTTCTTCTCCCGAACCCTTCAGGGACCTGAAATCAGGCACTCTTCTGTCGAGAAGGAGGCACAGGCTATAGTGGAGGCAGTGCGGCACTGGAGACACTACCTAGCCGGCAAACGTTTCACCCTGCTCACCGACCAGTGGTCGGTGGCTTTCATGTTTAATAACAAACAAAGGGGGAAAATCAAGAATGACAAAATACTCAGGTGGAGGATCGAACTATCCACGTTCGACTATGATATCATGTACAGGCCGGGAGCCCTTAATGAACCCCCAGACGCCCTATCGCGGGGAATGTGTGCCAGCATTCATACGGACAAATTACAGGGTCTCCACAACGACCTCTGTCACCCAGGGGTCACCCGACTATACCATTTTATAAAGTCCCGCAATCTGCCCCACTCCATCGAGCAGGTCAGGGCAATGACCAGAGCCTGCCGCATCTGTGTGGAATGCAAGCCTCGTTTCTACAGGCCTGACCGTGCACACCTTATCAAAGCCACACGGCCATTCGAGCGCCTAAGTCTGGACTTCAAGGGACCCCTTCCCTCTGCCGACCGTAACGTATACTTCCTCAATATCATTGATGAATATTCCCGCTTCCCCTTCGCCATTCCCTGCCCAGACATGACCAGTGCCACGGTCATCAAGTGTCTCTGTAATCTATTCTGCATGTTTGGCATGCCGAACTACATACACAGCGATAGGGGGACGTCATTCATGAGTGACGAGCTGCGCCAGTTCTTGCTCTCGAAAGGGATAGCCACTAGCAGAACCACTAGCTACAACCCCCGGGGTAATGGGCAAGTGGAAAGGGAGAATGCTACTGTTTGGAAGGCTGTCACGTTAGCCTTAAAGTCAAAAGGCCTTCCGACCTCCCGCTGGCAGGGAGTCCTCCCAGGCGTGCTCCACTCCATAAGGTCTCTGTTATGTACTGCCACTAACGCTACCCCTCATGAAAAGATGTTCGTTTTCCCCCGGAAATCCACCTCGGGCATATCTCTACCCGCGTAGCTGACGTCTCCGGGGACAGTACTATTGCGGAAGCACGTGAGAGGCCATAAAACGGACCCCTTTGTGGAAAAGGTACAGCTCCTCCATGCAAACCCTCAGTACGCCTATATCGAATACTCTGACGGGCGAGAGGACACTGTTCCCATAAAAGACCTCGCTCCCTCAGGGAGCGGAGAGAACGATGGGAGACTACCCGATGAAGACCTACACTACAAAGAGACAGGACGCCCAGAGGTATCAATACCCAACTTTAACCTGGAGGACACTGCAGATAACCTGGAAGACACTGCGGAGGCCCGGACAGCGGAGGAACCAGAATCCACTCCCCTAGAGGCACCCCAACCGGCTTTGCGCCGATCACTGAGAACTGCAAAACCTCCTGACAGACTCACTTATACCAACTTTTAAGAAACATCACCCCGATGGACTAAATCTATAGAAGGGGTGAATGTAATGAAATCTGTTTGTCTTGATTCTGTATTCGTTTTGCACTCATGTATATTACCCTCCCCCACTGTGTATAGTTTCACTTCCTCTTTCCCGACTAACCTGGAAGGTTCCAGGTCTTGGCTCTTGGCTCCGCCCCTGACTTCTCTTACATAAAGATCCCAGGATCTGTATGACTCATTCCTGTGAACCAGTCGGCGTGTTGAGATGTTAGCTCTGATCTTAGTGATTAAAAGCCAACTTGTTTAAGTCTATAACTTCTAGTTTTGTGGTTATTGAAGGCCCATCAGATATTGAATAGTTTCACCTTCTAATTATGCACTGCTCCCAGGAGCCAAAGTTCCTGCCTTTGCTAATTTCAGCAGAACAAGTAGACACTGGTACAAGGCAGCATTCGGCCCGTGAAACCGCTGGCCCTGGAACAGACTTACTCGCCAGTGATATCCAAAGGGAACTACGGATTCAATTATTTGAAATTAATCTCTTTCTCCCATCTACCTTTTGACAAAATTGGCAAAGACAGGAATTTAGGCCTCGAATGTTCCGATGTACTCTCCTATGATCATTGTGCAATCAGAATCTGCAATAGCTTTCAAAATTGGTGCCGACCTGAATGTGAACTTATGAAAAATTAATAGAAATACAAACACAAAGGAAAATGAATTGGGGATTTCTAAACTCATGTGAAAATGAAGTCTTTCCAAACTTTTCAAGTCTTTACTTCATTGGCTATAAAGCGCATCGGGACGTCTGATGGTCGTGAAAGGCGCAATATAAATGTGAGTCTTTCTTTCTAACACAATAATGAGGTTGTTGGTTTACTTAGTATCATGTTTTAAAAGCAGAAAATATATTTAATTTTAAAAATCTAAAATGATTGGACTTATTTGATTGCCTTTGGGAGCTGGAGAAGAATTTTTCAGATTATTTTCCCCCTAAATTGGGCTACGGTTTTTTTCCACTGTTTTTCTTTTTTGCCTGTCACTGGATATTGTGTAACGGGGAGGGAGGGGGTACTGAGGTGATGGGGGCTGGCACGAGGGAGGGGGGTTGATGAGGCACACAGGCTGCAGTATGTCAGGATGGAAGTGGCTCAATGGACCCGCTGGTCATTCCTGTCCATGTTCGTATGTATCTGCAAAATATGTAGTGGTTCTTTTAATAAGTTGATTTGTTTGACCTGCTGTCTTCCAATGGCATTCATTTTTTAATCAGGATATTAAACACAGGTTGCGACAGAGGCCATAATAAGGCCATAAGAAAAAGCAAACCAAGCACTAAGGTTTATTTCTAGAGGGATAGAACTGAAATGTAGTGAAGTTATGCTAAACTTGTATCGAACCTTTGTTAGACGACACTTGGAGTACTGCATACAATTCTGGTCGCCATATTATAAAAAGGATATAGAGGCACTGGAGAGGGTGCAGAGAAGATTTACAAAGATGATACCAGAAATGCGAGGGTTTACATATCAGGAAAGGATGAACAGGCTGGGTCTCTTTTCTCTTGAAAAAAGAAAGCTGAGGGGTGACCTAATAGAGGTCTTTAAAATTATGAATGGTTTTGATAGAGTGGATACAGAGAGAATGGGCTGGATTTTGCCAATGGGGAGCTTTTGGAGGCGGGACTCCCACTTGTCGGGTTTCAGTCCCGCCTCCATCAACGTCTGGCCCAGCGGGCTTAGCAGGCCAAATAAGGGAAGCTGGTTACAGAGAACGTCAACGTATGATGTTTCATTTGACAGATGAATTGTCATCATTTGACAGCTCTGTGAAGCTGTCAAACACTGACATTCTCTGTAGTTTGATGAGTTCTTGAATTCAAGATCTCATCAAACCTCTTTCTTTTGCAGAAATTAGATGGTTGTTGCATCTGAGAATGCAACGGCCATCTGTCATCTCTGCCGTGGAGATGCGAGACTCTCCGCATACCCAATGACTGAAGCCCGCAGGAAGAAACAAAGGTGAGTGAACTTTTACTAACAATTTCCACTTACCTCATATACTCACCTCTCCACACTTGCACCCATCACTTACCTTCACAGCACACTTTTGGACCCCCCCAACCCCCGCAGACCCACTGCTCGCCTCGGTGACCCTGGCGGGGTTCGCAGCCTTCGGGAAGCCCACACTTGTGAGGGCAAAATGGGGATAATCCTCTTATCTGCCTGTTAACTACCTGTTAACAGGCAGTTAAGTGGCTGTAATCCCCTTCCCGCCTCCATGGAGACGGGACCCAGCGCGGGTCGGCTACCTGCCTCCTGGCAAGATGGCACAGAGGCGGGTTGGGGGCGGGTTGGGCACCCACCCCCAAATTCTGGGTTGGGCACCCACCCCCAAATCCTGCCATTTTCCCAGCAGTCCCACTTCCATACCCGCCTCCCCAGGGCTGGCAAGATCGCGCCCCTTGTTTCCACTTGTGGGGAAGAGCATAACTAGAGGCCATCAATATAAGATAGTCACCAAGAAATCATATAGGGAATTCAGAAGAAACTTCTTTACCCAGAGAGTGGTGAGAATGTGGAACTCGCTACCACAGGGAGTAGTTGAGGCAAATAGTATGGATGCATTTAAGGGGAGGCTAGATAAGCATATGAGGGAGAAGGGAATAGAGGGTTATGCTGATAGAGTTAGATGAGGAAAGATGGGAGGAGGCTCGAGTGGAGCATAAACACCGGCATGGACTGGTTGGGCCGAATGGCCTGTTTCTGTGCCATATATCCTATGTAATCCAATGTAAATTACTAGTTATCCCATGATATATCTGCCATAGTACCACAGTAATCCATTTATTTATTGAAAAGAAAGTATGGTTTAAAAAGTTGCTGAACAAATATCTAGCTCCTTGAAAATGCAGCAGACCTTTCCATTGAAGCCTTTGTCCATATTTGCAGGCTAGAGCTCTTACTGGACAGTGTTACACCGCAATCAGGTTAATCATTATTTTAAATGATGCCAAGTTATAAAATTATCTGTTTTTATAAAGCTTTTCAGAATGGAGATACTGAGGGAGCAGTGAAAGTGAGGTTTCAGCCTCGTTCAAAATTTACAGCGAGGGATTTAATTCCAATTCAATTCAATTCAATTTTATTTGTCATATATGCAGCAGACGTGTGTACTGCACAATGAAATGTTGATTTTTACGAGTCCTCCCAACATTGGAATAAATATGGCATAACAATGATAAAAAATACTAATAGAAATACAGTAATAATAAATGAAACAACAGTAATAAATAATAATAAATTATTCATTCATGAGTCTTATGGCCTGGGGGTAGAAGCTGTTTCAAAACCTGCTGGTACGAGACCGTATGCTTCGGTATCTCTTACCGGACGGGAGCAGGGCGAAGAGGTTGTGGCTGGGGTGGCTCGCGTCTTTAATAATTCTCAGGGCCTTCCCCCGGCACCTCTCAGGATAGATATCCTGCACAGCAGGTAGTTTAATACGTTTAGTGTGTTGTGCAGTTTTCACCACCATCTGTAGAGCCTTGCGGTCTGTGGCGGTGCAGTTGCCATACCAGGTAGTGATGCAGCCGTGCATGACTTTTATACACTGGTTAACGAGTGTTAAAATAGTACAGAGAAGAATTTAACACAAACACATTAATTAGTGTGCACACGGAGTGAATTGAATCCCTCAGTCTTCCCATAAGGTATTAGTTTTCCACTCTCAAGTAACTTACCAAGGGGAAGGGAATCTGAGGGCTGTAGATGGGAGGGCTGGGTGATGTTACTGATAACATCCTTTCTTCCCCTCCATTTCAGAAAGAATGACTGATACTAAGGTATGCATCCACAATAAATCCTCCACTATCTTGCCTAAGTGACCTTTCTTTTCATAAATGGGCCTGCATAGCAAACAGTGGTGAGTTGTTCACGCATAAAGGTCATCATGTCAAACCTCAACTCAATGTTCACACTTCCAACAAGAGGCAATGGATAGTGATTGGGATTGGAAAATCTGACTGATGTTGTTGCCTCTCCTTCATCCAGAGTTACTGAGGTAACTGTAGCACTCCAACTGCTACCTGGGCTGAGAGCACCTAACTCAGCAGGGATCAGGGATCAAACCTGACCTCAATCACTCAATACTAAACTAAGGTGGTGCATTTACCCACTGAGCCCTCAGGGGGACTAGAGTTGGGTTCTTCAAAAGGTAAAGGAAGCATTACCATAATGACTGCTTTCAAGGATGATAGTTACAAAGCAGCCAGTTCTAAGGAGCCGGGTCCAGTCAGTAACATGCCATGAAGGAGCTGGTCCTGTCAGTAACAAGGGCGAGAGAGCTGGATCCAGTCAGCAACACAGGGTGGTGGCTGGGAGGAGTTACTGAGCCTGATAAAGTAAGGGAGCTGGATTACCATTGGGAGTGGTACAGTTATTTATATTAGGTGTGAAAACAATCTCCCCATTTCAACAACATGCATCATTACAATTACCTTGACTGTCTGGCTCAATAACTAAATCATATATAATCACTTACTGTCTATTTGTTGGATTATTTAGAAGATTTCTATTTACAGATACACAAAATAATAACATAAATTACAGTCTCGGCCTGAAGTATTTAAAGAAGCCTTGATAAGGAGCCTCCTTACGATTGAAAGAATTAAGACTGTGAACAGCTGTCCACCAGGCATTCAGCCCCGAGTCCCATATGAAAGCACCCTAAAATAGCTGCAGAGGTGAGTGAAGCCTGCAGCATCATTTAAATACTGAACATGTGCTGATTCTGCCAACACATCTCTCTCCCTAATCCCCTCTGACTTGCTGCTTCTCAACCCCACTTCCAAAGCCACCTCGAAACCTAACTTGGACGTTTCTTTTGGTCACCACCGCAAACCCTCCTCCCAACACTGCTCGGTGTCTGGTTATTTTCACTTTTCTGAAGCGCTTTGGGACATTTTATTATATTCAAGGCGATATGTACAAAAGTACAAGTTATCAGCCCAGATTTTGCGGTGGTAATGACGGCGAAACTGTCAGCGTTTGTCGTCATTACCCCTTCCGAAACTGACCGTAACTTCAGGATTTAGAGCATGCGCAGATAAACATGGAAATCCTGAAGTTACGGTCAGTCATTCCCTGCTCCACCATAGGCTGCACAGTGGAACTCCCCATAGCCGGAAATCAGTGAAATCACTTGAACTGACAAAATGTCCCCTTTTCCATTCTAATATCGCTGTTAAACACACCATAAAAAGTTAAGCCTTATTGAAAGAGGTGTAACTGGAGTTTTAACAATGTATTGACTGCTGAAGAACCATTCTGGCCCTGAAAAATGAATTTTATATTTGTGGACTGTCAAATTTCTCCTTTATGATTAAAATTACTAGATTTTTTTAAACAATAAATATATTTTTTAATTTGTTTTTAAACTTTGTTTATGATATTTCATCTTCTACTTAACCTATGTGTATGTCCCAAACATTATTTCGCTCTCTAAAATCTGTTTTTTATTTCCTGGTTTGCTGCCTGTGAGAATTCTTCAATGTGTTGGCTGCTTAGAGAGCTTGATGACATCATTGCTGCTGTACACTGGAGATCCCCTTTTGACAGCGCTACAATCAAATTAATGTTAAGAAAGCTAAAGTTTTTGCCACAGAGATCGCAAGATCATTGTAGGCAGCTTTCTTCAAGGTCAGTGGCGATTGCCGTCACTTCACCACTAACTGCAAATTCCGGGCCATTATTGTCTGTCACTTTTGCTGCATTAGCAGTGAAAATAATCTGCTCTCTACCATGTCAAACTAAGAGTGCACTGGCACAATTAAGAGATTTGTTCTTTAATCTTTCAACTCGCCCACTATCATTGCTCCCCTGAACTTTCCTCTCTTGTTCCCCCTAAACTCCATGTTCACCACCCTACACATTATCCCCCTCACTGTATCATCATTGTGTTGTTGCTAACACTTATTACACTGTCTTCTACTCTAACTCATTCTTTCCCCAGACCTCAAAACTGTGGAATGCCTCAGCACTATTTTCCTTTCCTTAAAACCCAATCTTTGGTGTCACCTAATCACTACTTTGAGATTTAACTCATCTTCTCTTCTACTTTTCCCAGCCTTGGTGGTACCTTGCCTTATCCCTTCACCTAGGTTTCCCAATGATGTTAGTACAGTATACATGCAACAAAAGCATCACTGCCTCGATACAAAGTCAAATGGCAGATATTGCTGAGCACAGTAAAACAAAACAGGGCTGAACAGACAGCAGGATTTAGCATGGGAACAACGTTCTCATCACTCATTTTCTCTTTAAACATCAGTGACGAGCACACAGAGTGTTCAGAACACACATCTATGTATTAATAATGGGGGTTGCAGCCTTTCATGAATACCCCTGATTGCATTTCATCTTCCTACAGTGGGAATTCAGAGGTGCTAAACATTTTGTCCTACACCAAATCTCCCTTTCAGTTAATTTACTGCATAATTATGGTAATTAAGCTCATTTAGACAATGTTTTAAACCTACTAAAAGGACAACTCCACCTTAATTATAATTGTGGACAGCCTGCGGTCACTTGCCATTACCGCTGGTTAAGCGATACAAGAGGAGTGAGAATGAGCTAACTAGTTAAACTGGAGCAAGGCTGGATAACAGGATGATAAGGTTGAATGTCAAATATATCAACCAGCTACACTCACAATAACAGCACACATTTCCACTCCTGCTTATTAAAGGACACCTTAAGTTTGGAGTTTGTACAAACCAATAATATACCCTCTCTTACAGTCTGCACAATCTACAGTCTCCCCAAAAGTTTGCGGTGCAGTTTGATACAAGAGCACAAGGATCTTTGGAGCAGGAAAAGACCATTACACCCAGGTCTGTCCCTTTTTCATGGATCAATCCCATCTATCCACCTTCTCACCATACAACTCAAACCTTTCTCTCCAGAAACACACCTAATCATCTCCTGATCCCATTTTTAAGTTCAAAGTCCTTCTGTGGTAACTTATTTCACAACTCTGTTACCTTCTGGGGTGAAAAAACTCAGACTTGTGCCCTGGGATTTGAACCCCTTCACCAGGATGAAAAATTTGCCTGGATCAATTTTGTCATAATCTTGAAGATTTCAATTACATCACTTCTTTTCCAAAGAAAATGAACCCAAATGTCTTCATTTTTCCTCAACCTAAATTCCTGACAACTGCTGGATATCACACTTCCAATGTAACACCATCTCTAGCAAGCTACAGACCTGAATTGCAGCATAATACACCTTCAGTGCCATGGGAAATTGTATTTCAATAGTTATCTACTCAGTCGCATGCATACATAGAGAAGTTACCTAGTATGATGGGATGACAATCCCGGTTGGCCATAAGGATGCTAAGTGAAAGGAGTTTATGGCTCAGCACAGGTCTAAGTAGCAATGCTTCCAAAGCATAAAAGTCAATAATTTAACATTAATTTCCATTAAACTGAATCTTAAAAAGGCCATAAATATGGTTTCAACTAACCAATGGTGTACCTGATGGGCTAGTGTAGAAGGATCTTTATTTTGCAGCTAACTCATGTTGTACTGCAGGATGAGACAAATTCATAGGGCTAAACATAGAAGATAGGAACAGGAGTAGGCCATTCAGCCCTTCGAGCCTGCTCCGCCATTCAACGAGATCATGGCTGATCATCCAAACCCTAGCACCCGGTCCCTACACCAACAGCCATCCCACCCAAGCCCTATCCCCATGTATTTAATCCCCCCTAACACTAAGGGCCAATTTTTATCATGGCCAATCAACCTAACCCACACATCTTTGGACATAAACCGGAGCACCCCCACGCAAACACAGGGAGAATATGCAAACTCCACACAGACAGTCACCCGAGGCCGAGATTTGAACCCGGGTCCCTGGCGCTGTGAGGCAACAGTGCTAACCACTATGCCACCGTGCTGCTCTATCAAAGTTTTACAATGCATCTAACCTATGCTACAATTGACCTGGGGGCACTTGATGGAAGTTTACAAACGTCACATTTGAGAAGGAGGGAGATGAATGGCTTGTCATTCAGAGTTCAGTCGAGTCTGCTGGTTGGACCAAATTATCTTTTCTAATTGTAATCAGTCTCTCATTTTACATATTGAGAAACCTAGATGAAAGATCAGGGGCCAAATTCCATTACACCACCAGTGTTGAAAAGACTAGGAATGAGATAAATTAGGAAGTAATGGTTAAGTAACAACTAAGAATAAGGGGGCACCCTTTTAAATCAGAAATGAAGAGGAATTTCTTCTCTCAGAGGGTCGTGAATCTTTGGAATTCTCTTCCCCAGAGAGCTGTGGAGGCTGGGTCATTGAATATATTCAAGGCGGAGATAGACAGATTTTTGAACGATAAGGGAGTCAAGGGTTATGGGGAACGGGCAGGGAAGTGGAGTTGAGGCCAAGATCAGATCAGCCATGATCTTATTGAATGGTGGAGCAGGCTCGAGGGGCCGACATCTTATGTTCTTATCTTGTATTTATAGAAGGCTCAAGGTCGTAGATCTGTATTTTTTGCTAAATTGAATAACAGTAAAAGGTGATCAACATTAGACATTTCTTATAATTCTGATCTTTCAACAGGGTTAATGGCATATATGGGGAATTTCTAAAATAGTTGAATAATATAAACCCCTATAAGCTGGTTCTTCCACACCTATCCGTGTTTCTCCCAGCTAAGCTATGACATCATTTGTGTCCAACTCTGACTACATTAACATTGCTCCAGTGCAGGAGCCAATCAAATTAATTTGCTTCATAATGATAAGAACAATCAATCCCCTGAGTGTGGAGCTGGTGCTTGAGCTCAGCACCCCCTTCCCCTCACTCTCCCCTCCCCCGCCACTTCAGAATAAATGGAGTTAGAATGTTAACAAGTGACACATAGAGTGTAGTGGTTGGCCCAGCATGGGTCTCGGGAAGCCTGTGGGAACGAGGTGCATGCTACCCATCTCTACAGCTTCCACAATAGACTCCTCATTGATCCACGAGTAAAGTACCTCTTATCTCTCTAGTGGCACCAACCTACATAAAAGATGAGAAAGGGTCCTCTTCGTGAGGGAGATGCAGCTGTATTTTAACAAAACCATTTATTAATGCTCATCTCTAATTAAGAGCCATTTACAGGAAGCATTTTATATAATTGATTCGCTAAATGTTAAAAAACACACTTATTTATATTGACAGCACAAGGCCAAATGAAAACACACTAATCAGACTTTGCATCGGAAGCAGGTGAATGCATGCAGACCCCACCTATTTCAAGTTTTTATTTAACTTCTATTATTAAAAAAAATTAATTGAGCCAGGAGTGATTAAAAACAAAAAACAAAATATATTTTCCCGTGGTTTGGAAATAGCATCTATAAAAAATACCTGTTGCAGAAAAGTAGCACTCGAGGTTGTGTGTGAGCTCCTTTCCCTTAAAACAGGGACCCATAATTACACTTTCGTACAAGGAGTCTTATCCCATGGTCCACCTGCCCAATTTCCCCCCTCCTCTTCCGAAGGGAGTGACACTGAATGTAGCGCCATGGGCACTAAGCGGTCTCAGTACTCCACCCAAATGGCTGCTCTTAATTGAGTACAGATAGTAATTGCTGTTGCTCTATTTGCCAATCAAGGGCATCGCAGAGCGTTGTCATCAGTTGCCTGCACACAGACACTTTTTCCAGCAGGGGGCAGTGGACAGTAATCAGGAACAGGAACCCTGGTTGATTTTTTATTCTCCCTATCCGGATAGCTGATGTAATCATGTCTCCTTTTCACAACATAGCATGTAGTTTTCTTTCCTATAGGGTGGCTGTAGGATGCTCCCAATCACTGATGTCCCAGGAGAAGCCCAGCTGGGGTTTGGAGAGGGGGAAACAATCCCGGACCTCCCACACTGTGGAGGAAATGAGAATCAAAATTCTCCTGACAAAAATATTTTTATAACAAGGGGGAGGAATTCGAACAAAAGGTACTTCTAATAGGTTTCCCTTCCCCTTTAAGGTCTTGTGTTGGCTGATAGCCCAGGCCAACTATAATAAACTAACCAGCTACCACAGCATTACCTTTAACACACAAACTGCTGAGTACCAAGACAGTTCAATACATTCAGATGAACTGCTGTAGTGGCTACTTGCTAGGAACATTTAAGGAACAACTGAATCACTGCACAATCTTAAATCTTATAAAGGGTTTATATACTTCCTGTAGTCTTTCAATCCTGCCCTGTTCCTGTGTTTTATGAATTCCAACTGCTGATTAGGAGCAGCCATTTTGTTAATATATTGTTTTAGTAATATCATAAATGAGGTGTGCAGACCATCATCCCATTCTTCATGTCACTGGAGAACGCACTCTTCCACATTACCCCTGGTCAACGAATTGAAAACATGAATACAGGAGAACAGAAGGAGCTGAGAGGCACTGGGACAGCAATAGGTAGAGCCCATTACAACACTCAACACACTTGGTCATTCAATAGACTATACCTACCCTTTAGTCACTACCCCAAGTGTGTTAACTGCATCTTCTAACGGAAAAGTAGATTTACATTGAATGTAGAGGAAGACACGGGGCTTTGGGGAGAGATCTGGGCCATGAGATTAGTTGTGGGTTTCCCTAGGAAGGAGCCAGCACAGACGTGATGGACCAAATGACCTTTCGTTGTAACAAAGTTTGGAGTGACAGAAGGCCTCAGCCTGCTCCATCCAGAACTCATGCATGATTATTTTATCATGTTCTCCCCTCTCCTAAAGCCATCTTGATCCTCTATTTTAAAGAACATTAAGTCCATCCTCCATCTCTCCTAAACAAAAAAAAAAATCAGGCAGTGCTGTGGTATCTCCCTAACCCTCAATCTAAGTTTGTTATTTTAGTATGTTTAATTTTATTTTAAAAATACCCCTCCTTACAATTGTAACACTCTTGCCCCTTTAAGGTGAGAGACCTGTTGTATTCTCCTGGGATTGGACTTATCCCTCTTAAAGCAAACTGTACATTGGTTAGAGTAAAATGAAGGTGAAAACCCTGCAATCATCTAAGAACCAATTAGTTGCTGCAATGGGGTGGATTGGGGATCTTTCTGGATGAACAAACCAAGAATTCCAGAACAAATCCCTGTGGAACTCCACTGGTTACTTTTTCCCAGAGAGAGCATTTTCCATTAATTACCATCTACTGTCTCCTATTACTAAGCCAGGTCTCAATCCACCCAGCCAATTTGTCAACTATTCCATGAGCTATAATCTTCCTTACTAGCCTCACATTAGGGACTTTGTGGAAAACCTTTTGAAACACCAAGCAAACGACACACACTGAATTACCCTTACCCACTCACTTGGTTACTTCCTCAAATAGTTCCGGTAGGTTTTTTACGTCTGAGCTTTAAACCCATGCTGATTGCTCCCTATGATAACTATGTTCTTTCGATGCTCATTTATAGCATCTTGCACTGTAGAATGCCTTCACGCAGTTTCCCCCACTGTGGCTGTTATGCACAATGCATTATTCCAAGGGGGAACATTGTGTGAACCATTTTGACTCTTTAAGATCGCAAGGTTTAACTGCTGCAAAAAGGCACATCCTCTGGTATTTTCTGTTGCTGGAGTGTTATTCTAAAATCAGCTTAGCATGACTGTCTTTCTTTCTTTAAATATTTTTTTAAAGGTGACAAAAATTGCATGACAGGGACATCTCAAAATGTATAGAATTATATAGAAATTACAACATAGAAGTAGACCATTCTAGTCCATGTTGGTGTTTATCGTCCACACAAGCAATCCTCGGGTGCCCGCCTTGTTCCCATATCTCTTCATTTCAACCATCTATCTAACCTATACTTTAATGTTGACATGGTCTCTGCTTTAATCACTAACTCTGGTACTGCATTCCACAGCTTCACAGCCCTCTCTGTAAAAGTTTCTCCTGCTCTATTGTAAAACTTTTAAATCTATGTCCCCCTCAATCTAGACCAATCAATCCCTGGAACAATTATACCCAGTAGCACGTGGTGTGTTCTATATTATTATACCCAGTAACACGCAATGTGTTATGTAATATATACAGGAGCCTCACAAGCTTTAGCAGTGTGTGATTATATTATACACAGAAGCAATATATCTGGAACAGAGTTATAAGAACATAAGAAATAGGAGCAGGAGTAGGTCATACGGCCCCGTGAGCCTTCTCCGCCATTCAATAAGATCATGACTGATCTTCGACCTCAACTCCACTTTCCCGCCCGATCCCCATATCCCATGATTCCCTTAGAGTCCAAAAATCTATTGATCTCTGTCTTGAATATACTCAACGACTGAGCATCCACAGCCCTCTGGGGCAGAGAATTCCAAAGATTCACAACCCTCTGAGTGAAGAAATTTCTCCTTATCTAAGTCCCTTATTCTGAGACTGTGACCCCTGGTTCTAGACTCCCCAGCCAGGGGAAACATCCTCCCTGCATCTACCCTGTCAAGCCCTGTAAGAATTTTTTATGTTTCAATGAGATCACCTCTCATTCTTCTAAACTTTAGAGAATATAGGACTAGTCTACTCAATCTCTCCTCATATGACAATCCCCCCATCCCAGGAATCAGTCTGGTGAACCTTCGTTGCACTCCCTCTATGGCAAGCGTATCCTTCCTTAAATAAGGAGACCAAAACTGTACACTATACTCCAGGTGTGGTCTCACCAGGGCCCTATATAATTGCAGTAAGACATCTTTACTGTTATACTCAAATCCTCTTGTAATAAAGGCCAACATCCCATTTGCTTTCCTAATTGCTTGCTGTACCTGCATGTTAACTTTCAGTGAATCATGTACAAGGACACCCAGGTCCCTCTGAACACCAACATTTCCCAATCTCTCACCATTTAAAAAATACTCTGCTTTTCTATTTTTCCTACCAAAGTGGATAACTTCACATTTCTCTACATTGTATTCCATTTGCCATGTTCTTGCCCTGTCTATATCCCTTGAAGCCTCCTTGCATCCTCCTCACAACTTACATTCCCACCCAGATGGGATCCGATTGACCACCCGTTTTACACCCAGCCCGATTTTACTTTCAGTCCAGTTTCCTGCTGGGTGGGTTTGGTTAAACTTACCTCCCAAGTGTAGTCTTCAGGTGAAGTGGGGTTAGAGGCAGGGGGAATGATTGGTCCAGGGCCCTAGATGTAATTCAGTTTCCATGTTAAAGTTATAGATACTCGGTCCTTAATTGTAGAAGATGCTTTGATTTTAGATTTACTGTTATACAGCAAAGCTTATTGCGATTTAGGAAGCAGAGAAGTAGAGTTGGTGGGAGCATAGTACAGGCTGAAGAGATGAAAGACACAAAACTGACTTGCTAAAGCGGCACCACTGGGGGGAGAGTGTAATTACAGCGTGACACGTTTACATGGGGGGAGCTGGGGTGGTGGGGGGGGTGGATTTTAACTTGTGTTGCTGGGCAAGCAACAATTGGCTATTGTGCATTTTTCAGCCAGCGATAAAAAGTTAAAATTACTCCCAGGCAGTTTCTATAATAAATATGGACATAGGAATCTAGACTATAAGTGCATGCAGACATAAGATTTTGAGTATATTATAGATATACACAACAGCATTATGTGCAGCAACGCTACTTTTGAATATATATATATTTTTTAAAGCAACGTGGAGCATATTCTTAAATGCCTGGTGTTTGGGGAATGCATGAATGGTTGCAACACTATCAGGATTCAGGTACAATGTAACAGATACTTCTCCTTCACCATTTTTGATTTCATCTAGCAGCCAAGCGTGTTGCTAACCTTGAGCACTGCCAGTCATAGTCTACTCTCTGTACAACACAAACTCCCTATCTTATCCACATAGACGCTGGAAAGAAGCATCTGATCTCTCCAAATGAAATGGTGACAGATAAATCCAAGTTATTTGCGGATTCAGCAAAAAATATATATAAAAGCAGTTTGGTCCAAAAAAATAAATACAGCAAACTGAGACCCACAAAAAACAGCCACATCAACAGCAGCAAAGAAAGAATAAATGTGTCAGCTTACCCTGCCATGGGGTCCTGAGGTGAAGGTGCACAAACATGAACACTATCACCATAGTGATTCTAGCGATAGTTCCAATCTCACTGCTCACTGTAAATCCACCTGGAAAGAAAATGTAGGTAAATGTGAACTTCAAACATTGAATTACTTTTTTTTTTCATTTTTAAAGATTCCCCCCTTCCCTGTACTCTGGCACTCATATTTGTGACCAGATTAAAGAAGCTGGCAGATTGTGAGTGTGTAACCAATAATAATATAGATAATGGCGGGGGTACATGTGAGAGAAAACAAGAGTCAGAGAGAAACACAAAGAGAAAAACACACACACGCACAGAGAGAGAGAGAAAGACACACACACACACAGACAGACAGACAGTGACACAGAGACAGAGGAACAGACAAAGAGAGAAAGATAGAAACAGACAGAGACAGCGAGAGAGACACAGACACAATGAGAGAGATACACATAGACAGAGAGACATGCAAATAGACAAAAAGGCATCCAGAGTGTGTGAGTGTCTGAAGAAATGTTTAATTTAAAGGGCCATCATTATCACAAGAACCAATAATATGGCAAAAACTGAATGATTGATATGGTTGTGCCACCGATGTACCCATCATTCCGAGGCTTTTATTTAACTCTATGACAAACCCCATGATCCAACAACAGCCAAATAGGTAAACTTGCCTGCAGAACCTAAAAGATCAATAGTTTATTCAGAAACAAAATTCATTGCCAATGCTCAGACAGACCACTGGCAGTTGCATTGCAGTGGAACTTAACTGCGCTGCATTTTTCCCAGTAATGAGGAGGATGCATTTTCTTTGGGCTATGAATTCTGGGGAGGATATCACTAAGCCCGGTTTACACGCTGTAACTCTCCACTTAATCTCTACTCATGAATAAAAACCTTGTTTATCAGCCAGTATTCTCTGCAGAGCTCTAGAGCACAGCTGTGTACCACAGGGTGTGATGATGTCACCTTTACTGAAATTAATTTCAACTGAAAGGAACTGCATGGTGCAACGGGTTGGACTGTGCTCTTACCTGTGGCACCTGGGTTCAGAGCCTATAAAGTGAGCTGACAAAAGTCTTTTGTCTGTTTGCTGTTTGGATCCTACAAGAGATCAGTTTGGCCAGTTTCGTGTAAATACCTAGTGGGTGTGGGCCACAGCACAAGAGACTTTACTACAGATTGGCAATGTCACAACTTGGACTACGAGTTGCTCTTCTGAGTTTTGGATTGAGATACATTTTTGGTGCAGTGGAGAGAGATTTACTCTGCACTACACTTGACCTGAGGGAACTTGATCGGGCAGTGAAGAAGCAGCTTTATTCTCAGCCTCGTGTTCAAAGCCCTCCATGCCCTCACCTCTCCCTAGCTCTGGAACCTCCTCCAGCCCTACAACCCTCTGAGAACTCTAGCTTCCTCCAACTCTGGCCTCTTGTGCATCCCCCTCAACTTTGCTGCACCATTGGCAGCCATGCCTTCAACCGTCTAGGCCCTAAGCTCTGGAATACCCCCAGACAACTTCTTCTCTCTCTCCTCCTTTAAGACTCTTGTTAAAACCTACCTCTTTGACCAAGCATTTGGTCGCCTGTCCTAATGTCTCCTTCTTTAGCACAGTATCAAATATTGTTTGATTCCGCTCCTGTGAAATACCTTGGCAAGTTTTACTACATTAAAGGCGCTATACAAATGCACATTGCTGTTTTATATTTAACTCACACTATACTTGGCAGGAGAGTGCTTGATGAGACAGTGTAGAGAGAACTTTACTTAGATTCAAATGTGTGTTTTACCTGACCTGGGTGTGTGTAATGAAACTAGTTGCCGAAGAAAATGGAAAAAAATGATGTTCCAAGTAATGAACCTCCCTAAAAATACCCAGCACAACAAGACCTCCCCTTTAACCACCGTACACACTCTTTAAATGGAGTTGGGTTAATGCAACACCAGTAGGCGCATCTGATTTTTAGAACGTAATTGAAACACAACTCTAAATGGGTTTCAGCTGCCCTGTCCACCCATCCATCCATCCTGACTCCAGAGACTTTCTAAACAGACACGTTACTGGGCGATAGTTTATATCCAAGCTGACCCTTCATTGCTGTACCTCTGCAAACTGGACTTGATCGGCTGTGCAGTGAGGCTGCAGGAAGGTTCAGCAAACTGAGCATAAACAAAGACTCACTCACAGACTCAACCAGTTTTCCAGCCTAGCCCCCATGGGTTAATAGCCCCAAAGCTGCATCCCCACTTAAAATTCAATTTTTGTTTCTCTGAAGTGAAATAAGCCAGAAAATAAAAGCATAATTGTTGTTTAATGCTCTATAAATAACAATCACGTTTATTGCTGGCTAATTGCTTTTCAATCGCTGTAGCAACATTTTTATGGCTGGTTGCCACTGGATGACCTCTCCATTGCTAGGAGACAGAGGCTGCAACATGGTCACAATTAACTGGTCAAGCACTTCATTGTGACTAGAACAGAATGTCTGCTCCGCCCTCCTTTTGTCCATGTGTGCTCTTGGTCACCTCTTAAATGAAATCTGGCTGCTCCTGGCAGTACAGCCCAATGAAGTGGTCACTTGTATAATTTCATCCATACCTCTTCTGAGAAGGCATTGACAACCATCAATACCTCTCGATCTCTCAATTCCACGGTCTCCCCAACTTTAATTTATTCTTTCCCAAGATCTCAAAATTCTGAAATTCCTTACTTTCCGCTGCCTTTCCTCTCTTTCTCCTAAGCTTCTACATGCGATTCCTCCTCTTGCATCCTTAGTGTGTTCAAATTAAGATTTATCTCCTATCGTTCACCTGAGTTGTTTTAATAAAAACAGCTCCTTAAGGGTCCAGCGTGAAGCACAACAGTCTAAATAACCAAAATATGTAGCACCTATTATATGCTCATTGTGTGGAATTAATCCTCCATTTCGACTTTTTATAAAATGTGTTTCAACACTTTAAAATTTTATTGTACATTAGCTGTACATGACTTGAACAACAACAACTTGCATTTATATAGTGCCTTTAACATAGTAAAATGTCCCAAAGTGCTTCATGGGAGTGTTTAACAAAATTTGACACTGAGCCACATAAAGAGATAGTAGAACAGGTGACAGCTTGGTCAGAGAGTGTCTTAAAGGAGGAGAGAGAGACAGAGAGGCAGAGAGGTTTAGGGAGGGAATTTCAGTGCTTAGGGCGTAAGCAGCTAAAGGCAGGGCCCCCAGTGATGGAGCGATGAACGTCGGGGATGTGCAAGAGACCAGAATTGGAGGAGCACAGAGATCTCGGAGGGTTTTAGGGGTGGAGGAGGGTACAGAGATAGGGAGGGGCGAGGCCGTTGAGGGATTTTTTTTGAAAAGGATGTGAATTTACTAATGAGGCATTGCCGGACCAGGAGCACAGGGGTGATGACTCAGTTGGTAAGCACACTGCTTAATATGGTACTGAGCCAACATTGTCAGGAAGGTCCTGGATTCCGTCCTCCTGTCATGTCAGGTTGCCAGACCTCAGCCAGAACAGCATCAGTGCCCGTAGCTAGGTTAGGGGAAAAGTCAGCCATGGGTCCTCGCTCCTGATCACCAGCCATTGGTCCTTTCTGGAAAGTTCACATGTGTGCAGCATTGCAAGCCTGATCCCATCCTCATCAGAAATCTAGGTCAATAACTTACCGATATTACAGCCTCACACCTGAAGACTGACAACTTGGATAAGGTACCAGAAGGGTTTGAGTAGCCACGCCTCTATATTGAAGCTCCGTAGTGCCTTTCGGAGATGAGGGACAAAAACTAGGATTAAAAATAAATGCAGTGTCCCTTAAACACAGGCTTCAACCAGGACCATCAGTCACTGATGAGATAAGACATATGGTTGAGTGGGACTGCCTTGTATATTGGATAGATATTGACGGTGATATCAATTTTTTTGGCCTATTTGAAGGTAAGCTTTAACATCTGTTGCAGAAAAGGGCCCTCGGACAACTTTACAGTGACAAAGGTCAGCCATGAGTTCTAAACTCCAAGATGCTTGCAGGAATGTGTTTTTTTACAATGGAGAAAATGAAGCTGATCATGGAAAGGGATTAGCATGAGAGATTAGGCTGCTGTCAGGAGCCATTTAGTTTTCCAGCCTCTTGTTTACAAGTCAGTGATTTTTCGTTTGCGAGGGGTGTGGAGTGAAGCACGGAGGGCTGGGCTCAGTTAGTGGCCTGCACTGGCTGTGGAATCCAAGTGAGATCAGTATGCATGACATATGTTTTTTTTATGTGCTTCAGTAATTGATTTATTCAGCTGGGTTTGCCTCCAGTGTGCAAAGCACATCCAATGGGACAGGAAGTCAATTGCCTGGCATTCTTCATCCTAACAGCACAGGGAGGACTGAAGGTAACTAACTCAGGATCTTTAATGGGATGAGTCCCGATTCACTTATATTCAGAACATTACCTATGTTCCAAAATGCTCAGAAATAGCCTTCATGAGCTCAGCTTATAGCTTAGTGGGTAAATGCATCACCAGGTGTGATAGTGAGCTGTACCAGCCAGGAAGGTTGCATTTTGAATCCTTGGTCATCGCCAGGTTAACTGAGGTAAGCTGAAATAGAGTTAGGAGATGTAACTGCTATTATTGGCATTTGGTCTTCCTGGGGTATGGATCCACAGGTGCTAGTTGCCCCCTGGTTGGGCTTCCAAATAGCCATTCGCCATGCATAAGCCAATAAAGTGAGCGGTGACAGGTTATTCTACTGAGGAATCACAGCCAAGACCAAACCTGTGCTCACACAAAATCCACCATCGACACACTTTCCAGCAGAAGTCACTAAATAGCAATCAAGAGCCAGAATTCTGGCTCAATTTCTAACTGGCTTGAAGTATCCCTACTACTTCCTTGATTGAGATCATGGACATTGGACCTTCCTGGTAAGTATGGCTCAGTGGGTGGTACATTGGCCCATTGAGCTACATGGGGAACTGGGAGCAGGAGCTTTATTCTGAAGTGAGACTGGTACAGAAATTATTGAAGAGGAATTTGATGTTATCAAACTCACCCTAACCATGACATTTTAGTGCTTCCACTGTATATAAGATCATGTGTGAATAAGCCAAACAATCTCACCCAGGCCCCTCTGAAGGTCCCATCAGTAAACAGCTTCAATCCTGTGTAGGCGCAAGGGACACAATCTAATTCTCACCCTATTGAATTAATCAAGTCCTTCATCTCCATTCAACAATCCCATCTCCTGTCTCTGGCCAAGATAATACAGGAAACTCTCTTTTAACCGGAAAAATTCAGGTAAGTTTTACTATGTATTAGTGGCTGTGTAACCGGGGTTCCTGCACCTGTGGCCGTGCAACAGGGACTCCTGGATCTGTGGCCGTGTAACCGGGACTCCTGCACAAGTGCCGTGTAATCGGGGCTCCTGCACCTGTGGCCGTGTACGGGGCTCTCGTAGCTTGGTAAGTATACCTCTCTGTAATCCGGACTTTTTGATAAACCGGCACCACGCCGGTCCCGTCGGTGCCGGATAAAAAAGAGTTTCCTGTAGGCAGTTCCACAATGCAGGAATGTCTGAATGGAGGCAGGGAAGGTGGAATCGCAGAAACTGGTCCTTGTCCAACAGGTACAATGTCCATGCAATGTAAATGGAATGAACTAACTCAAATGAGTCTTTTAGTTCAATGGACACAGAGACCTTAAAAGAAAAACTTCACTGTTTTGGGTCATTTGATATCCATTGTCTTCCTGTCAGGTGCATTACATAAAGAGCTTAGGAACAAGTAAAGACCACACAGCATGCCAATCTGTTGCTGAAATTATATCATTAGTATTTTTAGCGCTGACTCTGAGCGTGAAATAGACCTGAACAGAAATCAGAAACTTTATGTGAATTATTAGAATGTGGCCTTTACTATAAACTGACACCAAAGCTGGAATTTTGAGTTCTGCACATTCTAGATTAGAGTTATTACTCACTGCGAGGCCCCCGTGTCTAATTCCACATCCGACTGGTCACCAACTTAATCCCAAGGCTGCTTGGAAGACGGCTAGCCAGTCAGTGCAACAACAATAACAACTCGCATCTATACAGCACTTAATGTAGTAAAACATCCCAAGGCACTTCACAAGAATGTTATCCACGTAAGGAGATAATAGGACTGGTGACCAAAAGCTTGGTCAAAGAGGTAGGTTTTAAGAAGCATCTTAAGGAAGAGAGCAAGGCAACCATCATCTTAGAACAGCCACTCAGTCAGCTCGTATTTCACGAGAAAAAAAACTCAAAAATGCAGGTTTCAAAAACTTGATTTCTTAGAAAGGCACTTTCTGTGCATGCCTGGCTGTTGCATGTTGTAAAGATTTATTTTGTTCAAGATTGGCTCCAGCTGCACGTTTGAGTAGACAGTATGTTTCCCTGTGTCAGTGCATTAACTGGCTTTATTTCAATTGCCAGAGTTTAGAAATAAAATAGGTGAGCAGGGTTGGAGTGGTTGGGAGGTTTACTTAATGAAAAAATTGACACAGTGCAGTAACAGGGGATGGAACCAACACCATCTATATTAGAGTGGTCAGCGCTCAGCACCACTGAAAAATTTGGGGAGTGATAATAATCAATAAGACTATAATAGATTGCAAACCCTAGAGTGAAGGGAGCCAGGTCCATCCAAGACCATAACACGCAGCTCCTGTGCCTGTTCCTTCAAACCACGTTTTCATGCACTTCAGCTTTTTTTTTAAGGTGATCCAAAGCTCGGCTGCCCATGTCCTACCTCGCACCAAGTCCCGTTCACCCATCACCCCAGTGCTCACTGACCTACACTGGCTCCCGGTTAAGCAACGCCTCGATTTAAAAATTCTCATCCTTGTTTTCAAATCCCTCCGTGGCCTTGCACCTCCCTATCTCTGTAATCTCCTTCAGCCCCACAACCCCCTGAGATATCTGCACTCCTCTAATTCTGCCCTCTTGAGGATCCCTGATTATAATCGCTCAACTATTGGTGGCCGTGCCTTCTGTTGCCTCAGCCCTCAGCTCTGGAATTCCCTGCCTAAACCTCTCCGCCTCGCTACCTCTCTTTCCTCCTTTAAGATGCTCCTTAATACCTACCTCTGACCAAGCTTTTGGTCACCTGCCCTAATTTCTGCTTATGTGGCTCGGTGTCAAATTGTTTGTCTTATAACACTCCTGCGAAATGCCTTGGGATGTTTTACTATGTTAAAGGCGCTATATAAATATAAGTTGTTGTTGTTGTTAAGTGACTGCTGAGTGTAACAACTTATTTCCAGTGTAAGAAAATAGACCTTTATTGACAGGGTCAAGGAGCAATAACAACAGACAATAGCTTACTGTCTTTGTATGATATTCCGTTGTCTGATACTTTAACAGAGCCACTAACTTGTTTAGTTGAAATGGGCTAACTATTCTGCTAAAATAGCAGACAGCGCATGTCATAGGAACACATAAAGTGTTTGTCCGCTATTAACATCTACAGTCATTTTTATCCTCTTGAACCTTTGGGTTTTAAAAACAGAAAATGTTTGGAATACACAACAGGTTGATCGGCATCTAAGAGCGGAAAAGAAACAGGGGGTGAATTTCCGTGGAGTTCCTACCACTCATCCGCTGTAACTTCAGCGGATTAGCCGCAGAAAATGCGGAACGGCGTGAACTCTGTTTAAGCCATTTTCCCGGGATTATCCGTGACTCTTGAAGTTATGGAATACAAGCAGGAGAACCCTGTGGAAATTCGCTCCCTAGGGAGTGGTTCATGCTGACACAATGTACCCAAAATGGAAAAATGTTTCGCTCTTCAACATCAACATCCCAGTAGCAACACCCACAGATTGATGTGCACAAAACCTTCCAAAAAAAAAACTCACTTTTAAAATAAATTACGAGGTCTCATTTAGTGTGCCAGAGCATCTCATGGGCAAGTGTTTACTGAGGATATTTCTGAGTGGCCAATAACAACAACAACTTGCATTTATATAGCACCTTTAATGCAGTAAAATGTCCCAAGGCGCTTCACAGGAGCGTTATCAAACAAAATTTAACACCGAGCCATATAAAGAGATATTAGGACAGGTAACCAAAAGCTTGGTCAAAGGGGTAGGTTTTAAGGAGTGACTTAGAGGAGGAGAGAGAGGTAGAGAGGCAGAGAGGTTTAAGGAGGGAATTCCAGAGTTTAGGGCCCAGGCAGCTGAAGGCACAGCCACCAATGGTGGAGCGAAGGAAATCGGGGATGCACAAGAGGCCGGGATTGGAGGAGCGCAGAGATCTCGGAGGGTTGTAGGGCTGGAGGAGATGACAGAGATAGGGAGCGGGTGAGGCCATGGAGGGATTTGAAAACAAGGATGAGAATTTTTAAATTGAGGCGTTGCCGGACCAGGAGCCAGTGTAGGTTACCGAGCACAGGGGGTGATGGGTGAACGGGGCTGGGTGCGAGTTAGGACATGGGCAGCAGTGCCACCAGACACTCTATTCCCTAGAGTGCCCACCAGTCATGGATATGTGTACTGAAGAGGCTGCAAAAGAATGGGATCTTTCACGACCACCTGAACAGGCAGTCAGATCCTCAATTTAACGTCTCATATGAAAGACAGCACCTGTAACAAACTGCCTCAGTACTGCACTGAAGTATCAGTTAAAATATGTGCTCAAGTCCCGCTGCGAGGCTTGAACCCACAACCTTATGCCTCAATGGTAAGAGTACTACCACTGAACCAAACAAATACTTAAAAGTAACATTCAGCAGTGCTGGCACATCCCATAATACTGCTGTCATGGTGATTGGGCATAAATGTACTGTGAGTAACTGAACCACACAGACTAAGAAGGTGTTAAGTTTTATTCCTGGCCTGTGCTGATTTATCTGACCTCAACCCGGACAACAGTTTGGAGTGGGGGGGGGGGTGGATGTGGGGGGGGGGGGGGAGTGGGGGAAGGAGTCAGGGCGACAATTGTCCTCAGTGCCCCTTAGTTGGGGAGGGAGAAAAAAGAAAAACCGGCAAATGTGCTTGAGGTCACATTTATTCTCCTGTTTCAGCTAATCTAAGCCCTTTATAGAGCTAACTACAATCACTGTTGCTAGGATGCATCATAAAAACACAACAAACACTTCTTTGGATTATTCTACAGCTCATTTAACTCTGGAGGTCCCAGGCCTCGAAAACTACAGCCCGTCTATGAGTTGTGCGAGATGCGGTCTGTGCTGTGCCACAACGCAACTGGGCACCTGATAAATTACCTGCAGGTGGGAGGAACATTTAATTGGACTGGAGATCATTGATTGGCACAGGCTAGCCTAGCCAATAAACAGAAGCTCCTCCACATCACGAGTAGAGAGGAGAATATTGCAATGATATTGCAATGGTGTGGTTGACTGGAGTCAAGGCAATATAATAGCACCAGAGTCCTCTGTTGGCTCGGTTGTTGAATGCATTGCCTATCAGGGTGCTCAGCCATATTAGAATCATAGAAGAATCATAGACGTTTATGGCACAGAAGGAGGCCATTCGGCCCATTGTGTCTATGCCGGCCTAATTCCACTTTCCAGCTCTTGGTCCATAGTCTTGTAGGTTACGGCACTTCAAGTGCATATCCAAGTACTTTTTAAATGCGATGTGAGTTTCTGCCTCTACCACCCTTTCAGGCAGTGAGTTCCAAACCCCCACCACCCTCTGGGTGAAAACAATTCTCCTCAGCTCCCCTCTAATCCTTCTACCAATTACTTTAAGTCTATGTCCCTGGTTATTGACCTCTCTGCTAAGGGAAATAAGTCCTTCCTATCCACTCTCTCTAGGCCCCTCATCATTTTATACACCTCAATTAAATCTCCCCTCAGCCTCCTCTGTTCCAAAGGAAACAACCCCAGCCTATCCAATCTTTCCTCATAGCTAAAATTCTCCAGTCCTGGCAACATCCTTGTAAATCTCCTCTGTACCCTCTCTAGTGCAATCGCATCTTTCCTGTAATGTGGTGACCAGAACTGTACACAGTACTCTAGCTGTGGCCTAACTAATGTTTTAAACAGTTCTAGCATAACCTCCCTGCTCTTATATTCTATGCCTCGGCTAATGACAGTTTCCTAGTC
The DNA here is from genome assembly GCF_052327205.1 of Somniosus microcephalus. Lineage (NCBI taxonomy): Eukaryota > Metazoa > Chordata > Chondrichthyes > Squaliformes > Somniosidae > Somniosus > Somniosus microcephalus. The sequence continues at coordinate 14,167,248 of NC_141013.1, forward strand.
CAATTCTGCTCTGTGCTCAGTGAGCTGATCTCAGTGGGAACTCCCACAGTTACCGTCAGTGTCCCCAAACAAGGGGATTGCTATACAGTGATCCCTGCTGGAATCCTGCGTGTGTATGGATGTCACACCAGGACAGGATCAGGCTCGGCTGTAATGTTTCCCCCCCTCACTCAGTGTCTAGGCTCAAGTAAAAAATGGTGACTTGGATAAGGTACAGAAGGAGGACAGTCACCTGTGGGGTCGTTGCCATTGGGGATCAGCAGCTTCAGGACAGAAGCGGAGAATACGCCCAAAAGAAAACAAAATTATAAAATTGTGTTGAAAAAGTTTAAGATAGTGACAAGCGAGACTCTAACCGTCTCCCCTTGACATTCAATGGCATTACCATTGCTGAATCCCCCACTATCAACATCCTGGGGGTTACCATTGATCAGAAACTGAACTGGACCAGCCATATAAATACTGTGGCTACAAGAGCAGGCCAGGGGCTGGGAATTCTGCGGCGAGTGTCTCACCTCCTGACTCCCCAAAGCCTTTCCACCATCTACAAGGCACAAGTCAGGAGTGTGATGGAATACTCTCCACTTGCCTGGATGAGTGCAGCTCCAACAACACTCAAGAAGCTCGACACCATTCAGGATAAAGCAGCCCGCTTGATTGGCACTCCATCCACCACCTTCAATATTCACTCCCTCCACCACCGGCGCACTGTGGCTGCAGTGTGTACCATCTACAAGATGCACTGCAGCAACTCGCCAAAGCTCCTTCAACAGCACCTTCCAAACCCGCGACCTCTACCACTTAGAAGGACAAGGGCAGCAGACGCATGGGAACATCACCACCTACAAGTTCCCCTCCAAGCCACACACCATCCTGACTTGGACCTGTATCGCCGTTCCTTCACTGTCGCTGGGCCAAAATCCTGGAACTCCCTTCCTAACAGCATTGTGGGTGTACCTACACCATATGGACTGCAGCGGTTCAAGAAGGCAGCTCACCACCATCTTCTCAAGGGCAATTAGGGATGGGCACTAAATGCAGGCCTAGCCAGCCAGCGACGCCCACATCCCATCAATGAATAAAAAAAAAGATAAACTCCCTGCTGGCTTGGACAGCGTGGCAGCTCAGCAGCTGAGATTTTAGAGCGAGCAGGAACTGAGGCTACCTTAGCACTCCCCAGTGCAGGGATCCCAGCCGGCCCTTTAATTGGGCCATGATATAAATTACAGTTACTGGTCTGCATTCTGTTAATTAGTTTGACCACCAATATAGAAACTGCACTCTTAAAGTAACAGGCAGTCGCTGCATAAAACAATTCCACCCCCACTGCCACCACCCCCCCCCACCCCCCCCCAACCTCCTCTATGTTTACATCAAAACTGCTTTAGGCAAGTTGCAAAATAACAACAGAAAATGCTGGAAAAACTCAGCAGGCCAGGCAACATCCGTGGAGAGAGAAACAGAGTTAACGTTTCAGGTCGAAACCCTTTGTCAAGACAAGTTGCATCAAGGTTCCTGCTTATTTGTAGCTTGGCCCACCCCAATAGTTACCATGACAACAATCTCAGGGGACAAAACATCCATATTTAAATAGACTGACAACTGGAAGTCGACTGTTGATTATCCAGCAAATCAGTCTCTCACGTACACAGCACCAGAATTACACCACCCAGCCCTGATTAAATATAAAGCAGCCTACCACTCATTTTAAAGGAATTTTACCTGGCAATTCTTTTTATTTGGCAACTCAATCACCATTTTCACCGTTAATGTTTAATCAAATGAATTTCAATATCTTTAGTAAGTGGATAAATTCACTGTTCAGTGTGGTATCAAGCCATTTGGATGAGGAAGATCTTAAGTTCTATCCCCCCGGTCTGTGCTGACCACGCTCATCTAGGCTCAGTTGGGCATGCGATAATTAGCCTCAGTACCTGAGCTAGGTGGAATGATCGTGGATCTTGTTCCTGATCATCATCTAATGATCCGTGCTGAAAAGTATACACGGCCAGTGGGTGAGGACAGGAACTCGCTTGGCCAAGATGCCCTTCGTGGTTTAATAACCTGCCAAAACTCACTATCAAAGCTCATGTTTGAAGAATGGCCACTTGAGCAAGCTACTGGGGGACAAGCAGTGGCCATGCAGCTGTAAACAGGTTGAGTCAACACCTTCAAGAGAGATAGGGGGCAAATTGGAACATTACGTATATTCTGTATTAAAGAAAGAAAGACTTGCAGTTATATAGCTCCTTTCATGACCTCAGGATGTCTCAAAGCGCTTTATAGCCAATGACGTGTAGTCACAGCTGTACTGTAGGAAATGCAGCAGCCAAAAATGCGCACAGCAAGGTACCACAAACAGCAATGAGATAAATGATCAGACCATCTGTTTTAGGTGTTTGAGGGATGAATGTTAGCCAGGACACTGGGAGAACTTCCCCGCTGTTCTTTGAACAGTGCCATGGTATCTTTTACATACTTGATGTTGTGTAATCTAGTAATTGACTGCTCGTTATCCAGTTCTCTAGATGCTGCTGTTTGAAGCACCCAAGAAAATGTATTAAATGACCCTCCTCTATATGTAAATGTTAATAAGGTTTGTCTATAACAGTCAGAGTATTAGAGCTAAATAAGCCATTGAGCCCATATGAGCAGCGAATCATTGAAATACTAAATAACCCGTTAAATAATTATTAACAGACAATAACAAACAGGACAAATGTACACTTGTCCTGGTTTTCAGTATGCAACATGTGAGACATGATTGAGTATTAAACTAAAGAGGTACTGCTCCTGAATAACTGCTCCTGTCTGGGGCCACAAAATCAGGATTATCACTAGAAAATGAAGGAGAAAATTACAAGAATGTTTTTCACAGATTATTATTAGAACATGGAATGCTTTACCACAAGTGACTTTTGAGAGAGAGAGACTATTTAAAAGGAAATTGGGTAAATATTTGAAAAGAAAGTAAAATAATACAGGAACAAGGCAGGGAAATTAGATTCGAGCAGAGAGGTCCAGCTGCAGGGCGAGCACCTGCACAGATCTGATGGACCAAATGGTCTCATTCTGCGCTGTAATTTCTCTGATTCACTGCTCATGTGGGACTGATGGATTTTTACTAACGCTCCAGCCCGTCATATGTTTTAAGCTCTATTTTTAAAATTGAAGGAAGTTAGCTCTGCACTGGTTGGAGTTACACTGCAGCTGGTGTGAAGCACAAGTATTGTCAGACTGCCTCCTCCAGGTGCTCAGAAGACCTAAAGTCTTGACAAATTTATATCAGGTAAGGGTATTGAGGGATGTGGAGCACAGGCAGGTAAATGTCAGTTTGCCTTCAGTGTGACTTTGAAGCAGACCATTTTGCAGTAAACATCCTATAATATTGTCAAATTTTACTTTAACTGTGATTGGGTTTGTGATCGACCTTCCATTGATAACATACACGAATCAAACCTTTGGATAGATGCTTCCAGCAGAGGCAGGGTAAGTCCCAGTCCCATTCTGGTGGACAGACTGACTCAGATTGTGCCATTGAGGTCCAGCATGGGGAAACAAGTCAAAAGTCAAAGGGCTAGCTAGTTAGGCCGCAGCTAGAATACTGCGTGCAGTTCTGGTCACCACATTACAGAGAGGATGTGATTGCACTAAAGGGGTTGCAGAGGAAATTTACGAGGATGTTGCCTGGGCTGGGGAACTTTAGCTATGAGGAAAGATTGAATTGGCTGGGGTTGTTTTCTTTGGAACAGAGGAGGCTGAGGGGAGACCTAATTGAGGTGTATAAAATTATGAGGGGCCTAGATAGAGTGGCTAGGAAGGACTTATTTCCCTTAGCAGAAGGGTCACTAACCAAGGGGCATAGATTTAAAGTAATTGGTCGGAGGTTTAGAGGGGATTTGAGGAGAATTTTTTCACCCACAGGGTGGTGGGGGTCTGGAACTCACTGCCTGAAAGGCTGGTCAAGGCAGAGACCCTCATCACATTTAAAAAATACTTGGATATGCACTTGGAGAGCCATAACCTACAAGGCTACAAAAGTGGGATTAGGGTGGATAGCTCTTTGTCAGCCGGCACGGACAAGATGGGCCGAATGGCCTCCTTCTGTGCTGTAAATTTCTATGATTCTATGACTTCCAATACATTACTTTTCTGTTTCCAAATTTGAAATCTTTTGACCTTAGGAGGATCCTGAAGATGATTCAGAGGTACAACCATTAGTAAACACAGTTCAAAAAGCAACATGGGAGGAGAAGGAAGAGGGAATGAGCAAACAGAGCAATTATTAAGCTTTCAATAAGTACATAGGAACAGGAGTAGGCCATCAGCCCCTTGAGCCTGTTCCACCATTTAATTAGATCATGGCTGATCTGTATCTCAACTCCATTTACCTGCCTGTGCTCCACATCCCTCGATACCCTTACCTAATATAAATTTGTCAATCTCAGTCTTGAAAATTTCAATTGACCCTCAGCATCCACAGTCTTTTGCAGGAGAGGGTTTTCCACATTTCCACTACTCTTTGGGTGAAAAGGTGCTTCCTGATTTCCCTCCTAATTTTAAGATTGTGCCCTTTTGTTCCGAAATCTCCCACCAGAGGAAATAATTGCTGTGTATCTACAGATTTATGCATTTTAGTGTAGGATTTTGAAGATATTCGATGAAAATGAATTACCCAAGATCACTATTTAAATATAATCTTCCCAGTTTTGGAGACTCCTAGTTCCAATGTTTTATCCATATTATCACAGGACTGTGCATCACTCCAAACATGAAAGATTCTGAACTAAAGGACTATTTGAACAGTATAGGAAACGTACACACTTAAAAGCTCTTCCCACTTTAATTCACACAGAATTGAATTCACACACTTAAGAAAACTTTGTTTCAGCTTCTGTTTACAACGTTCACCCCCCCACCCCCCCCCCCCTTGAATGATGAGCTTAATCTGTGACCGTTTACAAGTTGTATCCAACCATTTTTCCTTAGAATATTATTACAGTATTAATTACAGGCAGGTGCATTTCTGTTATTAACAAAACAGCAACGTGGATGTTTTAGATATTTCACTGATTCAGGGTGTATTATATATATACAATATATCTCTGTATGTATCATAAAATCACAAAGCCGATGCCTGGCTGTGACAATGGGGCCTGACGAGCCGAACAGCCCAGCTATCAGTGTTCAAACATTCCTGCTGTAAATTCTATGTCATTCCCTCACAAATCAGTCCCTGAGCCAGAAGGAGCGTCTTACAATTCTGTACTTTAAAAAAAAATCTCGTTATTTTTAATGATTATTTTAGCTACATTCTTCGCAGGTTTAGTACACTGCAGTTATCTAACCGAAACGAGAACAGAGCTGTCTCTATAGATGAATTGATCTGATGCCAGGTTGTGAGGGAATGTTGTGCTATATCTGGATGTAGCATTCTCCACAAGAGTGAGCGATGAGGCAGGAGTAACTCCATTTGATTGTCATTATGACATTAACACTAATACAGTTTAGTTCTAACTACGGACCTAGAGACTAAACAGCTCCAGTCAAAGATCATCAATTATAAAATTAGACGAAAATATAAAGAACTACAGTATCTGTTTTAAAATCGCAAATACTGGGAATCTGGGACACAAAGAGAAAACGCTGCAAATACTGAGCAGGTCGATCAGAGGGAGCTGGGTTTATGTTTAGGTGTTGAAGTGAAGGATCCCATCGAAACACGAGTCTCTTTTCTCTTTCGGGTTCTGATTGATCTGCTGTGCATTTCCAGCTTTTTTCTGTTCATAATACAGAGAGAATTGAAGACAACTGACCAAGAGTTGTTATTGAACCATTTCCAGCTGCCGTTTAGCGACTTGTGTTTTGGCATTTAATAACATGTTTTAATTTTTTTTGCAATAATATCTAATGTCCTTTCGAGGTAACTGATCAGATAAATTGCCACTTTCTTGCTGGACTTATACAGGAGTAAAATACCTGAAGGTGAGCAGTCCACTTATATTTATGGAATTCCTTACTTGTTTCAATATCTAGCAAAACGCATCTCTCTCTCTCCTCTGTTCTTCATTTACTTTCAAACCTATGATAGAAGCAACACACACAGATAAGCACACACAGATACACACATACTCACACAGATACAGATACTCACACACACAGATAAGCACACACAGATACACACATACTCACACAGATACAGATACTCACACACACAGATAAGCACACACAGATACACACATACTCACACAGATACAGATACTCACACACACACAGATACATACAGACACACGCACACAGACACACACACATATATCACTTGTTGGTAGCTGGAGCTTGAAATGTGCAAGAAAGCTTTCGAGCTGTGTCATTCACAGGTATTGAGGTGGAGAGCGACTGCATCCTGACAAGGATATGCTCATGCACAGAGACAGGCTATTTTGGCAATATCATGTTAAGCAGGATTGCAATGCTAAAATCAAAGTATAACACCTCTGTACTCGGTGTTAAGCCATTTCACCTTTAAATCGCTGAAGACCATTTCATCTTGTATATGGGGGGGGGAGGGGGGTGGGGGGGGTATGAGTGGAAAGAGAAAGAGGCACACATAACTAAAACCCAATGACCTGCACTGTTACCGCGGTTACACTGTAGCTGTGATCATCCACAGACTGGAATTAAGATATAATCGAAAATTAAAATATTAAATGATTGGATTTTTAACCAAAAAAAGGTAATTCCTTTCCATTTTACATCAAATAAGATTTGATTTTGCGCAGTCCCACGACTCTATGAACACATCCCTCTGTCAGTTTGGTGGACAGCTTCCAAAAATCAGGATCAGCTCTGCTCAGAAGCGCTCAGATTCACACTTTCCATCCTGTGGGTGGATTTAGGAAGGGAGTCGACAGTTAATGTATCACTGCCTTGCAGTTAAATACCTCTTAAAACCGAAAAATGTTTCAAATTGAGATGAAGCCCTTATTGACATTTAAACACAGGGATTAATGTGCTATAGTTAGATTGTACTCTCTCGTTTGTTATTACAGATTGAAGGGATGAGCTTTAAAACAACTCGGCAAAACAGGTCATGTAAATTTAACTGTTTGCGGATTACGTCTTTCTGTATGAAACGAGAAACAGCCCTCCCCCCAAAAAGGACAATATGCTGGTTAAACTTTTATTTCCCAGTCAATTCTCAGCTTTTATTAAATGTTTAAAAAAATCAGGAAATATTAAGTGCTTAAGAAACTCTTAAAGGTTTGAGCGGTACCAAAAATCGATCTAGAATGATTATACAGAATAGTAAAATGTGTTGGAAATGCGCAAATCAAACAGCATCTGAAAGAGATGTCGGTTTTAAGTAGGATTCTTTCGAAGCCAGCCCCACCCCAAGCTCACTCACTTTACTCTCTACAAGCGCTGACTGCCCCTCTGTGTATTTCCAGCATTATCTATTTTTTATTATTTCAGATTTCCAGCATTTACAGATTTTCTTTCCTTTATGACTAAATGTGGTTACTCATTGTCAAGATAGATTAAATATACCTCACACGCAACAAGGCTGCAATTACGGGGGAAGTTGCTGTTCAGTGGAGCTAGAGGTACTTAGAAAAAGTAGATCCCAAATTTCCAGCCATAAATAGTTCGCTCTGTGATTATTTTCGCTGGTTTTTGTTCTGAGTCTCCAAATATTTGCGACTGAGCGAGACCTGTAATGCGAACGAATTGCTGAAAAGAGCACATTTGATGCATTTTCATCACAATTAGCCACGACACCAGCATATTTCGTTTGACAGTAACCTGGATTTTAAAATTAATTTAAAGGCATATTTTTAAAAATAATTCTCCCTCTTTCACTGTGTACAGGATTAGATGACCGACAAATAAAAATCACTTTCCAGAGATGACAAGACCTATAATAAAATCTAATTCTGAAAACCAGAAGGCCAACATCGAAGAGTTTGTCTCTAATCTGCTGGCTTCAACCGGGGACGTGTTTGGATACACAGAAAATCCGACAATGGGATAAAACTTCCATGTCAGTGAGATAAATTGGAACAATTTCTTCAAAGAAACTAACTATTTCGTTCTGTAACGTGTTTTTAAAAACACACAACACCCCGTTCTGCAAACACACTCAACTAATCATCACTTTGGAGGGGGTGAAAGTTTCAGTTTATTTCCAAAGGCGCTCCGACACAATCCCCTGGTTAAATGAAATTCTGCAGAATTAAATATCTTAATTGGCAAAATAAGTTGGGTAAAAGTCCCACCAACAATCGCAGAGCAACATTCTAAATTTCTTCCCGAAATTGAGTTTTGTTTCTTTCTTTAGTGGGCTGCTGTTCAATTTTTAATATTGGATATAAGACAAGGTTTTGTTTTGTCTCTGAATAAAATACCAGGAAGACACGGGGTATATTTTTCTCTGTCTATAAAGTGACATTATTTACTAAACTGATATCGGTTTATAATGAAAGTTGATCAAAGATTTTTTCTCTGACTTTATACCTGTTGACAAATATCCCCTACCTCCCCCGTATATTTTAACATTGCAACAAAAAAATTATATTTTACGGGACAAAAATATTGTTGGAAATCTGCAGCCAGGTGATGTCCCACCGCCTAAAATATTTTGTTCACAGGACAGTGCTTTAAATATCTAAAATGTATTTTTTTCAAGAAAAAATCAGCCACGATTAAAATATAAACCGGACTTTGAAGTGAGATTATAACTTTAGATCGAAATTCTATTGAAAAATGGAACACATCAGTTTGAGTGCAGCAAATCAGACCCAGGACAGGACAGGACAGTTATATAAATAATCATATCAATACAAGTGGGGAAGAAATCGGGAACATTGAAGTATCTGGGTTCAACGAAATTATTAACATTTTAATATTAATCCTTTCCCTTGTTTTGTCTTGAACCGACATTAAATTGGTTGGTCTCATTAGTGCAACTAACCGGAATTAAACAGATCATTTTGGGATTGACTAGAAGACGGGTGTAAAACAATCAGGTATTTAAACAATGACCATCACTCCGATCGGGTTGTGTCTCCATTTAAATCGATATTTTAAAATTATTCGTTCTCCGGGTTTTATTTATTGGCTGTAAACAGGTGAATTAATATTCATCATATTAAGAGACTACTTTTAGCAAGTGAAGTTATCGGAAGGTAATTATCAAAATATGTTGAAATACGGCCAAATCATTTTAATATTTTGTTTTCAAATGAATCCGAAATTACACAACATTAAAACTAAGTAACGCACAGAATTTTAACAACCGCACATTTCGGAATTTTAATTATTTTACAGTTTGTTCAATATCTAATTAAAATAGTTTCTTCAATAACTTTCGATTTAAAGAATATAAATCAAAATGAAAATGGTTCAAATCACCTCAGCTATTTGACCGATTAAAATTACGTTTCAATGTCATTAAGTTTCATAGGTGGGCACAGCCAGCGTTAATACATGTTCAGTCAGCACAAGTACATAGAAATCAGAAATATTTTAAATAAACTGCAGTTAGATATTAGAGTTGTTGAAGATTTTTGTTCCATCCCTTCAGAATTGCAAATCCGGATACTAATCTGGAGTAAGTAATACACAGTATTATTGGACAAGGATTAGAAACAGTTTGCCCCAAACAATATATTACTTTCTAAACCGATTATTACAACATTTGGATATTTGTTAACCTGTTTCTATATTGTACAGATCGTATATAATTTTGAAACCTCTAGTAGCTGACTCTGCTTTGGTTTGCAAATAGATCAGTGTTTAATTTTATTAAACCGTTGTATTTTATAGTTGATTCTGTTTAATGGTGAAATTCGGATAAGTATTGAGACTGGAATGACTCCAGTTGCTGCTCTTTCAATGTTGGGCTCAGCTTATTTGCAACAGATTCAACATAAACAATGATATTTGGAATTGGGCCCGTGTTCCGGCCACATCTTTAGAACTGGTGTTCACCGTGACTCCAATTGCAATCTTGTGGACGCTTCCGAACCACGACAGCCCGGTTTGGGACGGTTCAAACTATTTGCTTTCAACCTCGCCCGCACTTGGGGTGGACCCAGAGTCCTTTGGAATGTATTGTGAGATTGGAAATAGTACCATGTCCATGCTGTATCTGTCGTGCCCTTACCGCCCGAATCCAGCTTGAAAAATATTACAAATCATTAGATAGAAAATGGGCAATTTGTGCTGTGTTTGTCTCTGGTACTGGTCTGGGCTGGAGTCCTGGGGTGCATTTGTGAGAAGCGCTTTGGGAGAGGCACTGACAAGAGTGGCAGTATAACTGCGTGCTGATCCGACTAACCGGGAAGATGGTCGCAAACCAGTTTGTGTTCATATCAGATGCAGTATAACTCCATCCTCGTGTGAGGCCACCTATTAAAAGTACACAAGTTGGAGTACCTGCACACCATAAATTTAATTCTCAACATTTCCAGTGTTGGAGAAACACGTCTCCTAACACGTGCTGATCTCAGTGACATCCAGAGTGCAATGCAGTCAGCAGTATAACTCTGTTCTGCCGACTGACTCCACAGATACCGATCTAACATTGGTTGCAGTATGACCACAGATTCAGACTTGTCCAGAGAATTTCAGTCTTCGGGTTGGCCATTCAAAAAAAATCAGCTCATGCATTGTGACCTTGAAACAAATATTAAAATAATAAAATGCTATCCAAATGTTACTGTATTAATTTTATACGAAAACAACGATTAAATATAACTTTTTTAAACTTATTGTTGTCTGCTCTTCATTTTTCCCTTTTATATATTATTATTTTAAACGTCATTTTAAAACTTAAATTCAAATAAGTTTCTTGACTTTTCTCTGCCTCCTCTGTAGTCCCAGCTCGGTGTCAATAAGTTTAAAACAGGCCCCCCGACAGGCTAATAAGTGGTTACAAAGCTAATTTTTGAGCCCAGTCAAATTTCTAGAGCTTGACCTGGTTAATGATATGACCAAGCCAAACTATTAAAACAAGAAGAAAATACTGCAGATGCTGGAAATCTGAAATAAAAACAGAAAATGCTGGAGATACTCAGCCAGTCAGGCAGCATCTGTGAAGAGAGAAACAGAGTTAACGTTTCAGGTCGATGACCTTTCGCCTGCTGAGTATCTCCAGTACTTTCTGTTTTTATTCCAAACTATTAAAAACTGGGCCAACACTGAACTTACCCGGAGTGCCTGATAATGCAACCTAGTAGTGGCACAGAATGACACCGAAACAAGTTCTCACCAATAACAATCTAGAGGTTGACTTGCTATCCTGGGTCTTTAAGTAAATCAAACTTGACTGTGACGCCCTCCATGTGAAATAGCACCTCAGCACTCACTGTCTATGCTCACACATTGAAAAACAAAAGTCACTTACTTTCTTTTTTTTAAGCCTTTACTGACATTTGGCCAACTTGCAACTGGTAGTTCAGTCACTCCACAAAAAAAAGCCTAAATTTGGAGATTTTACACTTCCATTGAAGTCATCTATTTGGGAGCTATCCCAATACCCCAGTGGGTAATGTGATACCTGGTGTAGCACCAAGCCCTACAGAACAAAAGGTTCCCAACAATTTTCCCACCTGGGCTGAGTTAGCTGATCTCAGCCATGGTTCCAGCACGGGCTCAACAAGCCGATCAGCCTCCTTCCGTGCTGTAACCATTCTATGAAAGAATCACTGTTCTTGGGACAAGAGAAAACCAGTCACGATAGCAAAATACTGCGGATGCTGGAAATCCGAAATAACAACAGAAAATGCTGGAAAAACTCAGCAGGCCAGGCAACATCCGTGGAGAGAAAATAGAGTCAACGTTTCGGGTGAAAACCCTTTGTCAAGACTAAAGAGGCACAGGAAATGAAATAGATTAAGAGGCCAGGCTGGGAGAGAACAAAAGAGAAGTGAAGAGACATTAAGAGGTATTCAAAACGAGACGAGATGGTGATAGGACTAGTGGAGCCAAAAGACGGCTCTAGATTAGGTGTGAAATGCGCTGGCAGAATGAGAGGCAGCTGCCATGTGGGAGAGAGAAAAAAAAGAAAGGGGGGGGGGGGGAAAGGCCAAAACAAAGGTGTGGATAAAAAATATAAGTAAAAATGTAATAGGGGCCGAGGTTATGATCTGAAATTGTTGAACTCGATATTGAGTCCGGAAGGCTGTAAAGTGCCTAATCGGAAGACGAGGTGCTGTTCTTTGAGTTTACGGTGAGCTTCCGTGGAACAATGCAAGAGGCCGAGTGGGAATGGGGCAGTGAATTAAAATGACAGGCGACCGGAAGCTCGGGGTCACCCTTACGGACTGAACGGAGATGTTCCGCAAAGCGGTCACCCAATCTGCGTTTGGTCTCCCCAGTCATGGTTCCTGCTCCTGATCACTATCCACTGATCCTTACTGGAACTCTCTCCCTAATAGCACTCTGGGAGTACCTTCACCACATGTGGGAGTACCTTCATCACACGGACTGCAGCGGTTTAAGCATGCAGCTCACCGCCACCTTTTCAAGGGCAATTAGGATGGGCAATAAATCCTGGTCTTGCCAGTGATGCCCACATCACGTGAATGAATAAAAAAAAGTGCATGTGTGAAGATTGAATGAAAACAACATCAAGCTCCGTTGTGATGACTTCCATAAATAAATAGCTTGTCAATACTCACTGTCTATGCCCACACATGAAGAATGATTGTTTGGTTGATGCCTGCTTCTATGGAACCATACCCTCAGGTCAAATAACTGCCTTTAGGAGAAACTAATTGTTTGTTTGCTGTCTGGAGTTACATTACCAACAGGAGGGTAAATGCAGCAGCCTAAAACATGACTGTTGGCCTGCCTAAGTCACTGAAACCCTTTTAGTTTTAGTCCCATTCCAGAAAATTGCCCTGCCATTGGAAAATATATTGACTAAAGCTCTATCCAAAATTACACGGAACAAAAAAAAGTCACCCTGTTCAGGCTCCACTTACAGGAAGGAGAAGCAACTCTGCACCCACAAACTAAAATAAATCAGAATGGGAGCTCCCTGGATGTGAGCAAGACCCCTTATCAGAGACTTTTCTTTGTGAATAAACAAAAATTCATTATTTTTTCTTTGTGAGGAAACAAAAATTCATTATTTTAGGAATAAGATGGATGCTTTCTAAATGAACACAACCATTGTACTGAGGCTGTTTCATGCCATATCCATTCACTGCATGGCATTCGGCCAAGACAATTTTCCTCCCTTCTCTCTTGAAGTTACTGCCTCTTGCTGGGGTACAGTTTCAAGAGCACCAGCCATCCTCTGATACCTTGCCTCAGCTCGTCCGCTGCTGAAACCCTCATCCACGCCTTTATTACCTCTGGACTTGACTATTCCAATGCACTCCTGGCTAGCCTCCCACATTTTACCCTACGTAAACTTGAGGTCATCCAAAACTCGGCTGCCCATGTCCTAACTCGCACCAAGTCCTGTTCACCCATCACCCCTGTGCTCACTGACCTATACTGGCTCACAGTTAAGCAACGCCTCGATTTCAAAGTTCTCATCCTTGTTTTCAACTCCCTCCATGGCCTTGCCCCCTTCCTATCTCTGTAATCTCCTTCAGCCCCACAACCCCCCGAGATAACTGCGCTCCTCTAATTCTGCCCTCTTGAGCATCCCTGATTATAATCGCTCAACCTTTGGTGGCTGTGTCTTCTGTTGCCTAGGCCCTAAGCTCTGGAATTCCCTGCCTAAACCTCTCTACCTCTCTTTCCTCCTTGAAACCTACCCCTTTGACCAAGCTTTTGGTCACCTGCCCTAATTTCTCCTTATGTGGCTCGGTGTCAAATTTTTGTCTTATAATACTCCTGTGAAGTGCCTTGGGACATTTTACTACGTTAAAGGCGCTATATAAATAAAAGTTGTTTTTGTTGTTGTTATCCAAGTGGCCAATCCACATGTACTCTTTTGTAGGGACCATAAACAAATAAACTGTAACTAATAAAACATTAAATGAAACTTAACAAACTAAATTGAAATTTGGTTGGCCGGGGTGATGATGCATTCCAGTCCCTGCGGTGCCCACCGGTCGCAGAAGGCCTTTAGCATGCCGGCGGACACCGCGTACTTCATCTCCAGGGTCACCTGGGCGCGAACGTGGCTGCAGAAGAGAGGCAGGCAGTCAGGCCGAATGACCCCCTTGACCGTCCGCTGCCTGGACCAGTTAATGGCCACTTTGGCCAGGCCCAGGAGCAGTCCTATGAGGAGGTCCCCCGATCTGCCCGCTCATCTCCGCACCAGGTGACCAAAGATCTGGAGCGTGGGAGTGAAGTGCAGTCAAAAATCGAGGAGCAGCCCCTTCAAATAATGGAAGAGGGGCTGCAACCTCTCACATTCAATTTATATATGGAAAACAGACTCCTCCAGGCCGCAGAAAAGGCAGGCGGCCTGGGAGTCCGTGAACTACTTAAAACCTTATTGCACAGGACTGCTCCGTGCAACACCCTCCAGACCAAGTCCCCAATAGATAAAGGGAGGACTCCCACGTAGCGAGCCCTCCAATCCATGTGTACGTCAAGGCAGTGAGTGCCAGCAGGCTATTTGAATTTGATCCTAATGTCCACACATCCATTTTCCAGCAGGAGCAAGTGGATATTGTGCAGGAACCATGGCAGATTTCACCCCTCTCTAACTCAGGGAGACTGTCACCAATTGTACTGCCCAACCACCAGCTCGAATCAGCAGACATTTTGGAGTACAGACAAATGCTCAAAAATGCATAAATATACTAGTGGGAGCATAAATCTAGGTAGGTAGATAGTAGTATCAGCTGTGGCTCAGAGGGTAGCACTTCTGAGTCTGAAGGTGACGAGTTCAAGTCGCACGTCCATGAAACTTGAGCACATAAATCTATGCTGATATTCCAGTGCAGTTCTGAGGGAGTGCTGCACTGTTGGAGGTGCCGTCTTTCAGATGAGCCATTAAACTGAGGCCCCATCTGCTCTGTTGGGTGGATATAAAAGATCCCGTGGCACTATTCTGAAGAAGAGCAGGAGAGTTATCCTGGGGTCCTGGCCAATATTTATCCCTCAACATAACAAAAACAGATTATCTGATCATTATCACATTGCTGTTTTTGGGAGCTTGCTGTGTGCAAATTGCCTGCCACGTTTCCTACATTACAACAGTGACTGCACTTCAAAAGTACTTCATTGGCTGTAAAGTACTTTGGGATGTCCTGAATTTGTGTAAGTCTTTCTTTCCCCCCAATAACTGGAAAATCCCAGGTTCAATTCCTGGTCTTGTTGAGTTAGCTGATCACAGCCGGGATGATATTAAAATCACTACAATTGGCCTCAGTACCCTTATTTTTTTGGGGGGGAGGGGTACAATCAGTTCAGGTTTCAGCTCCTGATTACAAGTGTGAAATTGTGTGGATCTTAGATGAGGACGGAATTAGGCTCAGATGCGAGGCCCCCCTTGTCAAACAGCTTGCCAATACTAACTGGTGGGTCACACGAAGGCAGGCCACTTGAGCGAGGTACTAGAAAGCACCTGTGGAACTGTACCCACAGCAAGGAGTCAGCGTCTTCAATAGACGAGAGGGAAACAAAACAAATTGTAGGGTTATGCCAAGCAAGGTGCATTCTGTTCAAACCTACAGGTCTGACAACAGCTCAACAGCTAATTACATGAAATGCCTAGTTATTGGTTTGCACAATGTGGGACCAGATGGCACATGTGGAAGTGAGGAAGATTACAGTTCATAGTGGTGACAGTCATTTCTCTTCCCAAGTTGTTGAATGGTTGTTTTGTTCTAGGAGATCACCCTGCCCAATCTATTTTCATATCACAGCTCACAGCAGAACACATTCCCAACTGCTCGGGCTCCCATCAGCTGCTCCCTTCACCCCAGCTGTTTGATATTACTATCTGCGTCTTCCTTTAACATAGTTCTGAGGAGCGCTCAGTCTAATCTCTACTAACAAAGCAGCTCAGTCCCAGGGCACTGGGACAAGTTGGGACCTGTTAATAAGAAGACGTGTTCAATCCCAGGACACCGCTTTCAGTCAATTGTCATTTTGTTGAGCTCTCCTGGCTCCGCACTTTAAGACTCAACTGTTTTGTTTAGATAATTATCGGGTGTCTGACTTGATTACACATCTAAAATTGAAAACATGCAGTGTACCCACTGCGATCCCAACTCCACTGTAAGTAATGCGGAGATGGACAGTGAACACACACGCACCTGTCTGTCTGAATATGCAGCTTCCTTTTTGCACATTTTTTTTTGTGCCAGCTTTCTGCCCTCCTTGTGGGTCTCTGTTGTGCCGTGGTTACACGGGTGTGAGCTGTCCTCCAATATCTCACTCAAGTGGCTACTGATGTGTGAATAGTGGACATTAACAGTCTATTTGATCATGCGGGTATCACGGCCCAGTCCGATCTGATCCTCACCCCGGTGTCCGCACAAATGCACTTTCCAGCAGGAGTTTCAGCTGGCAGTCAGGAGCAGCAGGTCTGGCTGAGTTTCCTGCTCGCTAGCCCAGGAGCACCGAGGACCGCTGGAGCACCCCTAGCACGGCTTTGGTGGAAATCAGCTATCTCAGCACAGACTGGAAAAAAATTAAACCTGAGATTCTCTGCTCTGTTGTGCAACATATTCCGAATTTTATTCAAATAATTGCCTTTTGTTTTGCACAGGGCTGGTGTAACTATTTATGCCAACGTGATTTATGTTGTTACATTGTATATGCTTATAAAGAAATGAAAATGGTCAACCCTTGAAAATCGCTGTTGACAATTTACAGCATGCCGCAGCATATGGGATTGGAGAGGTTTATCAAGCACACACCAATCCTGCCAGGACTCTCCTGGCACTTCAGTGTGAAACTAGTACTCCATACTGATAACTATTTTCACCTATCTCAAAGTGCTCCATATAGTGAATTATTTTGAAACGTAGTCACTTTTATATAGGCAAACATAGCAGTCATTATACACACAGCACGATTGCACAAACAGCAATGTGCTAAGACAGTGTTGATTGAGGGAGCAATGTTGGTGAAGACACTTTGCTCTCTTCCAATAGTGCCATGGGATCTTTAGTATCCACCTGAACTGGCAGGCAGGGCCTCGGTTTGACATCTCATCCAAAGGATGGCACCTCCCATAACACAGCATGCGCCAAAACAAGCGCCCTACTCGGAGCTCCGACACGGCAAGAGAGCCCCAAGTGGGCAGAGAAAACGCTTCAAGGACACCCTCAAAGCCTCCTTGAAAAAGTGCAACATCCCCTCCGACTCCTGGGAATCCCTGGTCCAAGACTGCACAAAGTGGAGGAGAAGCATCCGGGAAGGCGCTGAACACCTCGAATCTCTCCGCTGGGAGCAAGCGGAAGCCAAGCACAAGGAGCGCACATCAACCAAAGCACCCCACCCACCCGCCCCTTCAACCACGGTCTACCCCACCTGTGACAGAGTCTGTAGATCCTGCATTGGATTCATCAGTCACCTGAGAACTCATTTTTAATGTAGAAGCAAGTCATCCTCCGAGGGACTGCCTAAGAAGAGAGAAGAAGACTGGCATGTCAGCCTAGATTAAATGCTCAGGTCCTGGAGTGGGGCTTGAACTCACAACCTTTTGACTCAAAGGAGAGAGCACTACCACTGAGACAAGTGCAGACTAGTGTGAGGCTTACAACCTACTTCAAAATGCTAAGTGTACACAGTATTCTGAAACCCCATTTTCTTACAATGTTAACTCCTGGCCAATATCCCTCACCAGCAAAAACAGCACAACAAATCTCTGGCAGACTTAACACTCCTCCAGCAATTTTTTCACCTCCTCTCAGGAGGACATTGACACATGCCCCAAGAACCCTCTTGTATCTCACCAAAGTGACTGATCATGTGCAAGCCTAGACATTGAACATAAGCCAGCTATTCTGCAATTAGAGAATCATAGCCGAGCCTGACCATGTTCATGCTGATGGCCACCTAGATAGTAATCTGGTGAGCAATATTTTTCCTCTTCCTAGCCCAGAGGTATTGATGCTAGGGCCAGTCAGTGAGGTCAACTAACACAATACACACAAGCAGCAAACCTGGAATATTCTGCCCTCTGGCTTTGTACCACACCAGGTGGTGTATTGCTCACTGGCCATTGGGGGAGCTCCATACTGTAAATATTGGGCTGATATTTAAAAAGCCTTCCATCACAAACACAATCTATAATGTATGGAGCTGGAAGATGACTTTGCAAATTTATCTAGTCTTTGCTGATGCAACAGCTCATTAACTCTGATAAATCATCCCTCCATCAACACTTCATTTACTGACAAAATATAACTACCTCCCAATCTCTGCAGTGCTACCCACAGATGTAGGGTGCTACAATTGACCTGCATTATGGCAGGAGAGGAAAAAAATATAAATAGGCCAGGATTCCCATTTCTGATCACTATTCAGCAACTTTTACTGGAAAATATATGTGTGAAAGTTGGGTGTGGATAGCATCAGGCTTGATCATGTCAGCCCTGCCCAACATCCTGCCTACACTCACTATGTAAGCTCGTAGAGTGGCTACTTGGGTGAGATACCAGAAGGTATCCCCATGGAACCATATCTCAACACAGAGACAATCCTTCAGAATAGGATGAAGGGGCAAAAAAAGTAAGAAAATTCTTCTGTCTGCTGTCTATATGGGCTCTACATTCAATTAATTTGGACAGTTTGAATGCAGTCCCTGCTGCAGCACTCACAAAGCACCAAACTACCAATCAGTATTGAATTATAGCTACAAGGATGGCTGATGTGGGAGCATAAGAACATAAGAAATAGGAGCAGGAGTAGGCCATACGGCCCATCGAGCCTGCTCCGCCAATCAGTAAGATCATGGCTGAACTTTTACTTCAACTCCACTTTCCAGCCCTATCCACTATCAGGAAATACATCACCCTGATGGAGTAAAAGGTACTCTTATAAACTTAGGATTAAGGCACATTATTGAACAATGTAGTAAAAGCTTTACTCTGCATCTAACCCATACGTACCTGACCTGGTAATGTTTGACAGAACAGTACTCAGTCTAACCTGTGCAGTACCTGACCTAGGAGTGCTTGATGAGGCAGTATAGAGGAAGCGTTACTCTGTCATTAGAGGAGTTACGTCAGGGTAGGGGAAGTGAAGACTGAATGGGGTGCCCCACTGTATTGATACTTAAAACTACTAATTATTAAAAAGGGTTCTGGATTAAAGTGGTGAGACTACCCATTGGGAGAATTCCTAGGCCAAGCCTAGTTGCAAACAAGAAATAGGTTGTGGCAAAAAAAAATACAAGGAACAGTTCCAGAATGTCAATATTTCTGGTGCTCAGTTGCCAAAGCAAAACAAAGTTCCAATCAATACAGTTTGAGCTGTGGGTTTGTAAAACCAATGTGGTGTGGAATAGTTCCAATCCCTCTCACTCACAGTCTTCCTTGCTTTGTTCTCATTGCTTTTATGAATTTTTGTCTGATGTTCTTTCTAACACAGCCCTACATGCTCCTCCTACTCTTCCCATCCTCTATGTACTTACTCCTACTCTAACTCGTTCTTCCCTGGGACCCCAAAACTATAGAACTCTTTCCCTCCTTCAGTCTTCCCTTTCTCCTACAACCTATAGATTTGTATACCGAAGCTTGGTGTCACTCAATCACTATCTGGTCTCATTGAGGGGAATCTCATTGAAACGTATAAAATTCTGACAGGGCTAGACAGACTGGATGCAGGGTGGATGTTTCCCCTGGCTGGGGGGTCTAGAACGAGGGGTCACAGTCTCAGGATATGGGGACTGAGATGAGGAGAAATGTCTTCACTCAGAGGGTGGTGAACCTGTGGAATTCTCTACCACAGAAGGAGATAGATAGATTTCTAGACACAAAAGGCATCAAGGGGTATGGGGAGAGAGCGGGAATATGGTATTGAGATAGAGGATCAGCCATGATCACATTGAATGGCGGAGCAGACTCGAAGGGCCAAATGGCCTACTCCTGCTCCTATTTTTCTATGTTTCTATGGTCATATCTCATATTCTATTGAACCTTGGTGGTGTTCTACACTACATGGATCTTGATCGTTCATGTAGGTTTCTCAGTTACTGGCCAAGCAAATTCTCAAACTCAGTAGAAATTCTCTACTTGAAGCCTGTGACCACATTTCGCTGTACTACAAAATTAATCAGGATCTTAGGCCATTTCAGTTGGGTTTAAGACATTCTTGAGGATAAGCAGTTATTGATCTGTTATAAAACCCCAGGGAAACCTATTTTTTTGTTTGGTGAAATTTAGTTGGATAGTTACACTTCTGCAGAAATAGGTTTTTACATTTTGTTCCAGTTTCACAAACTTCAAACATAAAGAGCATCCTATGCTATATAGTTTCATAAATTACATATTTTGTAACTCCACTACCACTTGGTGTCCTACAGACTGAAATAGGAAGATTTGTTCTTTATTCAGCTTAACTTGCTTTGGACCAAAGGACGAAAGCTCATTGGCAAACAACTGTTTTAGACATTGGCCTTTCACCTCTAGGACTGGGTTTGACTCCAGTCGAGACAGATAGAAAGAAAGAACTTACATTTATATAGCGCCTTTCAAATTCTCAGAACATCCTAAAGTGCTTCACAGTCAATTAAGTACTTTTGGAGTGTAGTCACTGTTGCAATGTGGGCAAATGCAGCAGCCAATTTGTGCACAGCAAGGTCCCACAAACATCTATGAGATTAATGACCAGATAATCCGTTTTAGTGGTGTTGGTTGATGGATAAACGTTGGCCAGGACAACTCTTTCCTCTTCTTCATATAATTGCACAGGATCTTTTACATTCACCTGAGTAGGCAGATTAGGCCTTGGATTAACATCTCATAGGAGAGACGGCACCTCCAACAATGTAGCACTCGCTCAGTAGTGCACTGAAGTGACAGCTTGGATTATGTGTTCAGGTCTCTGGAGTGGCGCTTGAAAATCAATTCTCTCAAAAATATCCAGTGCTGCACAGAAAATGCATTACATTGAAGTGTAGTGACTGTTACATAAGCAAATAGCAGTCAGATGAATGGTAGCAATGATTGAAGAAGGTCATGTTTTTGTAAGTTGAGAGAGGAATATTGGCCTGGACATTAGGAAAACTCCCTGCTCTTCAAATTGTGCCATGGGATCCGCTGGAACAGCGCATGCATCTCATCCAAAGGATGGCAACTCCAATAATACAGCACTTCCTCATTATTACACATGAGTGTCTGCCAAGATTATGTGCTCAAGCCCTGGAGTGGGCCGTGAACCCACAGCTTTCTAACTCAGAGGCAAAAGCGATATCAGCTGAATGGATTATTCTGCATGTATTTATCTGTGAGTGGTTCATAATGTTGCATTGTATTCAATTTTCAATTTTCAAACCCATAACAGTGACCAATTAATTGATACCTCAAAATATGAAAATACCATAAATTCAGGTACATAACTTTCATTTTATTGTAATCACTGCCTTCATTACTCAGAGTGAAAACATCCGGCAGGCATCAACTGCCCCCCTCCCCATGCAAGTTTAATATTATTGGATGTTACACTTGATCAGAGTTTGGTGATTTTATACTCAGAGATCAGCTGTTGCATCCATACACAACTGGATCCAAATATAATTGGACAAATGATCCCATCAGGTGAGCAGATTTTCACACACCGAATCCCAATTTAAGGTGTCCCTGGGTATAGTGTCCTTCCTTCTCCAGCGGTGTTCCACATTTGCATATCATTTTGCCTAATTGGACGTAAAAGGTACAAATAAGACTATGCTGGCACTCCAGACTCATTTGCTGCTTTTCCTAAGCCCTGCTTTGGAATAACACTCAACAAAAGGAGCAATGCAGCCAGCAACATTAATGGCTTTGTGTTGTGTTGCTTAGCAACCTGCAGATGCCATTGCAGAATTTGTGGATTCAGAACAGTCCCTTCATTTTTGCTTTTAACTCAGACTGTCAGCTGCAAAATGGTTTCATAATTTAAGACATTGGCCTGAGGATGGAAAGAAGTCATCAAGGGTTACGGAGACAGGTCCCTCTGCTATTCGGATAGTCTCACACATCAAAGAGTACCTGCCCTCAGTTTTGTGCTTCTAAATGTTCTGTAGACAAAGCTTTTGAGAGACAGAGTTTCAAGACTATACATGGAAACTTTCAGTCCATCAGTCTAGACTGGATCAAACCCCAGATCCAGAGGTGGAAGAACATCCAAACCAGCATACTGCCAATGTTGCTCTTTTTTTCCCATCTCAATTCAATGCAAGCAAAGAACTCTCAATAAACATTTTAAAAAGTTATAAACAGTCATAGCTGAACCAAGTCTGTGTTCATGTGTTACAGGATAAGACCCCATTGTACAGAAGAAAATGACGCTGAAAAATGTCTGGCTTTGGTTGACGTAGGTTAAGGGTTAAAGATCTATGTGACCAGGGAGTCACAGCACATAATTACTTGGAAACCAGCTCAGCATACCTTGGGACTGACAAAACGTAGAATGCGGATGTTATAAATATGGAGTTTCATCAATTTCAACTCGTAAAAACACATTTTTAACTTTTACATATGCGTTTCTCTTTGGCCAGTTTAAACTGGCTTTACTTCAAATCAAATCCATATACCTCCCATGTGTTTGGAAATGCCACAGTTCAACTTGTCATTTGTTAGGGTGGGTGACTGCAATCACCTCAACTACCTGAGCACTAGCTTGTCCCTTTAACATTTTATTTACAACGAACAGAAAGATAAACAGAATCTGACTGCTAGGTGAGTCAAGTAGGCTTAATATCCTAATGTTTTAATTGCAACCTCATTAACCTGCTTGCTTTGTTCAGGGAATAGCCGGTTTAGTCAAATGGGTTTTGCACCTAGCTGACAAATAGATCTGTCACCAACTCCTATTTGATGAACACTACTGACTCTCCAGGGGGTTGTCTGGAGCTACACATATTTTCTGTGTCCAAGTTTCTGTATAATTGTCAGCTTTATTTCACTTTGGAAGATACATTTTAAATTTTATTTGTTGGTGGTCGAACTTCAAAAGTGTATTTTTTTTTCTTTGCTCACAGGGTATGTGGGCATCGCTGGCAAGCACCCAGCATTTATTGCCCATCCCTTTACAACTGAGTGGCTCGCTAGGCCATTTCAGAGGGCAGTTAAGAGTCAACTACATTGCTGTGGGTCTGGAGTCACAAAGATGCCAGACGGGGTAAGGACGACAGATTTTCTTCCCTAAAGGACATTAGTGGATTTTAATGACAATCCAGTAGTTACATGGTCCCCATTACTGATACTAGCATTTTTTTTTAAATTTCAGATTTATTTAATTAATTTAATTGCTGCCGTGGTGGGATTTGAACTCATGTCTCCGGATCTATTAGATCAGGCCTACTGGATTACTAGTCCAGTAACATGTTACGGTGCTACCGTTCCTAGGAGCATGAGCCTCATTTACCAATTCTTCTGCGACCAACAAGGAGAAGGCTAATGTTAAAGGAAGCTATTACGATAGCAAAATACTGCAGATGCTGGAAATCCGAAATAACAACAGAAATTGCTGGAAAAACTCAGCAGGTCAGGCAACAGCTGTCTTTTGTCTCCACTGGCCTATTACCATCTCGTCTGGTTTCGAATACCTTTTATTGTCTCTTTTACTTCTTTTGTTCGATCGCAGCCCTGCCTTCGATCTATTTTCTTTTCTTTCCAGTTTTGAAGAAGGGTTTCGACCCGAAACGTCAACTCAAATTTCTCTCCACGGATGTTGCCTGACCTGCTGAGTTTTTCCAGCAATTTCTGTTGTTATTAAAAGAAGCTATCACAGACTTAATGTTTACTGAGGGAATTAATGAAGGGTTGCATTTATTATTTTCTAAATTTAATGAGAAATAGTTATGTTCTGTTAGCTTCTGTGAGGTTTAATTGTCACTGTCTATCTGATACTTTTAATAAACTCATTCTGTCATGATCTGAGAATATTTATTCTACTACTTTCCAAAATCTGAGCGCTCTCATGTCCAATGCAATAAAATAAGTATGGCAACAATTGTTTTTGGTTTGACCCAAGATAATGCTACATTACTAGGTACTGAGCAAGGTCTCATTCCAGTACATGGGGAGCACAGGCTCACTTACAGGAGCAGTCTTTGGCACATGGCATGAGGAATGTTTAGGAAATGAGGAATATTTAGGGAAGCCTAAAAATGCAACAGCTGATCTCTGAGTATAAAATCACCAAACTCTGACCTCCCAGGATCAACTGGAGAGTTACTCAGGGGCTGCTGTCAGTTAGACATGGTGTGAGATCCAAGCAAGGAGTAAGGCTAATCCTGCATGGCAGATGGACAACCAAGATAGCGAACTATGAATGTAGAAAGAAGGCACCAATAGAAGAGGTTTACAATAGTCGTCTGGCTTTTGTTATAGCTGCAGGGATGTGAAGCGATCTGATCCTGTATTCGCATCGATGTCCCCACTTGTTTTGAGATGGCGAGAAAAGAAAGACTTGCATTTATATAGCACCTTTCACGACCACTGGATGTCTCAAAGCACTTTACAGCCAATGAAGTACTTTTGG
Source organism: Somniosus microcephalus (assembly GCF_052327205.1). Taxonomy (NCBI): domain Eukaryota; kingdom Metazoa; phylum Chordata; class Chondrichthyes; order Squaliformes; family Somniosidae; genus Somniosus; species Somniosus microcephalus. The sequence continues at coordinate 14,191,866 of NC_141013.1, forward strand.
AGTGTAGTCACTGTTGTAATGTGGGAAATGCAGCAGCCAATTTGCACACAGTACGCTCCTACAAACAGCAATGTGATAATGACTAGATAATCTGTTTTTGTTATGTTGATTGAGGGACAAATATTGGCCAAGACACCAGGGATAACTCCCCTGCTCTTCTTCCAAATAATGCCATGGGATCTTTTACATCCACCTGAGAGGGCAGACGGGGCCTCGATTTAACATCTCGTCTGAAAGACGGCACCTCTGATGGTACAGTACTCCCTCAACACTGCCTTGGAGTATCAGCCTAGATTTACGTGCTCAAGTCCCTGGAGTGAGACTTGAAACCACAACCTACTGACTCAGAGCACAAGTGTGCTACCCACTGAACTACAGCTGACACTGATATCAAAAAGCATGGTTCTGAGTTTGTCCCAGTGATTTTGCTGGAATTTAGATTTTAATTTTCTGCCCAGTCAGACAGGGACCAGGATGTGTTTGTTGGGGATGGGGACGGGCCATGGCTTGAATTCTGACATTAGTTTCTTCAGTTATGAAAATCCTAACCTCAATAACTAACTTTTCATGCTGTAAGCCACAGAAAGAAATGGAAGAAAAATAAAAGGCTTTGGTTTTAAAACCCAGATATTTGGTGTCCAGTTTTCATTTCAGAAATTTGCAGACAGCTAGCTTAATACTGTAGCTGGATTCTCCCAATCTGAAATTAGACTTGTGACACCTCTAGCTGAAATCCAGTGTGATGCTCTTTCGCAGATGTCTATACCTCACTGCCCCTCTGAGTTACTAATCTCTCAGACATGGAACCATAGCTAGCAGACTAGTAGTCCAAGTGTGATGTCAGCAGGAAGCAGGTAAGTGATTGGTTGGTGAGTATTTCTCTCTTTTCAATACAAGCTTGAATTCTGTGGTGTTAAATTTCTAGGGTCTCTGTGGTGTAGTGGGGACAGTTGGTAAATAAAGCGCCCTAGAGTATACCTGTAACTGGGGTATTGAATAAATTTTTTAATTAATTAAAGGAGTAAGTCATGGCAGGAGAGTTCAGACCCGTGTTCTGCTCCTCTTGCTCCATGTGGGAAGTCAGGGACGCTGCCAGTGTCCCTGACGACCATGTGTGCGGGAAATGCATCCAGCTGCAGCTACTTGTAGACCGCATTGCGGCGCTCGAGCTGCGGGTGGATGAATTTTGGAGCATGCGCGATGCTGAGAGGGTCGTGGATAGCACGTTTAGCGAGTTGTTCACGCCTCAGGGTAGGGCTGCACAGACAGAAAGAAAGTGGGTGACCATCAGGCGGAGCAACAGAGGCAGGCAGGAAGTGCAGGGAACCCCTGCAGACATCCCCCTTTCAAACAGGTATACCAAGTTGGATACTGTTGAGGGGGATGACTCACCAGGGGAAGGCAGCAGCAGCCAGCTTCCTGGCACCAGGGACGCTTCTGCTGCTCAGGAAGGGAGGAAAAAGAGTGGGAGAGCAATAGTGGTAGGCGATTCTATCATAAGGGGAACAGATAGGCGTTTCTGTGGCCGCAAACGTGACTCCAGGATGGTTTGTTGCCTCCCTGGGGCCAGGGTCATGGATGTCACTGAGCGGCTACAGGGCATTCTTAAGGGGGAGGGGGAGCAGGCAGAGGTCGTGGTCCACATTGGGACCAACGACATAGGTAGGAAGGGGGATGAGGTCCTGCATCAAGAATTTAGGGAGCTAGGTAACAGATTAAAGGGCAGGACCTCAAAGGTTGTAATCTCTGGATTACTCCCAGTGCCACGTGCTAGTGAGTATAGGAATAGGAGGATAGTGCAGATGAATGCGTGGCTAAAGAGTTGGTGTAAGAGGGAGGGTTTTAGTTTCCTGGATCACTGGGCCTGCTTCTGGGAAAGGTGGGACTTGTACAAGTCGGACGGGTTGCACCTGAACCAGAGCGGGACAAATATCCTTGCGGGGAGGTTTGCTAGCACTGTTGGGAGGGGTTTAAACTAACTTGGCAGGGGGATGGGATACAGAGGGGAGCTGAAATAGGGGGTGATGTGCTGCCAATTATAGAGAAAAGAACAAGTCAGCTTGGTAGACAGGGCAAATATATAAGGGCAAGGCTGGATGGCATCTATTTTAATGCAAGGAGTCTTGCAAATAAGGTGGATGAACTGAAGGTGTTGATAAACATATGGGAGTATGATATTGTTGCTATCACGGAGACATGGTTGAGGGAGGGGCAAGACTGGCAGCTCAATATTCCAGGGTACAGAATCTTCAGGCGAGACAGAGGGGGAGGTAAAAGAGGAGGGGGTGTCACAATATTAATTAAGGAGTCAATTACTGCAGTAAGGAGGGATGATATATTAGCAGGTTCCTCTAATGAGACCATATGGGTGGAGCTTAAAAACAAAAAGGGGGCAAGCACTTTGCTGGGAGTGTACTATAGGCCTCCAAACAGTCAGGGGGAGATAGAGGAACAGATATGTAGGCAAATCTCAGAGAAATGTGCAAATAATAGGGTAATAATAATGGGGGATTTCAACTTCCCCAATATTAACTGGGATAGTCAAAGTGTGAAAGGCTCAGAGGGTGTAGAATTCTTAAAGTGCATCCAGGAGAGCTTTTTGAGCCAGCATGTAGAAAGTCCTACAAGAGAGGGGGCGGTACTGGACCTAATTCTAGGGAATGTGGCCGGCCAAGTGGAAAAAGTGCTACTAGGTGAGCACTTTGGTGACAGTGACCATAATATGGTGAGATTTAAGGTGGTCATGGAAAAGGACAGGGATGGGCCGGAAATAAAGGTTCTAAATTGGGGGAAGGCCGATTTTAATAGGACAAGGCAGGATCTGGCCAAAATGGACTGGGATCAGCTACTTGTAGGAAAATCCGCATCGGAGCAATGGGAGGCTTTCAGAAGGGAGATTGAGATCATACAATGGCAACATGTTCCCGTAAAGGTCAAGGGTGGTTCCAAAAACCACAGGGAACCTTGGATGTCAGGGGATATACGAGAATGGATTAGGAAAAAAAGGAGGGCTTTTGGCAGATACAAAAGGCTAAAGACAGAGGAAGCCCTAGAGGAGTACAAAAAGTGCAGGGGGATACTTAAAAAAGAAATTAGGAGATCAAGGAGGGGCCATGAAATAACACTGGCGAGCAAAATAAAGGAAAATCCTAAGATGTTTTATAAGTATATTAAGGGTAAGAGGATAACTAGGGAAAAAATAAGGCCCATTAGGGACAAAAGTGGCAATCTGTGTGTGGAGCCGGAAGATGTAGGAGGGGTTCTAAATGAATTTTTTGCATCTGTTTTCACTATGGAGGAGGACGATGTAGACATAGAAATAGGGCGGGGGGACTGTGATATGCTCGAACATATTAACATCGAGAGGGAGGAGGTATTGGCGGTTTTAGCAGGCCTAAAAATGGATAAATCCCCAGGCCTGGATGAAATGTATCCCAGGCTGCTGTGTGAGGCAAAGGAAGAGATTGCGGGGGCTCTAACACATATATTCAGGACCTCTCTGGCCACAGGGGATGTGCCAGAGGACTGGAGAACCGCTAATATAGTACCATTATTCAAGAAGGGAAGTAGGGAAAAACCGGGGAACTACAGGCCAGTGAGCCTAACATCAGTGGTAGGAAAATTATTGGAAAAAATTCTGAGGGACAAAATTAGTCTCCACTTGGAGAGACAAGGATTAATCGGGGATAGTCAACATGGCTTTGTCAAGGGAAGATCATGTCTGACTAATTTGATTGAATTTTTTGAGGGGGTGACTAGGTGTGTGGATGAGGGTAACGCAGCGGATGTGGTATACATGGATTTCAGTAAGGCCTTCGATAAAGTCCCGCACAGGAGACTGGTGAAGAAGGTAAGAGCCCATGGAATCCAGGGTGCCTTGGCACATTGGATACAAAACTGGCTTAGTGGCAGAAGGCAGAGGGTGATGGTCGAAGGTTGTTTTTGTGACTGGAAGCCTGTGGCCAGTGGGGTGCCACAGGGATCGGTGCTGGGTCCCTTGCTGTTTGTGGTCTACATTAATGACTTGGATATGAATGTAAAAGGTATGATCAGTAAGTTCACGGATGATACAAAAATTGGTAGGGTGGTAAATAGCGAGGAGGGTAGCCTTAGTCTGCAGGACGATATAGATGGGTTGGTCAGATGGGCGGAACAGTGGCAAATGGAATTTAACCCGGAAAAGTGCGAGGTGATGCACTTTGGGGGGACTAACAAGGCAAGGGAATACACAATGAATGGTAAGACCCTAGGCAAGACGGAGGGGCAGAGGGATCTGGGTGTGCAAGTACACAGATCCCTGAAGGCGGCGGAACAGGTGGATAAGGTGGTAAAAAAGGCATATGGGATACTTGCCTTCATTAGCCGAGGCATAGAATATAAGAGCAAGGAGGTAATGATGGAGCTGTATAAAACACTGGTTAGGCCACAGCTGGAATACTGTGTGCAGTTCTGGTCGCCACACTACAGGAAGGATGTGATCGCTTTGGAGAGGGTGCAGAGGAGATTCACCAGGATGTTACCATAGAGTCATAGAGTCATAGAGTTTTACAGCACAGAAAGAGGCCCTTCGGCCCATCGTGTCCGCGCCGCCCATCCACCCCTGTCCTGTCTAATCCCATTTTCCAGCATTTGGTCCATAGCCTTGTATCCTTCTGCCCCACAAGGGCATTTAAATCCTGGATTCTCCAGGGCTGGAGCGCTTCAGCTATGAAGAAAGACTGGGCAGATTGGGTTTGTTTTCCTTGGAGCAGAGGAGGCTGAGGGGGGACATGATTGAAGTGTACAAAATTATGAGGGGCATAGATAGGATGGATACTGAGGAGCTTTTTCCCTTAGTAGAAGGGTCAATAACTAGGGGGCATAGATTCAAGGTAAAGGGCGGGAGGTTTAGAGGGGATTTGAGAAAGAACTTTTTCACCCAGAGGGTGGTTGGAGTCTGGAACTCACTGCCTGAAAGGGTTGTGGAGGCAGGAACCCTCACAACATTTAAGAAGCATTTGGATGAGCACTTGAAATGCCATTAACATACAAGGCTATGGACCAAATGCTGGAATATGGGATTAGATTAGACAGGGCTTGATGGCCGGCACGGACACGATGGGCCGAAGGGCCTCTATCCGTGCTGTATAACTCTATGACTCTATGACTCTATGACTTCCTTCTGCCCCACAAGGGCATTTAAATCCTGGATTCTCCAGTCCTGGCCAGTGAGATCCACAAGGCATTATGTGACCTGTAGTCTGGTAAAGCCTCAGCTACATACCTTTGTATTACAAAATTTTCTTATATTTAACAGATTGGTTCCGTTATGAAAACAGGGGCTGAAGCAAAATTACTGACTATCTCTAATTCCATATTTCTTAAGCCTATATAAAAATCCAGTGACTAACACCATCAAAAGCCCCTTGAATTCCCAGATGACTGCACTGGCGAGTCATCCCTAATCCATATATATTCACATGTACCTTGAATTACAGGAGACTGTTTAGCATAAAGATTACGCCAAATTCTAATTACCTTCGACTCGGGCCTTGTCGACTTTGTGCATGCACAGCAAGGAAGGAGAGAGTGCAGATGGGAAAACTGAAATCTGTGGCAGAGTAGTAGAAGATGGACTGAAATTAGTTCCACTCATCAACATCCTAATGCTGGTTAATGTTAAACAGGGAACCAAAAGTCCCATTAAAAAGTGACATTCAAATGGGAACTTCAAACCAGTTGCAGTTGTACTGTACTGGGCATCAAGTCCAAGCAATGTGGGACTACCCCCGGTAGCTGGCCTCATAACTCTTTCCCATGCACGTTTCATGTGACTTCACACCCAAATAACATTATCCAGTATGCATTGATGCAAAGTGGTTTCATGTATTGCAATGCCCATAAGATATCATTTGTACTTTAAACCCTTTTCAGAGAGTGTTTCTGGTATGAATCAAAAGTCCATAGTTTCTACTCAAATTGAACAAAGATAGTTTTCAGCTCTGCTGTTGGGTAGAATTATTGTACTTTTTGTCAGATGTTGACTGGTTCGGCTCACTCTGTTTATCAGCTAACTCAACTGAAAAATACTCACAAATCAAGCATGGAATCTTAAGTTAGAGGCAGGGAGATAATTGATGTTGATGTCACTTAAAATGGAAATTTATCTCCACTCAACTGTTCCTTTATAAATGATCAGTTTACATTTAAAAAACTATTAGAACCAGCATTTTGTGTGGAAGAAATAATGTCGATGTTGGAGGGTTTGTGTAGGAGATAAAGTCCAACTGCAGACTCTGAACAGAGGATTCCTGTGTAAATAATGTACGATTCAAGGGATGTCAAGTATGTTTTCTTTCTCTTTCTCTTGCCTGCTGTCCTGAAAAAAAGAAAGACTTATATTTATATAGCGCCTTTCACGACCACCGGACGTCTCAAAGCGCTTTACAGCTAATTAAGTACTTTTGGAGTGTAATCACTGTTGTAATGTGGGAAACGCAGCAGCCAATTTGCGCACAGCAAGCTCCCGCAAACGGTAATGTGGTAATGACCAGATAATCTGTTTTGTTATGTTGATTGAAGGATAAATATTGGCCAGGACACCATCCCCTGCTCTTCTTCAAAACAGTGCCATAGAATCTTTTACGTCCACCTGAGAGAGCAGATGGGGCCTTGGTTTAATGGCTCATATGAAAGATGGCACCTCTGAGTGCAGCACTCCCTCAGCACTGCACTGGAGCTTTAGCCTAGATTTATGTGCTCAAGTCCCTGGAGTGGGACTTGAACCCACAACCTTCATGAGCCAGAGGCAAGTGTGCTACCCACTGTGTCACAGCTGACATTTGATGGGACATGGGTCCACAGGTGTCAGCCATTTCAGGTTTCCATGCTTCAAGTGAAAATCTGGACAGTGAGTGTTGAAAAAGGTATTTGACCAATGCACCACCCAGTATAGAATTGAACCATTTAAAACAGGAAGTTCCCACATGCTGAGTTAGCTGATGGCAGTCAAAATGGTATTGGTTTTTACAATGTCCCTGGGCCAGAGAAGAAAACATAATCAGACAGGGCTTCTGTTCACTATTATAGACTCTTACTGGAAAGTGCATGTGCATGGACATCACACAAGGACATGGCTTAGCTTGATTGAGACTCCACTCTCAAATAACTGACCAATATTCACCATCTAGGGCCACACATAAAAAATAGTCACTTGGGTGAGGTACCAGAGTTCAGCTGGTGCCCTCGATACAGAGGCCCACAATGAGTCGAGCCAACACTTTCAGGAGATGAGTGGAAAAAATGGGAAAGCAGTTTGGAGTTACTCAGTGAAGGTCAATGAAGGTCCAACATGGATTGAGTTACAGAGTTGGAGTGTTGATCAGACAGGCAGTGCACAAACTATTTTAAGCCACGCTCTGCATTTGACCTAGGCAGCCAGGCAATAGGATTTTCATAACCTATAGCATTTGGTTATGTCTCTGCAATGAGTGATCTGTTGCTGTAATATATCTCTAGCCAAGCACTGACTGTATTACACATTCTCGTGTCTCCAATGAAACAAGCCATTTTGTAAATTACAAATCTCTGAGCCTCCCAAAGCCACCCAACCTTGGAAATAACATAAATTAAACTGAAATGAAATTTAGACCTTTGGACATTTGGCTATTCATATCAGTGCAGTTGTACATCAAGCAAGAATTTATAGCCTAATGCATCAATGTACCATGGTTAACCCATTTCTAATCTGGCCTGTCTCGATTATCAGAATACCATTCACATCAGCTATTAGAAAGTGAACATTTTGAAAAACAAATCAAATCTAGACTTTCAATCACAGAGCCACTGAATTTCAAAAGTGTGAAACATTCATGCTGTCTCCATTTGAACTGTGAAAAACACCCCACAGTGCAATGAAGATGTCCTGCCAATCTTGTGTTGTCTGGAGAAAGCATTTTGGCCTGAATAACACTCGGGTGAAATACTGGTGGTTACGGATCTGTCACTAGTGGTGCCAGTGCAGAGATCAATTTGAGGTGGCAGTGGGGGAAACAATTTGGCGTGTATCATACAGTAAAGTCTATCTGCTTAAGTGCAAATTTTCCTAAACTGTATTGGTGCCAGTGCACTGAATAAATCCAGTGACAATACTGAGATGAATAATCTGAGTCAATCAATTGATTAAATCAAACAAGTCTCAATTGAATTTTGCCCTTTTCATCTGATAAATAAATTCATGCTCGTCTGTGCTGATATTCACTCCTCCTACCCATTATTCTTTTCCTCCTCTTCACAGCTAACTATTCACACCAAAATAAAGGGACGAAAAGAATCGCAATTTCTTTAGGTGCAGTGTCCTGAAAAGGTGAAAGATGGATTTATTTTCTTTCTTTATCACTGGCCACTGTGTAAGAGTGTCCACCATTAATGCTTTATATTCCCATGGTGAAGCATCACATATGGAGAACTGAATTTATGGGAGTTTGCGAGTGTGACCTGACCCCACATATCCTTACCACTCTGAATCAGAACTCCAACACACTTCCACCCATCTCTCCTCACAACTGCTCTCCACATGTTCAGCTGTAGTACCTATTGTGGGTACATGGCAATTGCCTTGCTTTTGATAAAGTTTCCTCTACACTGCCCAGCGAAACACCAACAGGGCAGGTAAACTAAAAAGCAAAGCTCACTCTACTCTGCCCAAACCCCAATCTCAGAAGAGCACTCCCTGATGAGCCAGTGCAAAATTTTCCATCATAATCTCAGGACAATTTTAAGATTGTCAATTTGTGTTGAACTAGTGCAGTTTTGTTAAGTCTACGATTGGCTTGAGTTTATTTCAGGTTTGAAGAATTAGCACGAGCAGAACCAAAATGGACTCAATGTTTGAACAGTGCTATAAATTCAATGACTAGATCAGGGATTGTATTGTGAGCTGGTGAGCGTTTATCGAGGGCTCACTGCAATGTAACATTGTAGTGCATTGCGTTGATTCTGCACATACCAGTTTACCTCAATGTGGCAATTGAGGTGTACACAAATCAAAAGAGCATTTCGAAGCTTCAAGCTTTCTGCCAGACTTTACAGAAGGTTTGATTGGACCAGGGTTTGTTAAAAGTTTGTTATGACAGAGCTTTGTTGCAATGAGGTCCAAGTGTAGTGCAATTGCCTGAACAATACAACGTAGATAAAACAAGAAAAACATTCTTTGACAGCACATGCATTAAATCTTTGACTCCTAATTGTCCGTAGATTACAAAATATATCCACAATACTTCACATTGGTATCAGGTAATTTTCCACAACTTTCAGCACTGTGTATTAAATCTGCAATAATTTGGAACTGCAGTAAATCGTCACTAGGGCATCATCTGGAGGAATATGTTTGGTCTTAGTGCCTTGGGTTAGGGACGAATGGAAAACAAAACTAGTTGAACCCGATCCAGTTCTAAAACAATAGCCACACACACATTTCCCACAGGAAGAATTAGACAGTGATCTAATGCATATAAGCCCAGCACACGAGAGATAACTCTTTGGAGTTAATCCATTATTTAGGAATCGGAAAAGTAAAGTCCCATCTCAGTATTCATAGAGCAACACTGCTACAGTTCAGAAACTGGATCCCAGCAGCACTGTCTGCCTGATGCAGCACTGCAAAATGCAGGGTATTTAAATTTGTGACGACAGGAAAGGCCATTCGGCTCAACAAGCCTATCCCATTTTCACAGGTCAACCCACTTTTTCATCATATCCTATAATCCCTTCTCACTTCATAGAAATGAATCTGACTGTCTCTTGAGCCCAGTTATACCACTTGCATGAATGTCCTTCCCCATTAACCTATTCCATAATTCACATACCCTTTGAGTGAAAAAAGTTGTGCCAGATTTCCCTTCTTACTCCTAAGTTCCTTCTGTTCAATTGTCAATTTGTGTCTCTTGGGGGCTGAACACTTCCCCACAGTGAGCAATTTGCCTGAGTTGATCTTGTCAATCCCATAGGTTTGCTGAAAAAATGTAAAAACACAGATGCAGTGCGGCTGCCATTCTAAAGCACCTACCTCTTTCCTCCGCAGGCCTCAGTCTGCTGTCAGCAGCCTTGCATCCCCTCTCTCAGAGCCAGATTTTTCTCTTCTTTCCCCAGGCCTTGCTTCTGCCTCTTCCCTCTTTCCCTCCGTTCTGTATGGCTCTCTTTGTTATTTTTTTCCCCCAAGCTGCTCCAAGTTTGTTTTTAATTTTTGTTGTTCCAGGCCACTCCCATTAGTTCCCTAACCCTCTCCCCGCAGGCTAATCTCACTCGTGTGTTTTTTTTAAATCCACCTAGGCTGCTCCTGCTCGGGTTTTCTCTCCTGTGCTGTATGATAATACCCTGCTTTCATTCCCGATCCCATTTTCCCCAACTCTCTCTCCAAGTCCCTGCTCTGCCTCTCTCTTTCACACATTTCCTACAGTGATGAGCAAAAGATGTATTCAAGGCAACACCTACAAATAAACATCAAAAAAATGGGTTCATCTTCAAACTGGATTAGGCTTGAAGCTGAAAGAATGGTCAGGCAAGATAACATTACTTGTACCTCAATATGATGATTAATTTTGATTTGTGTGCATGGGTGAAAGTGCATGGGAAGGAACTCCGCTGAATATAATCCATTGCAAGCTAAATATTATTTTCCTTAACCATTACTTGATTTTGCTTCTCAAAAGTAATACATTAGTTTGAAAATATGATCCACCACACATTTCACAGCAAGGACACTAGAAGATGGTCAAAATATGATCCACCACACATTTCACAGCAAGGACACTAGAAGATGGTCAATCAGAAGATGATTGAAGTATACAGATGGGGTGGAGGGTACTAGAACCGTTAGTTAGGGGTAAGGGGGCAGGTAATAGTTTAGCATGATGCGCGGGGCATAGCTGTGTTACTCTAGAAAGTCCATGTGAGTAATTGTCAACATCATCCAATACATTGAACACCTGGGTACTTGACAATAAGGCAATGTGATGCTAGCAACAAGGAAAGGAGGTTGTATTCTTTTGGGTGGTTAGAAGCCCTTTATCTAGTATGTACTGTAGTAATAATTTTGAACTGAAGTTAGATCAAGGAAATTGCTGATCCTGTCAACAACAATTAAAATTACCCATAACAGTTTGAGTTTTTAACTAGATTTCCTTATAGTAATTAAAGTTCTTTTCAACAAAATTAGCTTAATTCAACCAACCAATAATTATTCAGGTGCCACTTTAATCCTTACAAGAGTCTCAGGTGAACAAAATCTGTTTTCTGTTAACAATTCATGATGCTTGTGACTAAAATGAGTTTCCTGTTATCTCTTAGTGCTTGTAAGAGCTAAAGTGCTGGTGTATTGTCCCATAGTGAAGGCGAAATGGTGAGATGTTAGATTCTACTCTGAAAATTAGTCTGATCTGAGAGACTATCACAGTTTCAATGGCTTTCAAGCAGAATGCGAGCTTTTAACAGCACTATTACACCAATTCTAGAATGAAGTGTTTAAGCTTTGTCCAAATTCTGCAGGACCATTTAGTCAAGGTTGATGTGTCACATGAGCAAGCGTGAGCAAAGGAAAGCTTAAGAACTATTTTGCTTTTGAGCCTGAGGATTTTTCTCCAGCATTATTAGGTGTGCCCACCCATGCCAGGGCCCTGCTCACTTTCTAATGAGCCCTGCTGGAAATCACAAGTCTGACAAGGATAGGATCTGGATCAACTGCGATTCTCTCCATGATTGAATATCCTTCCAACACTGTTTAAGCTTTCATGGGAAGAATGGCCCCTTTAGTGCGGTGGCTGAAAGTGACTGATGCCTGTGAAATGTAAAACGTATTTTGTCTTCATAGTAGATGACGCAAAAAAAATACCAGAAATAGTGGGGAACCAAGGGTCTAATGAGAGTGAGGAACTTAAAGTAATTAATATTAGTAAAGAAAAAGTACTGGTGAAATTAATGGGACTAAAGGCTGACAAATCCCCTGGACCTGATGGCCTACATCCTAGGGTTCTGAAAGAGGTGGCTGCAGAGATACTGATGCATTGGTTGTGATCTTCCAAAATTTCCTAGATTCTGGAATGGTCCGAGTGCATTGGAAGGTAGCAAATGTAATCCCGTTGTTGAAGAAAGGAGGGAGAGGGGAAACAGGGATCTACAGGCCAGTTAGCCTGACATTGGTCATCGGGAAAATGCTGGAATCCATTATTAAGGAAGTGGTAACAGGTCACTTAGAAAATCATAATATGATTAGGCAGAGTCAGCATGGTTTTATGAAAAGGAAATTGTGTTTGACAAATCTATCAGAATTTTTTGAGGATGTAACTAACAGGGTAGATAAAGGGGAACCAGTGGATGTAGTATATTTGGATTTTCAAAAGGCATTCGGTAAGGTGCCACACAAAAGGTTGTTACACAAGATAAGGGCTCACGGGATTGGGGGTAATATATTAGCATGAATACAAGGTTGGCTAAGGTACGGAAAACAGAGGGTAGGACTAAACAGGTCCTTTTCAGATTGGCAGGCTTTACTAGTGGGGTGCCGCAAGGATCAGTGCTGGGGCCTCAACTATTTACAATCTATATTAATGATTTAGATGAAGGGGCCGAGTGTAATGTATCCAAGTTTAGAAGAATGCGAGGTGATCTCATTGAAATATATAACATTCTGAGAGGGCTTGACAAGGTAGATGCTGAGAGGCTGGAGAGTCTAGAGCTCGGGGGCATATGCCCGGAATTTGCAGTCGGGATGACAGTGAAGGCAGCGTTCGCCATCATTCCGCCTTTGAAACTGACCGCAACTTCGGGATTTGGCGGAAATCCTGAAGTTACGGTCAGTCATTGACAGCTCCAACACAGGCTGTGCTGCACCACCCCGCACCCATCCCCCCCCCACCCCCACTCCCACAGAGCCAGCAATCTGTGTAATCAGCCAAATCATTGAAACTGATGAAAACTTTGGCTCTTCTACAGTAAGTACGCTGTTAAATTCCCCACTAAAAGTTAAACCCAAAGGGATTAGGTGTAACTGGTGTTTTGACAGCATTATTACTGTTGAACAAATGTTAAGGGCCTGGAAAACTAATTTTAATTTTGTGCAGTGTGAAATTTGTCCATTTTAATAAAAAAAATTAAGAAACGTTTCAAATTTTTTTTAAACCTTTTTTTTTACGTTTGTCCATCTTTATTTCAGGTTTGCCTTTTTCCCATGCAAAAATCCCAATCTTTGTTTTGCTCTCTCTAATATTTTTTAAAAGTTAGAATTTTAAGAGCTTACTCATTTTCTTGTTCGTTGACTGTGAGAATTCTGCATTTTGACTGGCTGCTTAGACAGCCTGCTGACGTCACAGCAGTTCGCACTAGGGAATCCCCACTAACTTCTGTTGATTTGAATTGAATGTCGGAAAACCCAAAGTTCTTGACACAGGGATCGCGAGATCCTTGTGCGAAGCGTACTTCGTTTTGCTGCTGACCGCAAATTCCGGGCCAACGTCTCAGGATAAGGGGTCAGCCATTTAGGATTGAGATGAGAAATTTCTTCACTCAGAGGGTTGTGAATCTTTGGAATTCTCTACCCCTTAGGGCTGTGGATGCTCAGTCGTTGAGTATATTCAAGGCTGAGATCGATCGATTTTTGTACTCTTAGGGGAATCAAGGGATATGGAGATTGGGTGGGAAAGTGGAGTTGAGGTCGAAAATCAGCCACCATCTTATTGAATGGCGGAGCAGGCTTGAGGGGCCGTATGGCCTACTCCTGCTCCTATTACTTATGTTCTTATTACCATGAGGAGGAGAGAAAAACAGAATGCATTACAAAAGGAAATTACTGTATAGTATTTTGGGATATCAGCTCACTGAAAATTTCAGCACATTGAAGGTTTCAACACAAAGCCAAGGCTCCCTATGTAGAGTGTGAAACTGCAGTGTTCCTATCAACTGATTTCCTAATCATCTCAGCAATTCGCACTTAAGAGCGCTATGCTGCATTGCAGAAAGCCAACAAATGTGTAAAACAATGTTTTGCATTTGCAATAAGAAAGCAGTTAGTTTTAGATGTTTCATGTACATCACTTAGACTCCAGGAGAGAAGAACAACGAACACAATCATCCATATTTTTCCAAAGAGAGATCAAGTGGTATCAACCTCATCCAACACTCAAAGAAAACGACACCTCATTAATAGGACAGGCTTCCATTGTAATCGGATGTCTTGAAAAAAATTATAAATGCAAAAAGGAGATGACATTCAAGTGTAGCAGGCTGGGTATGTATATGTTCCAGCGCCCGACTGCCAAACTAACTAAAATCCTTCAGCTCAGCCCCATGCATACTTAATGCGTCACACTCATTTGATATATACATATCAACGTGTTGATGAAGAACTTCACCAGCCAGGGCAGATGTCACTACTCCCCTCCTGGGCAATACTTCACCCCTCTCATCAGTACTTGCCAATTGATCATTGGATCCCTCTCTTCTCTCTAGTCTTCAACTCCTCACAAACGTTTGGCTCTATTCTATCAATGCTACTTTGGTCACTGATCCTCTGAAATGAGCTGAAGACTCTTCCCATTATCTCCTAATTTGAATTCATTCCTTCCCAGGACCTCAAAACTGTGAAATTCCTTACCCCCCTCAGTATTTCCTTCCTCAAGCTTTCTGTCACCTGATCACCACTGCCTGATTTGGCTCATATTCTCTCATACTTTATTTAGTCTTGGTGTAGTCCTGCACTGTGGGCCTTGGCCCTTCACCTGAGTTTCTCTATAATGAAAATCCAATTATTAATACGATTCAATATCAATTTGTCACAATTATTTTTAAAGCAATTATCTTACTCTCTGAAATTTTAATGTGCTGTCTCCATTTTCATTTCCTAATTTTACAATAATATTAAAGGTTTCTGTTCTACATTTAATAGCAGAGCTACAGAAATCCACCATTACTTTTACAGAGGGACCAGTAAAATGATATTGCAGCAATCAAACTTAATTTACAGAAAAGTCATGGAATTTCATCTGAGGCCCAGTACTTCCTAACAAGACTTGTTGTGTAAATTGACCTTGACAGTCTAACTTACAGTTTCAGCAAGCTGCGAAAATGGAACAGGCATTCAAATGATTTGTTTTCAAATGGGTTTGTAATAAACTAGAAACATTGGGCTGGAATTTCCTGTGTATTTGCACCCAGTGCACATGTGCTATTGTGCAAATACCCAGCATAAAAGATTGGGGAAACTCGGGTGCAAGTATGTTATGCAAATAATTATGCTACGCCCGAACTTCCTCATTCTTTTACACCCCACTGTAGATCCCTGCCCCCAAACGCATCTTGGTTCCTTAAAATGGCTCCACCCCCCAGAGCTGTATGTGTGAATTACACTGGTTCAAAATGGGCGTAAAATTAAGCCCAGAATTTGAGGTACAGCAGGTAAGAAAGTCATTTTTCTGGTGTTTTATTGCTTTGAGAGCGTCCCGTCTGCCCTCTCAGGTGGACGTAAAAGATCCCATGGCACTATTTTGAAGAAGAGCAGGGGAGTTATCCCCGGTGTCCTGGACAATATTTATCCCTCAATCAACATAACAAAAATAAGCAGATTATCTGGTCATTATCACATTGCTGTTTGTGGGAGCCTGCTGTGCGCAAATTGGCTGCCGCGTTTCCCACATTACAACAGTGACTACATTCCAAAGAAGTACTTAATTGGCTGTAAAGCACTTTGAGACGTCCGATGGTCATGAAAGGCGCTATATAAATGCAAGTCTTTCTTTCTTTTGAAAGATTTTTTCTTATTATCATATTTTCTGTTTCTTTCAATGCATTTTGATGTCATCAGTATAAGTCACATTGAAAATTAAGAAGCTTCCACAATTGCATGTTCTTAAACAGGCTGTGCCTAATGTGCATCAATGATAGTTAGATGGCTTGAAACTTTAATTTTCATACTTTAAAAAGGTGCAAGTTCGGAACTTTCCTGGGGGCACGATATTTACGCTGATTTTCGCTCGTTTATGCCCATTTTTACATTCCGACATATGTTAATGAGATTGGCGGGAAATTTGGGTGTAAATAGGCATCAGCAGAATGGGCGGAATTTCAGATGCAACTTCCGGGTTACGTCCCCGCAGGAAATACGGGCCATTGTTCGCTAAAAAAACTTTCACAGGTAAGTTTGTAGTCTATTCCAGTCAAGGAACATGACAAGCAGCTCCTGTGACACCAGGTTTAACGCAGCAAGTGGGATCTTTGTACACTTCACATACATCCTCAAAGGACACGCATTAAAATCAGTATAAGCAGAGTTATAAAATTATTTCAAACATTAACAATTCTTTATTATAAAGCAAGGAGCTTATATCTGGTCATCTCCTTCAATGTTTCATCACCTGGAGGCACTAACTCATACAGCTCATTCGTAACTCACACAAGTGACTATTCTTCATGGAGAAGTCTAGACTATAAAACTGTTTGTTCATGGGAATTATCATGGTACAGCCTGACTTTGCTTTCATTTGGCAAGTATTAAGTGCCAATATGACACTCAGTTCAAAAGCTAATCGATTGTGGGTGCAAGTCCCGCTTCAGGACTTGAGCCCGTAATCTAGCCTGACACTTCAGTGCAGTACTGAGGAAGTGCTACATTGCTGGAGCCGCTGTCTGTAAGATAAGTGGAACATAAAAGACCCCATGACACACTTTGAAGGAGAGCAAGGAGCTCTTCTGATGTCCTGGCCAAAATTCCTTCTCAACCTACACCACTAAAAATAGATTAACTGGTTGATCATCTCATTTGCTGCTTGTGGGATCTTACTGTGCACAAATTGGCTGTCACATTTGTCTGCATAACATGGCCTACATTACAAACATAATTCATTGGACAAGATCTCTTGAGGAAGTGCTATATAAATACTTTGGGGGCGAAATTCCCCTCATTTACGCCTTCGGTGGGAGGTGCTAATGGGGCGCAAATGGTTTTTCGTCCCCTCCACCCCCGAGGCAATAACCGTCCCTCATGCCCGCAGCAGCGCCAGGTGATGTTACCGACTGCTGCAAGGGTCACGAACTGCAGGCCATCCACTCGCGGGGCACCATTTAAAGGCATGGTGGCTGGCCGACATGAAAAGAATTGCCGATTAAAAAAAAAAATTCTGAGCAGCGGGCGTGGGCTGAGTGCCATGAGCGGTCAGCCTGGCACTCAGCTTAAGTGCAGGGCTGATCGCGCGGCACTCCCGCACCCCGGAGCTGCAGCAGATGCCAAAAAAAATACAGAGCTTGCAGCAGGGAGCCCTTCCCTTTAATTGAGGGAAGAGCCCCTGCAACGCGGCAGCGCCGTGCGTGGACATCGCCCCGGACTGGGACATTCCCTGCCTCTTGCACTCCAAGAGGCAAGGGGCGCACTTGATTTAGCGCTCCCCTTCGCTCTTGGAGCAAAAAATGGGAATTTCTAAAATATTTGAAAAGGTTAGCGCCTGGCACTAACTTTTCAAACATTTTTGACTTAGCATCTCAAATGGCCCTCTAGGGGAATTTCTCCCCCGTTATTTCTTGGTGACCACATATGAACACTACCAAAAGTTATACCTGAATAATGATCATGAGCAGGAACACAGCTGATTTTTCCCTCCCTAACGTATGGGCACTGAGGACAATTGTGGAGCTCTTCCTGCCACTCCAACTGAAATCAGTAAAGACCAGGAATGGAATTTGGCATCCTTTGGCCTCTATTGCTTAGTACCACAACTTCAGCAAGCTCTTCCTCCTACATTAGCTCCCAGTTTACCAACGGTTCAATTTTAAAATTCTCATCCTTGTGTTCAAATCCCTCCATGGACTATCTCCTCCCTATTTCTGTAACCTCCTCCAGCCCTACAACACTCTGAGAACTCTGCGTTCTTCAATTCTGGCCTCACGTGCATAGCCAACTTCCTTTGCCTCATCATTGGCGGCCGTGCCGTCAGCTGTCTAGGCCCTAAGCTCTGGACTTCCCTTCCTAAACCTCTCCAGCCCTCTTTCCTCCTGTAAGACGCTCTTTAAAACCTATTTCTTTGACCAAGCTTTTGGTCACCTGTCCGAAAGTCTCCTTCTTTGGCTCAGTGTCAATTTTTTTTGTATGATTACACACCTGTAAAGCAACTTGGGATATTCTACTACATTAAAGGCATTCTGTATAGGTAGAAAATCCTCTCCAAAGCCTCTTCTTTTGCTTTGTAAAGATTTTAGCAGACATCCAGTTGACTTACTTTCAGTCTGTCAGGAAGTACTTCACCTGCTTCATTACCTCCTCTGGATCTTGCTGACAAATTCAGGGGGAGGGAGGTCAAAGGGACCAAGTGATACTTAACATAACAGCCACCAGATGGCTTATGACCGAGGCTCTATCCCTGTAGGAATGCACTCGGAGCAGTCCTGTCCAACGTCTGGGATAAGCAATGACTTTTGTCTCCAGCTCAGGCTCCGGTAGACTCCCAGATATAACGGGTTGAGTGGCACTGCAGCTGAAAGTGGAGTGGAGTTCCTCCACAGGCAGTCTACCTGCCACTGACCTGCTAATAGTCCAGAGCATTTAGCGCAATTAATCAGAGTTCACCAGGAGGCACTCGTGTTATCTTCCGCAGGTCAGCGGAATCCTTTGCCGTGAGGAGCACGTACTCGACGTAAGCCGAAAGGACAGTCTCCATGCTTGGCTCACGCACAGCCAATCCCGGCAGCCTCTGACGCAAGAGGTGCAAGAAAGATTCTATGCAGATGGAGTATAGTCGGGGCATCCCTAATGTAATCCTCTCCCAAAGCGAAAGAGGACCATCAAAGATCTGCAATCTTAATTAGACACCCTGCCACATCATCGGGAAGTCAGATCTGGGCAGCAAAATGCATCCCGAACCTGAAGGCCCACAGAGTTCCGAACAAATATTCATGATCCACCCTGTTAAACACCATCTCCTGATCTCCTGGGAAGGGAAGACGCTTGACAGATCAGTCCTCTGGGAAAAGTGGATCAGGTCCCAGACAGGATGGATGATATTGTGGATTGGGCGGCCTGGAACTGTGTCGGACTGGTCAGGATTCATGGGCCAGCATGGTGCTAAGGTGACCACCTCCTCCAGACAGCCTGCTCACATTTGGGAAATGACCATCCAAGCAATCTTTCTCCTCGCACTCGGGTGCAGAATGCAAACATACCAACATACTGCAGCATCAGGCTGGCTACTTCTCTCATTCTCCGAGTCATGAGATCCCCTCTCTAGGCAAATCTACGTTGAGCTGACCAAACTCAGATATTGAAATTGTGGAAACATGATGGCATGATACACAGTGAAATTCTCTTATATAAAATAGCTCGGATGGATACAAACAAATGCCATTTCCAATAAACAATGAAGGAAAATAATTGGAACTTGGTAACAATGTGTAAATATCAGTATAACACCAGGAGCCTTCCTTATGGATTGTGGATTCAATCAGCCTATAATTTGTATCAAAGCAAACCCAAGAAATAATGATCCATAATAACTCTAACAGATCAATAGAGAATGGATACTGAAGATTGTACAGAAGCATTTGTCATTTGGACAAATGATTGGCATGGAGTCAAAACCTTAGATCATGACACCCTACTGTGCACCAGAACATACAATTATAGTGATGTGAAGAGCTTTTCTTGACTGCTTTGCCATTTGGGGCACTGTACTAGCTTGTTATAATTAGTGATTTCACTTCTGAGCCTTTGGAGTTTCCTGGTGAGTTTCAGAAAAGACAAGAATTTCAATTACTGGAATAAAAAGTAAGACTGTCATTGGTTACCCAGTAGTCTCCATTTGTGTTAGGGAGTTTCTGACCTTACTTTATGTTCCCAATGGCCAAGAACAAAAGGTTTACTCAAACCAGATGCTTAAGTGAATCACTGATCATGGTTTGCATCACTTAATTATCTACTAATAGCTGTAGCGTTTTACAGAGTCCGATAGAGAATGCTTTACTTGGTATTTAAGTATCGCCCTGTGATTTCAGTAATCCCATGTCCCCCATTCTAGCATAGACACTTCTAACATACGTCATAGATAGAGCTTTGGAGGTTCAAACATTCATTACATGTTTGCCGGTAGGGGAGAGCAAGCACAACATTCCCTCTTTAAAAAACTAATATCTATCTCTCACATGATGGCCTTATGGCCTCCAAGTGCCAAATTAGCAGCAATTTGGAGCATTTTGGCACGATTAATTAGTTTTCATTTAGATCTGGGTTCAAGTTAAGGGGTTAGTTATACTACAGGCAGACCTGTGGGATTCGATCCTGAGCTGGCAGATCCAAGTTATAGAACTAGTTCCCATTACTATACTTAGCCAGAATTCTGCACTCTATTCCCACAAGCATCCAGTGTGTGGCTCACTCTTGTTTAATTTTCAAGTTCAGAGTGAGGTAATATTAACCTTAGGCTTTGAAGCAAACTGTGGCTACACTTCAGCAAGCTGGAAACCCTGAGGATTGTCATTGGCACTCTACAGATGCACTGTAGTGTATCTAACCCATTGGTTTGAACCTAATGAAAACAAATTAATTCCTCGAAACATCTCCAAATCATTCCTCAAAACGATTCTAAATTACTATTCATTTGAGACTACCAGAACAATCACTGATCTGGCTTTGCATTGACAAACTGGTAGCACAATTCACCCTGCTTACCCTCCAAGTTCCCCTTCAAGTCACACACCATCCTAACTTGGAAATATTTTGCTGTTCCTTTATCGTCGCTGGGTCAAAATCCTAGAACTCCCTACCTAACAGCAGTGTGGGAGTACATTCACCACATGGACTGCTGTGGTTCAAAATGGCAGCTCACCATCACCTTCTCAAGGGCAATTAGGGATTGGCAATAAATGCTGGCCTTGCCAGCGACGCCCACATCCCATGAATGAATAAATAAACAAAAAGGTTGCAATGTTCCCACAAACAAAAGTAAAGGAGCTCAAAATAAAAACCATCTTGTGGGATGCTGATGGCTCAGCTGGTGAAGATATGAGTGATACAGACTACACAAGTCCCAGTTTCAATCGCCAGTGTCTACTATGCTAACTGATTTCACCTACAGTGGTGGTAGGGGCACTACAATTGGTCTTGGGTAAAGGGGAGATTGCAGGGTGTGGTGATTATTCCTTGATTAGTAAAAGTATTGTGATTCGTTGTTTGTTAACTGCCTTGGGATATGTGTTGTAATCTCATTGGTAGTTGATGATCACATGATGTGTTGTGGCTACCTTAAATTCAGTCCTTTTCTAGCTTTAGTTGGGACTGGATGTAGAAAGATATGCTGCCGATTTTAAAGTTAATAAAGCCTAACTTTGGAAGGCAAATCTATTCTTTATTTCACAGGGTTATGAACATTGAACAAGGACAGGATCAGACTTGGTTGTAATGTCCTTCACATTCGAACAGCCTGCCAACATTCCCGTCTAGACTCCCACATGAAGAATGCCCCCCGCCCCCCCCCCCCCCAAGGTCAGGTCACAAAAGGGCAACTACTTCAATAGTTAACTCAGTAAGGAATAAAGACCTTCAGTGGAAGAGAGGAGAATATTGTAAGTATAAAGAGAAGGCAAAGTAGAAAGAAAAAAAGAACTTGCATTTATGTAGCACCTTTCACAACTTCAGGATATCCCAGCAATTTGTGCACAGCAAGATCCCACAAACAGAAATGTGATAATTGTCAGATAATTTGTTGTAGTGACGTTGCTTGAGTGATAAATACTGGCCAGGACACTGGGAATAACTCTCCTGCTCTTAGAATCATAGAAAAATTACGACACAGAAGGAGGCCATTCAGCCCATCGTGTCCATGCCGTACTTCTTCAAAGTAGTGCCATGGGATCCTTTACAACCACCTGAGAGAGCAGACAGGGCCTCGGTTTAATGTCTCATCTGAAAGGCGGCACCTCTGTACTGCACTAGAGTGTCAGCCTAAATTTTGTGCTCAAGTCCCTGGAGCGGGAAGATGAATCCACAACCTTCTGACTTGGAGGTGGGAGTGCAACCCATTGAGCCGTGGCTGACACCAAGGAAAGGAAAGGAATGCAATTTCAGTATCTTTGGAGGCTTACAATGTGATGTGTGCTCAGTTTACATTACTCATACTGCCCTATTCAGAGGTCAAGGTCCAGCTTTTACAAAGTGTCAGAATCACAGAATTACTATTGTGATAACAGGGAGAAACAGTTTACTTTCATTCTATTGTAACTGAACATGCAATTGATGATCACACAAGGTTAATTGAGTAGACGATCACATTCAATCACACCAGTTGAAAATAGTTCTTCCAATGCTACTACTAATATTTTCTCATAGTTATTCTCTGTTCTATAAATATAGCAACTGGTTTCACCAGTTACAAGGTTCTACAATGAACCATGAACAGCTCAACAAAAGTGATGATATAATATGGTATACAGGCTACTTCTGGAATCCTGAAAGGGACAGGTATTGGTGAAATATCGCATTATGAATAGTATTTATAAAAAAATAGGGAGATCAGGTTACATTATTGGCATTGAGATGTGGCCTTTTACCATCTTTCTTGGTCCTGCCATGATTTCGGGCCACTGGTTCATGGCCAGTATATTCCACCTCTAGAACAGTAAGGCTTTAAATAATATTCAGCAACGATCCCAGCCAGTCTCAAAAGTTATTCTCATTAGAAAGCTATAAATAAAATAAAGCCAGTGTGTATAAATGAATACACACTGCTTTATGACAAATAAATGCCTGATATTCAAGGAATATGATTCACTCATTTATATTTATATATCATTGCTTGGCCATTCTACCCACAAAACAGGAGTATGAGGATTAGTACAGATAAAGACAAATCAAATGTTGTGTGAAACATGACAGGTCTTGAGTTGCTGAGACCATTGAAGTGTCATTCCAAGAATCGGAACTGGTTCAGATGGTACAATATAGGATGTAAGGTTAGACAGAGATTTTGGAGCTTGATTTTTAAGCCTTTCTCTGGAGATGAAATGAAGTAGGGTGGAGTCCATGATAGGTCAGGTTGTACATGGTCCGTGGAAAGGGTACGTTTGATGGGGCTGAATGGCCTAATATTGTTTTGTGCTCTTTTATGTTTTTGATCATTAGGGAACTTGAATGTCCATGACCCATAAGATGGTAATCTAAACATTTAAGGCATATATTTGTCCTGACATTAAATAACCAAGATGTTCTTTCACTAAACTTGCCATTGATCTAGGGGTATATACAATAGAACTGTCATAAGATACTTATCTTCCCCTTTTTCCCTCAAAGGTGACTTGAATTTACCATAGTCAATCGTTTGGATTCAAGGTGTAATGGGGGAAAAATTGGGTTGCTTTGCACCTCCCATTAGCGCCCTCTTAGCGCCCCGCGGCATGCGCTGCTGGCAATGATGTAATCACCATGTGCAGCGGCATGCTCATGCATAGGCTGCGATCTTCGGGAGTGCCCCCTGACTTACCGCCAGATGCTATGTCTGATGGGGTCAGAGGGGCCTACCTGTGGCCAGGGAGGCGCACTTTAGAGGCAAGATGCGGGACGGCCATTTTTGTTGCTGGCCGCCTGCCAGCACCTGCGTGCACTCCCGTCCCCGGCCTCCTGAATGGCCACCGCCCCCCCAACCCCCACGGAGTGCCAGCTGCGCTCCAAGAGCCCGGCACTTCTCTTGAGTGCTGGGCTCTTTTGCTGGCACTCCCGATCCCTGGGAGCCCAGCTGGGCCCCAGAATGCGCTGCGCAAGGCCCCGTCCCTTTAAGAAGGGGAGAAAGGCCTGCAATACCGCGGCGCGACGTGCCTCAGCGCATGGCACTGCGGCACGTAGTGCCACGATATTGACTCACAGCACCCCAAGAGGGATGTGGGGTGCTTCCTGTAGCGCCCCACTTCCCTCTTGGGGCGCAAACACTCAATTTGCAGCACAGGGGTGCTAATTTTTCCAGGGTAGCTAAAAGTAGTGCCCCAGCGAAGTTAGCACCCCCATAGCCCATAGTGTATACATTGAAGCAATTGCTGAGTATAGAGAATCCTCTGCTGCTCACACTACCCAGAGCAGAATGTTCAGAATGTTTTTGTATCTTTCAACTAGTCGCATTTTATTTAAAGCAATATTTTGTACAACAAGAAATTACAACACAGAATTCACACAAAATGATGTGAAACGTAATCAAAACTGCCATGGATAGCATTCAGGTGATAGCACAAAAAGAACGAATGAGCAGTGAGTCCATTCTGCAGCTGCAACAGTCAAAGGAGCTATAAAGCTGAGTGGCTTTAAGAGATGAATTTCAATATTATACATTTGATAGATACATACACACACACACGCACACACACATATATATATACGCACACACTAACAAAGACACCACCAGCTGAACATGTATTGATTGAATGGTTACTCTTACTTCCAGCAGCTCCTATGAACAGTGTCTGATTCTGACTGGCTCAACCATAAGGGTCACTTGATGTCAAGCTTGGGTTTAAAAACATGTAGATTGTATGAGCAAAGGGAGACTGAGGAAAGTGATGAATGCCACAGTTTTCAAGTCCTGGGAATAATGAGTCCTGATTTCTCCTTATCTAAGGAAGAATATACTTGCCTTAGAGGCAGTGCAATGAAGGTTCGCTAGATCGATCCCTGGGATGTGAGGGCTGTCCTATGAGGAGAGATTGAGTAGATTGGGCCTATACTCTCTGGAGTTTAGAAGAAAGAGAGGTGATCACATTGAAACATATAAGATTCTGAGGGGGATTGACAAGGTAGATGTTGAGAGGTTGTTCCCCCTGGCTGGAGAGTCTAGAACTAGGGGGGCATAGTCTCAGGATAAGGGGTCGGCAATTTAAGACTGAGATGAGGAGGAATTCCTTCACTCAGAGGGTTGTGAACCTTTGGAATACTCTGCCCCAAAGGATGCTCAGTCATTGAGTATATTCAAGGCTGAGATCGAGAGATTTTTGGATTCTAAGGGTATCAAGGGATATGGGGATCAGGCAGGAAAGTGGAGTTGAGGTCAAAGATCAGCCATGATCTTATTGAATGGTGGAGCAGGCTCGAGGGGCTGTATGGCCAACTCCTGCTCCTAATTCTTATGTTCTTATTTCATGCAGTTATAAGGAGCCATACAATAAACACAAATATCACACGAGTTTAGGTTTGTTACTGGATTTTACTCATGAAAAACTTGATCTTTCATTGAGATAAGTTTTGAATCTTACTGAAGCACTAAGCAATTCCCAAGTGACTATTTCTACTTTTGCACCAATATGCAATGCTAACGCAACAAAGATTCTAATGAATAAAAAAAAGACAAAGTGGTGGCATGCATTTGCAAAGAGCAAATGTCTTCTGCACAAGTAGATGCTATATTAGCTAATGTTGTTAATGGTTCCCTCTCCTCAGGTACTGCTCCCTGCCCCTTCAAATCTCCCATCATTACACCCCTCCTCAAAAAAAACACCCTTTACCCTTCTGTCCTTGCAAACTACTGCCCCATCTCCAACCTTCCTTTCCACTCTTTGAACATGCTGTTGCCTCCCAAATCTGTGCCCATCTTTCCTGCAACTCCATGTTTGAACCCCTCCAGTCAGATTTCCGCCCCGCCACAGCACTCAAACAGCCTTACCAAAGTCACAAATTACATACTATGTGACTTTGACCATGGTAAACTATCTCTCCTCATCCTTCTCGATCTGTCTGCAGCCTTTGACACAGTCGACCACAATATCCTCCTCCATCCTCTCCTCTGTTGTCCAGCTTGATGGGACTGCATTCATCTCGTTCCATTCCTAGCTATCCAGTCTAAGCCAGAGAATCACCTGCAATGGCTTCTCTTCGTGCTTTTGCATAGTTACCTTGGAGTCCCTCAGGGATCTACCCTTGGTCCCCTCCGATTACTCATCTACATGCTGCCCCTTGACAACATCATCCGAGAACACATCAGGCCCCACATGTTCACTGATGACACTCAGCTCTACCTCACCGCCCCCTCTCTCAATCCCCCCACTGCCTCTGATTTGTCACACTGATTGTCCGACATCCAGTATTGGATGAGAAGAAATTTCCTCAAATTAAATATTAGGAAGACCAGAGCCAATGGGGTGGAAATTGCAGTCGGAGGTTTCCCACGGGTGAGTGCCAATGATTCGCAAGAAAGGTACACACCTACTTAGTGCCTCTGTATCTTTGGACTCTTGCAGTCCTGGGCCTGCAGGCAGAGGCTGCATAAAGACCCACATATCCCAGGGGTTCATGCGGTTCGCAAGCATCCCCGGGACCATGTGGGCCAGCCCAACCAACCACAGGGGGGTTTCCCATTATGCTTATGGGGATTTCATTTACATACGGAATCCCTATAAGCATAATAGGAATAAAAAACACACTTTCACCCCACTTAAATAAAAATAAATCATTACATGTTAAAAATTAATTAAATACAATTTAATTAAACATTTAAAACAAAGACTTATTTTTTTGAAAAATAAATTTAAACATTTTTAAAGGGGCCAAAAATAACCTAAACTTATTTAAAAGGTTTTTGAATGTTGAAATGATTTTTTAAATGTTATTTTAATATTTATTTAAACCCTTATGCTGGTAAAAGAAGGCCTGATGCCTGCTTTTACCAGACGTAAGAGTTTCATGGGCATTTGCTGGGCAGTAGTTGGGCACCAGCGAATGTCCATTTCCTTCAGATTCGTATGACCTGTCAAGCTGAAACTTGACAGATTGCAAGTTCCGGGTTTTTGCACATGCACATCGCATGCGGAAACCCGGAACTTGCGGGGCACTTCTGAACACGTACGCTGTGTGTATGCAGTCATAGGCCCCAGAAAATCCGGGCCATTGTCTTTGGTCCCCGCCACAAATTCTGTTCCGTAG
The DNA here is from genome assembly GCF_052327205.1 of Somniosus microcephalus. Taxonomy (NCBI): domain Eukaryota; kingdom Metazoa; phylum Chordata; class Chondrichthyes; order Squaliformes; family Somniosidae; genus Somniosus; species Somniosus microcephalus. Next base: position 14,218,762 of record NC_141013.1, read on the forward strand.
CCACTGACTCCATCCCTCTGCCTAGTCACTATCCGAGGCTGAACCAGACTGATCGCAACCTTGGCATCGTATTTGACCCTGAACTCAGCTTCTGACCAAATATGCTCTCCATCACCAAGACCGCCTACTTCCACCTCCGTAACACCATCCATCTCTGTCGCTGCCTCAACTCACCTGCTGCTGAAACCCTCATCCAATTCCTTTGTTACCTCTATTCCAATGCTCTCCTGGTCAGCCTCCCACCTTGCAACTTCCATTACTTGAGCTCAGAATCACAGAAACCCCACAGTGCAGATAGAGGCCATTTCAGCCCATCGAGCCTGCACCAACACATATCCCACCCGATCCCCGTAACCCCTACACCAACACATATCCCACCCTATCCCCGTAACCCCACGTATTTAATCCCCCTAACACTAAGGGTCAATTTATCATAGCCAATCAACCTAACCCGCACATCTTTGGACTGTGGGAGGAAACCGGAGCACCCGGAGGAACCCCACGCAAACACGGGGAGAATGTGCAAACCTCCACACAGACAGTCGCCTGAGGCCCGATTCGAACCCGGGTCCCTGGCGCTGTGAGGCAACAGTGCTAACCACTATGCCACCAGAGCTCCTCCAAACTCTGCTGCCCATATCCTAACTCATACCAAGTCCTGTTCACCCATCCCCCCTGTGCTCGCTGACCCAACGCTGGCTCCCGGTCCGGCAATGCCTTGATTTTAAAATAGTCATCCTTGCTTTCCAACCCCACCATGGCCTTACCCAGCTGTCTCTGTAACCTTCCCAAGCCCTACAACCCTCTGAGATCTCTGCGCTTCTCCAATTCCAGTCTCCTGCGCATCCCCGATTTTAATCACCCCACCATTGGCGGCCGTGCCTTCAGCTGCCTGGGCCCTAACCTCTGGACTTCCCTCCCTAAACCTCTCCACCTCTCTCTCCTCCTTTAAGAAGCGCCTAAAACCTACTTCACCTGTCCTAATATCTGCTGTTGTGGCTCGGTGTCAAATTTTGTCTGATAATCGCTCCTGTGAACCGGCTTGAGACGCTTTACTAAGTTAAAAGCGCTATCTAAATGTAAGTTGTTGTCGTGAGACAAAGGCAAAACCGTTTCACAGTAATGCAAACTGTGCAGAAGAATTGGCCTAAAAAGTGTTGCATAATCAATTGTGTTAACTTGGTTCAATTGGTAGCATTCTTGCTTTTGAATCAGAAGTGTGGATCGAAGGACTTGAGGATATAATCTAGCCTGACACTTCAGTGCTGTGCTAAGGAAGTACTGCCCTTCCTTCAGACGAGACATTGCACTGAGAACCTGTCTGTCCTTTAGGTGGACATTAGAAGATTCCATTGCACTAGTCTTGAGGAGCGGGGCTATTCTCCCGGTATTCTGGCCGGTATTCCTCCCTTAATCACCACCATTAAAAGCAGATTAACTGGGTATTTATCTCAGTGCTGTTTCTGTAAAACTTGCTGTGCACAAAATGACTGCTGCATTTGCCTACTATACGACAGTGACGGCGCTTCAAAGTAATTCAGATGAAGGCCGCAAGACGTTTGAGACGTGATAAGACCCCTGTAGAAACGCAGCGCTGTCTTTTCAATTCCTTTCCTGACAAAGCCGTATGATAACGTTAAGGAGCAGCACAGGCTTTCGCTCCCTCCGCCCCGCCCTGTAATTTTCCAGCGTTCGATTTGTCTATTTCAGGTTACTTTCAGATACTTAGAACATCAAATTCAATCAATGCAGTCATCACTCTGTACTGGGGCGGCTAACAGACAACGGCAATCAAATGCACGGGGGAGTGACACAAGAAAATAAGCTTATTCAGTATTTAATAATTTCGGACACACTGTCCAAATACACTTATTGTATTTTTAATATAAACCGATAATAACACAGGATGTATGTTTCCGAGCTGATCACGCGGGGGTGGGCGATGCCAAGGGTCTGATAGGAAGAAGTAGATTCAGATGCAAACCAGTCACATCTGCTAGCGCCTCCTCCCCAATAATATGAGGCATTTGAGAGATGTAAATGGTTTAAAGGCATTTTTTATCGTTAAGATCAGAGGAACAAGGCACATGTCGTTGATGGGGGGAGATTTTGCTTTTCTATAACGATTTCCTTTGAAGTTTGATAAATGTATGTGTGTGTGGGGGTGGGCTTCCTGTACACGGAGGAGATAATGAGTTAAACGCTCTCTATTTGCCTGGTTGAGGTGCTTGCTCGACATAAATGCAGCTTCCAGACCCTTTTGTACTACCTTTCAACAAGAGCATTTTGCCACAAGAGCCCTTAATAACAGGTCTGATAAGCATGTGTAATTTGGCATATTTCGCCCTTCTGTTGGGAGCATTCGGCTCAATGATGGCATCAAACCTAAAGAGATGTTTACTTAGTTGTTTTAATGCATAGCAGTAATTTCCCTGTGATGGGCAATATCAAAAGGAAATATTTACAAAACAAAGGGGCATCATCAAAATCCTGGTCTCCTTCCATTCTACACAAATAAATATTAAAAAGGAACCTTTAAAAACACAGATATCAAATCAATCCATGGGCTGAAGTCTGGCCCGAGCAGGAGGAAAGTGGTGCAGTTACAGTCAGGACCGGTGTAATACCCTGGGTCATTGACGGTCACACCTGTAGATGCCGGCGCTCTGTCGCGGAACGTGTGCTATACACATCATGGCTTTGCTGTTGCATATATCAATGCAAGTTGTTGTTGCTGCTCCTGTTGTCATTCTGCCCCCTTTGAAATTCCTAAAGTTTGAGCCCCTAACAATAAGTACTCAACTTGACCATAGAGTACTACAAATGAATTCTCGACTCTTCCAGCTGCATTTTCCCTCCCAGTGCAATAGCTTTATATTCAGTGTTCCCCGTACATTCAGGTGGGGGTGCGGTTTCTGTATGCGCGTGTGTGAGTGTGTGTAAGGGAGTGAGAGTTAGTGTGTGTCTGTGTGCCTGTGTGTGTTTAAGGGAGTGGGAGTTAGTATGTGTGTCTGAGTGAGTGAGTGAGTGTAAGGGAGTGGGAGTTAGTGTGTGTGAGTGAGTGAGTGTAAGAGAGTGAGAGTGAGTGTGTGTCTGTGCGTGAGTGAGTGAGTGTAAGGGAGTGGGAGTTAGTGTGTGTGTCTGAGTGAGTGAGTGAGTGTAAGGGAGTGGGAGTTAGTGTGTGTGAGTGAGTGAGTGAGTGTAAGGGAGTGGGAGTTAGTGTGTGTGAGTGAGTGAGTGTGAGTGAGTGACTGTGCGTAAGGGAGTGGGAGTTAGGGAGTGGGAGTTAGTGTGTGTGAGTGAGTGAGTGTGAGGGAGTGGGAGTTAGTGTGTGTGAGTGAGTGAGTGAGTGAGTGTAAGGGAGTGGGAGTTAGTGTGTGTGTCTGAGTGAGTGTAAGGGAGTGGGAGTTAGTGTGTGTGAGTGAGTGAGTGAGTGTAAGGGAGTGGGAGTTAGTGTGTGTGAGTGAGTGAGTGTGAGTGAGCGAGTGTGCGTAAGGGAGTGGGAGTTAGGGAGTGGGAGTTAGTGTGTGTGAGTGAGTGAGTGTGAGGGAGTGGGAGTTAGTGTGTGTGAGTGAGTGAGTGAGTGAGTGTAAGGGAATGGGAGTTAGTGTGTGTGAGTGAGTGAGTGAGTGAGTGTAAGGGAGTGGGAGTTAGTGTGTGTCTGTGCGTGAGTGAGTGAGTGTAAGGGAGTGGGAGTTAGTGTGTATGTGTGTGTGAGTGAGTGAGTGTAAGGGAGTGGGAGTTGTGTGTGAGTGAGTGAGTGAGTGTAAGAGAGTGAGAGTGAGTGTGTGTCTGTGCGTGAGTGAGTGTAAGGGAGTGGGAGTTAGTGTGTGTGAGTGAGTGAGTGAGTGTAAGAGAGTGAGAGTGAGTGTGTGTCTGTGCGTGAGTGAGTGAGTGTAAGGGAGTGGGAGTTAGTGTGTGTGTAAGTGAGTATCTGAGTGAGTGTGTAAGGGAGTGGGAGTTAGTGTGTGTGTAAGTGAGTATCTGAGTGAGTGTGTAAGGGAGTGGGAGTTAGTGTGTGTGTGAGTATCTGAGTGAGTGAGTGTGTGTAAGAGAGTGAGTGGGCGATCCTAGTTGCCTGTGAAAAAGTGAAATGCTATACTGAAGAATCTGAAATTACTTTCGCTGCATTTCCTGCTCACGAATCAAGCCTTAAATCAGCAGCAGGATTTAGGTGCAGTTCATAATGAAATCCTTTGAGAATCTGTTGTACGAAGTGTTGAATGTAGGAGAGGTACAGTTCACACAGATCTGGGAGCTGTGCTAGAATCCACCTTCAATCCATTGTACTGTGTCATTAATCTAATTTGTTAAGATCACAGTGCCCCCGCTCGCCCGATGATTTCTTTGCTAATTTGCTCCATACAGCAACATTTTGTATTTATCAGTCACCAATCTTTTAACCTCAGTCCAAAGCAAAAAAAAACCTTTGATAAGTTCAAAGCGATGAGACTGAATTAAGCTCCTCTGTTTTAATGAACCCGATTGAATGGGACTTTGAAAGGGCTGCAAATGGAGTCGGGTCTCACAGCCGTCTGATGAAGGGGCTCGTGTATGTTTTAATTCGTTGATATTTAGTTAGTCCTTTTTAGAAAGGTATGCCAGGTTTTTTTTCTTATTGAATGAAGGGTTTGTGATATTGATGTCTGTGGTAGTTACCAGGACAATGGCGCGTAGCTCTGCAAAAGCCACCTAATTATTTCGCCCCCATATGCATTATTATGGCGGGGGGGGGGGGGTGGGTGTACATTTAATAGTCTTTCGTAAAATTCGTATTTGCGACGGGCTGATGCAGGAAGAAATCGCGATTTCAAAAGTCAAAATCGGTCGGGATTGAGGTTTATGGAGAATATCCCTAACTCAAAAACTCAACCTCGACGCACAGAAGGTGGAGCGGAGCCCGAGTCTGGCAGACATTACAACAAGAGCCGAAAAGCAAGCGAGCAGCAATTAGCTACAGACCTGCATTCCACCCCCCCCCCCCCCCTTCTTACAAACACCGGCGCGGATTATTGGAGGGTTTTAGGCAGAACCGTTTATATTTCCAGGCCAGTAAGCATTAGTACATGTATTCGGCGTTAGCATAAGAAAAGAAGAGGCCCTGTGAACTCCATTCACCTCCTGACCCTCTCCCCGGTGCTGAACAGCAGTACTTTCAGACTCCCAGCCTCTCCGACAGCCTTTGACTAGACCCAGGATTCCTAATCAGGGTAATTTAATATAGCTTAAGCCTCTGTTCGCTTTATTTTAAGCCCTTCTATGGTTTGTTTCGTGGCATTCACTCCTCTCATCCATCATTAGCGATCCTTAGTTGTTGAATGTAAAGGCCTGATATGAGACTACAACTTCCTTTTCATGTACAGAGAGAGAACGGGCGAGCTGGGGTTCTATATAATGATTAAAACATTCCCAAGGACTCAGTCACTCGTGATAAAATGCCCAAGCACTAACAAGGCCAAGGCAGACATGAATTTAAACGGGAAAGCAGAACCCAGTTGATTTTATTCTGTGATTAGTAATCATGGCCATTGTGTAAATAATCCATACCCCTCATCTCATGTGGATTAAGTGCTAATAGATTTTGAACAGGGGAGACTGTCTATTGCTGAGGAAGAGATACACGTCCAGTGCTATGCGTGGAGTCGTGGGACCATGCCCGAGTCTGGAACACAAAGACCCCTATTCATTGGTCGATGACAAGCGGAAAATCTTCATTGAATAAATGAATCAGAACTAATCAAATGAGATCACGTGGCCCAGCTTCCACTTTCACCTGCAATCAAGTCTTAACTGAACCGGTCTTATTAATAAATGTACGTCGGGCTAATATTCTCCCAATGGCCAAGTCAGAACTGGGTTGCAAGTAGAGGATGTCGAACACCCAGACAATGACTCTCCTGCAGTATTGTGTAGGGACACATTTATTGAGCATCAGAAACTGATCCACCCACCCTCCCCTCCTCCAGCATCAACAAGTAGGTCACTCCGAACAAGATGGAAACTTTATTCAGAATCCAATCAATATTTTGCAAACCTCCTCTTATCAGTTTCAGGTGCTATGTTGCCGAGTCGGGTGAGTTGCAATAACATAGAACTGATTGGTCCCAAGTCCCGATACTTTGTGAACTTTTCTGAGCCTGATATCCCGCGGTACCAAAAGCGCTTGTAAAACGCTTTAACCGTCGCCTGAATTTACAGATTTGAAAAGTAACTGAAGAATGATCTAAAGTGCACCCCTCCCCGCACACACACGGCGCTGAGATATGGTGTGGAGATGCCGGTGTTGGACTGGGGTGGACAAATGTAAGAAGTCATACAACACCAGGTTATAGTCCAACAGCTTTATTTGAAATCACAAGCTTTCGGAGCGCTGCTCCTTCGTCAGGTGAAGGAGCAGTGCTCCGAAAGCTTGTGATTTCAAAAAAAGCTGTTGGACTATAACCTGGTGTTGTGTGACTTCTTACATTGGTGCTGAGATAGAAACAGATCAGTGATGGAGACGGCGAAACTATGTAGTTAGTGAGTGTGTTGTGGTGGCGAGAGGAATTGATCACACTTTTAGTTATTCACTTACTTCATGTATGTATAAGACTGTGCTTACGCAGAAAGCAATTCGAGACACTTCCAGTGTATCGTTAAGCCCCCCACAAGCACCAAACAGGCACACAATTGCTCTGCCTCCGGACCCCAGGCTTTCAGCAACGTTCCGGTTACACCTCATGTCGCTGCACTCGGTCGAACCAAGCAGTTGGTCACTGGGGTCAAGAGGTGGAGGTATTTCTGATAGGCTTAAATATTTCATTACACCCCTGGGCAAATAACGTAACACAGTCAGGACTTGGTGCAAGTGACTCGGAGTAGTGCGGGAGATTAAAAATAAATCCACACTAGGCGGGTGTGAACACTTAACGCCTCACTGCTGTGATCTGACATTAGTCCCGTTCGTTTAGAATAATTTAGCACAGGCGACACACCTTATCACACTGCAATATCTATGGGATGTATTAGAAAGAACTTGTATTTCTATAGCGTCTTTCACGACCTCAAGACGTCCCAAAGCCAATGAAGTACTATGGAAGCGTAGGAAAGGACGCAGCTCATGGTCAACACAGAAAAGAACAGTCTGCGAAGAACTTTTAAAAACAGGTTTAGGGACTAAAATTATCACTGGGGTTTTACTGCTTTATAATCTTTCAAATTTGCCATTTGAAAGCCAATAGGTCGGGGAATCATTAGCGAGAAAAATAACATTAGCTGATTAATTTAAGCTTTTAAGTCAACCAAGCTCCTTTAAAGGTTGGTGAAATGTTGATCAAATGCCATTTCACTGTACCTAACACGTGGCAGGTATTTAGAGACATATGACTGCATCCATTTATGTAAGACTGGCTGGTACTGGCAAAGCCCTAAAAGTCGTTGAAGAGATCACTTCCCTCACCGAATGCTCCTTGTATGAAGTCCCTGGTCTCGGGACGGTTTTAAGAAACGGAAGCTTTACCCTGCATTCCTTTGCCGTCGTTGTCCTGCGCACTTTGCATGCACCGTTTCTCAGTTACAGTATGAAGGCAGCTCAGCCCACTGGCCAGAGCGCAGCGGTCACTTTGTTCTGCTATTTTTTTGTATCAGTAACTCCAATCGACCCCGGTTTAGAGATTTTACAAAATATCGGAAATAGCAGAACGGTGAAGTGCACCGTTTTCGGGTCGGTTGTAGATGTGAGGCAGAGGGCAGAACATCCACCATCTGTTAGAATGGACATTTTAATACTGACATTTTGTGATTCATTAAAATGGACCATTCTGTACTGAGAATGCACTAGTTGGTAGGTGGGGGGGGGGGGGTTACACAAACCACATTATTATACAAGAAAACCTAAATTCTGTCCGATAATGCACAGTTGCTAAATATATAGTTTTATTTTCCACGTGGGAAGAGAATTCTTAGAATATACAAAATAAAGTGGTAGATCCTTTATCATCTCTTAAAGCAAAGCTCAATGGCCCAGATGGCCTTTTGTTGCCTCGTTTTCTTATGTCAATAGTTAATATATAATGAGTGTAGGACCGGAAACCAACGCCTGGTAATGGACTGTTTCACAAGTTAGTGGAAACTGAGGAAAAAATATATTTTTCGCCATCTTTATTGTAATAAATGTACACTTTAAATTGTTACATCGCTGGTGGGGATGGTACAAACTATATTAATGTTTGTAACCCTACGAGTCTATATTGGACTGTATATGAATCAATTTTACCGAAAGGAAATATGCCTCCGATTTTTTTTCTACATATCAATATGCTTTAGACATTTTATTTCAATGATGATTGTTTTCGCATTGTGTGGCATTTTAATCTACATTTCAAAAAATAATAGTAACATGTATGGCCATGGAACGTTATTGGGGAGTTTGACGGATGTAATCTGTAGACCATCGCGTGCAGTCACTTACAAGGGTCATATCAATTTATATCGATTTATAGCAAAATGGGATTTAATCCTATCGAACTCGCAGTTTTTACAGCAGATTAACATTTTAGCACTTTCCCAGCACATCCTGGCGCGACAACTCTAATGGGTGGATGGTCAATTTCATTTAGTTCGCACCAATAATGTCAAAATATCACTGACATGTTTTTTATTGAACTGGAACATCCAAGGCATGAGATGTACATCACCCCCTTACAGCCCAATAACACCCTGGTCAATGAAGGCCATTACAACCCAATGTAGACAACTGCAATCATTGCATGCATTCCATTCCGATACAGGCCAATGCACATACAACACACCTCGCCAATGCAGACCGCTGCAGCCTATTACATGCATCGGTTAGAAATACCGACTACAAACTGTATTTCTTTGATGTTCGGCTTTAATATGTCTACATTTTATTAATTTCACCAAAGTAAATATCTCCAACCTGAATATTCAAGTGACTATAATTTTAAAATAAATCTCTTCCACCTTCACACCCGTTAAAACATTGTTAACTGCATTTAAGTGTGAATTCGTGTTGTGAGTAAATTTGTGTAAACTATGCAATCTTATTACATCTGCCTTATGCCAAACGATTTAATGCGAGTTCATGCATTTACTATATTAATTACAACGCTAAAAGATAAATCATTAGTTTATATTTAATTAGTTTAGTTTTCCCCTAAAACAAATCAAAGAACAAACTGAAAATAGTCCTGGTGACTGAATATAATTTTATAGCGAATATCACCATGCAATGGTAGAATTGGGACTGGAATTACAAGATTTATATATAGGAAGCTACTTTTTTAAAGAGTTTTAAGTTTGATGTGATTTACTGGAAATATTTCTTAACGTGGGACTTTTTTGTAATACTTTAAAGGTGATATATAAATGCAAATTGCTGATGATATTGTTGCTGGGCTGAATCAAAAAGGCGATTGTGTGAATCCTATATATGTAATACTTAAAGGAAAATAAATCCAAACCAGTTTAATAGAAGAGATGAGACAGGCTAGCCAGCTCAATATATCTCTTATTCCACGTCTATTAAAGACTGATAAGTATTTCTGTATAATCACTTGAGGTCGACCTTGACTGAGCTTCCAGTGTAAAATACTGCTCCCCGCCTCTTCACACCTGATGTCAGCTCACCATTATAAATCTGTTCCGTTTTGGAGGCAATGCTTCACGGTTTAAAACTTAAAATATTTCATATTCATTATCAGACCTGGAGGTGGTTGATACTAACACTGGATGCGTGTAATGGGAAAGTATTCCATTCTTAGGCATTGTATTCCCATCCCTCATCTGATAAGCACAATATTCACAAGAACATACTACAATTTTGTGCAGTTTTGGTTTGTTAAATCCAATGCATTTTCAATTATAGCTAGGTGCTCGTTTCTGACATCTCCTGGATTCCCTTGTACAGATTCACTTACAAGAATAGAGAATAATCTAGTTAGAGAAATAATAGAACATGTGGGATTTCCAATCCAACCTTTCAGTACACTGTTGTATTGGGACTCAATATCTTGTCTTACCAAAGGCTTTGTTATATATTTTCTGTCTACATTTGATTTTTTTAGTCTGCCTAGATCTATAACTTTGTGCATGTTGTTTTGATAAATTGAAAGGATGTGATAACCAAGCTATTTACTGGATGTAAAATCATATTAAAATATAAACTACACAACATTTCTGCTGCAACAATTATGGATTCCGAAGTGTAGTTATGATATGCAGGTTAAAGAATTTGATAATTTGCCTTTTCCGATTTACTTGGAAATTCCTTAGTCTACGTTTTCATATTTCTATACAGTCTTACTTTAAATACATTGGATATCAATCACTATTATCACCTCTATGTTTATTCTACAGCTAAACAGAACTATCGAAGTCATTCGAATTTTATTTAAATTGGTCTTATAATCATTTTTTTGTAGTCTTGATATATTTTTCACCTACTGTAGTTACACATTTATATTAATACTCCATTCTTTGAGGCTATTGTATTTTAACCAATTATGAGGCGGTGATTTTGAATTTACAGTGCGGCTATCGGTTTGCACTGTTGTGGAATTCGCTGCTCGTTTTTAAAGGTGTAAATGCAGAACCGGATTAGGTGCGGTAAATATTCCACTAAAGAACGTCTCCCAGTGTCATTTAGCGAAACTGAAACGAACCTCAGCGTCACCCGACGCAAAATTAAAAACTTACTCCCAACTTCATCGTCCACTACAAGTAAAAATACCAAATAAAATTAAAATCAACTACTACCATAACACTTAATGAGCTGCAATCCTAAATCTTGTAGGTGCCTATAGTTACAATAGTGTCATATTTCTAAAATGATGATTACAGTATAGTACTTGCACTATATTCATTAAGCACACCTACATACGCTCTGTTCAACAAAAAAAAGTTAAAGATCCTTACTATACTGTGTGACTTAAATCTTAATGCCATCTATACATTATTTGTTGATTAAGAATAAAGAGATAGAAATAGTAAATAGTTCTAAATAGTAAACAAGTCACAAAATCCAGATCTTTACAAATTATCCAAAGTCACAATCAGTAGCATTGCAGAACAGGCCAAGGGACCGTTAGTATTAAGAGGGGACCCGTTTCAGAACATTGAGGGTTTTTACAGTCTATCTCCTGTTCCAGAAATTCGTTAACTTTGGAACAAAAGGCCAATTTGCAGTTGGGGGTGTTTTGGTTCCTTTAAAAATTACTTCCTCCTTGATCACTTGTGAGTTTTTCTGTTGTTGTAGGAAAGTCACATGCTCAAAGAACGATCCCTTTTAATCGCTCAGTCAAAACTCCACACACTGTTCAGGTACTAATATGCCATCTCTTGCTATGGGTGTCTGTAATTTACACTTAGTTTAAATGGGCGATATTACCCAAACATTGCGTGGATTATAATGAGTGTTACAGTTTAACACTAACAATGATATAAATTTTATTGTGACAGCACACAGGGAATAATTACATGTCAAAGAGGTGACAGGTTACAGGGTGGTGAGGGCGGTGATGGTTGTGCTTTGAGAGGAGAGCATGTCACAAACTGCGATCACGTGGGAAGCTACACTCTACTCCTGTTACAGCCGTGCTTGCCAGCGGGTTGTTACCGAGAAGCCAGCTTTTGAGAGTGGCCACATTCTAGTCTTTGTCCCAACTCTGAAATTAAATGAAATAGCTCATAATCTGTAGACCCTTACTATTAAAAGAAAAACAAAGACTTACATTTTTATAGCGCCTTTCATGACCACCGGATGTCCCAAAGCGCTTTACAGCCAATTTTGAAGTGTAGTCACTGTTGTAATGTAGGAAATGCAGCAGCCAATTTGCGCACAGCAAGCTCCCACAAACTGCAATGTGATAATGACCAGATAATCTGTTTTGGTGATGTTTAGGGATTCATATTTTACCAGGACACTGGGGAGAACTCCCCAGCTCTTCAAAATAGTACCACGGCATCTTTTATGTCCATCTGAGAGGACAGACGGCCTCGGTTTAACTCTCACTCAAAAGACAGCACCTCCGACAGGGCAGCACTCCCTCAGTACTGCACTGGAGTGTCAGCCTAGATTTTTGTGCGCAAGTCTCTGGAGTGGGACTATGAACCCACACCCTTCTCGACTGGGAGGCAAGGGTTCCACCCAGTGAGCCACGGCTGACACTGTGGGATGCGACTACAGTAATTGTTGCAATGCTTAATTGTAAAACTTTGACCTGCCATATTTTTTATTTAAATCGGAAGTTCCTTATATATTATTTTCCTAAAAATCCCAAATCCTTGATTTTTCTGCGGACTTATGAGTTTTTAAGATGTACAGTAAGGTTGAGTTATGATTAAAATACATCCATAGATTAAAAAGCGGGAGAGGATCCCCACAGGGGCGTCAAAAGGTGTTTCTTTAAGTAGATATCATAGTTAAAAATGTTAAGTTACACACTACGTTCATCCGCGTCTCAGCATACCTTATGTCTGGGGCCATTATTCGCGCGAAGCTTTAATATTTAAGTTGAACATCGCTCGCTGGTTGTCCAAAATTACTCTTAGATAGAAATACAGGTCATTGTGAAAGTTCCGTTAATCACTTAAAACAGCTTGTAATTGAAATTATTCTTTTTAAACGTTTCTAGTTTACTATTATCGCCTGGCGTGGCGACCCCCCCATTGTTCGTTTATGGCGAAGGCATGTCTTCTAAAAATCACTGTTTAGATTCCAGTTTCTGTTTTGGGCAGATATTTATAAGTCAACTTGTGGCCCTGCCGACCTTTCTTACAGTTCATCCATCCGCACATTCACACCTGTGAATTCCACCATTCCACGCATCAAACCACTGGTCACTCCGCCCGGTTAACGTACAGTTACACTGTGGTGATAAGATTGAACGGATTCTGAGTTTTTGGCATGTCAAAAATAACATTGGCCATGTTATTAGTGGACTTTCAGAAAATGGTCCAGAGTTCGCTGGAATATTCGCGTGATCTAAGGGCAATTAAATATTAATATCTTTAGGAGCGGTTTAAGGGGATGTTTAAAATCTATTTACTGAGGAAGTTTGGAAACTCGGTTTTCAACTCATTCACTCGACAGTTTGATCTAGGGTAAGGGAACATTATCAACGTCTCTCCTTTTATTTCGGGACTGCTTTTACTTGCTTCGTTGAGTATATTCAAGACATGGATTGATAGATTTTTGGATATTAAGATAATCGAGGGATATGGGGAGTGGAGACAGAAGATCAGCCATGATCTTATTGAATGGCGGAGCAGGCTCGAAGGGCCAAATGGCCGACTCCTGCTCTTATTTCTTATGTTCTTATGTTGCTGAAGGTCCCGCTTGTTAATTCTCCCAAGTGCACAGTGTCAGAATTTTAAAATCTGACTCAGACCAACCAAGAAATTGATTGGCGGGGAAAGGGGAATGTAACAGTAAATATCACAGTAAGATTAATTTAGACCATTCACAACTATCATTTACATTTTACTTTACTGATTCTTTTCTTTGGGTTTTGTAGAATATATATCACAAGAACTTGGTGCTCAAAATTAACTTTTATATAACTTTTGCTTCCAAACTAGTGTTTCTGGAACTTCTAGAAATGTGAGGCCTATGTATAGGGACAAAAGAGCAGTCTGATCTATTTGTATACCTTGGTATTTGCTGATTTTACTGTCTCATGTTAAATAGGTTTATGGCAGAACTCTTACCTTGAAGTTTAATTTAAGCTCCGATACAAAATCGTTCTATTCCAAAAAATAAAAACTAGCGCCTGTTCAATGATGCAACCCATCTTAAAGGTGCAACAGGGTATCTGAAGCTGGGATTGTATTGATTAGATGCAATGGTGATGGATTTTGACAAATAGACTATTAGTAAATGAGGCTGTGTTATCGGTATATATTCCGTCTGATTATAGGATGCCCTTGGTGCAAACAATGGATGGAAAACGACACTAAACGGGATTGTCCTTTGATAAGTAAACGAGAGATTGGTGAACTGGTGGCTTCAGCCCATCTTCCTGGTATCTGTAACGTGGTGCTTGTTATCTCCATTAGATAATATCTCCCAAACGTGATTTATTAAAATTAATGCGCATAAATTCACGCTATTAACAGGTAACTGCATAGACTGGGCCTATGGCGGTCTTCTGATTTCACAACACTGAATGGGAACTGCACGGTTGCGGTGCTTTGCTACGGAATTTATATTGAACGCGACACTAATATATTAAAGGGTACAGGGACAGAGCAAAGGGAATGGAATTCGATTGGACAGCTCCAATATGGAGCTAGTATCAGCACAAGCAGCATATTCAGAACAGCCGCCTTCTGCATTGAAATAGAATAGAAGATTGAGCACATTTGCAGCAGGCACATCAGCGTCTGAGAGAGAGTCGCCTTTGAGATGGGACCTTACTCAGAATTGTTTGCATTTCAGATGAAAGATCTACATCCCAGACGTGAACCTGATGTTTCCCCCTCTCGGATGCCGATCGGCCTGTTGTGCATTCGCTGGTTTTCTTTTTATATCGGACTGGAATCCACAATGGTCTCAATTAGAAAACTTTCTTTTCTTGAAGGGATTTATTCAGAACACCGTGTATACAATGCATTTGTCTTCAAAAATGAAATCATTCACCTTTAGATTGATGGTGAAGTTACCTAGCAGGCTTGTATGTGATAAGTACACTGAGGTCCATCTACAGGTTCAGTTCCATCTGGGCCGCACCTTGTTCATACTACCAGACGCCCAATCACATTCCCAGCCAGATGAAAGCTCTCCTCTTGCGTGCTGAATTTTGGAAGGTGACCTCCGCTCCGCCCATTAAGTTTTTAATGTTCCTAAGAAAACGGTTTCCTGTAAATTGTTCGGGATAGCGGCGAAGGCGTTGTATTTTCTAGGGTCTTTCAAGAAAGGTAGCAAGATAATAAAATCTTACCAGGTCAATATAAATACATTTTCCAGGGATACTCGCTTTGATCTGAACAATTCCCTACATCGGCTCTACCAAAACGACCGGGTTTCATACTGCTCGCGCGAATGGCATTGGATGTTCTAGTCAGGATAGTGGACTGAGATGATCCAATATTGAGGATATTGAGGTTTGTGCTGCTGGAGCAGGGGTAGAAACAAATCTTGGTCTGTAGAGGACAGGGGACCCGGGGTTAATAGCGAAGATTAATATTTAGGTGTTTGGTTTTATGATCTTTGGGAATCATTGAGCATTCATGCAGAATTTTCCATCAGGGAAGTGGGGTTTATGGCCTGAATGGCCTTTTGCTCTCCTAGGCTTTCTGGTGTTCTTAGTGTTGTTTCTATTTTACAGAAACTTGGACCTGAAATAATGGATTAATGGTAGAGAATGCCGTGCACACTTCACCCTGTACAGCCGTTATATTTTTAGATTCATTTATGTGCACAGCAAGTCAGGCAACAACAACTTGTATTTATATTGAACTTTCCTTGTCGAAAAACGTCTCTAAGCGCTTCACAGAGATGCAATCAGACAAAAATAACCACCATGCCAAAGAAAGATATATTAGGGGAGGTGACCAAAAGCTTGGTGTAAGAGGTGGGTTTTAAGGAAGGTCTTAAAGGAAGGGGAGGTAGGTGGAGAGGCTGGTGGGTTTAGGGAGGAAATCCAGAGCATGGAGCCTAAACTTAATAAAAACAAAATTCTGATTGGGGTTGTCGGGCTGGAGCAGGTTACAGGGATAGGGAGGCGTGAGGCCATGATGGATTTAAACACCAGAATAAGAATTTTAATTTGGAGGCAATGGAGGACTGGGAGCCAACGTGGGTCAGCAAGGAGTGATGGTGAGTGGGACTTAGTGTGGGATAGGATATGGGCAGCAACATTTTGGATTAACGGAAGTTTACGGAGGGTGAAGGATGGGAGGCTGGCCTTGAAAGCATTAGAATAGTTGAAGCTGGAGGTGACAAATGATGGATGAGAGTTTCAGCAGCAGATAGGCTGAAGCAGGTGCAGAGGCGAGCAATGTTATGGAGGTGAAAGTAGGCGATCTTTGTGCTGGAGAGATTATGGGGTTGAAAGCTCAGATTGGGGTCAAATAGGATGCAAACCATCTGGTTAAACCTGAGAAAGTAGCCAAACAGGGGAATAGAATCAGTGATAAAGGTATAGAGTTTAGCGTGGGGTGCAAAGGCAATGTTTAACTGAAGGAAATTGCAGCTCATCCAAGGCTTGATATCAGAGAAGCAATCTGGCAGCACAGAGGCCATGGGGGGATTGAGAGAGACCAACTGTCAGCATATGCATTGCTAAGATTTGGTATAGCACAGGCAGCATCGAGCTCCTATGAATCTTCCTCCAATGATTTACCCTAAAGTCCAGCATAAAAAGAGGGTTTGAATCAGTGTGGCATTTAAATTTCCCACATCGGCCTTCGTTTATGCCTTATTGGAGCAAGATGGCCAAATTATGGACAGTTCTATAGTTACACTGTACCAAGCCTAGCCTTTGTGGTCATCAGAGAGAAAAGTCTTTCAGCCCATCACTCTGGGACGGAATCAAATCCAACACCAGAAGTGAAATAACAAAGTGCAATTGGAGGGAAGGAGCTGAGGAAAAGCTCTGTTATAAAAACTGCTTAAGTTTTACTCCTAAATTTATACTATCACCTGAACCCTCAATTACATTCCAGTATGTGATTCACTTCAAGTTGTTAATTATTCTCTGTGTGAACCATTCAAAACATTTAATGAAGTTACTCCCAATTTTTCCCTTGTCCCAACCAAGCTCCAGATACTCCATCCTGTATTTTCATTGTGTTGATATTGAGGTTATTGCAATATCTCCTAGTCAAACTTATTCTTTCTCAGGACCTTAACACTCCTTACCTCCTTCAGTTTTCCTAAATTCTAAGTATCTGCAGGCTTTTAAAACCCAGTCTTTTTGTCACTCAGTCAGTGTTTTTGACTTAGAAGGTTGTGATGTTAAGCCAAGGTCCCAACTATCTGTTCTGTTGGATGTCAAAGATCCCAAGGCATTGTTTGGAGAGTAGGGAGCACTCCAGGTGTCCTGCTCAATTCTTCCCTCAAACAACATCAGAAACAGATGAACTGGTAATTCATCTAGCTGCTGTTTGTGGCTTCTTGCTGTGCACAACAATGGCTGCTTATTTTCCTATGTAACTGTAACTGCACTTCAATACAATTCAAGAGATTTGAAATATAAGAACATTATATAAATAGAAGTATGTTTTCCTGATTTACGTCTTCTCTTCTACATTTCCACTCTTCAGCCTGCACTATGAATTTTCATCTCAGTGTCTCAGTAAAAAGAAAGACACAGCAGGTCTTCACTGCACTCATTCATTCACTTCTGATACAGTTTCATTAGTTTCCCTGCTGTATGTGGGCAGGTGAGTAATTCCATGAAATACATGATTCTTGTAGCTATGATAATACTGCTTATAAGTGGGCAGACATCAATTCCCCTGATGGCTTAGCAGGTTAAGGAAGCACATGGTGTAATATTGAACTATGCAGACCACAGATATAAGATTTTATCCCCACTCTACTCTGAGTCAGCTGCTCTCAGCCTGAGCAGCATGTGGGGTACAATTGACCTCCTACCTGGGCTAAAGAGGGATGCCATTTCTAATCACTATCAAATGACACCTGCTGGAAAGTACATGTGTGGAGGGGCTTCAGCTCAGGACAGGACTGGCTGTGCTGACCCCCAACAGGAAACTGCCTACCAACACACACTTGTCTAGGCTCACATGATGAATGGACACTTGGTGAGATAGAGTCATAGAGTCATAGAGTTATACAGCACAGAAAGAGGCCCTTCGGCCCATCATGTCTGTGCCGGCCATCAAGCCCTATCTAGCCTACTCCCATTTTCCAGCACTTGGTCCGTAGCCTTGAATGCTATGGCATTTCAAGTGCTCATCTAAATGCTTCTTGAATGTTGTGAGGGTTCCTGCCTCTACCACCCTTTCAGGCAGTGAGTTCTAGATTCCAACCACGCTCTGGTTGAAAAAGTTTTTCCTCAAATCCCCTCTAAACCTCCTGCCCCTTACCTTGAAACTATGCTCCCTGGTTATATCAGAGGTCTTCCAGCATCCATGGAACTATACTCCACAAGTTAGCATCTTGAGAAGGAAATTGAGGAAAATATATTTTGTGTAATGCTTCTTTGCACCAATAAAGCATCAACAAGTATTCTCTGATCAGGTATTGCATGCCTCGGGTACATACAATGCAGATTAGATGCTGTGATAAACATTGATATATTATTCACCAAGTCAATCTCTACATGTAAAATTGCATTGCATGGTGTGTAATCTACAGTATATTGATTCTTGTGTGAACTATATACTGTAATAGGATTCATAATGCAGCCTAGGGGGTTATTTGCAGACCACCTCTGCTTCACATACGACAATAGGCATATTAATTACAACATGCATTTCTGGGCCTACATCCATGGATGACTTGCCATGAACTGGTTGGGTGTTGTCCAAGCTTGGATTCAATACTGTTCCCTATCCCTTTCATGCTCTCTAGTAAATGAAGGCAAGGGAATACCATTAGCAGGCAAGGATATCACAGCTTCTATACAGTAAGTGAAAAGGACCCGATAAAATGTAATTATTGTTCTTTTCAGCCTGGAAATTATAATACCTGATATAATCATGCAAACATATTATATTGATGTAAAATTCCCCATAATCCTTGTGAAGTGCCTTGGGACTTTTTACTACATTAAAGGTGCTATATAAATACAAGTTGTTGTTGTTGAATGGATTAAAATTGTGAAGAAAAGAGTTTGATAATGCAATATCACATGTATCTTCCAGCCGATAGTTTCTTTCCCATTCTTGTGGGGAAATGTCTGGCCTCCACTTGGCAACTGCCCATAATAACAACTTGCAGTTATATAACACGTTTAACATAATAAAACATCCCAAAGCACTTCACAGGAGCATTATCAGACAAAATTTGACATCGAGTCACATAAGGAGATATCAGGACAGGTGACCAAAAGCTTGGCCAAAGAGATAGGTTTTAAGGAGCATGCAGAGAGGTTTAGGGAGGGAATTCGAGAGCTTAGGGCTTAGCCAGTTGAAGCCACAGCTGCCTATGGTAGGGTGGAGGAAATCGGGGATGCACACAAGGCCAAAATTGGAAGAACACAGAGTTCTCAGAGGATTGTACAGCTGGAGGAGGTTACAGAGATAGGGAGGGACAAGGCCATGGAGGGATTTGAAAACATGGAGAGATACAAATTTTAAACTCGAGTTGTTGCTGGAGTGGGAGCCAATGTTTGGTCAGCGAGCACAGGGATGATGGGTAAACAGGACTTGGTGCGAATTAGGATATGGGCTGCAGAGTTTTGGATGAGCTTAAGTTTGTGGAGGATGGAAGATGGGAGGCCAGCCAGGAGTTAGCACTGGAATAGTCGAGTCTGGATATAACAAAAGCATGGACCAGTGAGTGAAGGTGCAGGTGTGGATGTGAGGATTGGGCTAGCGGATCCATCCTTCAATTGTCCCCTTACACTCACTGTCTAGACTCACACAGGAAGAATGCCCACCTGGGAGCTGTATGGAAAGGTGATCAACACCAGTGTCTTCAGTACAGCTTTGAAGATTTTAATTTGTAAAATATACTTGACGTAAGAAAACTACTAGGCACTTGGTCTAAGCATTAAACAAAGCTTTAATCAACTGTTTTACAACATGGAGGTCTAGTTGTGTCTTTCACTAGTTCCTGTTAAGAATGTCCTGCGCAAGCTGGGCCCGTGCCCGAGTATTTATACTCTCCCTGGACAGCGCCACCCGCAGGCCGCTCAGTATTATTTTATAAGTCTTTCTTTCATGAATGACTGATTCATGTCAATACTCCTACCAAACTATTACATTTCCACTCCCCCTTTTTTGTATTTTCATTTGATAAACATTTCTGGTCATGGGGAAAGTGGAGAATAATTTGCTTTGATGACTAATAATTTGACACAAATTAATAAAACTATTCAGAAAAAAACTGTTCCTTTTGATTATCCATTTTAAGATGTGTAGGTTATAGAGTACTGATAATTATCTGTTAGATAACTTGGTATTGTAGGGTAGTTATAAAATACAGTTTGCATCATAAGAAGCCAAAATTTCAGCTTTGCGTTAATGCACCCTTTATAGACATGATGTGGAGATATCCAAATTGAAGTTAGGCAAGACCATCTCATGGAGACAGATTCTCACACCAATTGCAACTCATCCGCAGTGTAATTTTAAAAAGTTCTCAGGCAGTTCAGTTACATTTTAAATCTTTTAGAGCATAGTGGGAAGAGGTCATTTGGCCTATCAAGCCCACTTCACATAGAGTTCATGGGATAGAAATTCGTCTTGGGCAGTGGCACAGAGCAGGTGATATCGGATCGGCCACCCATTACACACAGCGCCTGATATTCAGTTCCGTTGCAGTCAGTAGAAGTAAATATCAGGCGCAGCATATAATGGGCAGCCGATCCGATCTGATTCTGCCCATTTTGTGCCACTGCTTGTGACGAATTTCAACCCCCTTGAATCTCATCATGGATTTCCCTTTCCTTCTCATGTGAAAAGAAAAATCAAGCAGCACTGATAATATTTTTCTAACCCTCAATCTCCCTTATCAACACATATTGATCCAATTAATTTTAGAATCAATCGATTGATCCCAAAAATCAAAATTGCCTTCTCAGAGTGTATGGTCCACATGTCTTTTTAAAAAAATAATTTCTAACGTTGCTCAAGACTTGTAAATTTTGAACATGTGCCCTCTCCCATGCTCATTGCCCAGGCAAAAATGATTTATTTACTTCAAACTTCTCTGTAAGGTTGAACTTATTAAACAATCATTAAAATGCTGGTGTGTAGATCCCATTTTTTAAATGTTGCTGTTTAATAGGTGATAGGCCTTATTGGATCTCCTAAGATAGTCATACTGCCACCTCACCTGAACACTGCTGAATCCTACAAAGATCCTACTGTCTGGAGATGATTGACAGACCACTTTTACTTTTCTGAACACTATATCCATTTTGTTGCATCACTTCTCTGAACTTAATCCCCTCTCAATCTTTCCCCTCCTCATATTTTGGCTCTCTGCCAATGTCCCTCTGTACCTTACTGTACCTGGTATTATTGTTATTATTTGCAAAGACCTCAGACTGGAACTCCTTGCCTCCCTCAATCTATTGGCTGGTGTCATCTAACCACGACTGCATTCATGTATCTAATTACACAGTTACATAGTATTTACAGCACAGAAACAGGCCATTCGGCCCAACCGGTCAATGTGGGTGTTTATGCTCCACACCAGCCTCCGCTCACCTTACTTCATCTCACCCTCTCAACATATCAGATCATCTTTTGTACTCTTTTCGGTGTTGGCTATGTCCTGTGCTATCGGTCTTGTTCCTTCACCCAGGTCTCTCAAAACAGACAGGGTATAATTTCCTTCCACTGCAGAATATTCGAATAGGCAAGCACTTTTGATTTCAGAAATTCAATTATATTAGAACCCAGATACCATTTAAATTGGATGCACAGTCGCTTGGCTGCTGTGCAAGTGGGATATCCTTGCTGCCATGATATTGCGAGCCTTGGAAACGGTATAACTCGCGAAATTAGTTCTCCGATTGGTACAGTTACCGAATCTCACTTTCTTCCACCAATATTTAAGCAAATTCGTAAGACTCATATTCCAAGCCTGCGCTTTTCTATTTAGGTCGCAGCCAGTTATTTCGTTAATGTCCCGTCCATTGAAATTTGGAACATTTGGACTTTAATATAAATTTGATATTAATTCGCGTGTTTGCTGTGCCGTCGTTTCACTGAAGACCCTGCCTCTTTCAAAAGCAAACAATTTATTTGAAGAAATCGAGTTCTGTGATAATTGAAGCTAATTATATTAAGAAAGTGCTCCCGTTATTATAATTTCCAATATATAATTTGTATTTATCAAAATAAATTAAGACAGTTTATACAACTCACAAAAGTTAATGGGATAATGTGACCGTTTGTTTATTATTAAAGGCAAAAGCAAGCTATAAATTGGAGGGTACTCGAATTGCTGTACGCATCTCTGAAAGTGGGATTGCAATATAATAATCTGAATGCTCCAGTATTTTAGTTATCCTAATACATCTTTTAGCAGCACGCTGGGACTAATCTTCTATTTTACTAGTCTGAGCATGGGTTTATGTGTTTGAGTCATCCATTTGGATGTTAAAAACTGTCCAAATGCAGCTTATTTTAATCACACATTGTCAATTCGGGCTGTCACTTTCTCGCATCATTCCTTGAATAACTTTGTGTGGGATCAGATTGCAGATGGTGGAAATCTGTCAATGCCAGGAGCAAAGGCCTGGATACTACAGGCTCCGGATTCAGCGAGCAAAAAAAAATACAAAGTAAAACTGAAAAAGTCAGTGATTCTGGAACATTCTGTTGCATGGCGATCGTGATAATCCACCTCCTCGCCAAATTATGATTCTGCAATATTGCATTCACAAACATTGGAAAGCTCCTGTATTAATAACCTTCTATTAAGATATATCCAAGAGGTTAACTGCAAAGAAATGCAGACGATAAGAGAAGTGCTGTTAATAACTAGTTCTGTCACAGACCGAGGCAAGGTGTTAATCTGGGCTCTACACAAGGAGACTATGGACTCGAAATGTTTAAGGTGTTTTCAATACAACTGATTGGCGCAGCCTTAGACGATGTAAATCAGATACTAATCGCATTAAATTTAGGGGAGAAATTAAGGTAGTAGCCTCACCAAAAATGTGGAAAATTAATTCAAACTGCTTCAAGTGCATTAAATATTGACTTTTTGATATTTTATATACAAACAGCCACCAATGAATCGTTACGTTATTGACATCACAATAATAACCAACACCCTTATAAACTGATTCATGGACACTGAAAATAAATCACTTTCTTTTGTGAAACTGACTTAGAACGTTCTAATATCTGTTTATTATAAATTGGACAACGAGTTAAATGAGAGGAGACAAGGTGCTAGGTTTACAGATCGGGCTGTATAAAGAGCTTTTTTCAAGGGGGGGAAAACAGATGTGTGTGCAATTGGTTGTAAATGGGTTATAGAAAAGGCAATTTGCTTTGAAGAACATGGGCCTAAGTGCCTAGAAAAAGGAGGATTGTGCTGATCTAAAGACAGCATTGTGGGGAACGCTATTGAGTTACTGTACACAGTGCTCAAATGTAATCAGACTAGCAGGTGCATTAGCTCAGGCACAATGACTGCAGCCGAACACGCAGCACTGGCGGTTAATGGAGCTCCCTTACTTAGCGCACACGTACACCGCGCCTTTCCGAACCCCTATCAAAGCACATACACCAGGAGAGAAATCCCCTCCCCAACAATCTCGGTTCAAAATGAAACTGGTAAATTTGCAGTGATAGGATAAGAATCCAATCAAATTACCCATGTAGCAGATCAGTATTGAAAGGGAATTTTAAAAAATTGTTTGGAACGCAATGTGATTTTAGTCGAATTTTGCACCGCATTTTTTGTTCTGTGCTGTGCGTTTATGCAGCAGTTGCAGAATAGGCTTAAAGCTGTACTGTCCCTTCCTGTGGCCCAGGTTTTGCACTATCGAAACTATTTCTACCTCAACGCGTTTTCACCACATTGCATGCCCCTTAACCCTTTCGGCACCGTAATGGCAGTTTCTCTCATTGAAAGGAAACAACGGGTTCAGGACTTCCAGTAAAACCGAACAAAAAATAACTGCTGGACTAGCCAATAGGTCAGATCAACATCTGAAAGAGAAAAGGCAGGTTGATGTTTCAGCAGGGAGTGCCCTTCAACCTGAAACCTTAACCTGCTTTTAACTCTTTCAAAAGTTGGTTTACCGGCTGCCTATTTCCGAATTTTTTTTCAGTTTTTAATTCAGATTTTCAGCATTTCATTACACCTCAACTAATCCGTATTCTCGTTTCTCTCCAGATTTATAATAACTGATTATTCGTCATGATCTCATGAGAGGAGAAACACGGATTCCTACAAATCACCAGGAAAATGAACTGGATGGAATGTGCGTCCTTGGCACCTTTCATACTGTCCATTGCCCCAGAACAAGTTAGACAATAATGTTGTAGATTTAAAGTATGACTTATTTAGCAAGATAATATAGATCTTTCCTTAGTATCAGAGCTTTCGAAATTTATAAATATATTATTCTATAGTCCTAATTAAATTCGGAACTGCCAAGAAAATTAATACATTTTAGGCCTTCAAATGTTAATACCCTTTTGATTATTGAAAATTCCAGGTGAATAATCAGGACCAGGGCACCAAGGTTGAAAAGAATAGGCAAGCCTAATGATTCGGTGGTGCCAAAGGTTTTAGTCTGTAGGATGGAGGAACTCCGTGTCTAACCTGGGATCATTTAAAACATTTCATTATTGTCGTCGCCACTTATTTGCCTCATATTGTTATGGCAGCGATGTTGCTTAAGAGCGATGAGAACCTTCAAAATTTAGTTGGTAATTTTTTTTAGAAGAGAACAGAAAGGGGAGCATGGGATCAAATCTCATTTCCTCCTTTGTTTATTGAGTTCATTCATTCTTCCCGAATGCTGTAGTTTTACCTGTAGATTATTTAAACTCCAGTTACAGTGGTCAGGTATGACCCATTGTAGTGCAGATGCCTTATCTGGCCAGTTAACAGATTAGAAGTAATGTGGCTGCATGGAACGTTCTAAAATTCGTAAACAGTGACCAGAGAATGGAACTTTAGATCAAATTAACACAAGCCCCTTATGTGAATAATGGGTTACGCCTTTAATATTGATATAACATGGCGGGACTGGACAGATATTCCTCCCTTTGGTACATTTTACCATTAATGTCAGTTTCACCGGATTCAGATTGGTGGGATTTGTATCCCAAGTTCTCATTACTACATATAAATTAATGCTGGTTCAGTTTTTTAGTCCTGGTACAATGACCATCACCGAAAGGCATTCAAAATTTTAACCATTCCTGTTTGGGGTGAAATATTCCTCTTTCTACTTTCTCCTGGGTGCCGCCCCCAGTCCTAATCTTCGATGCTCCCACTTTGGTAGTAAGCACAGTTCAGATTTTAAAATGAGAAAGTAATATTCAAGCCTGAAAAGACCACGAAAGTTTAAATCCGAATTGTCAGCTTCTTGATATTGACAGATTTGCAAACCATTAAAAAAAATTGTAGTATCCTCTTTTAGGCAAATATAATGATCACGTGCCGGATTGTGACAAAGTAGCTAAAGGTGAGTAACACTGAAAGTAGCAGGGTGGGACAAATGTTACTCAACCCTGTCGTAAGGACTAAGACTTCGTGGCAATTAGTTCCCACCGGGATTTTATTCAGAACCACGCCTTTCTCGCCAAAAAAACAGCGCAAATCCACTTATCCTGTCAAGTCTTCAAATTGCGCCGACATTCAGAATACCTTCCTGTTTTTTCTCTCTCTCCCAATCCAGGTTACACAACCACACTAGAACCTTTTATAGATGGTGGGCAGCCCAATGCGTGTTCCCTGCTAGTTTTATAAATATCCTATCACTTAATTTAATTTAAATGAATCATGCAAAATTTGGGGGCAAATGGGATGTCTGGTTTGCCTTGATGGAGTGAATTCCCTTACTGTACCTCTAATATGAAACTCATCGTGATCCTGAAGTATAATTAACAGGTTATCAGTTCTGTCAATAGTCCTCAATAACCAGATCGCCCGGATCCAGGGGTTCAGGAGCAATGGGGGCGGTTTAGGATCAATTACCATTTACTGAATAATTTCACACAAAGAACAGCTTATTATTGGGTGGGGAATGGGCGTTTAAAAAGAAACAATGACCCATCCGCCACTGAATTTTCTTGTATTACAAACATTTTGGAAGCGTTCATCGATTCTGCAAAGTATTGAATCGATATCCCGGTTTATTTATTGGCACTGGTATCTTTATGCTGATTCTCAGAACCTGGCAGCTCCGATTCCGCAGCGCCATGTTCCTGGGGTGGGTTTTGAATATTCCGGTCACGTAAATATTACAATAAGGCGAATCCCCAAGAATGTGATTAAAAGAGTGTAAATAATAAGAAAAAAATGGGGAGCAAAATACAACTCCCGCCAGGTACCTGTCTGAAATTGACCTGGGTGTCAGTTACAATCGAATTTCCGAATCTTTGGTCGGATTTGGAGATTGGGCGATGATTTTATTATTACAGCCTAGCTCAGAGACAGAGACGCCGTGATTTATTTTATTACATTATTTGATATCTAGACGAAAAATATTCTAGCAATGAGATTTGATGCTGAAAACGCCAAACCGCGTTTACAAACACCACATTCATTCATTCATTCATTCATTCCATTGCGCAAACGATTGTGCGCCTGTTTCAGTTTGGCACATTCACAACTTTATGGCTGCGTTTAAGAATCTTCTTCGGCTGAATTGGGAGCTTGAGACTAAAAACTGCACCGTAATACAAAATGGCTGGCTGAAAAATAAGCAGCCCCCTTCCGCCTGCCCTTGGGGGGTCGACGACATCCCAATTGCAACTCGGCGTCGCGTTCCTCCTGCTTGACATCAACCAGCAAACAAGCCAGGCGCCGTATCCAGAAACTCGTGGATCAGATCCGACTCAACCAATCCGGTAGATTCACTGCCCAGTCAGTACCTCACAGGAAACGCCGTCATTCGCCGAGTTACTCGTAAAAGTATATGGGCTTCACAAGCCATTTTTGGAGTCTGTCCCTCAGCTATAACGGCAGTGGTGGGGATTCATGACAAGCTCATGATCCGAGTAGCTCTGATTCTATCTATTTCTCTCCTTCCATTCCATTCACTCGCAACACACATTCCCTGTTCCTCACGCAACTAGTCGGATTGCAGCCTCTCTCCAATTCGGTTATGCAAATAAACGATACCAAAATAACGCAACACATCTGCATCGATGCATTGTATTATTGATGTATTAACATGCATAGCTTAGGTCAAAAATAAACTCCACATGTGCAAACTGAATTGAAGTAATTTGCCTCAAGTCATTTAGCAATTCAGGCGAAGAAGCTAAAATAATCTCCCATTTTTATTTCTCTGGACCCTGCACAAAATCAATCTACACAAGTCCTTCTGCCTAAACGTGCTTTTCTTTTCTTTTTCTAGGCAATTGCAAAAACGCCAAGGTTAGATTTGGCCCGTGAAACACTTGATGGTCAGAGTGTGGGGCGGGCTGACCTCTTTTGCGGGTTGGTTACTCCAGGAAACACCACTAAATGAACACAAAATAAACCCGAGGCTTTCAATCCATTTCCGGTACAACTAAGCCATCTAACATCCCTGACGTGTAAAGCTGTTGGTAGGATAACTCCATTCAGTAACCGTGACCTTTAAAAAAACACGAGCTACCCTGGACCTCTAGCCGGTGTTTACTCTCTGCCCACTGCTATATAACTAATTAATCTGTTGACAGAGTCAAAGCCCAAATTGTATGGCGGAGCTGCCCGGGGAACTTATTATGAATGACTAGTTTATCAATACAGATCAATACCCTAACCCTAACCTTGTGTAAAATCTCTCATAACTTTGTACTTAAATTTAAGAGAATATATTTTTTAAAATATGGCAACTGGAGTTAGCTCAGTAATGTGCGTAGGAGAAAACTACTCTCAATGTAATTTAATTTATAGCAAAATATCTAGGGCAGTGCATGTTCTACCAAACTGACCGTGAGATATATTAGATGATGCATCTTCCAGGTTACCTATAATCATTTTCCATTCAGTTATTACATCAGAAATTAGCAGATTTGTGTGATTCAGTCCGAGTTTTCAGTTGAAGACAAAGGGCTATTAATCTGGAAATAAGTAGAGAAATGGCAACATTTTTCTAAAGGTGATATTTCTATTTTAAGTCACGGGTCAAGGAAATACATTAATGCTGCTTTAAACAAGTTTAAATGTCACCCCCTCCCGGCACTGTCCATTGTGATTTATGTATGGACTCGTCTGGTGAACCTTGCCCTGGGTCTATTAAAAAAACCCTGTAGGGTTAATAATAATCGATTAAACGGATTATCGTTCGATTCAGCAATGACAGTGCTTAACAAGTCCGTGTTCGAAGTGAGGGGACGGCTGGCTGAGGTGACATTGCTCCGGAAGGTTAGCAATTCAGCTCAGGCATTGTGTCAGAGGCAACCTCATTGTGAGACCAGCTAATAGTCCTAGCTCTAGAGGTTTGTGTCGGGTCAAACGGTGTCACTACCCAAATAGCAACCGCCAATGACCTCTGATTTAT
Organism: Somniosus microcephalus; assembly: GCF_052327205.1. NCBI lineage: Eukaryota > Metazoa > Chordata > Chondrichthyes > Squaliformes > Somniosidae > Somniosus > Somniosus microcephalus. The sequence continues at coordinate 14,247,093 of NC_141013.1, forward strand.
GCAAAAATTGGACATGCCTTTCCTTCCTCTCAAATGCCAACAAGCACCAACATTCCACAACATAGCCATTTAGAGCTCGACTTCTCAATGTCCACACCAGCAGCAATATCTCTGACCCCAACACCACCTCCCCCCACCCCCTTCAAAAAAAGCAAGTAGCCTTAACATATACATAGACATTCCTTACCTTGTATTCAGGGTCTGAATGCAGTTCTCTCTAGGATTCGCTTTCATCCCATTGCAAACAAGCCAAAGTTGTTCAAGTTTAAAGACCTTTCGTCTCTGCTGATACTGAAAAGTTACCAAACTCTCCCCCACCCACCCCTCTTTTTAAAAAAAAAACCGCATCCCGGCACTGTATTGCTACCATGTGTTGAGTCTTTTCCTTATGACTCGTTGCCAATCAGGCTGAAATGGGAGTACATGTATGATTATGGCAGAAATTTCGACTAGAGGATAATTTGAGTCCCAAAACCACAACAGTGCGGTTTAAGTTTGATGCACGGGCGCCCAGGCAAATGCCAAGTACAGGGTAGGAATAAAGAGCAATTGTTGGGGCGGACAAAAGGCCCGAGACGGGAGCGAGCAGAGCTCTCAATAAAGCCCACGAACATGCACTTGAACTTGGCTGTCCATTCCGCTTCAAACTCGCCACAATTCAATCTAAAACAAATGTACCAAACACCTTGTTAAGACAACAGACCCGCTTCAACGCGGCACCTGCTGCTCAGGAGCATATTCAGGTTGAAATATTAGTGCGTGTGATCATATTTCTTTCGATCTAGGATTAATTGCAAGGAAAACATGTGCTGTATTAACTATCGTAGGCTGCTAATTTAATTTGTGGTTAGGGAGCTAGGTCGCAAGATCTGCCCGGAAAACATAAATTGGATGAAATTGAAGCTGCAAAAAGTGTAACCTATATTGAAATTTGCAGCTAGAATAGTCCAGGTAATTAAATATATACAGTATGAGCAATACATTGGGATTTAACATTACTGCACAGAATAGTGGGAAACAAATGAGTTCTTTCAAAGAGCCGGCACAGGCACGATGGGCCGAATGGCCTCCTTCTGTTCTATATGTTTCTATGATTGATTGTTAGAATGCACTTTCAGACTCTCCCGCCCTCCCCCGATAATTTTATGGTTTTTTAAATATTTAAAGTGTTAAAACCAGACAGACAACCCAATCCAGCAAACACAGCTGTTTTGAAAGAGCTCTGAAACAAGACTACAGCTTTAACCTCGCTGGTTGACCCCAAATAACCTCTATTCAAATAGTTGTCTCCCCAGACTTAACAGGCGTGGCTGACACAAGTGGAGCGGGGACACTTTTTTTTCCCCAACTGCGGTGTAGAGTTATTTTTTTTAAATGAACAGATTTTTTTTCTCTGCCAGCACCAACATTGGGAGGAGGGGTTCTGGTACATAAAGAGATTTAGCACCTTTGGAGAACTTTTCCGCAGAGCAGAACCTATTTAAATGTTTTGGAGTTTCATTTAAAAGTGGACAACGTCAAGAGAAAACGTCCGATTTTTTGTGACGTGGACAGAAGGGAGTGAAATGTCATTGGGTCGGTAGGTTTATTGAAAGTCTCCAGGTTCTCTCTCTGGTCTGTGAGGGTGTTATATCTGTGTGTAACTGGTTGGTGCTTCGCTCTCTCTCACACACACTCTTTCTGTGTGTGTGTGTGTGTGAAAGAAGCGTTAATGGAATTCCAAGCACGTCCTCTGTCTCCTCCTGCCATTCGATAGTTAATTAAACAGCTAATGGCAGCTGCCGATGAGGTCATTTCATGCAGTTTTCATGCAAATCCGCTAAATTCAAAACAAATTTAAATAAAAAGGTCTTTGTAGTCTGCTGGGTTTTTTTTCTGGTTGTTTCTCAAAAGCCCCGTGCGTTACTTAGAAAAACTTTCCAGCCTCCACGTCCTTATCAACCGAAACTGGATTCAAAGAAAATTCAGGCGGAAAAGAACCGATTTCCATTTTTTTCCCACAATAAGTGTGTGTCTGTCGGATATTCAAATTCGCCGGTTCCGAAATACATTCGAAACCAACCAGCGAAATGCATGTGCTGGGGGTGAGTTGGCTGAGTAAATATCAACATAACTAAAATAGTTACAGTTAATGTCAATTTAATTATAAATTTCAAACCCGGTTAAGCCAACACACTGGAGGGGAACTTTAACATTGCTCTGAAGTTTGAGCACTGGGGTTTGAATGAAGACGGCCCTTCAGCCCATTTGGTCTCCTCTGTACCAACCCTACCATCCTGCCATTACTGCATCCAGCTGTTTGCTAAATGGCTCCATGTTCTGCTTTTAACCACCCTTCCTGGCAACCGGTTCCAGATCATCATCTGTAAAGAAATAATTCCTGGTAATAACAACAGAAAACGCTGGAAAAACTCAGCAGGCCAGGCGCATCACAACCCTGACCCCTGCATCTCCTGCCCTGGTGTGTCCGTAAGGATTGTGCTCGATTTACTTTCTCTATGCCCTTAAATATCATATAACAACAACAACTTGCCAAGGCAGGTGAATCGAGTTAAGATACAGATCAGCCATGAATGGCGGAACAAGCTCAAAGGGCTGAATAGCCTACCCCTGTCCCTCTGTTCGTATTTATACAGCACCTTGAAGTAGTAAAATGTCCCAAGGCGATTCACAGGAGTGTTAACAAACATAATTTGACACCGAGTCATATAAGGAGATATTAGGACAGGTGAGCAAAAGCTTGGTCAAAGAGGTAGGTTTTAAGGAGAGTCTTAAAGGAGGAAAGAGAGGTGGAGAGGTTTAAGGAGGGAATTCCATAGCTTAGGGTCCAGGCAGCTGAAGGCACGGCCACCAATGGTGGAGCAATTAAAATCGGGAATGCTAGAGATGTTCATCTCCTTAACAAAGGCCGTTGCTGTGCAGTGGAATTCGTCCAATGGCCCAGTTTCCAGTTGCAATTACGTGTTTTGACGTGTTCACCCTCGATGTTTAAGGAAATGGCATAAAGTTGGCGAAAACTTACAGTGCTCCTAGTGTTCCAGAGCTGGCTGCACGTGTCACCCTCCCTCACACTTTCAAACACATTGTATTAGTTTTGTAAACACGATCTTTTTCCACACGTGTCATTTCTGCCTTCATCTGGTTGAGACCTTACCGAAATATTAAATCTGGATTCATCTCATAGGCAGATGTTAATCCTTGTGCTCCATTCCTCCGTTTCTCTCCACCCATCCCTCAGCCCCGTTTAAATCGATCAAATCTCTGGCCTTTATCTCATGAAGGAAACTTTGTTAATCAGACCCCGAATTAAATGTGGGGTTATTGGCAGTGCGTTACAGACAACCTCGGACCGCAGTGACCCCTTTGCCTGGGTGGTTCTTCGATCCTGGGTACTGGCGTTTGCTGTACCTGAACCTGAGGAGGAGCCTGTGATTAAATAACTATCTATTCATGTATTTATGACATTTGGTGAGAAGCCAGGAATATTTAAATACTTTACACCTGTGTTGTGCAGTGTGATCTGGGTGTACATGGGCTGTTCCGTGCCCTGTGAAAAAAACCTGTATGTACCTATAGATATATAATCATAATATGACAATCATATGGAAAATATGGTTTATTTCTTTATGTCCATATATTGACATTTCCATGTATGATAATTATGAACAATTATATACTCGTATATGGTCAATAAAGCAAGTATGTATAATTACATATGGTTTGTATACAGCCAAATGTTTAATTTTATGCATTTATATATGACTCAAAGAATTACCAAGATAATGTTAAAGTATTCTGATTTGATTGCTGTTCAGACAGGGTACAGGTGCGGTAAGAAAGGACTAAAATGAAAATAAATGAACAGTTCCGACAGTAAATTGTATCAACTGATTAGAGTTGCTATTTGTAAACTGACACCTTGCTTGACTCCGGTATTTTGATGTGAGTCATCATATTATTGCAGCCTTTCATGTTGACATGAATCGAACAAAAATAGAATGTGTCGGAGACGGTGACCAAGGTCTCAATAAGGCGGGCGGCACCTTCAGGTTAAAAAATAACTTCTGTTTGGGGGGGCGAACTTTCACAACGTGGCTCTAATTCTGGGAATATTTTCGCCACTAAGTCGTTTAGATTTACAACTAACTTTTATTCTATTCCTCTTTCCGCATGAGATCTTTTTCAATAAATTTGTATTATACTTTCTTCATATTTATCCTTTCCTGGTGTTCGAGTTGCTTCCCTTGCAAGGCAATGGGTTGTGATTGGGTAAGTTTAATTTATATGGGCAGATATATAAAGTGTGTGAAGTTGCACTGTCCAGGATATTTAGTTTGAGGGAGTTACCCCAAACCAGACTCAGTAATAAATTGTCGATGTTAAGTTAAGTTAAAATTCGCTGTAAAATATTGTAAGATTCGAGTTCTCTGTCCTGGAGTTTGATGCATGTATTGTTAAACTGGTTGATCTTAAGTTTGTTATGGCGAACTTTTCACCCCTATCATTTTACAATTTGGTGTAAGTGAGAGACCATTGTTCACACCGTGCGATGCCAACCGCGGCTAAAACCACCAGAGGTGACTAAATTAACCCTTTATCGGCTTCAACAATTAAGGAAGCTGTAGAATTTATTGAGGTGTCCAAGCAACTGCCCCTAGCAAAAGCTTGGTATTGGCAAATAGCTGGTTAAATAGCGGATATCATGGTCTGGATCCTCACTAAGAAGCTCCAAGAAGTTAACCTCACTTGTAAGTGGGTATTGGACAAAACTACCCTTTTACAGAAAAAATCCTGCTCGGAATGCGTATCAATGAAATGCCTTAAGCTTCATAAATACAATTATTCTAACGGCTGCTTGTGTTCCAACTTCTCCATGAACACAAACAGCCCTTCCCCTTCACCTGGCACCTTCCCGTGCAAGCGCAGGAGATGTAACACCTGCCCCTATACCTCCCCCCTTCCCACTGTCCAGGGCCACAAACACCCCTTCCTGGTGAAACAGCGATTTACTTGTACTTCTTGCAATCTAGTATATTGTATTCATTGCTCACAATGCGGTCTCCTCTACATTGGGGAGACCAAACGCAGATTGGGTGACCGCTTTGCGGAACACCTCCATTCAGTCCGTAAGGGTAACCCCGAGCTTCCGGTCGCCTGTCAATTTAATTCACCACTCCATTCCCACTCGGACCTCACCATCCTTGGCCTCTTGTGGAAGCTCAACGTAAACTCAAGGAACAGCAACTCATCTTCCGATTAGGCACTTTGCAGCCTTCCGGACTCAATATCGAGTTCAACAATTTCAGATCATAACCTCAGCCCCTATTACTTTTTTACTTATAATTTTTTCCACCCCTTTGTTTTGGGTCCTCCTTCCCCCCCCCCTTTCCTTTTGTTTCTCTCTCTCACCTGGCTGCTGTCTCTTACCTGCCAGTACACTTCACACCTAATCTCAGCTGCCTTTTGTCTCCACTGGCCTATTACCATCTCGTCTGGCTTCGAACACCTTTTATTGTCTCTTTTTCTTCTTTTGTTTGATGGCAGTCTTGCCTTCGATCTATTTTATTTTCTTTCCAGTTTTGAAGAAGGGTTTCGACCCGAAACGTCAACTCAAATTTCTCTCCACGGATGTTGCCTGACCTGCTGAGTTTTTCCAGCATTTTCTGTTGTTATTTAGTAATTTATTTATTTGGGTACCTCGCTATAAGATGCGATAATCACAAACATTCTAGCTATGTTCTACAAATGGTTGTAACTGTACCATTGTTAGATGGATCCTCGCACAGTGAGGTTTGTCGTAGCGAATTTAATCTGAGAGCCCTTAATGACGGGTGTCCAGGTTCTCCCCAGATATTGCCAGTTATGTTCATGCCTGTACTTTTGTCGCCTATGGTTCACCCTGATCACTGGGAGAACGTGACACTTGGCGTGTTTAGCATCGACATGGAGCACTAATATGTCGACTTGAAGATGCCGAGTTTAAAAAAAATGAAATTTGAATTTATATTTTAAAAAATCAATTTGACACAACAATTTGTGATAAATCTTTGTTTTTGTTTCATTGCTGCCCAGTGACTATGATTGAGAATTTATTTCAATCAGAAAATAGTAAAAAGATCATCCAAACTACTGTAAAAGAAAACAGGGCTGTAATAAGCACGAGAGTGCTTTACTTCACAAGTGAGGATCTAATAAACAGGAAATGAAAGGCTCATGTATCGCCTTACTTCACACGTGACAAATCTAATTAAGTTTGAACGAAAAAAAGCTCGAGTGATAAACTCTTGGCTCGAGGAACAGCGATGCCCGACCGGTCCAGAACTAGTTGAGATTCTGTACCCAGATCAAACACTGACTGGCCCATCCAGGATGTAAATATTGCGGCGGAAACGGAAACACTACAAGCAAGTTGTGGTCGAAATTATAAGACAGGAACATGAACTAACCTGTAAAATATTTTATCAAAATCTCCTTACTTAAATTCGGAAACACGTTTTAATTCAATGGGAATAATGTAACCGATATAATTGACACACACTATTAGTCCTGTTTTATGCTGAGTAACTAACGATATAAAACAAGTCTACATATCATGCATGTGGTTGATACATGAAAACAGCTATATTTTCCCACAACGAAACAATTATAATTGGTGAATTATTTCAAAATGCTCCATTGTTATAAGATTAATAAAATGACTGCAAGAGTGAGTGATGGCTCGTTTTTATGTTCCATCAGGCGTCTGCAAAACTTCGAATAACCAGTAGGTATGAGCTGAAGCCAACTGTGTGTAGTAACATGGATTATAAACTTATACCTGCAATATTGATTTTAACATTGAAAGAAAACATATTGTTCAAAGCCATGGAAAAGGTAATGGAACTTGTGAGAAATAAAGATATTATTAAAGATATTAAAGGGGTCACAGTCTAAGGATAAGGGGTAAGCCATTTAGGACTGAGATGAGGAGGAATTTCTTCACCCAGAGAGTGGTGAACCTGTGGAATTCTCTACCACAGAAGGCAGTTGAGGCCAATTCATTAAATATATTCAAGAAGAAGTTAGATATATTTCTTAAGGCTAAAGGGATCAAGGGATATGGGGAGAAAGCAGGGACAGGGTACGGGATTTGGATGATCAGCCATTGAATGGCGGAGCAGGCTCGAGGGGCCGAATGGCCCACTCCTGCTCCTATCTTCTATGTTTCTATGAAGCCCTTCCTTTACCCAGAATATTAAACACGTTCTTATTTTCGGTTCTATTTTCTATATAAATGGGGAGGGGGGGGGGGCGAATTTCCCAGTGAAACATTGCGGCCTTTCACTGTCCGAGACTGACAATCCAATTAGTCATTCAAGACTAATTGTAAGAGGTTTTTTTTTAAATAGCCGATGGGGCTGAAGGAAGCTCAACCGAAGATCAACCTCATCAAGTATTTGCAAGTACAGTACCTCTTTCCTCTGCAAGCCGATATCTTACAGGATATTTATTTCTGCAATGACCATGCATGAAATAGTGTCCAAAAATAACAGCGAGAAGAAAACAAGAAGTTAATCAGAAACTTGAATTTATTGGAGGATTATTGTAGGAATGCTCAACAGCGATTAAATATTCAATCAAACAAGTTGCACCTTACTCCCGGTGGAAATATTCGTTTAATAAGTGTACGGATAGGTGTGTTCGTATCCTTTGAAAATCTTGAAAGCTATGGTCCATAGATCAGCAAACCCACCGGTACTGGGATTTACTCTGTGAACAGTTTAATACAAGCAACTGGGCCATAACAGCACCAGACCATGAGAATATATCAGTGCAGGTCCCCGACCCCTGCATTGGCTGGAATTTCAAACTGTTCCAAATCAAAGTTTCAAACATTTACTTTCATAGGCAACCTTCTTCTACTGTGCATAAAGTGTTTCAGGTAAAATGTAGTCCCAAAAGATACGAATAGTATAATAAATAAATCAGTCATAGGTCGCCGAAAAAACCTTCATAGAGTTTCAGCATAACATTTTCCAGATATCGGTTCATACTTTGTATTGTTAATTACACCACAAAGTGAATGGGTTTCCCGCCGGACGAACGTGCAAGAAATAAACATTCCTTCAGATTGAGAAGGTGGGACGTGGAACCGTAAATTAACGAGCAATTCATCTATTGCCCGAAACAAATAGATAATCTATTGGTTTATATGTAGGGGTGTTACAAACACACTGTCCTCGCCGAGTTAGTCTATGCTCGTTTATTGATATTCTTCATTTGTTTAAATTAATTTCCAAAAATAATCAGTGGTGTTCTATATATTAATTTTAATCTCTTCTATATGTTTATGTTTCAATTGATGGTTTATACCAAATTTAATTAAGAAACAATCTTTCAGAAGAAGAATGGGATTGGAATATATATGTATATAATTTGAATTTAAAATCTGTTCAGATGCAAACCTCTCAATATTTAGTTCTTCCTCAATGTTCATTAATCTTCGAGCCATACAGATCCAAGGTGGTCCTAGGTTTGCCTCATTCCTTCACTGTGCTGAGTGAGCTGAGTTCAGTCAGGGAACTGCAGAAGTTGCACTTTACACCCGGTGGAGATATTCGTTTGCTAAGTGTACAGATATGTGAATTCTTAGAAGCTATGGCCGCATAGGGGTGGGGGAGACCAGCTGAGTTCCTGCTCCTGATTAATGCTCAGTGACCCCAGCTAACAAATGCATTTTGTCCACACTGTGTGAGGGCGGGTTCGAACTGAGCTGTGATGCCTCTCACAGTTTAATAGCCTGCCCACACTTCAGCCTGGAGTTTCCGCTCGATTGCCCTGTTTTCCCCCCCAGTGCAATTCCCCCTTATCAGAGTAACCGGCTCAAAAGATTGCGGAATTTTAAGCCAAATTATGCTCAGCGCAACTCGAGATTCCGTGATCTTTTGTACTAGTTTTAAAAACATCGCGCTGGAAGCCAGCCCCGCCCACATAACTGGCCACACCCCCAGGCTGAATTAATCACTATTGGGAGTTTCCGCTAATTGCGCTCGTTTGTAGGCCTTCGAGGAGACTCCAAAAATTAAGCTGGATCCTTTTGGGCGCAAAGACACTAATAGGTATGTTTTGAAAGGTTTTGAATTATTTTTTAAAATATTTACTAATGAACTGACTACTCTCTACCCCAATATAACTAGGAACTGGTTCTATATATTTTTAAGTCATTTAAAATCGGGTTACTTACAGGTGGTGGATTGACACTGTGATTTAAAAATGCTTATTTTTTGTGATAAGCCCATTTTCAGCTGTATTAATCAAACTTTACCAAATAGCCACTCTTAAATATATCAAGAAATATTTTATACAGCAACATTTTTTTAAAAATAACGTTTTAAAACACTGGCAGATTGTGCTGGTACATGGCAGATTTTGCGTTCAGCGCAATGCAAATGAGTTTGAGCGCAAACTCGGGGGGGGGGAACAATTTTCAAAATGGGCGCAATTGTGGGCGCAATTTGTGTCCGAATCGCCAATTGCGTCCAAAGCAGAAACTTTACACCTGAAGATTGGGCAAGCTACCAGTGGGGAAAGAGTGGAATTTGCCCCCAGCAAGAATCAACACCTGCAGAAGGAAGAAACTGTACAAAAAAATGTAAATGGGTAGCCTGCAGTACACGATTTTTAATGCATCCCCATATAGATTTACAGCAGGTTAAAGCTTAATTTCCTTCTCTATAAAATAGATTATAATACATTTACTAAATTTTCTAAGACACATGTATATATTCAAATTCATATATAATTGCATTTTAGCAGTCTCTGCTCTGAAATCTTCCCACCTCGATAAGCAAACGTGGGTCCGAAAACAAACTGAGACCGCCTCCGCCACTTAGAGCAATTTGGTCTCATTGAGCTGATTAGGAATATTTGCTTCTTACTTTCAGTTTCTGTCGTGATGTCACCTCCTTTTCTGTGCGGGCTATTGAGCTGTAATGTATTTACTGACCCAACCGCTTCTACATCAGCCCTACCACACAGACATATCTTTGATTGTGAGTCTGTGAAACTGACCACAAGTGGTCCTGATGCTGATTGGGGAAGGGTGGGGCGGGGGGTGGGACAACAGAAATGTAAGTGGTTGAGTTTTTTGATTCATCAGTTACAATAAAATACACACGGGCTGAAAACCAAGACTCTTCCCCACCAGAACGTGTTTGTTTCAATGATCACATGTCCAATATAAGCGATGTAATAAACATCAGTGCTACGATTCCGCACGGAATGTTCAAAATGCAAAGACCAGCAATGCATCCCATCTTTCTCCAAGACTTCAGGTCTTTAACCTCCTTGCAGCGTGCTTATTGCGTTCTCTACATGTTCTTCCTCATTCTGATTCCTCTTTAGTCTGGGGCTCATGAGCCAATCCACCTGTGGCAACGGCAACTCTTCGGGTGACTCTCCAACGGGAAACCTGTAAAATAAAACATTAGAGCCGATAAAGACATGCGTTGATGCCAAGTTTAAGACAATAATGAGTTTGGTCTCTTTGATTTCTCTGTTAACGGGCCCAAGCCAAGTGTGGGTTAACATCGCTGGCACAACAGATCATGTTTTTCATGTTAGAATCTATTTATTGATAAAAGATTAGGACAACTTCACGACAATATTATCGTTTATTGGATTATTTTACATAGAAAGTTACAGCACAGGAACAGGCCACTTTGGCCGGTCGATTTTCGTACCAGCCTGTATTGGATATTATCTTGGATAGTGTCATAACATTGCCAACGTAATTTTAGGTTTTATAAACACAGGCGTAAAGTATAAGAGTACACGCTAATCAGTATGTTTTTCATTGCTTCGTTATAGAAAGGACATTAAAGAAATAGTGAGCATACAGTATAGATTCATCAGGATGATGCCAGGGATGAGAAACTATTGGTATGGGGAGAGACTTGAGATACTGGAACTAGAATTAATTCCACTGGGGCAAGAAAGCTAAGAAGAGTTTTAACTGAGTTTTTTTTAATTATGAAGGGTTTTGAGAGGGTGAAGAGGGAAAGACTATTGCCTTTGGTTGGGAAATCAGTGACCGGGGATCATCAAGTTAAAGTTGCCATTGGGGAGAGGTAAGGAGAAATTTATTTAGGGAGAGGACTGATGGAACACAACATTCTTTTCCATGGGGAATGGTTGAGGCGGAGACCATTGCATCTTACGGGCAAATTGGATAAATATTTGAAACGGAAGAAAATACGGGACAATGGCGAGAAAGCAGGGCTGTGGGGTTAGTTTTTCATTGCTCTAGCAAAGAGCCGGCACTAATGCAATGGGCCGAATGGCTCTTTTTTTTCAATAAACGATTTGTTTTGGTATCTAGTATCCTGACAATCAATCCCTTTATACCGCCCTCCTCACACTCACTCACACTCACACACACAAAGTGTTTAGTTATCCACCATTTCATGGATCGGAGTTCATTTTTGCAAGATCTTCCAATGTATTCATTTTTCGATAATATGCCAAAGATTTTACACAAAAGTAAAATGCCGTTTGTAAATTCTGCCCCTTTCATAAATAATACGGTAGCGTCAGTCTTCAGGAACATCACTTTGTAACAAAAAGAAGTGCATTCCACAGTATAGGTTAAACGGATTCAGCTGCTCTACCGCACGGAGCACAATTAGCAAACAAGCCAGCCCCAACATCAACTACAAATGAATTATTTTTAATGCGATGTGACAGACACACATCCCTCAGGATTCTCAAACTCCAAACCATCGCTCACTTGCTGATTCCCTCTGTCTCTTCTCCGAAATGGTTCATGATTCTAAACTGGATTTTTTTCCTGCCAAAACCGCATAAAAATAAACCTTTGAACTGTGATAATTAGAGCAAGAGTATTCAGAAGGATCAGCGTTTCATTGGGGTTTAATGCAAGTTTCAACATTCAATGAAGCAGCATTTTGCTGTAGGTGCTGGGCAGCCTGATTTGGCTCACTTTCCCGTATGTTTTTCTCTCTTTCTGTTTCTTAAATCCCACTTTAGGCTAAGACTTCTAATTCTTCCCAAAGCAATCTGATGATTATCAGATTTGTGCCTGTTTTCACTGTTGGGTTTTATACAGGATCTCCCCAGGAAATCAAATGATCCCCATTGTGTTTTAAACTATAGGATTAAACGCAGTGAACACCAGACGAGCAGGCCAGATATCAGTGCTTGGCTTTAGCTGGGGCAACATATAAAGGGGCTCTAACAAGTCTTATTTTGCTTCAGTTAGATTGGAGCTTGAAAGACGCACTCGTAATCTACTGTAATTTGTGTCTTTAAACTTTGTTCTCGCTCTGGTTAACTTCAGTTCCATCAATACAAAAATGTGTGTGGACCTGTGATATCTGGGTACCTGCTGAGTGCTATATTAGCCTACTTCCAATACCCACCACTTCGCACGGGCCGCTCATTCTGGCAGCAATGTAGGTGTTTGTCAGTTGTCTGCGTTGAATGGGTTTGGGGGCGGGGAAGCAGAAATGAGTCGATATGTGTCAGCCCTCGACAAGTGCTGGCTTGCAATCGTTGTGAAGCCACGATTACACAGGGCACTGCCTTCATATTTTTAATTTATTGTGAACGAGCGGCACAGTCAGTAAGAATATGGCTTCTTGGTTGGTGCAAATGGAGTTTGATTTTCATTGAACAGGTTGACTGACTACAGCCAATAAATGGTAACTGTCCAATAGGATTTATGCTTGCATAGGGAGTTGTGAGCTAATTAAAGATCTCGCCTTGCGCTTTAATTGGGTCTTTATCCCCTGGTCCAGCATGTAACCTGCTGGATCATTCACCACCGTCTTATCAATGAACCTTTTCATTATGTGAGTGCTTTGCAACAATGCACATGGAGGACACACACTGAAGGACACTCAGATTTCAAGTGGAGCGATACATGTTATTATGGTTTATTTTTGCAAATGAGCGCATTTGGGGCTCGTGATTTGGGCCATGAACGTATATTTTAACCATCCCCACTAACCTACAACCCCACTTTCCCGACACAAAGCTAAATTTCTCATCCCAAGCCCTGGACACATTGAGGCTGTGGAGCTTACTTTGCTCTTTGGAATTCTCCTCCGTAACCCCACCCTCTTGCCGTATCTCTCAAACCCCACCTGTTTGGCCCCAACTTCATGTCACCTCCCCATACCTTCCTCCAGTCTCTGCTTGGTGTCTGTTCCCATCGTCCCTCCCTGGAAAGCCTTGAAATCGTTAGCTACACTAAAGACAGTGTAAAAGATCATTGCTGTTTATGCTTGCTGTTGTCGGTTCTAAAGAGGAAGATTTCACAATCTAATTTTAACTGCAATAGACTCATTTTTCATAGACATACCAATCCCGATGTGATTAATCCGTGTCATCATACATACAATGTCCACACTTGTGTGTAATACCATGGAGTCTGATACTCCTCCCTCACTCACCACCGTATTGGTACAGCGCACAGCCTGCCCAGGAACTGATATCATCTGATTGGCTTTGCTTTCAGTGAACAACATGACATTTGAGCTGCTTTTCAATGTATTTCTTGTTTATGTTTCAGAGCCAAATATCTATCCCGATTTTCTAGTGAAAGAAGCAATATTTGAAGCTGAGGACAGGTCTATGAATTGAATACTTTATCTTCATTTAAAGGATTATTCAAGTTGCAGTGAGCCAGCACCCTAGCTTCGCCATCCAGTTTTCTTTGAGGTCAAGGGCTAGCTCATATGATGCAATGAGCAGCCGTTCAGCTCTCCATCTATGTAATAATTTCCATTACAACTCCATTATGCAACAAAGAAAATGTAATAGATTTAATGAATCATTCACTTTATTTAGTGAATCAGGGTTCCTCATTCACAGAATAAATGGGATAGCCCACTGTTGCTCTGTCTGTCCCCTACTTCCCATTATGTTCTATTACATATTCTGATTCCATGTGCAAACGTAGTCGCAAACTACCATTAAATTAATTAATGTGTTAGTTTTAATTATATGGAAATACATTGAAGGAAATGATGCATCTTTATAATGTCATGAGGATCCTGTTATGACATCAGTGATAGTATTATGGCATCACCAAGAAGCTGTTACTGAACTACAGGGAAATAATTATATGTTAATCTGAGAGTTGGGTTCTCATTTTTATTCACAGCTACCAGGCCTGGTAGGCTAGTTATGCAGCTCAACACTGATGCAAGACTTCTTTGACAGCACCTGCCAAACACGCACCTCCAGCATTTAGAAGGACAGAGGCAGCAGGTGCATGGGAACACCATCAGCTCCAAGATCCCCTCTAAGTCACACACCATCCACACTTGGACATATATTGCCATTCCTTCATTGTCACTGGGTCAAAATTCTGGAACTCCCTACCTAACAGCATTATGGGATCATCTTCACCATACAGACTGCAGTGGTTCACGAAGAAGGCTCACCACCACCTTCTCAAGGGCAAGTAGGGATGGGCAATAAATGCCAACCTTGGCAATGAAGCCCACATCCCAGGAATGAATTTTTTAAAAATGGGTTATGCATCTCAATGCACAAAATCTGTTCTGAGTGCAATTGGAATTTTGGTAAGTGGTGTGACATCACCTTAAGGAAGCAGTCTCAATTGGTTGGTGCTTCGTGTCCACTGTAAGCCATGCAAAATTTAATCTCTCTCCCTCTCTCTCTCTCTATATATATATATATATACATTTAAATTATAGACCTGGCAGGACAGTCAGCTCACTCAAGTAAGTGGAATTTTGTTTGTGTGTTTAAATAGGTTTGTATAGAGCGGTGTGAGCGCACAGTATAGATCAGTGCTGCTAGTTCAATACATTCTAAAGTGAGTACCTATTAAACTGTACTTTAGCCGGAGTGTCCAAGCTTTTTGTTTTGTGCACCACAGAGGTGCAGCATACTATGGGGGAGGCAGGTCACATTAATTTACACATATCTCAAGTTGCTGATACCAACAGACCCAGGTTTTCTGATCTAGAATGTATTCACGATGCAGCAACAGTGCTAGGACAACCCTTTCCAAACCTCTTGGCATGCATTTAAACAGCACAAAACAAGGACCAGGAAAAAAAAATAAGGGCAGATAGGATTGTGTTGCCTGAGCCGGGTTACAGGGGCTCAGGGGTTATGTGTGGTTCAGGGGCACACCTTAGAGATCACTGGTATAATGTCCATCTCCTGGCAGCTTTGATATATGACATCAAATGCAGTGCACAAAATCCACTCTCACCAGAAATGAGTGGAACCCAACTGATTGTAACATGCACTCCATACACATTCTAACCAATGAAAGGAAAGGAAATGCAGTTGATGCATATGTTTTAGCTTGTAAGTTTCCAAATTGTAAAGAGCTGTTTTGGTGATTTGCAAGTGCTGCTAAGATGAACTGGAAAACACCTGCACAGAATTCATCCCTGTAAGTTATGGGGATGTGCCAAAGTCTAATGGTATTTGTGAACAAATTGGTGACTATATCGACTAGATTTAAAAGTTGAATCACATTTAACAAACGCAGCTAACCAATTATCACAGGGCAAACAATCTTCTGACTTTGACTTAAAAGATCTTTGCATTGATGTAGTATTTCATTGAGTCATCGAAAAGTCTCAAAGCGGTTCACACATTTTGGAGCATTGACTGTTATGTAGGCAAACGTGGCAAGCAATCTTGCAGAGAGTTTGTACTTAGTTACCTTTCATATTTAGCACAAGAACGAACAACTGAAATATTACTCCGCTTTTTCTCAAAATGTTTACCCATTTAATCAGACATTGAAAGTCTGATGTGTTAATGATTGTTATGGGTGCAATGCTATTCTAACAACCTCACAGCAAAGTGGAATGGTGCTCCCACCCCTTTATTTAAAGATAAATTCTGATGGACCCCACAAACAGCAGGCATCAGTTACTATTTATAACCTGATTTAAATTGAAAGTTCATTTTCTATCAAACTCTCCCAAGTCTACCCCATTTTGGCCCTGTGAAATCAATAACAAGCAGAAATAAGATTTAAGAAAAGGAAATTCCAGACCCAGCCTGTCCTTTCCTTTTGAAATGCAAAGCTTGGAGAGAAGGATTTGAATCATCAATGTCTAAACAACGTTCAAGGGCCGTCCATCAGGTGCAGATGAGATTTGTTCCCCAACCTATTGCCGTCGATCGCATAGAACTAAATCGAGGGAAACTTCACTGCGGAACAAAGGCGCCCAACTCCTGTGAGAAACACCCTCCTAATCTGCAAAAACACCTCACGCCGCCCTGAACATTGCAAATCCCTCCACCATCTGCTACAACCACAGCCAAGCTCCCCAAACAGGAACAAATCAACTCCCCAGACACTGCTAACTCTTCCAGGAGCAAACCAGGATGTCTGCAAAGATGTCTTGAACAAATTGGTGAGCTGGATTGGATTCTATACTCTCCTCACCAGTTCAGTCTTGCTCCGTTTATCCGGCAGTAATCCTCTATCTTTTTCTTCTTTATCAAAAATGATTTATGTTGGTATTCATAATGATGGAGATTGATTTTGAGTGCGAATCCATATTTAGATGGCTGTAGTCTTTTCTCCAGAGTTTGGAGGGTGTGGGGCCAAGTCTTCATTTGTTGTTTTGCTTTAGAGGATGAGTTTATGGGGCAGACGCTTGGATTTGATCAAAGCTTTTTTTTCGACATAAATCTGGTTTGGATTTGACGCTGGAGTCTAAGCGTGGAACTCTTCCCTAATTTTCAGAAGTCGCCGAGTCCTTCAACTCTGAGAGAGATAAAGCCTAGAGGTTTCAATTTGAGCATGGCAACAAAAACAAGTGGACATCTGTTGATCTCTGAAAACCTGGATCTACCAAAGAAGTTTAAGTAGAACATAGCGCAAAGATTACCATGTACCAACTGGAGATAATCCTACACTGCATGTGCGCAAAGGGCTGCATCCTAAAATGTGGCGTCATCCAATAAAATCCGTGTCCCACCAGCAGCTTTGATGTACAGCTTCTCAATATCGTCATTTCATTGCGCTATCCAGGCTGGATTTAATCCATTCCGAACCCCCTTTGTGCTAAACTTCGATTTGCTGAGAACATCTACAGTGATTTGCAGCCCTCTTGTACGCTGCTGATTCTATCACATTTAGCCTCAGGAATGTGATAAAACCACGGCGCCTAGGAATTCTGAATCCAACTTCTCTCTGTTTCCAGGTCTTATCTGGGGTGGGGAAGGGGAGAGAAATGAGGAGAACGGGTACAATGGAAATGGAAAAAAGAAGAGATTAGAGAGAAAACATGTGAGGGAGATGGGAGTGGCCAGATCATTTTTGCAAAGTTTTACACCATACAGATTAGGAAAGCACAGAAAGACTCTCATATTAGATGATAGTTCCCATCATTGCATTTCTTTATTTTAAATTCTGCAGCTTAGCATTGTCTGAGGTTTATATGCACTAAAGATCACCTGACATTTCTATTCTTCATGAATTTTGCACAAACTTCAATTAAACATTAGAAGCTCCAAATGCACCATTGTACATGTTCTATTCCCTGCATTCTATGTTGAAATCACAGTTCAACGCGCAATCTACCACTGTAACTCATTCTTTCCCAAACACTGCATAACACTTCACCTTCCCCTTCTTCCCTTTCACCTACAAACGACAAGTCTTAGAATCCAAGTTTGGCTTCAACTAATGACTACCTCTTCGTTTTTCTTCTCTTTAATGTAAGCCTTGGCCCTTCACAGTTGTTTTTCCAATTTAAATAAAATCAGTGAGGGAACCTTATAAAAAGGTCCATAAAACACCAAGCAAAGTCAAACTGATTAATCCAAAGCACTGTTTTAAGTTAAATCACAACTGCAGGAAACGTGGCACAGGAATAAAATGGTAAGATGCAATTTCAGGGCTCATATCAGGAAACACTTCTCCATACAGAGTGATCAATACCTGAATGATCTCCAAGTGGGATAGTGGAGGCAGAAACTCTGGACGCTGTAATGAAGGTTTCTATGGAAGGATGAGCTAGATGGGACAAATGGCCTCTCTCATTTAAACTTATCTGTGTGGTACCAAGCGGAATGATGGCTGGGTCACTGATTAGCAATCAAGACCAAATTCTGATCAAGTTTATGAAAAGAATTGTTTCCCAAAATGGTGCTTAGCCATTCATGCACCTGCCCATGCCTTTCTACTTCTAATCCTTTTCATCCCCGTAAGTTACAGCTTGCCTTTACTCTATAGTGCAGTAAAAACACTAGAAACACAGAATGAGAAAATGCCATTCTGTCAATCAATCCCACTCCTTCACTGAACCATGTTACATTTCCTTCCATAACCCATGTAAATAGCTTGGACTTACTTGTACACTATGGAGTGGGCCTTTGGTGTAGCGGTAGCATCCCCGCCACTGGGCCAGAAGGCGTAGGGTTTCGAACCCCGCTCCAGACAGTCCCGGCAAGTGGAGTCGGAGCTCCGGCTCTAAATTCTGGGTTGACATCCAGCGGGATACTTGCGTCCGTGGGTGTGGGTGTGGGTGTGGGTGTGGGTGTCCCCCCCCACCCCCACCCCTCGTATGGGTTGTGGGAGCCCGTAAAACCCTCCCGCCATAGGACTAACCACCCTAATGGCTGGTACGAAGATGGTTACAGTCACGGAAGGAGCGTTAATTGCGGCCAGAAATCCTTCCACCACTTCATACATTTCCCCAAAGGGAACAGTGTGAAGACACGTACGACGACGACTTGTACACTGGACAGCTTTTTCTAGTTCCTTTCCTAGTTCTACAATACCTACGGCACATCATCTGCTAAAAGTGAATTTCTAACAGCGTCTGAAGATCGCATGGCACTATTTGAATAAAAGCAGCCAGTTCTCCTGGTGTCTTGTACAATTTGCCCTATCATGGACTCTACTCCCCCCACCCCCCTCACCACACACCATTTAATCTTATCTGCAGAAGCTCCAGAATATTCATCCATCTTCACCTATTGGTCACATCTATTGAACTTTCTTCAACCTTGACTAGGTGCCTTCCACAGATGATAATCTTGACCCAGGAGCACATGATCCATAGATTATAGGGATCTGGGATTTTCTTTCCAGCTTTGTTCACAGGTCAATAAAACAACTTGTGTCCTGAATTGGGGGAGGGCGGGCAGAGGAGGGAACGAGAAGAAAGATAACATACAGCAAGAGAGTGAGAGAAGTAATGAGACACAAGACAAACAGTAGAATGACAAGAACCTGCATTTAAATAGCATCTTTCACATCCTCAGGATGTCCCAAACTGCTTTACAGCCAAAGAAGCACTTTTGAAGTGTAATCCCTGTTGATATGTTGCCATATGCAGCAGCCAATCTGTCCATATCGAGGCCCCACAAACAGAAAAGGAGATAAATGACTAGTTAATCTGTTTTGGTGGTGTTGGTTGAGAGGAGGGGTTTCGTCCAAGACACCAGGAGAACTGGCTGCTCTTATTCAAATAGTGCCATGTGATCTTCAGACAGTGTTAAAAATTCATTTTTAGCAGATTCTGTGCCGTAGGTATTGTAGAACTAAGAAAGGAACTAGAAGAAGCTGTTCAGTGTACAAGTAAATCCAGACTATTCACTCTGCAGCGACATGGTGCAGTTAGACCTAGATCCAATCCCTCTACAGTGACAATGCATAGATAAATCTTGGTCTATTTTCTCATACTCATGTCAATTATGGTGCTGTTCTGCACTATCAGTTTTGGACCTTTTCCTGGGTTTCTCAGTACTTATTCCCCAATCAGGTGAGAGTGTTGCATTTGATGTCTTCACTCCCATTCAATCCCATTGGCCCACACAGTAATACTCTGAGCATCATGATCATCGATTGTGATTCTGAATCAAAGGATGTCGACTGTAAACCAGGCATCAGAGTCTGAATGAAAGGTGAGCTCCCTTGGAGCTACAGAGCTGAGTGCAGCAGTAGCCTGGGTTTGAACTCGGACTCGTCTCACTCCAGAAAAAAATGAAACTCTGCCCATTTGATCATTAAATAGAGAAAATACAGATTTCTGTGTGTCTTTTCTCGATTATCATATGTTGTTTTCCATTGTTAGTTCTAGAGATCGAGTTGGCCAATAGCCAATTGGCAAATCTGATTTGAGCATTATATTTGCATAATCACTACAAGCAGATTCTACTTTATTATAAATATGTTTGCCTTTTTCATCCCATTGTTCTTTTTCTTTCAGACCTCAGTGTCTTGATCTTTTTCCTTATCTCTCGTATCTTTATTGTTCCTTTCAATCCCCTTGTTCCCAGTGATGTGCCTGGTTTTTCATATTTTTAAACCAGTTGCTTTTTTATGTAATTAACAACTTGATGCTTTAAAGCTGCCCTGACACTCAAACAGGTCAAAAGTTAGGGGTCAGGAGTTAAAAGTGAGGAAGCTAGGATTACTAAGGGAAGTCATTTGGTACTTATTCACCCAAATGGTGATACAGTTGTAGAATAAGTTACCAAGGAAGGAGATTGAAGCCGACAGTATAAATGGGGTCTACAATTAGAAACTCTTTCGTATCCGGCATCGATGGGACCGGGATGGTGCCGGTTGACTAAAAATTCCAGATACCGGAGAGGTATATCTACCGAGGCTATTTTTAACAAACAAAAATAAAAAAATCAAGAAATGTGCAGTATAATTGGGTACAGTTTGGAGAACTACCCCCACTGACTAACTCGGCCACCGCGGGAGACTCAGACTCGGCAACATTTCCGGTTATTGAGGTGTTGTTTTCGGAGTATGAATCTTGCCGGTTATTATAGAATTCTGGATATTTAGGTGCCGTTTAAACGAGAGTTTCCTGTATTTGGAGGCAGAATGGGTTTGAGAGATGTTGCTGAGCAGGTGGCTAAGTGGAGTTGAGATCTATCAAAAAGAAGATGGGCATGTTGGACCGAATGGCCTTTTCCTGTTCCTAAAAGTTCTTATATTTCAAAGTCCCTCGGGGCTGTGAATCTGACCCCTGTAAAACCACTTTAGCAAGGATCAGGGCAGATGGGTGTTACAAGGTATTAATTAAGTTGATTAACATCAGGCGATATGGTTTAACAGGTTTATAATTGGTACATTTTTCCTTTTCTCACATTACATACAGGACTCTTTGATAATTCTGTCCAAGGGATTAGAGGCGGCATTGTATGGTGGGAGGTGCAGCATCACTTTCAAATACTTACAGTGAATATTATTAACTCCAAAAATTCAAATCACAACTGCCGTGTTGTTTTGGGATTGGACAAATAAAAAGGACTAAACCCTGAAATAAATTGAACATTGCACTAGCCTCAATAATAGGACATTGGAGTCCCAACCAGAGGTACACAATGTTCTAGGTTTAACCTCAATTGACAGTCACACATGTCCGACTTAAGTCTGTTGTTGTAGTTTGAGGTAGGCATTGCAATAAAGCAATCATGGTGGGAAAAGAGAAACAGCCAAAGTAAGGTGAACCACCAGTAGTAATAAGAACACCCAGCAACTTTTCCCCCTTCCCAACTGGGAAAGATACATGGTGTTAGCAGAGCACCTAAAGGTTGGGGTTGGGAAAGTTTAACATTCTGAATCAATTTTTAAGTTCAAAAAGGATTGGATTCTGAAGCTGTGGGAAGGTATGTTTAAAATTCCACCACAAGGGATCAGAAACTAAAGTTGGACTCAGTACAATGAAATCAGGATTGTTGGCAAGAAAGTACAGTTTTGATCGCACAGCATCTCAGCTGGAGAAGGAGTAGTAGGAGGAAGTGTGTTGTCAAGTCACCCAGAGTGTCCCAGCTTCCCAAATGGAATAGAAAGTGTCACCAGGGTCGTAGTCACGTTTTTGCTCCAATTCAAGCAGCCACTTGCAACTTTTATCAGTCCTGAGTTGTGGGGAAGACTAAAGGCTAGGGTGTGCCAAAAGAAATACTGAATGCAAAAGCTGACCACATGTGCAATAAAGATAAGACTTAAAAGAGCTACAACTTGCTAAAATGTGCATTGGATGTTGCAGTGTTTGTTATGGACAAGAGAGGCAAGTTTGCCACAGTAAAATTTGACCCTACCCCACAGTTCTAAGTGCCGTAGACAACAGTGATTAACCGAGGAAATCAGGGAAGATGCTGTTGTCAAGTGACACAGACTGTTCCCCCCTTCCTAACTGGAAAAGATATTCATTACAGCAAAGGAATGGGCAGTGTTAGTAGAAAAGTTGAAGAATTAGCGTCAGACGCAAATGCTTTAGACCGCACAAAAATTTGTGCTCACTGCTCAATAAAATGATTGGAGTCCAACATCGAGTCTTAAAACCCAAGCTCATTGGCTTAAAGAGTGGACCAATATTGGGTGCGGTCTAATCACAATGCATCATTGCCATAGGCTTTTTTCACTACTTAACGGGGAGGTTCATTGATGCTGCAGCACCTCATTCTCAGCATTGCTGGCTGTGCAGCTGCCTCAGCAAGTAGCAGCAGGTCAAGGAGAAGATGCCGGAGGACTGAAGCAGGTGTGCTCATGGCAGGCCCACGCCCCAGGGAGAGTGCCCACAGATTCTCTGATGAAGCATTGAAGGCATTAGTTTTAGCTGTGGAGAGATGGAGGACAGTGCTCTACCCGGCAAGTGGCAGGAGGCCCTCGCCACAAGTCTTCCACACCATGTGGAGGGAGGTAGCACAGCACGTCTCGGGCAGTACTGTGGTCCCCAGGACCCACACACAGTGCAGGAAGAAATTTAACGACCTCACTCGGGTGGTCAGGGTGAGTGAATGCTTCAACAAATGCTACATATCACCACCATCTGTACCACAATCTTCTCACACTGCCCAAAGCACCACACCCCCAGCACTCACCCACCAACAATCTCTACCTACCAACACTCACACCCACATCTCACACCTTGCACACAATGACAACTATTCAAATATGGCAGACATAACACCCAAACACATTGCTCCGCACTCACTCACACACTTTCCTTTCTCTTGCAGGCCAAGGTGGCTCACAATAGGAGGGAGCAGGAATGCACAAGTGGAGGACAAAACCGACACCCAACCACTGTCTGCGCTGGAGAATCAAGTGCTGGAAATCATTGGGCACCAAGTGTTGGGTGCCGTGGCCACCGGCGACGTTGACCCCCTTGGTGACAACAATGGTATATTCATCCCTACTCCTTCTTCTCACATCCCGCTTCCCCTCACCCTACAAGCGTTTCGCACTTTCCAGCTAATCATGCTGTATGCATGCATTTCTCCCTTCCTGCCCCCCTCCCTTCACTTTAAGCCGACTCTTGTGCCTTTATGCTTTCAGATAATCAGCAAGCACTTGAGCAGCTTGTCTCTGAGGGCACCGTAGAGAGCGAGGCGGGAGAAGAGGAGTCACTGCATCTCTCACCCACAGACACCAGCTCAGTGTGATACTGGTACTACATGTTCTTTAAAGGCTAGCATTATAGTGGGATCTGCACAGGGTGAGGCACCGGGGACGAGTGGGCTGCAGCAAGGCCAGGGGGAAAGGGTAGCTCGGGGACTAGCTTCCCAGAGGGTGAGTTCGCATGCGAGTTCTGTTGCACAGGACTCAGGTGAGGACCTCAATGGGGAGGCACATGGAGATGATAGGTGCAATGGCAAGTGTGCCCAAGAGCCTCTCAGCAATGATAAGGAGCATGGAGGAGTCCGTCTCCAATGTTGCACAAGGCTCTGTGCATACCATGGAGCCCATCATTTCCAGTCTGCAAAGGATGGTAGACTCCCAGAGAGACTGTGGTGACCCAGACCTGTTGCCCCATGTGATGGGCGATCTGGCAGCTTCCATTGCAGCACAGGCAAAAGCAACGCAGCATCTTAGTCTGTAGTGCAGTCTAAGGTTGGTGGCATACAATCTCAGACTACTCTCATGCAGTCTCAGTTTGATGGCACACAAGCTCTGATTGCTGCCATCATGACTGGGTCTGCCACCGTCAACGGGAGCTTTCACGGTGTCGCAGCAGGCCAGCAATCTGTGCTCTAACAGGTTGCTAGGGATGTTGAGGTGCTGCCCTGGCCGTGGGTCAGTGGAGCAGGAACCTGCTGTCTTCTCTCAGGATGACAACATTCCTGCTCCCACCACTGCCACTTATCGCTGCCTGTCATCCAGCCAGCCCAGAGTGCTGCCACCCATACTGAGGTGATGCAGTCTACAGCCAGGCCTTCCAGGTGCAGAGCTGGTCGAGGACATCCTGCAAGGCCATCTGAAGTCTCCTGCATTGCATTCAGCAGCCTTCCACCAGCCATGCTGCAGCCACTGGGCCAACACTTCATAGGAGCACTAGTGCAGGAAAAGGCACAGTAACGACAGGCACTAAGGGATTGCATAAGGGTGAATAGTTAATATTTTTGGTGTAAATCTGTGTCCACTACTTTTTGATACATTTATTACTTCATTCTTTTCTGGTGTTGTTCATTTCAGAGTTCTGTGACCACCTCCTTGGTGAAGTGGGGCCATCTAATACACTGATCCTAACTTAATTGAAGGTAGGAGATGTGCTCTCAGAATACCCTTGGAGGTTAAGGCCTCCTGGTGAGAGCCCTGATGTCCCTCCTCATCTCTCTGCGCATATGTTCCCGTATTTCTTGCTGCCTACACTCCTTCCGCCATAGATCCTGGTGGGTGAGGTGGCATGCCAGTGCAGCCCCCATTAACGTTACCAGGTGTACACTCTCGGGAGCCGCAAGCCTACATTTCATTGTACTGCACTTGTGCACTAACAATGACAATAAAGTTGATTATTATTATTGAATCTTTGAAGAATAAATGTAGCTACTTTTTAGTTGCCAGAAGACTCCTGATATAAAAGAACCTTGAAATTACTGAAGGAAACTGTTGCAGTGGGTGAAACTAACAAAAAAACACTGAAACTGCACTAACCTGACAGCTGTGAATGATTACTGATGATCCCTTTAAATAACGTCCCTGGAGCCCGCTTCCTGGTACTATACGCCAGCTCTCCCTGTCGGTGTTTACTCCAGGTGGTGAGAATCAATTTTGCAAATCGGGTGGTCAGTGAGCATTGCACACTCACTGACATCACGATCTACCTGGCATTGACATTCCCAGCGGTATCTCTTACTGGTGGCACTACGGAGGGCCGGATTTGGCATGCAGCGCTGGATTCACCTCGCCCAGGCGATACTGGTCCAGTGCCCCATTAGCGCCATCTATTGGTGCTAACGGGATGCACTAAGGGGACAAATTTTCCCCCATGGTGTTAGCAGAGCATCTAAAGGTTGGGGTTGGGAAAGTCCAACATTCTGAATCAATTTTTAAGTTCAAAAAGATTGGATTCTGAGGCTGTGGAAAGGAATGTTTAAAACGCCACCACGAGGGGTCAGAAACTAAAGTTGGACTCTGTACAATGAAACCAGGACTGTTGGCAAGAAAGTACAGTTCTGATCAGGATAATCCTGGTGATCCACACAGAATGTGCTTTCACAGCACTTCCACCAGCCTCCGTCTTGAATTGGTTCAGACACACAATAGGCAGTGTTGGGTTATCAGCCGCACTCATTCCTTTTCTAGCTGAAATGGCAGATTTGGAATAATCTATTCACACCAGCAAATCCTCAGATTGACAGCCAACTTTAAACCCAGAATCCAGAACAGTAATTCACAAACTGCAAGCAAATATCAGTGTAAATTAATGGTATGCTGTTTAGAGTCATCCTTCCCTCTGAACCCTCACAGAATTCAAACAAATTGATGCTTACTGCTTGTGTGTAAATGGGCACTTTGCTACATTTTATATTCCATGAAACACTTCCAGATATACAGATCATCACCTCACTCCTTTACCATTTCACAAATGTTAAGGCTAATACATTAAGTTATGGAATGCCAACATGCAGTGCCATGCAGTGGACGGGTGCAGTTTTGATTTGAGCCGAGTTGCATGCTAGGTACTGAGCGGTGGTCAGGCCCTGTAGAAGGCAATGGAAATGGGTGGTTTGTCCTCAAGAGGCCATTAAAAAGACTCCTAACAGCTACCCAAAGAATGGCAGTCGTGATAATCGGGGTAAAAGTGCCCGCACCTCCTGTCAGATCCAGAGGCAGACAACCTGAAAAGACTTAGAAAAGAAGGAAAAATGAGGTAAAAATCTGGCGGTAGGAGTACTACAATTGATCTCCGTGCCCCTGAGGTAGGGCAAGATCCAGTCCCGATTGCTACACATCATGGCCCCTGCTATCTGTGGACGTCAAGTAAGGATTGGATGGGGCTTAGCTGTAATGTCCGCACTGTGGAATAGCCTTCTCACACTCACATGGATGAGGTGTGGAGGGCAGTCTGTGCCTGTCGAACTGTATCTGAGCATGATCAGTACCTTCAGTAGAGGAGTGAAGAGAACTGTAGAGAAATTGAGGGCCGGGGATAATTTAAAAACTGAATTAAAAAGCACCTCAGGTGTGCACTATATAAAAATCCATTGTCAAATATAAATGAGCCTTCACTGGGAATGTAAAGTCTATCTCACTCAAACAGCAATAGCAATGCACCAACAATCCTATGCGATAATGCTTCTATACTCTATGTCCCTTTTATAAAAGCTAGCATGCCCTATGCTTATATCAACGTCATCAGTAACATTAATACTAACACACATTCACTGAGATTTATTTTTCCTTGTTGCAGGTAATCACTGTTGGCTTATCTGGGATTATACAACAGTAAAATTATACCTCAGTGCACGGCAGTTTGCTCTCTCACTGCTTGGTGCGCAGTTGGAATCCATCAACAACAGAATTACTTTTCACGTGCTTGAAATGTCTAAGGCGTGTTACAATACCCCTGTCTGCACAGCGAATAGCTGGGAGTGTCTTGCAAGGCTGGAACTCGCTTGAAATATTTGGATGGTATAAACTATGGGAGAGGAGTCGTTTGATCAAATTTATCCAGGCCCAGGGAGTGTGTTGCACTATTAAATGTATTTACAAACTTCTGTATATTAGTATATATATTTATAAGCACACTGACATCCTCCCCACCTTCCCTCCTCAGTGACCATTCAGCTTAAGAGGCAGGCCATTCAGCCCATCATGCCTGTGCCAGCTCTCTGAAGTAGCTATCCACTTACTTAATGTTTCCCATGACTTTAAAAACATTTATTTTTCAAATATTTATCCATTTCCTTTTGAAAGTTATTATGGACTCTGTGCCCAACATGTTTCTGGTCCATGTCCTAACAACCCTTTGTATAAAAAAAATCTTCTAGCCTCTCCCTTCATGAAGTCCATGAAGATCTGAAATTAATACCCTCTGGTTACCAACTCATCGACCAATGGGAATAGTTATCCCCAATGTTTAACATAATTTGAAACACCTCTCTTAGACCTCCTCTTAACTGTCTTTATTCTAATGAAAAAAGCTCCAGTTTCTCTAACCTCTCCTCATAACTACAATCTTTCATCCCTGGTATCATGTTAGTGATTCTCTTCAGCACCCTCTCTATCACCTTGACATCCTTCCTACGGTAAAGTGCCCAAAACTGGGCATAATATTCTAACTGAGGTTTAACCATCGATTTATATAAGTTTAATATTACCTCTTTGTTTTTGTACTCTATATGACCCTTTTATAAAACGTCAGACCCCAAATGCTTTTTATCAACTTGCCCTCCCACTTTTAAAGATCAGTGTGTCTGAACTCCTATGTCTCTCTGTTCCTTTTAAAGTTCTTCCAGTTAGTGTATATGTCTTCCCCAAATCTTTCTTCCAAAAATGTATCACTTCATATTTATCTCCATTAGATTTCATATAATATATATTTCCCCAATCTACTAACCTGTCTATGTCTTCCCGAAGTTGCTTACAGTCCTCTTCATAGTACCACACTCCTTATTTTTGTGTCAGTTACAAATTTTGATATTGTGCCCAAGTCCAGATCATTTATATATATTGAGAGCTGTTTCTGAATTCCATACCAATCACTACTTTTTCCTATTCCCATTGTAATGACCAGAACTGTTTAACTTGAGCACACGTATTTAAATGACAGCCAGAGATCAAAGACCAGGGGTGCCCCTCTGGGCTCCACAAGAATAAGGTGGGTGACTGCTGCTTCACTCTGCCGAGATCTCGGCTCTCCTCCAAATCCGGCCTCTTGTGCAGCCCCGATTTTAATGGCTCCACCATTGGCAGCCGTGCCTTCAGCTGCCTGGGTCCTAGCTCTGGAATTCCCTCTCTCTGCCTCGCTACCTCTTGCTCCTCCTTTAAGACATTCCTTAAAACCTGCCTCTTTGACCAAGTTTTTGGTCACTGTCCTAATATCTCCTCGTGTGGCTTGGTGTCTGATAACATTCCTTTGCAACGCCTTGGGAAATTTTACTAAGTTAATCGCATTATATAAATGCAAGTTATTGATAATCATAGAATAATAGAATCGTATAGCACAGCAGGCCATTCAGCCCATTGAAGCTTCTACTATTGAATCTGTATGCACCATCCAATCAAGCAGTGTATTCCAAATCCTAACCATTCATTGCGTAAATTTTTTTTTTCCCATGTTGCCTCTGGTTCTTTTGCCAATCACCTTACATCTGTGCCCTCTGGTTATTGACCCTTCAGTCATTGGAAACAGTTTCCCTTTATTTACTTTATCTAAATCTCTATTGATTTTAAACACCTCTATCAAATCTCCTCAGCCTTCTCTGCTCTAAGGAGAACAACCCCAGCTTCTCCAGTCTATCCATGTAACTGTAATCCCTCATCCCTGGAACCATTCTCGTAAATCTTTTTTGCACCCTCTCCAAAGCCTTCACGTCCTTCCTAAAGTGTGGTGCCCAGAATTGGACACAATACTCCAGCTGGGGCCGAACTAGTGTTTTATATAGGGTTAGCATAACTTCCTGGCTTTTGTGCTCTGCCTCTATTTATAAAGCTCAGGATCCCATGTGCTTTACTAACTGCTTTGTTAACCTGTCCTGCCACCTTCAAAGATTGGTGCACAAGCAACCCCAGGTCTCTCTCTTCATACACTCCCTTTAAAATTGTATCACAAGTCACAAGGTCTTACTCCCAAAGGACTATAAATGTCACAGAGGAATGTGAATAAATTTTCCAATATCTAATAAAGCTAATACAACAGAGAGAAAGAGAAAGCAACAAAAAACAAATCCACGAACTCCAATGAAGGGTCCCCACTCAAAATATTAACCCATCTTTGCCCTTTCAGATGTTGGTTGATCTGCTGCACATTTCCAGCACTTTGTTTTGTTAAAGAACTGCTACAATTAGACATAACATCCAAATCTTGGGACTAAAATGAGTCATATGCAGGGAAGAGGTCCCCACAATTAATGGTACCATATTGACAGAGGTAGAAAATTCACCATGACGTCATGTGGGAAGAGGATTGATTATGTAAAGACTAGAGGCTAAAGTTAGCTTGATCTCTGAATTCAGCTGCACGGAGACCACTGCGACTCCCCTTTTTTGGGTCTCACTGCAGGGAGCCCCTCTGTGGGTGTCAGCTGGGAAGCATCAGATTTCATAACAGATGGATTCCAACTGCGTGACTGAAGGCAGGAACAAAATCAGTACTGGCTGCAAGTACAGGCGTATCAGGAATATCTTTGTATAATAAGCCTACATGTCAATTGCCATCACTATTCAATAATGCATGCCTCCAACTCTGCTCGCCAACACCCTTGCTACAAAAAAAAGTAAATATTGTATTAGGAAAAAAAACTGCTATTTGTAAAGTTGACTAATTAAAAGCACTCACACCATGAGCTGCTAGCAGCTTCAAACCCCTGTAATTGATAAATGTGGGATACCTTTGAGCAGCGATCCCTCTCCCCGAGGTGTTCAATCTCCCCATCTCTTGTTTGCCAGGTTAGAAAAGATATGGAACTATTACATCAAACGCTGACTATCTGAGCAGTGTATTTTTTTATTTCTGTTTGGAGCTTCTTTCTTTGGAGGAAATGGGGGCTCCTGCAATTCCATTCCTCACCCACCCACCAATGTTCTCCCCATCTCTCCTGAAGATGTTGACTATCACTGGTGTTACAGGGTGCACAGGTGCCAGTAGCACTGTGCTACCTTCCCCAAATGGCCATTCATCCTATGTAAGCCCAGACTGAGAGTGTTGGCAGGCGACTTGACTGTGAGGGGCATTGAAGCCCAAGCTCCAGTCCTGTCCTGCCTTCACCCGATGCCCACACACACATATGTGCACAGTAAAAGTTTGCTTTTCTGAGCACAAGGTTAGACACATTCCTGGGAAGAGTAGATGGGAACTTTAATCTGCTATGTCCAAGTGCTGCATTCAGCTAACCGAGCATACACTTGATACCTGTAATGGAAGAAAGTGTTTCCTTCCCCAGAACTAACATCTCTTCACCCCGATGAGCACAAATAAAATCACCAAAAAAGATAACAATAAGACATATAATTCATGATACTTAACAAACAAGGTTCTCGTCTCTACAGATACTAGTCTGATGATTACTTACCTCAGGGATGTCCAAGTTTTTTGCCTTTGTGGGTCATATATGTCACATGGGGCCTTGGGGGGCCACATATACAATTCAAATCCATGTTCCCATTAATTTGCATGTATCTCAGCTTGCTGATACTAACAGATCTTGGTGTCTGATTTAGAATTCATCCACCAATGAGGCAACAGTCCCAAGAGTGGCCCTTTCCAAACCTCTGGCCTCACAAAATTCAAGCAGAAGAAACCAGCGAATCAGGGACTGAATTGCCTGGGCTTCGAAGGCTGGATTGCCAGGGTTTATAGGCATCGCGTGGCCACTGGGCCACAGTTTGGACACATCCAATATATCTACCCGAACAACCAGACCAATGACCTGTTGTGAAATTCTCTAGCTATTTTTTTTACAGGATTATTTTGAATGTACACGCATGCTAACTGTGCAAAGCGCTGTGGGAAAAATCAACTTCACGCTCAAAAGGAAGAGGCGAACTGTGCCGTTGGGAAAAGGACACGAGTCACAACCCGCACACATGTCAATTTCATCAGGGCAATGTCATGTACAGACCACACAGTTCGAGATGCGTTTTTCAAAGTGAACAGCACCATTGCATTGCAAAACGAACTTTACCAAACGCTTTTCTATAAAGTCAGTGCCCTTTCGGGAGGTGGGGAGGGGGGCGGGATCATTATTAACAATCAATGCAATGTACAAAAGCTATCCAAAGGAAACTGGCATGGAAACAGTTAATGATGTCTGCCCTAATGATGTGTTTTTGTAAATTTACAGTCCCCTTTTGTCTCCTCAGATAACTTAGATGGTTCATTTTACTTTCTATCTCTCTACCCCGCCCCTTATCCTCACCATGTCTTCAACCAAAAAATTGAGGCAGTGGTGGGGGGAGGGGGGGGGAGGGGAGGGGGGCACTGTTGGGAGGGTGGGATGAGGAACAAAAATCAAATGGAGTGAGTTTCTGGACAATTTCATCTCTCCAGGGTACAAAGAAACCTTTTGACTGTCAATTCTGTTTGCTCCTGGTCCCTCTCTGCAACACTGCATTGAATTTTTCAGTTGCTAATATTGTTTCCTCCTCAATATGACCCATGTTGCTTATGCAAATATGCTTCTTTTATGCCAGCCCTGATTTCCAGGAGAGGGACTTGAATGAGAAATAATGGCCCTCTCCCCACCACCACCCACCCCCCATTCCCCCTCCCCATAAACCGTTAGCACAAATGCATCTACTTCATTTACTGAGCTTCACTCTGCACAATAACAGTAAAATAACCAAGGATAAAAGCTTTGTCCCGGATTTAGAGACTGGAACTTTGCATTTTCACAAAGGCACTGAATATGTAATATTCTTGGATGGGTGTGGGTGGGTAAATTACTGGAACAGTATTTGTAGCCATTATTTAACCTTTGTCAGCTAACACTACCAACACACTTAAGGTATATTAGACAGACAGGTATTTAATTTTGCACAGTAAAAATTCTCTGTAATTTGAACAAGTTGTAGTCATGGCAACAGACTCCATCATTTTTTACAGGGGAGAAAAAGTTTTTTTTTAAATTAAAAATAATTAATGACATGTATGAATCTGGGAAGCACCATAGATGATTTGCTTCAGATTCTTTTTCTTTCTCCCCCCCTCATTGTTTCAAAATAATCTGGTACCCTTAAAAACAAAATCTAAGTTAGAAAGATTTCACCCTTACATCTCTTTTCTAATGAGCTGCTCATCAATTTCAGGTCAATTTCATGCATTCAAATACCAACCTCAGACTCAGTTGGGTACAGACTACTTAGAGGCACTGTCTTCACAAAACAGTTTTTGACAAACCTTTCTCACTTGTTTACAAATCCACTACATGACAACAAAAATCACGTCAAAACACGTCAGGATTGAAGGTTAAACATTTTGAGTTTTCATCTCTCCAGGGTTGGTGCATTCACTACAGGATGCAGCAACCTGTGTCCAGAGTGGCCGCAATCATTTAATTTGCCAGAAATGATACCGGGGCTTAGCGGGTTAAATGATGGGGTTGCATAACTTACATCGAGTTACATCGAGTGTACAACACTGAAACAGGCCCAACTGGTTTATGCTCCACACGAGCCTCCTCCCACCCTATTTCGTCTCACCCTATCAGCATATCCTTCTATTCCTTTCTCCCGCATGTGCTTATCTAGCTTCCCCTTAAATGCATCCAGGCTTTTTGCCTCAACTATTCCTTGTGGTAGCGCGTTCCACATTCTAACCATTCTTTGGGTAAAGAAGTTTTTCCTGAATTCCTTATTGGATTTATTAGCAGCTATCTTATATCTATGACCTCTAGTTTTGGACTCCCACAAGTGGAAACATTTTATTTGCGTCTACCCAATCAAACTTTTTCATTATCTTAAAGACCTCTATCAGGTCACCCCTCAGCCTTCTCTTTTCTAGAGAATAGAGCCCCAGCCTGTTCAGCCTTTCCTAATAAATATATCCTCTCAGTTCTGGTATCATCCTTGTGAATCTTGTTTGCGCCTTCTCCAATGCCTCTATATCCTTTTTATAATATGGAGACCTGAACTGTGCACAGTACTCCAAGTGTGGTCTAACCAAGGTTCGATATAAGTTTAATGTAACTTCTCTGCTTTTTTCAGTTCTATCCCTCTAGAAATGATCCCTAGTGCTTCATTTGCTTTTTTATAGTCTTATTAATCTGTGCGGTGACTTTTAGTGATTTGTGTATCTGTACCCCTAGATCCCTTTGCACCTCTATCCCATTCTGACTCTTATTATCCAAGCAGTATGTGGCCTCCTTATTCTTCCTACCAAAAGGCACCAACTCACACTTATCTATATTGAAATTAATTTGCCAATTACACGTCCATTCTACAAGTTTATTAATGTCTTCCTCTACTTTGTCACATTCTTCCTTCCTATTAACTACACCTCCCAGTTTGGTGTCATCCGCAAATTTTGAAATTGTACTTCCCATTCCCGAGTCCAAATCATTAATGTAAATTGTGGACAACGGCGGTCCCAGCACCGATCCCTGTGGAACACCACTTCCCACCTTTTGCCAGTCTGAGTAGCTACCTCTACTTTCTGTTTTCTAGCTTGGCTTGTATTCCCTTGAGTATTGGAGATTGAGGGGGAATCTGGTCGAGGTGTTTAAAATATTGCAAGTATTTGATAGAACATACGAAATTGACAGGGCAGGAAAAGACCAGCTGGTCCATCAAGTCTTCCCCAAAAAATAGAGTAAATACAGTGAAACTATTTCCTCTGATGGGAGAATCCAGAACAACAGGACATAGGATTGGAGCTAGACTATTCAGGAGCAAAGTCAGGACACTTTTTCACACAAAGGGTACTAGAAATTTGGAACTTTCCCCACCAAAAGGCTGTGGATGCTGGGACAACTGGAACTTTCAAGACTGAGATCGATAGATTTGTGTTAGGTAAGGGTATCAAGGCACATGGTGCAGATAAGCCATGGTCTCATTGAATGGCAAAGCACACCCGAGTGGCTGAATTATCTACTCCAGTTCCTAATGTCCCTATGTTCCTAATTTAGTTTATCTATTCATTTTCTTTCTCCCTAGTTTTTCTCCTTCCTCTCCTGAAAGCACTGACTTTGGCTGGGGCCTTGGTACCTCACCAAAATGGCACATGGGGTTCTACTGCTCACCAGGGTAACTTTGGTGGAAGAGTTGCGTAAACCCTGCAAAAACGGCGTACAGAAACTCCAGAATTGACATTGCGCTATTTTGCTGGAGTTTCCGCAGCTCTACTGCCGAGGTTATGGTGGGCGATCAGAAGAATCTCTGCGGAAATTCACCCTCAAAGTGTTCATACCAAAAGCTTTGCCAATTAGCAAATATGCCCCTGGGTGTCTTTAATAGAAATATTAATGAAGATTTTACTCAATTCGATCAATCATCACAATTTGCAAGTAGTACGAACATACAAACAATGGCGGACAGGAAAAGACCCTCTGGTCCATCCAGTCTGTCCCACCCAACTGTGATACCTTGGAATATCAAGGTATTACCTTGATAAAGGGAGTGGGCCTTTGGTGTAGCGGTAGCATCATCGCCGCTGGGCCAGAAGGTGTAGGATTTCAAACCCTGCTCCAGACAGTCCCGGCAAGTGGAGTCGGAGCGCCGGCTCTAAATTCTGGGTTGACATCCAGCAGGATACTTGCGTCCGTGGGTGTGGGTGGCCCCCCCGCCTCGTATGGGTTGTGGGAGCCCGTAAAACCCTCCCGCCATAGGACTAACCACCCTAAAGGCTGGTACAAAGATGGTTACGGTCACGGAAGGAGCGTTAATCGTGGCCAGAAATCCTTCCACCACTTCATACAATTCCCCAAAGGGAACAGTGTGAAGACACGTACGACGACGACCTTGATAAAAACCTAGGCCAACTTGGAGAAAAAAAATCTGGGAAATTCCTCTCCGACCTCCCACTAGGCGATTGAAACTAGTCCAAGAGATCACTCTGGCCTTGATAATTCTATGCAGTACCTACCTCTTGTTCGAGGTGATCTCTGCCCCAGCCAGAAGCAGGTCCAGCTATTGCTTGGAGGCATGAAGTAATGGCTTTTAAATCTTTTAATGTCCACAAATTCTATCGCTTGTATCATATAAACAACATATAATATTCATTTCTTTTTGGAGTTTCTCTCTCTCTTGTTTTTCTAAAAGTTCTACGATGCGGTCATAAGATGCTGGCCCCCAAAAAGGAAGGTTTTACACTTGCCTGAAGGGCCTGTTCTATATTCAGACCAGCTGCAGATCTACATTTGCCCAGCGAGAAAGGCACACTAGCCCCGCTAAAACTGCACCAGGGTCCTATTGACGTAATAAGACACTGATTAGCATACATTTATGAGGCTCCTACCATTTTAGGTGGCTGCCTCACCTGCCTGCAAAATCTGCAAGTTAATTTTGGAAATGGTCAGGATCTGAGCGGGTAAGTAACCGGCTTGCTTTTAACTGTCCAGGTAGGGTTAAAATCGGGCCCCACTGTGTCAAAATTTCAAAATTCATCGCATGGTGTCGTACTCGAACTAATTCTTTCCCAGGTCCTCAAAACTGTGGAGCTCCTCACTTCCTTCAGTTATCCCGGCCTCTTACAACCTACAGCTTTTTAAAGCTCAAGCATTGTGTGGTCTAACCCTACTTCCCGATTTCCCTCACCTTCTCTCCTACTCTTTTCAATCTTACTGGTATCCTATACTGTAAATCTTGGCCTCTCACCTGAAGCTCTCAATAATAAAAAAGCAGAGTTAATCAACTGCCTTAAAAACTCATTACCACCACAACTGGTGTGAGCACCATCATGTGTGAAACACACAAGACAGTTGAAACCAACAGTCAACGCAACAAGAGACGGAAAAATGTAACAATCTCCTCAAAATAATTTGTATGAGTACATTATTAAAAAAAGATTAGGAAACCACAACAAGAGCTCAGATTTAAACTTGGGGCTCAGAATACCATTACAAAATCAATGAGCTGCACTCAGACAGTTTGAGGTTGCATCTGAAGCACTCAACCAGATTACTACCTTGTGACCTCCCCTAGGTACCCATATGGACGGCACAAACCTTTCCACGGGTAAACAGCAGGGTTAGCCCTGATTTTTAGATTGCTCTAGTTATACATTATGCAATTTTTGGTGTCTTATTAATAACACATCGATAGATATTTTACTTTATAGGAACAGATCTTTGGCATTAAGATCTTCTCTAGTTTTTCCTAGTTTTTCAATCTTAATACTGCGGAGGCAAGGGGTCTTGGCCTTTCACTTTAAACTTCTCAATAAAAAGTACTGTGAACAAACATTAATGATCAAGGACTGTTGTGACAAATTAGATGGACATCTACATTCCTGATATCAAGCTGGCATAGGCGCATTAACAACGGGTACAGTACAGAGGCCTGGGCTAATGATCCAGAGATACGAGTTCAAATCCCACCTCAGCAGCTGTGAAATTTAAATTCTGTTAATTAAATAAATCTGGAATAAAAAGCTAGTATTAGTAATGGTGACCATGAAACTACCAGATTGTCAGGAAAACCCATCTTGTTCACTAATGTCCTTTGGGGAAGGAAATCTAGCCCATATGTGACTCCAAACCCACAACCCTCTGAAATGGCCTAGCAAGCCACTCAGTTGTTCAAGGGCGATTAGGGATGGGCAATAAATGCCAGCGATGCCCACATCCTGTGAATTTTTTTTTAAAACTCCAATACCCAATAATGGCCTCAGACATGACTGTAACTCATAACTCCAACCATCTATTGTTTGCTGTAATATTTATAAATTGCTTTATTTCCCTTTTCTTTCCACATTGAGCATGTGTGTGTTTGGGAGCTATGCAAAATATCTCCATTATAATGCACTTCTCAATAAGGAGTTACTTTCTGAAAGAGAAAGAAAGATGACAGTTTAGGGCGGGACCCTTTATCAAGATTGTCCCTGAAACATTAACCGGTTTCTTCTCTTCAACCAACCAGCTGTGCATTTCTAGCAGTTTCTGTTTTTATTTCATATTTCCAGCATTCACGGTTTTTTGTTTAATTTTTGATGTGTTTACACTTTAGAGATGTCCGGGATGTCTATGTTGAAATAAGATGGCGGTGACCTCATATGTCACCAGGCATCAGCGCCTGTCCACTCCTTATTTAATCTGTTAACTTAGTTGAAACAATTAAACAAGCCATATTTGATTAATAAAAATGTACAACTGTTGATCCATTTAAGGGTCTTGTTCACATCAGTACATCTGTAAAAATGGCAACAGGACAAGGGAACTTGCATTGTTGTGTTGCCTGTGTATGGAAGTATCACTACATTATCCCCCTCACACTCAGTCACACAGAGAGAGTGAGAAGTTTCTGAAGTGACCAGAGGGGACACTCAGAGCTGAACAGGGCCTCTCCACTGAATAGGCCACAGGGAGACATTGTTCAGTGCACTCTGTTGTCTCACCGTGCTTATGCATGCGTGCATGAGGTGTGATGAGGTATCAATTCAGAGGGATCAGTGTGTGCCGCTCTGAAGACATCCATGAATGTGTCAATAGAGAAAAGGGAGAGAGAGTGGGAACAGCGGGGCCCCCTCTCACTAATGATTGTCAAGCCTGTCCTTGAACCTCACCGGGCTTCGCTATTCCCAGGCTCTGAACAAGGGCTGAGGTATGCGTGAGCCCAGCTGTGGGGGACGCAGCTATGGCTGAAGTCAGACAGTTTGACAGGCCCTGCCTTTTCACAGCATAGCACAGGCCCAGGCATATTGCTCCTGGCAACAGCACAGTGCAGTGTCTCTGAACCAGGCCCTGTCTGAGGCAGAGAAAGCCTCAGCAGAAGGGGTGTAGCCTAACTCTGGCCTCTAATTGCACACAAACTTTGCCGGTTATTATATGAAGCCAGACAGTGCTCACACACTCTGCATATATAATCAAGGATCATTCAAATGAGGGCCAAGGCTGGTGTAGGCAACACTCTCCCAGTCACAACAGGCAAAAATTTCTCCTCATAGTAAACCCATTGTTTCTTCAACTAAAAAAAAATCCATGTTGTCTGAAATAAAGCTATGAATATTTTTTCCTCAACATTTTAACATTATTTTGCCCATTTATTTCTAAAAACAATTCTTTACCCCTTTTTATAATTCATATGAGCAACTGCACACTTAAAGGGGCATGGTCTGCATGAAAAAAAAACGACCAACACTTTGGGGTAAATGTTACGGTCTCGCACCCTTGGTGCAGAGCTGTGTGCGACAGGAATGCGTACTGGGATTTCAGGTGTGGGTTAATGAACAGAAAATCATCATTTACCTCCGTGCCTGAGTTCCCGATACACCCTCCCGTTACGAGAAGCTCTGATCAAAGAGTGCTAAATTGTGAAACTTCATATGTTGTTTGCGATTAGGGGAGGAAAGGAAGAGAAGAACAGGGAGAGCTTCTCGGCGCCACTGAGGTTGCTGCCGCTCCGTATTTGTCTTGTTTTTCTAATATTTCTCTCACCCCCTTTTCACACAGAAGGTAGTTGAAATCTGGAACTCGCTTCCCCCAAGAAGGCTGTGGATACTGGGACAATTGGAGCTTTCAAGACCGAGATCAATAGATTTTTGTCAGGTATGGGTGTCAAGGGATGTGGAGTAAAGACAGTTAAATGGATTTGAGGTGCAGATCAGCCATGATCTAATTGAATGACGGAGCAGGCTCAAGGGGCTGAATGGCCTCCTCCTGTTCCTAATGTTCCTAATTAATATGTTTGCTCAACTCTCATTTTTCAGTTCTGAAGAAAGGTCCACAGGGGAAACACAGACTGCTTCCTCCACAAGAGTAACAATTCAAGTAGAGACCCTTCATCAGAACCCAGTCCTACCTGAAATGTTATGGTGCCTTTCTCTGTCTCTGACCTGTGGTGTATTTACAGCATTTTCTGCTTTTATCCTACAAATAAGTCCACTTTGTAAAGCTGTGCCTTGCTGTGTGAAGTGGCATCTGTGAATCTCCGCTCGCTTCAAACTTAATGGATACATATTTTAAAGTGTTAGGCCCTTATGCTACCCTGTGGGATACAAACATGTTCCTCTGAAGTTCCTCTCTCCACTGTTTTGCTGCAGCTCTTAGCCAGTTTCCAGCTAATGTTTAGCAGAGAGAGGGCCTGCAGATGAACGCATTAAGCGTCCGTAAGCTTGCATCCCATGGCGTGATTTCAAGGCCTGCAGTTTTTACGGTGAATCGTTGCCAATTGCACTTTCCGCCAGGTCGCGCTGGTCGTGCGGTGTGCGTTTCCAGCGCCATCCGGGCATTTTGTGGCTTTCCCTGGCTGCGCGGTTTTACATGATCGCAGCCGCTGATGACTTCAAAACAGGCTGAGGCAGTGACAAAACCGCTCGGGGTTACACCGGCGAAACCACACACACTCGAAGCCTCCTCTGATCTGCACATCGTGTCCTTGAGTTTGAAAAGGGGGCTATTCGGGAGCGACATCAATTTTAAGCCAGTCTCTTTTAGTGGGGAATGATCTGCTGACCTTCTGAACACTTCTGTCCCATGCTCTAATTTATACTCCATGTCTAGGACACAAAGTTACACAGGCTTTTATAACCTGCAGTCCTTAATCTGTGCCTGGCCCCAGTGCTCTCTGATTTAATCATCATCAAATCCCTTTGTTTATTGTACTTTCATAGCAATTACTGAGATCCATTCTTTCTCCACAGCCCCGTGCACTTGAGATTTTTCCAGCGTTACATCTTTGGAGAAAATGATTTTTATTTAACGGAATTTCACATCTCACTGTCCCTCTGGACTCAGCAAAGGAGATGTTTCATTCTTCTGAAAAATCAAGATGGATCAGATCAATTGAAAGAGTGCTTCTCTTACACAGAAACACATCCTTGTTACAGGAAGGGTTTTATTTTTTTTCCTCCTCTCTTGTGCAGAGTGAGAACACAAACCATCAGGAAAAAAAAATGCAAGATAAAAGCAAGATTCTTGCCAGAGAGAAAAAAAAGAGTTGCAGTAACACGCCCAGAAACTCATCCCAGGCATTGAAAAAATCAGCACCGCACCATCACAAAGCACAGCATCAAAGGTTCCTTGTAGCCATTACAAAGCCTCGACAACAGCCATTCCTGGGATAATCATGCTTATCTGAAGATTAGGAGTTAGATATGCAGCTGAGGGGAGTCACATGAGTGAGCCCAAGGAAATCTACTTTAAACAATCCCTCCACAGGCTTGACCTCTCACTTTGCTGGACCCAGGTTCGGTATGATAGCCCCATTTGAATTTCCGCTTCTCCACTATGACACTGCAGCAGGACAGGGCCACACAGTCAGATTATCCTCCAGGAATAATCCCCCCTCCCCATTTCTGGATCGAACTTTTCTTTCTTTTTTTCTGAAAAGAAATCTCTATGATTTTTGTGAACCTTCACTGTACAGTGACTGGCTTCCCGTCCAGGTTGGCCATTTTCACAATGTTTCTCACAGACAGGGCCCTATGGCACATGTTTCTCAGCTTTATCTTATCCCCTCACCCTCCCCACCTTTTAGGCCTTGTAAAAGGGCAAAGGCGGCAATTCCAATCAGGAAGACAGTGGCCCAACAGCAAGCTTACAATAAAAAAAAATTGGATCTTGGGAATCAAGTTTTTA
Organism: Somniosus microcephalus; assembly: GCF_052327205.1. Lineage (NCBI taxonomy): Eukaryota > Metazoa > Chordata > Chondrichthyes > Squaliformes > Somniosidae > Somniosus > Somniosus microcephalus. The sequence continues at coordinate 14,287,746 of NC_141013.1, forward strand.
ACTAAAGGTGGTGATGCTTTCCCTTTGAAATCTATTAAACTGTCAGCCCAATGCTTGGTTGCATTAAAAACGCAAATGAGGTACCAGGATGCAGTAGCAGAGCGATAGAGTACAAATCAAAAGAGCTTTGAATTATTACACTAGACCTCGGGCAGCCCCATCTGCAGTACAGGTTGAACCCCGGTAATCCGGCACCCGACGGTCCGGCACCTTCGGTGGTCCGGCACGAATTGAAACCGGCGGTCTTTAGTTTGCGGAGCAGCCGCTCGGCGGCGCCACCGCTTCCAGCGATACAAACATAATATTGTACCTAATATTGTTATTTTAGGTGTTATTTACCTAACCTTCAGTGGTTCAGAATTTTCAATGGTCCGGCACCGGCCTTGTCCCGAGGGTGCCGGATTACTGGGGTCCAACCGTACTGGGTTTTACTCCGGTTACAGACTCATTGAAAGCTGTTTATTGCCCTTGAAATGAGACAGAGGGAGTAATGACGATGATGCCAAGTATCAGAACTTGCCATCAAAGCAGGTAACATGGTTGTCAAAGTGGAAGCTTCCTGCAACATTTAAAACAAGGTACTTGTGGATACTTTGAAAGGCATCATCTTCACGGGAAGCCTAGACCACTTGCTTTAAAATTGGAAAGCCCAGGTGAAGAGGCAAGGCCCACAGTGCAGGAAGCCAGCAAGGTTGCAAAGAGTGGGAGAGAAGAACAGATAAACCAGGAAGTGATAGTTAGATAACACCAAGCTTGAGTTTTTAAAGCCTGTAGATTGTAGGAAGGAGCGAAGAATAAGGGAGGTGAGAAGTTCCACAATTTTGAGGTCCTAAGATAGAATGAGCTTTCAAACCATCCAAAACGATCTTATTGTGTAAATGATAGGCTTACCTGATGTCCCATCACCTTCAACCTTTGGAACCACCCATTTCGTATAATGGGTTGTTATATTTTGGTAAAGGAGAAAATCCTGGTAACTACATAACTTTAAATCATCTTCACCTGGATTAAACAGTAATCTGCTCAATTTTATTTCGCCCACCTCTTGCTCTAAGTTACCATGACCATAGATAAGTAATGGGTCAACAGTGTAACTACAGTGGATCCTCCAGTGTCTGTGCTCCAATCGTTCACCTTCCAATTGTCCACCAAGATTTTCACCGGAGAAATCATTAACTAATGTCACTCTCCTCCTGTCGACACAAATCAACCTCAAAGCCCAAGAAAGACTAAAGTCAATTTATGTTACTTACTTTGTACTTGTCTTCAATCCCATGTGGAGGATACTACTGAACCATATGTGTAAGACCAAAATTTGGGGACTCTGGATTATATCTACCCCTTAGTCACTGGGGTAGGAGCCCCTCCAGTACGGCCAATAATTACAGTTTCTCTAAGCGAAGCCTGACCTTCTATCCAACGCCCGTCAAAATCAGTCATGATCTCGGTTAAAAATCACCACACTGCCTGGGTTGTCAGGACCCGTCACATCCATTCAACAGTTGCCCAGCCTCCTGCAACCAGTTCAACTTAGCCTGAAGGAGACAGCCAGAATCAACTTTAATTGGATATTTTTTTGTTTCACTTTTATGTTTCACGTATTGGAAGTTCATAAATATCATACACATTGTTAATCGTATATAAAAATGTAAACATTTGTGTTGTCCATAAGTTGATATTTGAATGTTTTTTTTGCCAGTGTGAATTTGAACAAAACTATTTAAAAGATGCTCAAAAGTCAGTTTGAATTTCTTTGCACATCGTGTTGTTAAAAACTGAAATGCTTTGCAGAGAGAAGCTAAAGGAGCACAAGGCGTGTACCCAGTCAGAAAGAGGTCTGTGACCCATGAACCAGGGCATGCCCACTCAGAGAGTGGAGCTGTCCCAGAGAGAGGAGTGTGCCCAGGGAGACAATCATGTCCAGAGAAAAGAGTGTGCCCAGTCAGAAAGAGGAGAATTGTCAAAGGAAGAAATGCGCCTAGAGAGAGAAGCATGCCCAGAGAGAGAGAGAGAGAGAAGCATGTCAAGAGTAGAGACACAGACAGAAAAAAGAGAAAGAGTAAAAACAGAGAGAGAAAGAGAGAAAGAAAGAGGGACACAGAGGGAAAGATGCCGAGCAGGGCATTTGATTTGAAGCACCAGCAGCATGCTATCCAGACTGAGGAGCATGATTCAAAGCAACATCATCATTATTTATTAAATTAAATGTAATGCTGGAGGGGCAGCATTTGGGTCTCTACAATTGGCTTCAGTACCTTGGGCTATGGAGGGTGGGGAAATAAAACAGTCAGGATTCTCACTCCTGATCATTACACAGTGATCTTTGCTGTAAAGTGACCATAAGAACATAAGAACATAAGAAATAGGAGCAGGAGTTGGCCATTTGGCCCTTCGAGCCTTCTCCACCAATCAATAAGATCATGGCTGATCTTCTACCTCAACTCCACTTTCCCACCCTATCCCCATATCCCTTGATTCCCTTAATATTCAAAAATCTATTGATCTCTGTCTTGAATATGCTCAATGACTGATCATCCACAGCCCTCTGGGGATAGAGAATTCCAAAGCTTCGCAACCCTCTGAGTGAAGACATTTCTTTTAAAGGCCATTTAAGGACTCAGGTGTTCAATTGTTTATTTCTAGAGTGGTTATTCTGAGTATCCAGCACAATACAGCTAAGAAATAAATGAGATGACTGAAGGAGATGGCCTTAGCAGTGAAAAGTCCATTGTCCACGCTTCAATTATCCATTTGTTGAGTTGGAGGGCTATATAGCAATGTATATGAGTAGAAAAGGCTATAACATTCAATCAGACTGCACTCAAATTTCAGAAAATGTCATACACCACTCTATCTCTCATGCTCTCAATCACTTTTCTTGGCAAGTATCCATTCAGCTCTTCCTTAAATTTACCAAGCCTGTCTGCCTCCAAGGTCTTCCTGAGCAGTTCATATTGTACATTCACCACCTTCTGTGTAAAGTAATGAAATCTGAACTGTCTGTTCACCTTCCCTGCTCTGAGCTTGAATTTGTGCCCCCTTGTTTTAACTTTCATCATCATATTAAATATAAATACTAGGGTCCAGTTTGTCTATAGCTCTCTGGATCTTGGTTACTTCAGTAAGATCTCCCCAAATCTTCTCTTCAAACCTAAACATTCCTACTTTCCACAGCCTATCATCATGGTTCACTCGCCAGAATGTTCACAGAACAAAACTTCAAATGAGACAGGAGTTCAGTTCAGTTACCAGTGTCAGCATCAAGCCCTCCCAGGTCAGGTACAGTGTGGGTTAGATTCAGAGTAAAACTCCCTCTACACTGTCCCATCAAGCTCTCCTAGATCAGGTACAGCATGGGTTAGGTGCAGAAAAAAGCTCGCTCTACACTGTCCCAACCATGCGCCTGAACCTCAACATCAAATAAAAAACATTCTGATGAAAGGTCACCAACCTGAAACATTAACTCTGTTTCTCTCTCCGCAGATGCTGCCTGACAGAGTATTTCCAGCATTTTCTGTTTATATGTCAAAAGAACACTCTCTGCTGCACCAATGTGACAATTTTTCTATTTTGTGTACCAGCCATCCTTTGGTCTCTGAGTGAGACTGCCAACCTATTGCTAAGTTAGAAGTACAGGGACGGAGTGGGGGAGTGAGGATATATGGCCCCCCTAGTGTTTTTGGTATGGGTTATGTGCCCCTCTCCAAACCCCTGAATTGCTCCTGATTCACCCCCTCCCCAAACTCTTTGACATGAATCAGTCATTCATGAAAGAAAGACTTATGAAATAATACTGAGCGGCCTGCTGGTGGCGCTGTCCAAGGAGAGTATAAATACTCAGGCACGGGCCCAGCTTGCACAGGACATTCTTAACAGGAACTAGTGAAGGACACAACTAGACCTCCATGTTGTAAAACAGTTGATTAAAGCTTTGTTTAATGCTTAGACCAAGTGCCTAGTAGTTTTCTTACGTCACTCTTTATATGTGGTCGAACCTTTGAGTGTGGGCCCACTAGGAACTGGATTGAAACAGCCCCACACTCATCTGACTTCAGCAGGTGGCAGAGAGGGGGGACTTTCATCCCATGAAACTGGATTGAAACCCAGGTCCCAGAGATGAAAGGTCGATGTACAACTCACAGCTTTTATTACATGAACTCCCTAAAGCAATGAACTGAGCAATGGACCGGATACTAAATCGGCGTCGAGATGATTAACTGCACATTGAACATGCCTCCTCCCTCTCAGTCCCATGGATCATTGGATAACGTTCATTGAATCCGATACCTGGCAGAGCTACTTGTGGCGAAGCAAAATGTCACAGGGGCAGTGCAGGTCTCAGCGGTTAGCAGCACAGATCCTGTCACTGGAAAATATCATATACTCTCAATTACCTCACTACCTCTGTGTAGGGGTAGGGGCTGGATGGGGCAAAGACAAAAAGTAACCATATTAGAAAAATGAAAAAATTGAAATAAAAAAATGTTTCTCTTAATTTGAAAGAAATTCCTGTCTTTGCCAGCATTTCCTACATTACAACAGTGACTACATTTTTTTTTAAAGTACTTCATTGGCTGTAAAGCGCTTTGGGACATCCTGAGGTCAGAAAAGGCGCTATATAAATGCAAGTGTTTCTTTTCTTTAACACCAAAGTGTTAGAAAGCAAAACTGCAGTAACAAAAACTGTCCCCCATGACCAGTCCACACAATCCACTTGTAACTTTGTCACGGGTGCATTATGATGTAATATCCCATTAATTATCCATTACCCTCTGTTTATTAATGGCAATAGTGCATTCAAAGGGGGGGGGAAGCATTTGACAAATGTTATTTCCATTTTGTTTACAAACACACACATAATGGCAAAAAATATTTCTAAAGTGAAACACAAGGGAGGGAGAGAGGGAGTAAGAGCAGGAATCATAGAACATCCCCCCCAAAAATCAGTCAGAATGGTGATTAAAAATCTCTACCTACCAATAGTGCAAAGAACATCTTAAAACTAGGTACAGCAGCTCATACAGGCCATTTGTCCCATCAAGGCCAAAGCAGTGTTTTTCTCCGCAAGCAACCTCGTCTACTCCCATTCACTGCCTCACTCCCTATACCAATTAATGTTCCTCTTTTTCATGTAGCTATCTAGTTCCCTTTTGAAAGAATTTATCGAATCTGCTTCAACAACAGTTTGTGGTAGAGAATTCCATGTTCAAACAGCCCTCTGTGGAAAGAAATTCTTTCTAACTTTTCCTTTAATTCTTTATGTGAGTATTTAAAATTTGTGACCTCTTATTACAGTCTCACTGACCAGTGGAAACAATCTATCACTAATTAGCTTATCATAACCCCTTTATCACTTGACCTCAGCTCCAATTAAAAAAAAATCCTAATCTCTCAAGTCTCTCTTCATAACTTAAAATAATGAAGGGGTTCGATGGATAGGCATGGAGAAGATCTTTCCACTTGTGGGGAGTCCAAAAATAGAGGCCATAAATATAAGATAGTCACTAATGAATCCAATAAGGAATTCTGGAGAATCTTCTTTCCTCAGAGAGTGGTGAGAATGTGGAATTCGCTATCACATTGAGTGATTGAGGTGAATAGCATAGATGAATTTATGGGGAAGCTAGATAAGTACATGAGGGAGAAAGAAGTAGAAGATTATGCTGATAGGGTGAGATGAAGTAACTAGAGTGGGAGGAGGCTCATGTGGAGCATAAACGCCAACATAGACCAGTTGGGCCAAATGGCCTGTTTCTGTGCTGTAAATTCTATGTAATCCCATGTAATGTAATAACTGTAGCCCATCATCCCTGGTAACATAGAATCATAGAATGATGCAGCACAGAAGGAAGCCATTTGGCCCATTATTCCTGTGCCAGCTCTGCAGGTGCAGCAGGCGGTTAAGAAGGCAAATGGTATGTTGGCCTTCATAGCGAGAGGATTCGAGTACAGGAACAAGGATGTCTTGCTGCAGTTATACAGGGCCTTGGTGAGACCACACCTTGAGTACTGTGTGCAGTTTTGGTCACCTTATCTGAGGAAGAATATTCTTGCCATGGAGGGAGTGCAGCGAAGATTCACCAGACTGATACCTGGGATGGCAGGAATGACGTATGAGGAGAGATTGGGTCGATTGGGCTTATACTCGCTGGAGTTTAGAAGAATGAGAGGGGATCTCATTGAAACTTATAAAATTCCAACAGGACGAGACAGACTAGATGCAGGAAGGCTGTTCCCGATGGTGGGGGAGCCCAGAACCAGGGGTCACAGTCTAAAGATAAGGGGTAAGCCATTTAGGACAGAGATGAGAAGGAATTTCTTCACCCAGAGAGTGGTGAACCTGTGGAATTCTCTACCACAGAAGGCAGTTGAGGCCAATTCATTAAATATATTCAAGAAGAAGTTAGATATATTTCTTAAGGCTAAAGGGATCAAGGGATATGGGGAGAAAGCAGGGACAGGGTACTGAATTTGGATGATCAGCCATGATCTCATTAAATGGCGGAGCGGGCTCGAGGGGCCGAATGGCCTACTCCTGCTCCTATCTTCTATGTTTCTATGCAAGAGCTAGCCAATTAGTCCCACTCCCCTGCTCTTTCCCCATAGCCCTGAACATATTTCCCCTTTAAGTATTTATCCAATTTCCTTTTGAAAGTTATTACTGAATCTGCTTCCACTACCCTTTCAGGCAGTGCTTTCCAGATTATAACAACTCGCTGCTTGAACATTTTTTCCTCATGTCGCCTCTAGTTCTTTTGCCAATTACCTTAATTATGCGTCCTCTAGTTACTGACCCTTCTGCCACTGGAAACAGTTTCTCCTTATTTACTCTATCAAAACCCTTCATGATTTTGAACATCTATATCAAATCTCCCCTTAACCTTCTCTGCTCGAAGGAGAACATCCCAGTGAAGTTATGCTGGATCGTTTCCATTTCAACAACAACAACAACTTGCATTTATCTAGTGCCTTTAACATGGCAAAACATCACAGAAGTGTGATCAGACAAAAATTGAGACCGAGCCAAAGAAGGAGCTATTAGGATGGGTGGCTAAAAGCTTGGTCAAAGAAATAGGTTTTAAGGAGTGTCTTAAAGCCTATAATGCCCAAAACCATACACAATACTCAAACTGCAGCCTAAAACCTTGTACTTGTTTAATTTACCTTCTTGCCTCTAGATATAAAACCAAGGCTTCTGTTTACCTTTCAATGACCTTATCTACTTGCCCTGCCATCTTTAATGAGGGCGAAGAGGAGGAGGACAGAAGGCGTGCACAGTAGACAAGTCTTAGACCAGAAGAACTATAAAAAAAATAAAGCAACACAAATATATTTAGTGAATGTGTTTGGTTCAACATATGTAAGGTTCGCGGTTGAATAACATGCATTAAAAATTCAATAATATTAACACTTAATCATTAAATTAAAAGTGAAAATAGAAAATCCATGTGTCTCAGTGACAGATTCTGCAGCCCGTCTGTGCAGACTGGCTCCTAGTTTATCATGTCTCCCTCTGTTTGACATATGCCCTGTCAGCCTGATGCCAGCACTGTCTGTCTGCCCGAGAGAGGCCCTGCACTTGATTTTTCCCTGCGGCCGGCACAGCTCCTGCTGCAGAAAGCCCAAGTTCGGCCTCCATCACATTGGAGATGACGATTCTAGAATGGGAGCCTCGTGGAATTCATCCCTTCACAACATTGGGCTATGGTAGCAAGAATAAATCAAGCTTGTTTTGTTACTTGTGCAACCTTTTGATAATCACAGGCTGACTGTTTAAATATGGCGATGGACTGTGCTGCACCGATGTCAATCATATCTTGCTCACTCCCCTTTCAGCTCATTCCCTGTGTATCTTTCCTGCTGTTCCTCTCATTTTTGCTTTGTTTGAATAGATCATTATTTTCATTCTCTCTCCCTCACTCTTCTGGCTCTGATGCTCTCAATGGTCCTGTCCCTCAATCTGCCTGTCTCTGATCATTGGCTCATCGGTCTCTGCCTGTTACACTACATGTCTATTTGACTTTACACCTTCCTTAGTACCTTTCTGTCCCACTCTCATTCTCTAAGTATTTTTCCAACTGTGTTTTTTTTCTCCTGAATATTCAGCTCATCCCACCCCCTTCATAGAGGGCATTCCATTGAGCTGATCTACTTAATGTTCCTGAAGGCCTGTGTGGGATATTATGAATGGTACAGGTGCTTGTTTTCCCTCCCTAACCCAGGGATGCGGGGGTTAAAAGTAGCAGCCCTACTGTTGCCCTGACAGATCAGGAAACTCAACACAGACCAAGGACAGAACATGGGGGTCTTTTTGGTTTGTATGGCTCAGTACCACAGTAAGCGGTGCATTTACTCACTGAGCTGTCGGGACAACCGTCTCTATTTTAAAGAAGATGTTTATTTTTTTTAATGATGCTGCTGAGTTGAAACAAACAGATTCAACGAAAATTGCTCTTTTTAAGAGGGCAAGTAAAATCTCGCCGTTCTGCCAATCTCAGACCAGAGACATGAGTTGCCTCTTTGCCAGTTGTATTGTGCCCATCTGAATCCCATTTAGGGTACAGAAGGGTAGCAGATTAGTGCACACTCAGAGTTATGAGACCTGACTGGAATACATTTGCTGCAGAATTGCTTTTAAACTGACATATGGGACGTGGGAGAGTTTTTTTTTAAACTCTGCACTGTCGTCGCAATAAATTAATTTGCTTTGTTCCCTGGGTGCATTTGGAATCAAACGAGCCATAAATTCAGAAAGGACTTTAAATTTATTACTGGGGGAGTAAATGGGGATTCTATCCCTCTTTCTCGTGCACTCTCTCTCTTTCTACATCCATCTTGTTTGCTTGTAGACCTATTTTCTGTGACTATTTTATAAATGATGCTCCTACATTTCACAAAGGACTTTTATAGAATTCTCATTTTTACCATTTCAAAGAAGTGCAGAAAGAAGCAGCCACCGGTTCTTTTGTTAATGATGTTTTCATATTTAAATATCAACACAAATCATGAAATGATAAAACACAATACTACGGGGCACCCTGTGTTAGACGTTCTAAAAAGAAATGTTAAAATTCCACAAAGTTCTATGATGCCTGGTGCTGGAGTGGTTAACGTTCAAGTACATTGTTATATATTTGTGCTTGAGACAGAGAGAGGGAGGGAGGGGGAGAGACAGAGATAGAAGAACAGACAGACAGAGAGAGCGCACACACACACAAAGAGACAGAGAGGAGAGAGAGACAGAGAGACATACAGACAGAAAGTGACAGAGAGATACACACATACAGATAGAAACATGCATCCAGACACTGTGCCAAAGACTCAATCAGTCTGACATACACATGCACACACACACTTGCATTGCAAAAGTAATTAACACAGGCGCATGCACACAGACAGACCCCAAGATAGTTCACCAAGGAACAAGGAAGCCCTTGTCTGTGCCAACACTCAGTGCCTTTGTAACTGATGGGCATCTGTTTGTATTCGACCTCTGCCGTGGTCGCAGCCGTTTCCCAGCTCCTCTTGACAATGCCAAAGCTGCCTCTCCAGACTACGAATGAGGGTCCCAGCACAATGCAGCCATTGTCAGATCGAGGGGAAGGGGAAGGGGTGGGATAATGATCTGGGCACAATAAACTGTTTACTAACACAATTGCTACAGCTGCATGCTCCCCCTCTTGAAACGTTGTTTGTGTTTTTTTGTTCCTATCCTGTTTATTGCCGGGGGAAAGATCAACATTTATTCAAGCTGGCTTTAGAGAATGGAGAGCCACTGTCTATTAAAAGGTGTTGTGCTGTTTTACTGTCCAGTTACATCTGAAAGCCAAGTGGTCAAAAAGAGATAGGCACGGGGCTTTTTTCTTTAATGAGCATTGAATTTATCTCGCTCTAGCTGCACAGCAACCTCCACACAGCTAACTGTTCACGGGGAGGGGGAACAAGATTATAATTTTTTAAGCAGGATTTGTAATTTAACTGTCCAGCACTAGTTAACCAGTGAATGACTGCCTCCCTGTAACTGAATAACTGCACTCTGATCCTTAACCTGTTCTACTCCTCTCCCCTCTGTCTTGCACAGTCCTGTAAAGGGGTCATCCCACTTTTCTTGATCAGTTCTGACCAGGGGTCTCTACCCTGAAACGTTAACCTGTCTTTTGATGTGTCTTTTGCAGAATTTTCTGTTTATTTCATGCTTCGAATTGCCTTCACCTATGGTCACTTTTTCTTTTTCTTTTTTCTTTTTAAATAAGTTATGCAAGTGCAGGTTTTGTTACATGTAAACATTAATACACCCATATTACTACTGAAATGTGTTCTTGGCAGCAGCACTCGCAGTTAAAAGTGCAGCAAAGCCTAAATGGAAGAGTTTACAGCTCAGTAATTGTGGGTTTTCTCTTTAGTTTAATATTCCCCTTCCCCATATGACAAGTGCTTCCTTAACCCATTCAAATGTAAGTTTGAAACGGTAATCCTCAAATGAATTATTTTTTAAAGATTTTTTTTTAATGTTTGAAATGTGTACAACTGGAGGTGTCCGTCAGATCCAAGAATGGAATGTCAGCCTGTGTGCCCAAGCAATAGTTAGCATCTTATTTATAGGACGCAGTTGGTTAAATGATCACTTTACTTGGGTTGCAGACCTGGCTCTCTCTCTGGGCTTGTCTTGATATAAAATTGTTAGGAGAACCGTTCAGTTTTCATATGAAAAGGAAATATTGGATTGCTGGCTGCATCGGTGATGGGTTTCTCACTTTGTGAAAGAGAACCATGAAAAGGAGTTTCTGACAAACCACGTGATGTTACGACAAAAAAAATGCGCAGAAATACGATACGCAGCTCTCAGCTCGCAAAGAGACCAAGCTTTTGAGGCTCCCCGATGCCTTGACAAATGTATCCAATATGGAACTACGCCAGACAGACCAGGGGGTCCAGGTTACAACTCTGCTCTGTGCTGAGTTAACTGACCTTACTTAGGGCAGCGTTAGGGGCAGTACAATTGTCCTCTGCACCCCTGGACTTCGGGGGGGGGGGGTGGTTGGGGGAGAGATAATAAAATCAGCATGGGATCCTGCTCCTGATGGCTAACCAGTGGCCGGCTGGAAAGTACACGTGTTCAGATAGTGAGTGAGGATTCGTTGTGATGCCGTCCACAGTCAAATAGCCTGGCACATGAATAACGGGTACTTGAATGAGATAGTGAAGGGTGACCAGTGCCTCCAGAACCATAGTCTAGCAGGGGGAGGAGCAGGGAAGAAAAAAAACTGCCACATACATTTTCTTAATTGCTTATGTTGTCCCATCAAATTAATTCTTCACAAATACACAGTGGGTGTTGCACATTCATGTTTGCTTTTTTGTAACATTGGGGGTCATTTTGACTCTGGGCGACAGTGCAAAACGGGTGATGGCGAGTCGGCAGCCCGTTTTACATCTCTCCCGGTTTTTATTTCTGTTGAAGTCAATTGAAACAAAACTCAGGAGAGATGTAAAGCGGCCTGCCGATTCGCTATCACCCGTTTTACACTGTCGCATAAAGTCAAGATCTAGCCCATTGTCTATTGGAGCACCAGCACAGTCATTCCCTTACAGAATGGACTTATCACAGACCCGCCAGTCTCTGTAATACTCTACCTATCACTTTCCTCTTACAGTGGCCCAGTCCCAAACCACTGACACACACACAGGCTGTGCTCGGATCCAGATCCTATACTACCCATCACCACTTCATTCAGAATGTGATATCAATTTCATACACAAATTTCGGGAAACCATAGATTTTTATTTTGTCAAACAGATTTTGAAAGCGTCAAGAATTCTGTCTCTGTCTCGATTACTTCACTCATTGACACCCCTGTTGTGTATTGGCTACCTGAGCTCAACGTTGCTACTACAACCTCCTTTATTCCCCCGGAGTTTTCTCCCCTCCTCCCTCAAGGTGCTAACTCTCACTGGGAGACTATTCCAGAGGGAACAGCTGCCCTCCGGTACCTTGCACAAGTGGCCGCTCGTCACGTGTGAATCCAGACCGCCTTGGCGTCCTTTTCGGCCCTGAGTAGAGTTTCCAATCGTGTACTCTCTCCATTACAAAGACCGCCTACATCCAACCTCGTTACATCACCCCCCTCAGTTCCTACCTTAGCCCATTCACTATTGGAATTGTCATCCATGAATCTGTCACCCCCAGACTCCACTATTCCAATGCTCTACTGACCAACCTCCTGTCCTCCGCCCACCATAAGCTTCAGCTCATCCAAAACGCTGCTGCCAGGATCCTATCCCGCTCACCGATCACCCCTGTCCTTCCTTAACTACATTGGCTCCCGGTACCTGACACTTCCAATTTAAAATTCTCATCCTTGTGTTTAGATTCCTTCATGGCCTTGCCCCTCCAGCCCTAGAATCCCCCCCCCCCCACCCCCCTTCAAACTCTTCAGGGCTCTGGTCCCTTGTGCAACCCTCATGTCCCCCACCCTCACTCCACCATTATCGGCCATACCTTCAGCCATCTAGGCCTCATGCTAAGGAATTCTCTCCCTAAATCCCTCACCTCTCCACCTTCCTCTCCTCCCTTAAGACCCTCCTTAAAACCTCCTTGATCAAGCTTTCTGGCCACCCCTCCTAATATTTCCTCATTTGTTTCAGCATTCATGTCCCCACCACCCCCCACCACCGCCCCCCCCCCCCCCCCCCATCTCCCCATGGCTCACTGGGTAAAGGTACTGGCTGGTATGGTATTGAGGCATAAAGACAAGAAAGGTCTTAGGTTCCACCTCCATCGGGGTTCCTACTCCTGATTATTATCCAATGATCCCTCCAGCAGAATGTCCAGGAATGCACTCTGGCTGAGGACAGGGACCAGGGGACTGCCTTCTGCAGTGAAATGACCTTGCGGCACTCACACATAAAAGAATGGTCACTTGGGTGAGGTACGAGGGCACCTGGCACCTGTGGAAGCCATAAGCCAGCGCCCCCAGGAAAGTGGGGGTGGGAGGGATCCCCCATCATCTCAGATTGATGACTCTAAAAATGAAGCAAACTTATCAAATGAAATAAGTTTTGTACTGCAGCCTAGTCCAGCTGGTCTCCTCAAGGGTGTAAAATGATTATTGAAAAATTAGTCCTACCCTCGGAGGAGAACATGGTGTCAAGTTATGAATAATTCAGGTTGTTTTTTTTTACTTTCTAATATTCTGTGAGGTTTGCTTTTTGAAGTGATGATTTTTTTTTTACGAAAGTCTCATCTTATCTCATGAGTATCGACCCTTTGATCAAAGTGTTACAGAGGAGCGTGCAAAGTGAGAGGCTGTACTTTCGAGTCTCTGGTCTAAGAGGGAGGTGAAAATCAATGGGGGTTTCTGCTTCCTCATCACAGCCCAACTCCTGCTAGAAAGTGGACAGTTACGCATCTCGGGAGTGAGGACAGAACCCGCCTAGGCTGTGCTGCCCTCTATGACAGAATAACCTGTTGACACTGGCCGTCTAGGCAGACATGAGGATACGAGAGGGTAGCTGCCATCTGTGATTTCTACTCCGGCAAGAGCCAACACCTTCATGAGAGGAGGGGAAAAATTGGGGGGTGGGGAAACAATAGACGCTACAAAGAAAAACCTTAGCAATGTAAAAATCACTCGCACTCCGGTGGGGGGGGGGGGAGGCGGGGGTTGGAGGGGGGGGTTGTGGAATCTAAAGCACCACAATCTTGGCGCATTATTAATCCGAGTGCATAAATGCAGCTGCAGCCCCGACTGGGTGAGCACTAATCTGTTGCTATGCAACCAGCTGGAAAAGAAATCCAGTCCGGCAGTGACGGAGTTAACTATGCAGATCAGTGCTCAGTGACGGCCTTGTTAGCCATCTTGATTTTTGTTAAATGACTCCGACGGTGTTGCAAACAGTCAGCCTTGGCACTGCACTGTACACAGGACCAGGTGCCCAATTGGGACTCACTCCTCTCCTTCCCTGTGTAAAAATGCACAGCGCTGTAAATCATTTAGCGAGAGATAAATAGAAACCATGAATATTTCAGGATATTTAAATAATAAAGTGATTAAGCGACAGTAATATTCCACCCCCCATTTCTGATTCTCTCTCCCGTTCCCCCCCCCCCCACCACCACCACCCCTCCGCTGCAAATAGAACGGTTTAATTTAAAATAAAATGGTCAATCGCATAAAATAGAGATTTTGAACAGATTTTTTACAAACCTTCCCAAAACTGGGCTCCAGTATTGAATAGAAAAAATATATATATTAAAGAAGAGGATTTATATTATTCGAGCTGATATTTAACAGTTTTGAAAAAATTGTGATAATTGGACCTTGAATTTTTTTTGGCTTGCAAACAAAGCACAGATATTTGAAAGTAATAATAAAGGGCCTGTAGCTAACATTGTGCACATCCAATAAATGAGGAGAATAAAATATGGGTGATATTTACTGCAGAAATATTCTCGATGTCAAAGCATCGACGCTGTGAATTACTTACTATGGGGTGATTATTCAAATCAGTGACTGTGAATTAATTACCATGGGGAGATTATTCTGTATTTGCAGGTGAGCAAGGCTGTTTGTTATTTTTTACATTTTTTAAAAATTGTTTTTCCATTGGATTCTCCCTTAGTTTTGATTCTTCTGTTGAAGTGTTTTTTTTTTGGCGAATCTGGATCCCGGGGTAAAAATGACAGAGCTACCTCAGGGCATCAGTCATTTAATTGAGGTTTGCACAAGGCTAAATACAGAGCCAACCCACGCGGAATTCAAAATCCATGCATAGAATTCCAAATTACCACGTGGCATCCCATTCGTTCTCTTCAATATAATATTCCTGATGTAGGTGCAACCCTTAAATGAGGAATTCTCAGCTGGGTATAATATTTTTCACAAATTTCCTAATAGTTAAAAGCTGTCTCGATCCCAACTACCGACTTGTCCATTCTGTAATTGCACACAAAGCCAGCAACATGTGATGTGCGCACTCTTTTTTTGTGCACTGTATTGCAAAAGGATTATTTTTCTTTGCATTTTTTGTTATACATAAGGTGTATATTGTCTGGGTTTCCTCTTGAACGAAAGCTGCAGTTCTAATTTTGTGGAAAGCCCAGTCTGCAAGGAAATTTGAATAAAGGATTCCCATCTCTTAGCCAGCCTGATTGTGCATTTTAATTGCAGTTTAATCCCACTTTTACATCCATATAGAGATGCTCAGAACATCGTGTAGTGAAAACAGCTTGAATCAAAATAAATCTGAGCCCTCAGCAGCACAGGAAAAAAGGCAGTCTCCTCCCCGGCACTCCCTCTTTGGAAAGAATCTTTGAGCTGGCAGTAAAATATCCAAAATATTATAAATTATAAATAAATAGATGCCACAAAGCTGGACTGGATCACAGCATTCCCCACCAGCACCCCATTCCTTCCCAACTCACATTATTTCAGTAATCACAGGTACAAAGATTACCTCATTAACCTATTTTTAAAAAAGCACAAGACAATGACATTGTTTTGAAAATTTGGCTCAAAAAATTCCACAGCAGATGTTTTAAAAATAAATCTGAAGACGTGTTTTGATTACGTCTTCAGAATCCTCCATTTGCTGTGCCATATTCGCATGTCCTCATCATTCTGTCACACAGCAAGCAAAGCCAGACATGTTACAAAGGAAAGGGATGAACTAGGCACAATCACTTGCCATAATCTCAAAGCAAGCTAACCGTCGGAAATGTTCTTGCCAATTCAAATTGAAATGCTTAAAAGGGTGCGTTTTAGTTCAACGTTAATTGGAGCGCCCGCAACTGAGGCCGTTTAACAAAAGGCGCGGACGCGCGACGCGGCTTCATCGTCAGCGGTCATTTCATCGCCGAGCAGAATCTATTTCAGCCGTGACATCGCGAGAAAGTACCCTGCGACGGCCAAGCATTTTCTCGCGGTGGTGGGATGGGGTGGAGAGTCAAGAGGGTCGAAACCACACCTCGCACTCACACGGCCTCCAAGCTGCGGCAGCAGCACAAACAGGGGCCTTGGAGGAACTTGTCCATCCAACTCAGATGTGGATACTATGTGCTGCAGGATCACCATACCCCGGAGAGAGAGACAGACAGACAGACAGAATCCTTTAACTATCAGTAACATCTTAAAAATAAATATTCCACAGTTTTTCATGGCGTGAAATAACTCTGTTCCAGCCCTCACAGTCTTGATTAACCAGCTATAAATGCAGAGACAGAGGGGGGCGGGGGCGAGGGGACCATTTTCTGCAGCAAAATATCCTCAGGTTTTTTTTCTCATGTGAGGAGGAGAAAAATAATGAAGGAGCTTCGGTTAAAAACACATTTTCTGCTCTAACAGTAAAAAAAAACTGTCGGGGTGGTGGGGGGGGGGGGATGCCTTGCAGTATTTGCATAATAGTTATAACAGATTATGAAAGCAGAAAGTCAGCAGGAGCATCAGCTGCTTTAAAAACGAACACTAAGAGCATGCAATTAAGAATAATTATTCTTAATGATTACAGAGAATCGAGCGGGAAGGTGTGCATTTACTGTGGATCTCGCTGCCCTTGCATTCAGACCAACAGGATGCAAAGCTCGGTGCTGAAACAGAGAATGCCTTCTGTTAAAAAAAAAACAACAAAAAATGCACACCTATATTTCTTGGATTCAAGGCCTCTGATTTAGCAGCTGCACGCCAGGGACATCCAGCTCTAAGCTGACAGGAAGAGCTTTCAAAAAAGCAAAACGTTTCTAGGAATTAAGTTAAAATAGCTACTTTGGCGCAAGGCAAACTACATTTACTTTCTTTTGCAAATATTCTTCCGGTTTTTAATCCAGTGCGGAATATCCATTGGGGAATATTTCTTTGATTCCAAACCGTTTTCCCTAAAACAATTTTTTTTTAGGCCGCAATTAAAAAAAAACACTTCTGTTGTATCTAACCAACACCGTTGTTGCATGGGTTGCTAATGTGTAAAAGACATAGGGAATTCTACCTTTGAAAAAAAAAAAAATTTTGAACTTATTTTATATTATTTGTAAATTTCAATTTTGAAATAAATGTGACAAAGTTTAAAATGGTGCGACTAAAAAAAAAAATGCTCGCCGAGTACATATGATGAGGGTGACAAAGGGGCTACTGTTGTTTTAATTGTTTGTTCGCAATCTGCTCGCCAGCGGCTCTAAGCTCTCACTCCATGTAATTATGTTAATGTACGGCAGCTTGTCAGGATTCTGTTCATTAGAGGCAGTTGTTTCATTGCTTATATTTCTCCCGCTCTCTCTCTCTGATAATCTCCGTGTGATCAGGGCCGATGTTTACAATCTTGAAACACGGATCATTGCCACGCCATCCCTGTTTGCGCTGGGAACCCTCGCAGTCCGGATTGCCAGTCATTAAAATGTATTCTCTTTGTTTTATTTAGCTGTTGCAGCTGAAATTAATTCCACCCCCACCAAAAAATTTTTTTATTAAAACACCTGAATAAATTCCATTTTTGCAAATTTGCAAAATAATTCATTCTTGTTTATTTACAAGAATTCTATCCGACTTTAAAATAAGGTTTTAAGTTTTCTCCTATTGATTGAGAAGCAGAGGAGAGAACACAAGGAACCTTAGGAGGAAATTAGGCTCAATAAATCTGTCCATTTCTACCAGCAAATGGGACAAGATTTAGTTCAAAGTCAGAAAAGTAAAGATTTTGCAAATATGTCTTCTGAAAGCATCTTATTCACATGTTCTTTGTGACAGCTCTATATACCTGCTCTGGGCAAACAGCTGACATTTTAAACTGAAATACATGGTGATAGACTGCTGTTTAATGTATAACAAGGTAAAGGTTTTTAAAAATATAACTATGATCGAGCCTGAAGTTCTGTTCATATTCAGGGGACATTTTAATATGCGAGACATTGAACAGCACTAACAAAAAAAATATTCATTTATAAAGTTGACAGATTGATTGATATTTGACTCTTGCAGAACCACACAGGTCGGGTTCTGGCCAAATATAGTGTGCCCATAAACTCCTTCTCTAACACTGCATAGTAACTGACAGAAGCAAAGTCCAGATAACTGGCATATAGCCTCAAATTCCTACTGACTATTTTTTGGTGTATAACTACTGTAGTTCCAAAAAAAATGTATACTGTTAATGCATCAAAACTGATTAGCCTGAATAATAGTTGATGTATTGGGACAATAATCCTTCAAACATCTAAACCTCTACACTTGGAATAGCTGTGCTGTGATCTGAAGCTTAATGCTCCTAGTTCCTAGAGATTATGAAGCAGTGCCTTGCTACTGGGAAGCAGAGCCCACTGGGCACTCAATACCTGAACTGTACAACTTAGTTTATAATAATCATGCAAATGAAATTACAGGTTAGCACAAAAATCAACATTCAATCTGTGTAAAAGAGGCTACACGAACCTATGGAGTTATATAGATTTAATATCAGTGCCTCAAAATATTTCCCTTTGTGAATAAGTACAGTATCTGCAACCATCTCTGCTCATTCATCTCCAACCTTCAGTAGAAAGACAATGGTGGCACTGTTACTTGTGTAGAACAATATTTTTACAATAAGCCAAAAGGCACACAAGAAAGACGTGGGCCTCAGAACTTAAAAATTATGGATGGTGAGTCTTTCAAGTAAAAGTGGATCGTTGTAGCTTTCTACTTATTGAATAATATTTAACAGGTGAATGTTTACGCTGAAGAGGTATACAAAAAGGTTATGATTTGACACAGGCAAGTGTTTATTTCTGGGCATGTAAAATACTAGAGAAACCAGGCTGTTCATGCATGGTAGGCCTCAGACCAGCACAAACAGCAGCTTACTAAAGCAGGCTGCATTGCATTAGTACTGAATCGTATAGCCACACGTGAATGGCCTTTCCCTATTCAGAACATTCTCTCTGCTCCTGTAGATCAACCACAAAGGGATGGCCCTTCTGGGGCAAAATGATCTTTATTCTGCTCCGAAAACATTACAAAAACTATTCCCCAACATGTGGGAAGGAATTTCCTCTGTGTTTAACAAAATCAGAATCCTATTCTTGCTAAACAAATGGAGGAAATCTTCCTGGGTGATTCCTACCCCATCATGTTTTATATTCAATCACCATGTTCTTTCCAAAACAATTTTACCAGATATATTTTATTCTCTTAATAGCACCAAATTCCTGTTTAATTTTAAAAATTCTATGACTTTGTGATTTTGAATATGATGTACCTAATTCTATTTTTAAAAGTAGTTTTCCACGTGTAAAATTTTATCTAAAATAGGAAAAGGACAGCAGAATCAATGTATTAATTTGTGTTACGCAGACAGGCTTTTTTTGTTTCATTACTCCTTCACCACCATCACCCTCTGTACAGACAGAACAAAGCTTGCTCGGCCCAGGCAGGCGGTGCATCATGATATCTTCACAAACAGCATGTTTGTTCCTTATATCCAACATTGGGCTTAACCTGGGTTCAACAGTCTGGTTTTTATTTTCAACTCTTAGCTACGAAAGAGAAAGGTTGGTTAAAACATCACTTTGGCTTCCCCCAAATTTCAAGCTCTCCTTTCTTGAAGGCGGTGACTCGTTCTGGATATAGTTCCATGCTTTTCAACAAAACTCCAGTGCCTCCTCTAAGTGGCCATCCTTCCTGGACAGTGTAGTGTTGACAGGCTACTTTTTTCTGGTGGCATCACAATTGTGTCCAATCCTGTCCTCACCCAGCATCCACAACATGTGATGCCCACATTCAGAGAGCGAATTAAACTAAATGTCAATCTGGCTTTCTGCTTTGATTGTAATGCAATGCCTCTTGTATGCAAAGGAAGTGTGTGTGGGTGTTGGGTGAGGACAAGGTTGGGCCCAGCTGTGATGTTCCCAAGGCGGAATAGCCTGCTGATGCTCAGACGTGAAGAATGACACTTGAGTAAGGTTCTGGAGGCTGGTTGATGCGTGTGGGCCTGTGCTCTCAGCAACAGTCAACACCTTCAGAAGAGGAGGGGGGGGGAAAGTGCAGGAAAAAAAGTAGATTGGGCAGAGGGCAGAGAACAGCTGGTACAGATCGACACACAAAGCCTAACAGGGAGCCACTGATTGTGAAAATGTGCAGCACATCTGGACAGATCCTCTTTGGTGTTTAAGCATCATCCATATCTTCAAGATATTAAATGCATTTTTTTTTTGTATTTTAAGCGTGCATGCTCTGGAGACGGGCTCCCCATGTGACAAAGTGCCATGACGCAAAAGGCACATGCTGTTGCTATGATAGGTTGCTAGGAATCTTGTGGCCCTTTAAGGCATCGGTCACAGCAGTCATGGGTCCACTTCCCTGTATAATATGCTACTCCCTGCACCAAGGATTCAGTGGTCAAAGGATTAACATTGACAACAAAACATGTGATTATTTTATTTTGGTTGAATGCGTCACGTGGAATAATCATTCAGTAGAAATATTAAACTCCCAACAAATTCAGAAAGGAAACTTTCTTTAAAGAGAAACACCATGGATGGGGGCGAATAAAGTCAGCCGGCATTCCCGGTCCTGATTTCTTTCCCCATGGCTCCATGCTGAAAATTGTGCAAGGGCAGAATCGTGGTCAAATGTGATGACCTACACGGCTGATTGTCCTGCCTGCACTCACTTTGCTGGGTGCGCACACACAAAGAGGTGCCACTCGAGCAAGGCCCCAGCAACTGGCTGAACCTCAGAGAACAGCAAAAAGTTAGCACTTCAGTGAGTGGATAGGGGAGAGAATCAGCAAAAAAATACACAACATAGTGTGAAAATATCTAGGTACAGGCATTTTTTTTTAAACAGTCAAATTGTTACTATAAATATTCCTATAAACCCAGGAATCGATGCAATTTAATTTTCTTTTGCATTTCCTGTTAATCTTTGATTTTAATTCAAAGTTAACAAAATTCTGCTTTACCTTAAAACAGTGTGATAGTTTTGTATGATGCTGTTTTTAAAATCGCCATTGTATCAATCTAAGTTGGGGGTGAAGGAAAGGCAGACACTGTCTCTTTAAATACTATTTACACGGCACCAATTAGTTGGTTAAAATCCCCAAACGAGTTTGTTCACTGCAAATGCTGAAGAGATACAGGGCAGGTTATTCATCGCCCATCTATAAAAAGGATGGTAGGAATGATCAAAGAAGTCAGAAATAATGTTAATTCAATTAAAATTGAGGGCAGATTTTCTGCTTGAAAGAATACGAGAGACAGGATTGGGTCACCCGAGCTTCATTTATCGCTGCTTGCTTAGGTAATTAGTGTAATGAGGAAGGGGGGAGGTGTTAGTGGAAAGCGTGATCGTGGATTTGACAATTGTGTTGCCTACCTTATGCCCACACTGAGTGGCGTTACGTCCATTTTAGAAGCTGCAGGGTTCCCCCCTCAAGATGGCTGCAGAGCAAAGAGCCATCTCTACACAAAATGGCACCCGGCTGGCCACTCAGGCTGGCATCCCCTTGCCTTCTGCCCAAGTTGCTGTGCGTGATTCACAGCGGCAGCTTCATGTTTTCAGAAGGTCACGGTGCTGTCTCACCGAGGGGGAAAAAAATAGATCGCAGTCTTCAGAGAGGATTTCAAGGCTGATTTGGGGTTTTTTTTCATATCGAAGGATGTGCTGGAAAATAGGAGCAATGATTCTGTTATTCTCTCAAGCATTCACGTCTTGCCCTAGCTCTGCTGAACTGCTGTTCTGCATCTCATTGATACATGGCCTCACTAGGAGGTGAGATTCTGAGGAATGGGGAGGGGAGGAAAGCTAGAAGGAAATGGCGGTCACATTCTTCTCGTTATTCTGCAATCATTTCTCATTCTGTTTGTAATGACCCCGTTATAATTTTTGTTTCCTAATTAGTAACGAAGCTTGGTTGGAAAATTCTAGAATCTGGATCAGAAAATTTAGTTTGCAGAAGAAAAATAAAAGAGTTGATGATTGCAATCATTGGGATAAAAGATTCACGGACATGTTTCAAAATTGAGCCACTGGACACGCTGTAGATATATTTATTGTGAATTATAACATCAATACCCAGTAGTGTGATAATTCATTGATTTCAAATGCCTGGAATAATCATATCCTGTTCCAAAGTGTGTTTTTAATTGTTCCCTCTAATTCCCTCCTGTCACCACCTCCTGGTGCTGGCTTTTTCCAGGGTTACCATTTCACTGGTGCCAGGAGCCCTCTGGTACTTCACCAAAGTGATCATTCTTGCTGTGTGGATCTAGGTGGTCAGTGCTGGCAGGGTATTTGATCATGGAGGCGGGGGAGGAGGACATCACAGCCATGCTCGATGCCCCAGCTCACACCCTCCAATATTCCAGCATTGCCCGACTGTGCATCTTCCCCCAACCCCCCAACCATAGGTGGCAGAGCCTTCAGTCATCTCGGCCCCACACTGAACTCTCTCGCTAAACCCTTCCACCTTATTACTTCTTTCAATGTCTTCAGAAACCCCCAGAAGATCTACTACTTTGACCTTACTTCACCTTTGGTCACCTCCCTTAAGTCTTCTTCTACGGCAGCTTGTCTGTTCTCACCAACCCCCATTCCCCTATTCCTTTTCCTTCTGGGCACACCTTGGAATGTTTGTTACACTAAAGTGCAAGTTGTTACCGTTGAGCCAGATCCTGTCCTCACATGATGAACGTGTGCTTTCTGGCAGGAATCAGTAACTGTGATCAGAAGCAGGATACCCTAGATGATTTTTCCTCCTCCCTAACCCAGGGGCCTTAGTCAAGCTAATGAACTGTCCACCTAAAAAGGGGGTCGTCCTTACAGAAACAACCCAGAGTACGGTCTGCTGGATCTAAAAGCAGTGGAAGAAACACGGTTGCCTCATGTGCTGTTAGACACGGAAGATAAAGAAGAACCTGGGGCACTAAGGATAATTGTAACTCCCATACTGCTGCCCCAGCTGAGACCAGCAAAGTCAGGGATCGAACATGGAACTTTCCTGGTTGGTATGGCTCACATCAGACAGCGTATTTACCAACTGAACCATAATGGCCCAGAAATTCGGGTCTCCACGGGTGAGTACGCGCTGGGTACTCACCCGTAAGCCCAACGAAAGTGCCGGTTTCGTGCATGCACTGCGCATGCGCGGGAAACCGGAACTTCCATTCCCTTAAAGGAAGGGGTTCAGAGGTCAGACGTGTACGCCGGAGAGGCGGCGCGTGCGCCTGGAACTTCCGGTTTTTTTCCAGGTTTCTCCGGGAGGGTAAGTCTCCAGCAGTTACACTTTTAAAAAGCTGGCGCAAGGCTTGCTTTTAACAAGGTAAGTAGTGAATTAATTAAAATTAAAACATTTTTTCCACAGGTTTATTATTTTTAAATACTTTAAAGAAAGGTAAGTTTATTTTTAGCCCCGTTAAAAAATTTAATTAATTTTTTCAAAAATTTAAATTATTGTTTAAAATAGTTATTTTATGTAATTTATAGTTATTTTAAAAATGTGATTTAAAAAAAAAATGTATTTGAAGTTTTAGTTATGTTTTGGGGCTTATAGTATTTATAGTTTTGACAGCTCTTCCTGTCAATTTTATGAATGGGCATTTCCCTGCTACCATTGGCTCTCCATGGCCCACGTGATCCCAGGGGACGCTTCGAACTAACTGCACCCCTGGGATACGCAAGCACTGCGCGCCGCCAGTTGGAGGGGGCCCAGGATCTGAATCCCATGCGGGCCCACAGCACAATGGCCGGTGCGCTAGGTAAATGCAGGTCGGAGGCTTGCACCCGTGGGAAGCCTCCGACCCGAATTTCTGGGCCATGTGTGCGGGGTGGAGAGGTGGGGGGTCCATCGAAATAATGGGCCAGATTTTAAAACATAGTCATCAGAGCAGAGTCAGTTTCACACCTTCCATGCCTAAGGGTTTTATACCTTCCTTCTACCAGTGTCCATCATCCTGGTCATATCAAAAGCTACCTTCAATGGTGCCATTTATGAATTGAGAGTGAGGAGGCTGTGGGTTGACCCCCAGCACGGAATGCCACAGGAATATTCTACATGATATTTAGACTTGAAATTCATGTCTACAAAACTAACACACGGAAGTTTAACACCAGTGTACAACAACCCCTCTGGCCACTAGATTAATAGGGACATTAGTCCATTTTGAACAGGTTGATGCTGCGTTAGAGCACCAGTCAGGAGAATATCATGCAAACATGTTAAGCTTTTGAATGTTAATATTGCAAACATGAATTCCTATGCTATTAATTCATATACTATTACAGGGTGTAAGAACATTTTAATTATGACTTGCAGTGGAAGGAACATCTTGATTGTCATGGGCTCCAATAATTTATCTTACAATTATTTTTTTTATGTCAGGGAAACAGATTGTAATGACCCTATTTTCTTTGTTTTTCCTCCCCACGGCTCTCCATATAGCACTCTCCGACTGTCATCAAGACCAGTTGCCAAGTCTATCAATACTATTGTGAGCTGCCTGTGAGGATGTGTGAGAGAATGTGCTTCTGATAAGCTCGGAATCAGGAGTGAGGATGTGTGAGAGAATGGGCATGGTATAAGCTCGGAATCAGGAGTGAGGGCGTGCGAGAGAATGTGCTTCTGATAAGCTCGGAATCAGGAGTGAGGAATGTGTGAGAGAATGGGCTGGGAAAAAGCAGGGAGATGCCAGTGAGAAGGTGTCAGAGAATTGCTCAGGATGAACTGGAAGCCTGCAGTTAGGAAGTGTGCGAGAGAGGGCCAGACACAAGGATTACTCTCGCCCTTCTGATTTCCATCTTTCTCCATGGAGAGACTCTGGCCGCTACTTACTACTGCCCCAAAGAAACACAGCCAAAGCCAGTAATTCAGCTCATCATACCTGGTCCTGCTGTTTATTAAACATCTATTTCAATTTGTTTGTAATTATATAAGATAAAATTAGGAAAAAAATTAAAATAAAGGGCTGTCTGATGGCTCAGTGGGTGTATGCACCAGTTGGTTCTGAGCCACACAGACCAACATGGTCCATTGCCGGTCTATGCTGAGATAGTTGATCTCAGGCTGAAGCAGGGATGGAACAACTAGCCTCAGTTCCCCTGAGTTTGAGAAGGCTCATGTTCCTGATCACTATCCAGTGACTCCTGCTGGAAAGTGCTCGTGTGTTGGGCGAGGACGAGGTCGAGCTTGGCAGTAATGCCTCCACTGAATAGTCCACTGACATGCACCTCCCATGCACACACACTAAGGATGGACGCATTGGGTGAGGCATCAGAAAGTGGCTGGTGCCCATGGAATCCATAACCCAGCATGAGTCAGAAGAGGAAGGGAGAAAATTGGAGAGAGGAAAAAATAAACAAAGTATCTTCTAATCCTATTTAAAAAAAATAAATGACGCATTTATTTACTTGATTTAGAAAAAGTCAGGGTTGAGCTCAGATACTGGTCTAGACAACAGCTGCACAATGCAGTGAAACTCAGTACTCAGCGGGGGGGGGGCGGGGGGGGATGCTTATGAATGGGTTTAGGGATTTGATGAGACTCTATGGCACTGTTGACCATTTATTAAACCCAGCCTCTGAGTTTCTTACCCGATGTAATGACGAGCGATGCCATTGCTTTTTAAAATTGAGGGTCATCTCTGCCGCCCCCTCCAGTCCTTGCAAGTGTCCTTCAGGAACGCTGAAGAAGTCTAGATCAGAGAAATACAAAAAAAAACAAATGCCAAACCAACTGGTGAGCCTCAAATTTGTGATGCAAAATTAGACAAGAGCGGGGGGTGGGGTGGAAAGTCTAACAGTGACACAACGTGCAGACTCATGTGCCACATCCTCTAACTACCCATACTCAGGAGTGTCGCAATAGGGAGGTACTGGGCAGAGGTCAGCTTGCCTGTCCTGTTGCCTTCTGATAGAGAAAACAAGGAGAACAGAATGGAGAGGACAAAAATAGTGAGTGGAGGTGCCTGTGGGCACACATTAAAACACACATATACTCAATGTCTAGCGAGTTGCTTTTAAGCATTGCTTCTATGCTGATTTAACACCAGATATTCAATGCCACTGGACACTGCAGGGGTTTGGGGAAGAGGCATGGATGGGTCTACCTCAACACGATCGATCCTTATAGTTTGAGCTCTGAGGGTTTTGGCAGAGTTCATGTTATATTTCTTTGATATTGTGAAATTGAAACCTTTTTATTTTCACATATAACTTAATAGCCCGCACCACGGTATAACACAGGATCTTATGTCATGTTTATACGGGGTTCATTTGGAGGCCTCAATGACACATGAACCCTGGACACCACATTGCAAGAGAAGTTATAGTATAATTGGGGCAAATATATATACCTATTTTCTTCTTGCACACAATTATTCAACATTTTCTTTCCCATTTTCTCTAACTCCTCTCTCCCTGATTGAAGACGCTGACTCCCAATGGCGTACAATTCCACGGGCACCGACTACCCTCCAGTATCTCTTCCAATAGGCCATTATTCACGTGCGAGCCTAGACAGTGACACACATGCCAACCATCAACGTTTCACCACTGACAATCAGTGTCTTGTGAGCCCTGTCCGTGTGGACTGAGCCCCTCCCCCTGAGTCTGGCTTCTAATGGACCAACGCCTCTCCCCTTGGCACCACTCCTAATGTGATTCTGGCTGCTGTATACTGCAGATGGGAATCAGGAATTCATGCCTACAGTATACAGGGGCTGGAATCACTCCAATGAGTAGCAGCACTCAGGTAGGAGCAGGACTGAGGAGAGAAGGTTGGGGGGGGGGAATGAAGAGGAAGAAAGGCAGAACATGGACAGTAATGGAGGGATGAGAGTAAATGGGAAGTGAAAGAGGGTGAGGAGCATGCCGGCATGGACTGGGGGGGAAGGGAAGTAAGTGCCAACTTGAACTGGGTTGGAAAGGTGGAAGTACCAGATGGAACTGAGGAAGGAAAAGAAGGTTCAATTAACAGGGGAGAAATGGAGAAGAATAACAGTATGAATTTGGGAGGGTTGGAGGAGAGAGGGGGGCTTGGAATTTCCCCCACCAGGATGGCTGCTGGCCGCCCCATCCCCTCCCTCCCTAGTTCATTTTCCTTATTCTGGCCATCATTTCCGTCGCCCCAGGGATGCTCAGTTGTCGGAAAGTGATGTTGATGTAACTTCTGGAGAAGCATTGGTCTAGTTGATTTGTTAAAAATCCATGTCGCCATGCTTGTAATTTTTTTTAAGATTAATTAAAATCTCCTTCTTTGGCTCGGTGTCTATTTTTGTCTGATTATGCTTCTGTGAATCCCCTTGGGATATTTCCTCTACGCTAAAGGTGCGATATAAATCCAAGTTGTTGTTGTTATTAAGTTACAGCATTCGTGTAACCACTTGTTAGGCACATCATAGATTTATAATCTGGGCCATTCTCCAGTGGTCAGTCCGTGAAGCCGTTGGTCATCTTTTGCTAGTCTTCCAGACTGGCACTCCTGAGTGAGTGTTGGCAGAGTATTGGAATATGGGGGAGTGGGGGGCGTATCAGAGCCAAACTCAATCCGGTCCTCACCTGCCGCCAAAACACTTTTCATCAGGGGTCACTCCACAGTGATCAAGAGCTGGAACCCTGGCTAATTTTCCCTAAAAAGCTAATTGCAGGAAACTTTCTTTTATCCGGCACGGACAGGACCGACGTGGTGCCGGTTCATCAAAAATTCCGGATAACCGAACGCTATAGTAAAAGATACGGAGCTGAGAGCTCCGTATAAAGCAACAAACCCTGTTGCTCAGCTTCAGAACAATGGGCACAAGTTACAAATGTCTCTGTAGCTTAGCAACAGCTGCAGCCACACCCTTGCACAGCAACAAATGGAGTAAAAAAAGTAATAAAAGTTACCTGAACCTACTCCTGAATTTTGCCGGTTAACCGAGATTTCCGGTTATTTAGGTGCCGGTAAATCGAAGGTTTCCTGTGGTTTCAGTGCTCAGTCGCACACAGTTAACAGGGAGTCTGTTCCTGCTGTAGAACATTCTACAAGGCTGAAAATTCTATAGCTGGTAAAAAAAATATCTGATATATTTGATGAAAGAAAAAAATCAATTTGTTTAGCAGATCTCCCATGGTGTTGCTCATAAGGCAGATGATGAGCTGCTTTATAAGGACAGGAATCCTCTAGCACGTAACACAAAACGGTCAGGAATTTCCTTGGAAGCTGCTTCCACCTCGCTGCCGTAATATCGTAGGAGCTGCAGTGTAAAACCCCATTTACAGGGTTACCACTGCACCAGGGCTACTACCTCCCAGCAGCGGAGAAGGAGCTGCTCTGAGGAAATTCACCTCCAATGTATTATTCTGCGCTCAAGGTGCAGCTATGCCCCTTTTAAGAGCTAACTGTTGTTAAGTAAACACATTGGAGTCGGAGTTTACAATTTATTCGGTGAGGGAACTTTGGAGATTGGAAAGTGCTTCTGAATTTCAAGCTACAGGTAAGTAGCACCCAGCATTAAGTGGCTGGCTTTCTTTCTATTTTAAGATTGTTACAGATGCAAAATAAAGTGTGACATAAATCGCTAGAAATACATTTATTTATATACAAATAGCAGATCTCCCATGGCATTGCTCATGGTGAGTCAGAGGTTACACTGTTGCAAAGGGGTAACTGCTGGGGTGTGAAGTGACAGAGGAGTGCACCTCTCTAGTGAAATGGTTTAGAAATAAATTTGTAAGAGGTCCCCTGAGACAGCAAGGCTGTGGAAAGATAAATAAATTACAAAGTATTTACAGCACAGAAACAGGCCATTCGGCCCAACAGGTCCATGCCGGTGTTTATGCTCCACACGAGCCTCCTCCCACCCTACTTCATCTCACCCCATCAACAAACTGTTCCTTCACACAAAAATAATAAACCTCTGCATGCAGCATAAGGGTAGCAGCTCCTTATTCTCCATCCGTTTAGAGTCTTCTTATCGCAAATGTTAAGAAATGCATAAATCTTTTTTTATTTGCATTTTTCCTTCCTTATCAAATATCTCTGCAACAGTAACTCGCATATTTAAGCAGAACCTTTTGGTAATACCTATTAAATTTGCACTTTTGTTCGTAACCCCCCTCCAAACTTGAACAATGGTACAGCCCTTCCAGAAGTTGCTATTTATCTTCAGAACTTAAAAACATCTGTTGTTCATATAAATAAAAATGCATGATGGATGGATGGAATTAGATTATTTTGGCTATGAATTGAACATAACTGTTTTTTGGAGGATTGGGTTGAATGAGACACTCAGCTGAAGCATTAAGGGCCTATCATGCTTGACAGCATCAAAGTTCAAAAGAATAGGAAAAAGACCAAGGTAATTCAAAAATTAATGTTTAGGTTAAACTAACCTTGTCTTTTAAAAGTTTGTACTTTGGTTAGGCCATATCTGAAATATTTTGTACAGTTTTGAGTTCCTCACGATAGGCGGGATATATTAGCCCTGGTGAAAGTGCAACTCGGTTTTGCAAGATAATACCAGGGATGAAGGGTCTGAGTTACAAGAAAAGGTTAGAGCAACTAGGGCTATATTCTCTTGAACTGCGAAGATTGAAGGGAAAATTGATAGAGGTGTTCAAAATGATAAAGGGGTCAGACAAGGTAATCATAAATAGTTTCCATTGATAGGTAAATTGAGAACTAGAGGCCATGGTCTCAAGATAAGCATATGCAACAAAAAGGAAGAGGTTCGAAGATTTATTTTCATGCAAAGAGTTATCGGAATGTGGACTGCTTTGTCACAAGTGATGAGCGATGCTAAAATGCTTCTCAATTATGCTCCCACTTCTTCCATGATTCTTTGTTCAACTGCCTCCAATCAGGTTTTCATCCTGCCCATAGCACCAACACCACACTTGCCAAAGTCACCAACAACATCCTGTGTGACTGTACATGGCTCATTGTCCCTCTTCATCCTCCTTAATCTCTCTGCTGACTTCAATACTATGAACCATTCTATCTTCCTCAAGCAGAGATCACCTCCGTGGCCCTCCTCACTCCTGCTTCCATTCCTACCTATCACAACTTGGGATACTATATTGCCTCCAATGGCATCTCCTTCAATGCCCACAAAAGTCACCTGTGGTGTACATCGGGGTTACACACGTAGCCATTTACATGCTAGTCATTGGTGATAGCAACTGAAAGCATGAAGTCAGCTTTCACATGTATATTGATGACACTCAGCTCTATCTCTCCACCTCCTCCTTCGACCCGAGGGCAGTTGGCACTGTCTCCAACTGCCTATTTGACCATAAGTGTTAACTTGGCTCAGTTGGTATCACTCTCACCTCTGAGTCAGAAGGTTGTGGGTTCAAGCTCCACTTCAGAACTGGAACACCTAATCTAGGTTGATACTGCAGTGCAATACTGACAGAGTGCTGCATTGCCTGAGTTGTTAAACCGATGTAGTATCTGCTCGTTAGGGTGGATGATCCCACAACACTATTAGAAGAAGAGCAGGGAGTTTTCCCAATGTCTTGGCCAATATTCCTCCCTCACCCAAAACCAGCAAAGACAGATTAACGATGCAATTATCTCAGTTGTTGTCTGTGGGGTCTTGCTGTTTGGAAATGGGTTACAACCTATGTTCCCTGTAATTTTTTGAGGGGACTGCATGGCCCATTCAAAATACTGTGCATGAGTGATTTTTCTATTTAAAAGCCGGCAAGCCAGCTGCGCGGGATCTTCAGAGCACTCAGTGGCCACGCAACTTAAAAGGAACATTGGTTACAAGATACGCCTTCATAACAATGGCAAGTACATTTCAAATATAATTCATTGGCTTTGAAGTGCTTTGGGACATAAGATACTACTTACTACTGAGCCAAAATGTCCTGCAACCAAATGTCAGCAAAACCCAAACAATTGTCTTTCAGCTTCCACAAACAGTTAAGTACCTCCGGCCTCAACTCCATTTACCTTCTTGGTTGTCACCTCCAGCTGAGCCCAGAGGTGTGGAGCCTTGGTGTCCCACTCAAGGCCAGGAGTAGTTTCCTCCCCACATCCATGCATCATCGACCCACATCTCCAAAATGCGGCTCACCTCCGACCCCACCTTTCACATTCTGCCAATTAAATCATAATCCACACTCTCATCACCTCAAGCCTGCACTTCTCCAATGCTCTCCTTGCAAACTTTCCCACTTCCGCCCTCCACAGACTTAAAATAATTCCAAACACCATGGCCTACTTTCTCACTCAGTTGTTACCAAGCTTCACTGGCTGCCCGTGCCCCAGAGATTCTCATCCTCATTTTTAAACCCCTCTATGGCCTCGCCTCTCCCTACCACTACAATATTCTTCAGTCATATGTCCCTGCGCACACTCTCCACTTCTCTGATGCCAGTCCACTTCTCATTCCATGCTATTTCCACTCAATCTCTAGTTGCTCTTCAGCCACTGAAAATTCCTTCTCTCAGCATATGCCACCTTGTCACCTCCCTCTCTGTCTTCAAAGGCCTTCTAAAGAACCCTCTGTTGAGCTATGTTTGCACCCTTCCGAGCCTCTCTCATCCCTTTTGCCCTCTTGCTCAGTGTCCACTGCCCCGCAAGGCACTCCAAGACTTCTGTCAAGAGAAGCACCATAAAAAGGCAAGTTTCTGTGGTTCGCCTGAGCTATGACTTCTTGGTACAAAATCTAGCGGGAGCTTTATTGTGTATCCAACCCATGCTGTGCCTGACGTAAGAGTGCTTGATGGGACAGTGTAGCGGAAGCTTTAGCCTGCATCTAATCCGTGCTATCCTTGAGGTTGACAGTACGAAAGTATTCAATTTTCTATAACTAACATCTCTTGCCTTGAGAAGGACAAAAATCTACCCAACACAAAAGGAGAGGCATGCAGACATGCACCTGAGTGAATCAACATGCTAAATGCACCCAGCCTGCACCAGGACACAAATTAAGGAACCCTTGGACTTTTGCAAGAATCTTATTGGAACGTCGTGGACACACTTTCATTGTTGATGTGAATCTCGTCAAAATGAGTCACCTCCAGAACATTTCAATACTGGGCGAGATGTGGTTGTGGTGCCGGAAAGTGGCAACGGTTCACCCTCCCTATGATTAAAAGTGTGGCTTTAAGTTTGGCTGGTATCCATTTCAGTAACGTGGGCACGTGCTACAGCCAACAACCCCATCTGCACTTAACCAAAATTGGGGACGTTCCAGTTGGAAAGAGAAGTGTCAGGCAACGGAAGGAATTAGCAAAACTACAAAAGTAAAAATTTAAATTAATTAAATGAAAATCCAAAACTGCAGCTCTACAAAAACTATAAATGTCAGAAAAGCTTTATATAGCTGGGAAGTATGGACAGAGTGACTAAGCCTGCAATTTGTTAAAAATAATAAACAGCAATTCTGATGATGGTGTAGATTTGATTTTTTTAAATTTGATTTAATTATAAGACTTTCAACTAGAATGTGCACCCATTGATTCAGCTGGGACATTTGAAGCATGCATTATTTGCATAGACACACAAACATGCTTCTAAGTCCGGATCTAACTACAACAGCGCAAGCCTGTCTGGTGGGAAAATATAATTAACAAGAAATTCGGTTACATACTTAATAAATGGATGGAGACTCTTGAGTTTTAAGCAGTACTTGTCAGTCAGAGCTGGGAGAAGTGGACACAATACCACTATTCAGTGCAGAGGCCTAGAGATTTCAATTGAATTAAAACAGCACAAAGAAGCCAGATTTTCACAGCCTCCCCCCTTATTGATTATTAAAATCTCCTCACAGTACAGCATAGTGGAGAAAGAAACTGGTTATTGTGCAGGTACCGGGTTGAAGTGTTAAGGAATGTGGGTAAAAAAATTCCAATATTGCGCTCAGGGCCTGAGAGGGATTACAGGCCAGTGCTGAGAGAAAAATAAAATGAGAATCCACAATGTTTGCACAGTGGGGTCACTCGATTTCAAGCCGCTTTCTGATTCACAGAAAAACCAACATTGAAATTTCCACCAAAGAAAAATCCCATTTTTTTTTCAAGGGTTCTCCCCTCCTGTCCTGAAGGCACTGACTCATGCCAGAGCACTGCTCCATTGGTGCTCACCCAAGTAACTAGCTATTCTTGAACTGTGAGCACAGACAGTGTTTATCAGTGGGGTATTCAACTGGGGGGGGGGGGCGGCAGGTGGTGAGGGGGTGCGGGAAATGACTGGGTGAGAAAAGAACTGGGCTTGGTAGTGTTCACACCCGTGTGCATCCACTTCTCAGCAGAAGTCACTGAATATAGATCCCTGCCCTTGAAGCAGACTGTGATGTTTAATTTTATGTCTTGCAGTGGAAGGTGGTTCCATGATTCAGTGCCACTATTTGTTTAAGTGCTTACTCACGCTGCTGAATTTGCTGGGTTCCTGCCTCTCATCAGGCTTGAGCTTGGGCAGGAAGAGCATGGGAACAGCAGGAACACGGCAAGACTCCATGCGACTGATCTCAATCTCCACCAAGTCTGCAATTAAATGTCTTCACCACTGATAGTTCCCACAATTATGTTTTGTCATAGGCTGGTTTCTTCGTCTCCGCTCTCCATTTGGGAGTAACAGAATAATGGGGTGACTGTGGGGAGCCCATCTCTGATGTTGCTGCATTTGTATCTAACCTTCAGTGATAACTTGGCGCAGGCATCTTAAGGGGACACTATCTCCGGGAAAGAAAGCATCTTTGGCAAACCTTTCCTCACACAAGACACGGTGACATAAATGACATCGTAAAATCATTTGCCCATGATGCCATTGCGAAGAGAGTATCACAGAACTTTTTGCCCTCCCCAAAACAAAAAATAACGTTGTCAAGCATTTTCCCCATGGAGAGTGTATCCCATTAGCACTTTGTCTGCAACGTGGAGTCGCTCCCCCCTTATGTTTTTGTAAAACTCAAATATCAGGTGGGACTCTAGGTCAGGGCAACTTCTTTTTCATCTCTCTCTATTTTATCAATGCTCCGTGCTCCTCTGAACTTTCCTCTCTTCACCTCCCAACTTCCAAATGCATCACCTTACACACTCTTCTCCCTGCATCCTCAATGTGTTGTATTAACATATAAGAAAGTTCAGGATTGGGAAAGACTATGCAGTTCATCTGCTCAGTCCCAAAGTCTAATACCATTCCACCACCCACTCCCCCAATATCGATCTTTGGCCATTCACGTGGGTTTCCCAGTTTTAAAAACATATGCTCATTGTAGGATTCATATACTCAAGAGCAGGAACATATTGAAAACCAGAGCCCACAACGCCAGACCCAGTGATATATCACTGCATTAACAAACAAACTTCAAGTCACTCAAATCCATTCAAAATTAGCTTTATTTTATTTATAAAATTATAAATACTTCAAATAAATAGATGATTTATCATGACTTGCAATAGTTAGACGGGGGGTCTGCATACATACTAATTAAATGACTCAGACAGAAATGGACTTCAGTACACCTCACAACCACACAGCTTTATCAAGTCACCCTGCTCCAGAGAATTATCCTATTTAGCCCACTTACAGCATGGTTTTGTATAAAAGTAACTCATTTTATTCCATCTTATGGCTTGATCGGTAAATGTGCAAACATCATATACAGCATGAATGATCCAGTTCAATCTGTCAGTTAGTTGATGTCAGATTCAGTAGTACTTGGCTGCTAACATTGGCGTCAGTGTCCCTGGGCTAGAGAGATATATATAAAAAACACAATCAGCCAGGTTCCTGCTCTACTATTCAGTGACTCCTACTATTATTCAACAGTCAGCTTGGCTCAGTCAGCATCACTCAGATCTTTTAGTCAGAAGGTTATGGGTTAAGCCCCACTCTAAGACCTGAGCACATAATCTACACTGATACTACAGTGCTCTATTGAGGGAGTACTGAATATTCGGACATCGTCCTTCAGATAAGATATTAAACTGAGGCCCTGCCTGCCTGCTCCAGTGGTTGAAGGAGGTGCAAGAGATCTCATGATACAATTGGAAGAAGAGTAGGGAATTCTCTTGAAGTCTTGGTCAATATTCCTACCTCAAACACTACCACCAACAAAAAAGATCATAATAACTGGTCACTGATCATATTTGCTGCTTGTGTGACTTTGCTGTACACAAGTTGACTGCTGCACTTACCCACATAACCTAGGAAGATTAGTTGCACTTCAAAGTAATTGACTGCATGTAAAGTGCTTTAGGAAGTCCTGAGAGATTGATAAGTCTCTATATAAATGGAGATCTTTCTTTCTTTCTGTGTGTGTGTGTGTATGCACGCATGCGCATGTCAATGTCGAATAGACTTAGTTCTGATGCCCCTTCAATCAAAATAGTCTGCCGACACTTGCTATGTAGGCGCACACATGAAGAATATCCATTGGATTTGGTGCTGAAGAGCTGCTGGGGCCTGTGCAGCTAAACCCCAGAGAAAATCAGCACCTTCAGGAAAGGGAGGGAGAAAAATGAGAAGGAAAAACAAATCATTGTTTTCATGTC
Source organism: Somniosus microcephalus (assembly GCF_052327205.1). Taxonomy (NCBI): domain Eukaryota; kingdom Metazoa; phylum Chordata; class Chondrichthyes; order Squaliformes; family Somniosidae; genus Somniosus; species Somniosus microcephalus. The sequence goes on from NC_141013.1 coordinate 14,323,196, forward strand.
CTTCAGCTAACATTCTCCAATATGGGGTTAAAGAAAAAGACAATTAAAAAAAATTCTGCCCTCCTTTTCTTTGTAAAGTTTGCACCGATTGGAAAGATTGTTGGCCAACATTATGGGATGATGTTGATTCACAGAGACACATGTCAGTCACTGTGGTTAGAAGTATCCAGGCTTTTTTTTAAGAAGGTGTGCGCTTTTGGAGATTCACCAACGAGAGTCAGAGACAGCGAGTGAAGAGAAATCAAAACTGGATTCCACTGTTCTCAAGAGTTATCCTGTTAAATTTGAGGCAATGCTGCTGTATCATGTTCCCCCTTGTCCTAAAAATACAAGGAAAATGCAGGAGAGAATCCAGCCATATAGTCAGCGATTACACTAAGCTTGCACAGATCCCTGGTGAGGCCACAATTGGAGTGCTGCATCTAGTTTTGAACATCCTACCTTCGGAAGGAAATTGATATATTGGAGAGGGTTGAGAGAAGAGAGACACGGATGATTCCAGGACTCAGGGCTCTAAGTTATGAGGAATGACTCACAAAACAAAACTGGTTTTCATTGCAGAAAAAAAGATTGGGTTGGAGAGAGGGGAGGGCATGACCCAATGTGTCAAAATTTATCAGGGGTCCTGAGCTAGGGATGGAAAAACTCAACCAGAATTCCCACTACTGATCACGATCCTTTGAATTCTGTTGGATAATCAACACGTGTGACCATTAGGTGAGCACACATTTGGGCTCAGTTACATTGCCCACCAAGTTGAATGGTCTTCATTTAGGATCATACATGCAGAATGGCCATTTGGTTGAGCTATCAATACATAGAAACATAGAAGATAGGAGCAGGAGTAGGCCATTTGGCCCCTCGAGCCTGCTCCACCATTTAATGAGATCATGGCTGATCATCCAAATTCAGTACCCTGTCCCTGCTTTCTCCCCATATCCCTTGATCCCTTTAGCCTTAAGAAATATATCTAACTCTGATTGTAGGCTGATACGCACAGCTAAAAATAGAAACAAAATTAATTTTGCATCGCATCTTTAGTAAAAATTAAAATTCTGCTATATACACTACAAAGTTGCCTGTAAGCAAGCGGCAAAAGCAAAACGTATTTATATTCGGCAAGTTTTTTTTAATAAACTGAGTTGAGGGAAGAGGCAGCAGCTGAAGATGGGAGCATTTTAAAACTATTTAGATTGTTTTGCCTCGGTGAAAGAAAAAAGACTCACTAGACATGCTGATGTTGAAAAATGCTTTTCAGTTTGTAAAGAGACTGCCAGTAAACAATACAACTGTTTTCAAAAGGAGCTTCTGTTTGTTTAAGATCTCTCCCACTTCCCTTCAGTTCTCACTACATTTTCTTCCCTTGCAAGCCACTCACCAGCACGCCTCCCTCTCCAACAAACTGCTGTTCTCAACTGACACCGACCCTGCTCCAACTTCTAGTTGGTATTGATTGAAACCAGTACAAGAGCCCAACCCATCTGAACAAATTCCAACTGGAATTTAGAGGAGGAAGAGCAACTCGTAATTGGCTTGGCTGAATCACGGCATCTGCTCAGCAAGGAATGGTAGCTTATCCTCTACCATGATTCCTGCTTCACCCTCCCCCACTGTCCAAAGATATAATCATAAGATGCAGCATCTCAGTTTCATGTGACAGCCCCTGCAACAGTCCAATTGGGAAACTGGAAAATTTATTTTAGATTTCGAAATCCAGGCAAAGGACCAAGGATAGTGCAAGGTGGCTTCAAGGTAGGAAAGAATAGGGGTAAATATGAGGCAAATCAAAAAATAGCGATTAGATGGCACTTTTTTTAGGTTTTGAAAGCCTTTAGATTTTAGAACGAAGGGAAGACTGAGAGAGTCCAGGCATTCCACAGTTCTCAGGTCCTAGGAAAGAATAAGTTAGAGCATGATGGTGCTGCAAGTCTTCATTTCAATGCAGAGAGGAATTAGAGTGTGTAGGGTGCGTTATTCTGAATTTGAAAGGAATGAGAGAGAACATTTCAGAGTAGCAATGGCCATAGTGGTTTTGATAAAAAGGTGTAAGAGACAGAGAGAGAGAGAGAGAGAGACGGACAGAGACATAGAGAAAGAGACAGCGAAAGACAGAGACAGTGAGACAGAGGGATTAATTTCAAATTAAACCCATCTGGCCGGAATCTGACGCAATTGGATCAGCCGCCTGTTTTACACCCCATCTGATTTTACACTCCATTGAAGGCAATCCAATCCCATCAGCTTCCCATCAAATAGATTAGGTTAAAATTATCCCCCAAAAATTAGAGGTGCTGGGGATTTTAAGATGAAAAAGAAGGTAAAGAATTTGCAATAGCGCTTTTTATGTCAAAGCATCCCAAAGCACTTCTTAATCAGTGTATTATTTTTGAAGTGCAGTCACTGTTGCCAGGTCAGAAAATTCTGCATCCAAATTGTGCACAACCAGGTCCCACAAACAGCAACGAGTTAAATGACCAATTAATCCAATTTTGGTGGTGTTGGCTGAGGGATAACCATTGTACCAGGGCACTGAGAGAACTCACTGCTCTTTTTTTAAATAGGGAAATGGGATCTTTTACATCCATTTGAACACGTACATGTGGCCTCAGTTTAACATCTAATTCAAAAGACAGAACCACCAACAATACAGCACACTCTCAGTACTGCACTGGAGTATCATCTTAGATTATCTGCTCAAATCCTGGAGTCGAACTTGAACCCACAATCTTCTGACTCAGACGCATGAGTACTACCACTACTGAGCCAAGCTGACAATTGACCAGCTGAAACTCAACTCAACTGAGGCTATCTAAAACACAGCCCACCCAAAAGTGATGAATCGTTAAACATATTGATGTAAGTAAACTACTAGGCACTTGGTCTAAGCGTTAAACAAAGCTTTAATCAATAGTTTTACAACATGGATGCCTAGTTGTGTCCTTCACTAGTTCCTGTTAAGAATGTCCTGCGCAAGCTGGACCCATGCCCGAGTATTTATACTCTCCCTGGTCAGCGCCACCCGCAGGCCGCTCAGTTGATTCATGTCACATATCAGTTGAAAATAACTGAGCACCATACAGGTTTCAGGACTCTTTCTCACTCAGAAGCATCCAGAAACTGCTGTTGGAGGTCAAGGATCATAAGTGGTCCTTCCCAACAGTTCCAATTCTATTCCCAACCAGGAATCTCAGAAATTTCTATCATTTTCAATAGAAATGCGAGCATTTTTTTGGAACAATTGATGTATTTATACTGATCTTTTGGCATTGGTACGGTGCTAACCCAATGCTAACAGTTAGACTAGGTGGCATATACCACCTATCACAGGTGGTCTCATACTGGGGAAGGAAGACATTAACTGCTAGTGTGAAACTCTGCCAAAAAGGTATTTATTGAAAAACTAAAAACAAACTGTGATAGCCTGCTGTACAACGTTCACATTTAAATGTGAGTAAAGTCTTTCCAATAATTAAAAACTATATCGGTCAATCAGAGGTTGGCCAGCAATGGTTCATAGTTGTGTTGGGAAGGTATTCATTGAGATCCACCTTCCTCAATTTCACACAACGGAATGGATACACAGTTCTGGTGTCTGCTGTTTATGGCTCTCATTTATAATAGACACCCTCTCTAGCCCATGGCTCACAAACATATCATTATACATAGGCTCGTGTGAAAGAAGACTACCATTTATATGGCACCTTACCACATCTGTTAGAAACATCTCAAAGCACTTCACATACAATAAATGACTTGTTGGGGAACAATTGTTGTTTAAGTAAATTCAGCAGCCATTTTGCAAACAGTATTTTCTTTTAAATGGTGTTGCTTGTGAGACAAATGTTAGTCATGAAACTGGGAGAACTCCCAACTCTTTTTCCAAGATTGCATAGAATCATTAACAACTGGAAGAGTCAAACAGGGTCTTTGATTCATTTTTTGTCCAAGGAAAGGCACCTCTCACAGTGCAGCACACCCTTAGTACTGGACTAGAGTATCAGCCTGGATTACATGCTCATGTCCGAGAGTGGGGCTTGAACACACAACCCTCTGATTCAGAGGCAAGAGCACCACCAGAGTCAGGTTGACACTAGTGTGAGGCTAGCATCATACTTCAACAATTCTAAGTGTACACAGGATTCTCAAGCCCCATTTTCTCACAATGTTCATTGTTGGGCAATTTACATCAGTTGGGAGAACAGTAAAATTGGGGCTGCAGACATCTCCACAGTTGCCCTGTCTTTCCTCCGTATATCAGATGGAAAATTAATTAATCTAATCGCAGCAAGCCAAGTGAATCCAGGACATGTTCAGGCCTGGTATTTGAATTTACACCTTCCCAGCTGGATTTGGAGTGCTCAAATTCCCCAACTCCCAGGACACTCTCCACCCTCCCCTTAGCCAAATAGTATTCTCTGTATCACAAAGCAAGGAGGTTTACATGAAACCCATAAAGGGTGGATATTTTGCTCATTTTCTCTGTTTCACTGGCATTCATTGAAAGGCTTGCCCCTCCCCCACCCATTTCTGATCATGTTTTAAGTCTGAGCTGAAATTAAGTCTCATTATTTTATTTTTGTTACATTTTTAAAAACTTTTTTATTGCCTTGGATTAACTTCCAACATCAAATTTATTCTATCCTGGAGGCACTGGCAAAATAATTAATTCAGCTCACCTGAACCTCAACGAGGAACAGTATATTTTGAGAAAGTGAACAACATGTCCTTAGAGGTGAGGATGACTCAGTAATTTGAACATGATATTTCCCTGGGAGGGGGCAGCAGAGGGATGGAATATTCCAAAGCACAAAATTGCATTAAGAAAGCCCATTCACAGCTCCTGACCCACTCATGTATGTTTTAGTTCGTAAGTTAAGAACTGGTAGAAATTTGGTTAAAGGGGTTGGCGGTTTAATGGTGTGTTACTGAGTCACGCAGAACAGAAGTGCCAGACTCCGTCCTGATCTGTGCTGAGGTAGCTCATCTCAGCTGGGCAGAAACTTGGGCACTACAATTGGTTTCCGCCCCTGTGTGGAGAGGGCAAAAACCAAAAGAAAAATCAGAGTAGGATTCCTGCTCTTAATGGCTGTGTGGTGACACCTCCCCCTTCTGAAAAGGGCATGTGTGTGGGCACTGGATGTGGGCAGGAGCAAGTTTGGCTGTGGCATGCCTACATTCACTAGGCACCCGAAGAATGGCCAATTGCTCGTGGAACTGTAACGCAGCAAGTGTTAGCAGTAACAAACGAGGGCAGAAAAAAACCTGACGGTTAAAAGGAAAAGATTTGAGGGTGCAAGCAACAACAAAAAATCAGGCTTTAAAATGCATTTTAAGAACATTTCAATTTAAATTCGCACTGTAAACCTCTTCAACACTGATCATTCCAGCCAAGACAAAAAGAGTACTGCGCTCTGATGAAAGTTCATCGGCCTGGAACGTTAACTCTGTTTCTCTCTCCACAGATGCTGCCTGACCTGCTGAGGGTTTTCCAGCATTTTCTGTTTTATTACAAAAAGAGCAGTGCTATCCTGTGGTTACACATCACATCTGTTTAAATCTGAACTACTTGTGGTGTGTTCTGTCCAAAACCATTTCAGGAGTAACCAGCTGAACCCTTGCATGGATTTTTTATATCGTCACAGTAAACAGAATAAATCCCATTATTAAAAATGAAATAAGGTTGGAATTGAGAGGGATAGGAAAATTAAACAAATCAAAGCAGAGACTGAATATGATAAAGCAAAATTAAAAAATAAAACCCTCCATGCAGTGAGACAGGGAGTATACCCATTTATACCAGTCCTACAGGGACACATGCACAGGGCAACCACATTTAATTTAATTTAATTAAATAAATATTTTTTCATTCAGCTCCATTTTGGAGGCACTATGCTCAACGTCAAGACCCTCTGTCCTCACAATAATCCAACCACCATCGATCAGCAAATCTGCTTTTGTTCCAACATTTCATCAAAAAAATAGGTCACATTTAGACAGAAAATAAGCTACTCACTGTGAAAAACTGTTTCTAGGATTTTCAGATTTGACTATTAATAAAGAAATCATAAATACGTCTTAAAAAAACGTTCATAAGCCCAACATTTGTCAAAAAATATTCAAGTAAAAAGAAAAACTGAGTACTGAAAATACACAGAAAGTCTGTCAGCATCTGAAAGAGAAAGAGAAGAGTAGCTATCATTTTGGGTGGGTCTCCTCATCAGATCTCCATCTTAACATTAACTTTGTTTTTCTCTTTCAGAAGCTAATTAATCTGCTGTGCATATTATATTTTAAAAGCTATTTAGACCCAGCTGTACATGTTCTATCAGTGTTTTTCAGTAAGCTCATTTTCCTCCTCCTTTCTTTAAGGTGCTGAGTTTTGCTGGGAAAGATTCCTAGCCTGAGCCAACTTTAGCACTGTCCAACCGGGATCAGGGGATAGTGATCAGAGGTGAGAACCCTTCCATGTAAAGCCAATTGTAGCACCCAACCTGAGATTAGTCAGTTCAGCACAGACTTTCCTGATCTGTGTGCTTCAATGTCACACAGTTATCACAAGTTGCATTATTTTCCCAAATTAAATCTTAATTGTTAATTATAGAGTAAACTCTGCCCAGATCTAAAGACACTGAAAATGTTTGTCAATGGATCAAGTGTTTAATGAAATAGCTTTCTCAACATTTGACACATTCAACGTCCAGGTTTCACCGAGCCAAACATTCTCTTTCATAGTGTCATCTTGGTCATTATGAAACGGGTGGTGGGGGGAGTTATTATAAGAGAACAGGGGCTGATAATAAATTTACAATGAAAGCAAAAAACGTCAAGAATCTGCAGCTCAACACAAAACCAGGCTGTGCGAAAACACACATTGCCCTGCTAAAACCTCACCTTTACCCCCATTTAAATGGAGACCCCATTCAGTCCAGACCAGAAGGGTCCTTGGTGAATAAGCACTCTGCCCTAATCCAGTTCATTGGGCAGCCAGTATTCAACTTAACATCCAGCTCCGTATATACACTCCATTTCTACTCAGGTCCAAACATAATTGGAGAGGGAGGCATTTGCACCAGTCACACAGGCCTTTGCCCATATACCAACCCAAACCCACCATTAAATTGTGAACAATTTGTGCTCTAGAAGGTATTCTACTCCCGATCTACTACCAATGTCAATTATAAGTTAGAGTAACATTTGACCAGCACAGACCAAGGGGTCAAACCTTATTCGACTCTGTGGCTCAGTAACAGGGCAAGCCCATGTTGTGGTCATTTTAATACATCAATGTACAACCTCTCCGAATAAACAAGGTGATCATAACAGCAACACATTTCTATTTAAAGACTTCAATTAAAAACATATTTCAGTTAAATCCCTGGCTAAAAATGAAAATGTTGCCCTTTCAACAGCAACTTATAAAAGCACATCTAATTCCACCAAAGGCACACGAGTCGCAGGCGGATTATCAAACCCAGTGTCAAACAACGGGATATTGAACTTCAGGAAAGTGTTTCCGGGCAGTGCCTGTGGGTATGTGTGAGGCAAGGCTACCATTACAACCAACTTCCCTGGCTCACAGGGTACTACATGCCTTTCCTTGATCATCAAGAAAGTTTATGTGCCAGTTCTACAACATTGGGATAAATAGATGGGATGGCCGATAGATGATTAGAGTTGAGTTTCCAATAGTTTGGAATTGTCTTTCAGGTTGACTAATTGAGAGGTATAGTCGAGTGCTGGTTGGGATACGATTCTACGTGAACATTTTTTTGTGGTTCCCCGCCCCTCCCCATAGAGTGACTTAAACAGGCTCCCTGACCGCACAGTGGGGAAGGCCTGCCTGGGTTACTTGCAGATCTGCAGCCGTGTAAATGGGGACATTTATCCGGCCCCAGCTCTTGCTATTGAACCCGCATATTGGTCTGTTTATTCCAGTGTTAGTTTACATATACAAAGAAAATTAATCTTAAATTGGAAGTATTCCAAAGCCCCTCTTAAATGGGCCCCTCGTAATCAGTCAGTATTCCCCGGGCAAAGAAAAAGTGTGGGCAATAGAAAAAAGATTGAGTGATGAGTGAGCAGAAAGAGAGGCATTTGAACCCTTATCAAAATTCAAAATCAAGTTTTGGATCAAGCTGAGTGGAGTGACTCACTGTGTGACCGAGTGACCGGATCAGTGGAAGAAATACTGCCCTCTCACCAGTCTGAAGACAGACTGACCCATACACTTGTGTTGTCTGGTGATTTACGGGTCCCAGCCCCGGAGCAAAACGCCCTATTTAAGACATTCCCCACCGCCCTACCACCCTGAGAATAACTAGTCCAAATTTCACAAAAAGTCTATGGAAGATGTAAAACCGGTGCCAAATTTATATTTCAAACCAACATTGTATTAATCCACTAGTACAAATACTGTGAAATTATATTATATATATAGTATATACTTCCATCACACAAATTCCATATCGGTATTTGACCTTTGAAAAAAGTGTTTTAGAATCTCGCCTAATGACTCGCTTATGTTAATGTCTATATTTATTTTATTTTTATTTGTGATATTATTTTTATTTAAAATATATTTAGCATTGTAAAATCGTCTAAAGACTGTTTATAATTTAAGAAGGAGGTTTTGTATTCCATTTAAATTTTAAATAATTGTAAAATTAATCTTAAAGTTTAGAAAGAGCATTTGCTATAGCCATGCAGTGTGTTTCCTCGAAAGTGCTGAATTCCGACATTGACTGTGATGGAGCGGGCTTATTATAGCCCTCACAGGATTAGGTCAGATATTAGGTGGCATTTTGGAGGACCGGGAAAAAAAAAGAGCGAAAATGAGACAGACGGAACGAGGACTGCTCGTCGCAAAGTGGACATCTCATTAGAATTCAGCACCATGTCACTGGCGGATTTGAATGGACAGCTCCCAATGTGGTCTGTCTGTGATGGAGATGGGACTGAGGGTCCCTGACAGCCCCCGCCTCCTTCCAAATGAAAATAAAGAAAAGTTGGCGTTATTTCTGCTCCACTTCACCGTTCCTGGATACCCAGAGGCCGGCAGCAAACAGCTGCCACCGTTGCCTGAAAAGTGACCAAATTATCGAGAACTTGACCTCTTAAAGGGGCCAACCTTAAACCCAATCAAAAAGTCTGGAATGCTAATCTGACTGCACATTCCGCGCCGGTTGGGTTTTGAGCGTAATCTAATAAAGGAATGTTTAATCTATTTAAACCAGAGAGCTGTCTTTGGTGAGCCCCTCGCATTAAACAATTACTATGAACCCTGAGATATGCACAGCGGATTTTAAGACGCCCAGCGAATGTGCTCTCTTGATATGATAAATCGTAAGGGGGGGGAAACAATTTAAGATTTCATTGCTGCTTCGAGTCGGCTGTGGTGCTTCACAATGTGCTCGGTTTCAAATAACATCACAGTTAGCGTTGCAAAACCAGCAATAGGTCTCTGCAATCGAGAGACTTTAGAAAATCAAGAGTTGTTAATCGTATGTAAAGGGAGATCATACTCACGTTGCTTCGCGGCCCATGCTCCTTTTTGGTATTGTCTCTAGTCGATCTAATAACTGTGGCTATGAGTTTTCTTTTCTGACTCTTTCTTTGCATTTTCGTCATCGTTTATTCGATCTCTCTCTCCTCGAAGCTGTGGAAGTGGTTTCTACTTTCGGTTATCTAGCTTTATGATGGATCAGCAATACTCATACAGCTAGATAACCAAAGACAGCAGCCAACTTCCGCTCCACATCTCAGGCGGTGGAAGAGGGGGTTGAAGGAGATTTCCCATCTGTCATCAAAGAAGGGAGAGAGACTATCAGCAACAAGCAACTGGCGTCTCCTCGCAGCCCTCCCTTTGCGAGCTCGGTTCTCCCTGGGCTTTGGGCAGCTTCAGGAGGGAGACGCTTAGCCCGAACGGAGCTTAGCATGTTTGCATTCAAGCCATGATCTGATCTGAGTCTCCCACAGCCTGAGAGAGCGCTCTCTCTCTCTCTCTCTCTCGCACTCACACACAAGATCCACTGCTATTCACATGCTAATTGGTCTTTCGGTGGTGACGGAACTGCAACGCCAGCCAATCCCAGTCTTCCACCAGCCTTATTCAAATCACAAAGATTTCCCGCCCTTTTTGCTTTCGGAAATTACCTCCAATTCAAATTGAGTCTGTCACAATTCAGTAACTGAACCTTTGGAGCTTAAAGGGTATCAGATTAAAACGATCTCCCATAGATGAGAATGCAGGAAGTGGGATTGCCGTAAGAAATGCCACAATTCAAATATTAAGAATGAATATTTTTAACCAATCAGGAGCCAAGGGCCAGTGGTGGGAGATTTCAAATTAAATTCAAACCTCAATTCACTTTAAGCATTAAATAATTTCCTGTGTCTAAATCCAGCCATAGGCAGAGACAAAAACTAAGGAACCACACAGGCTGCAAACTGAATCACCATTTACTGGCTAATCCGGCAAAAAAATATTTAGCACGAATCTCATTCTTAATTATAGTTACGTGCCGTTATGAAAAAACAAAGTTGATTGATTATTTCGTGTTCATGATTGCATGGAACTAGTCAGATTCCAAGCACTACCGAATTCTAACAACATTACAGTCACCGTTCTTTTAATTTTAAAATATATGTTTTATTTTATTGCTGCAATTACAAATTATTCGCATATGTTATAACCCATACAATAAACGATCCTCGCGAATCTGTACCGTTCACCTAATTCCTTTTCGCCACTTCGCCCTATGGCAGTAAAAGGTTCCAGAATGGGATTTGAAAATGGACTTTACTGGCAAATGAACAGGCTCATTATACACGGTCTGCAATTAGAGTACTAGGCTTGGATTCCCTGAAGAATCCCCAGAGCTCGGCTACAAAAGAGCTTACTCAAAAATAAAAATCGTGGAACTACAGTGTAAGCCACAAGTCGTGTACCCGCTATCCATTTTCAGCCTGGGCAATTAGCGTATATTTCTTTCGCAAAGTAAACCAGATCCAGTAAGTAACCAGGAACAACATCGACTGCAATTGAAGTGGGAACCCGAAAAGTACACGGAAATTGAAAATTCGAACGCCTTCTCGTTCTCTTATCTGCATATTTCTGGGCTGCATCTTCCAACCCACTGAATGCTTCACATTGTGGTTAAAATAATCAAGCACGCTCTGGTTCTGATTGCTCTCCTGTATTTTGCTGCTATTGCAAATATTCTCCAGTTTCCATAGAAATATGGAAAGTAAAATTAAAATAGGAACAAGGTAGGGATATTAAATACACAATAAATCTTTGTGATTTTTTGCAAAGAATATTAGACATCTATAGCCTGCGTGCGCCTAGAGATGTGGAATTATTGTTTCAAAATTAATTAATGTTAGAATTGAATAATTCTGTGTTACAAACAGCAATGAACTGTACTTGAACTTGATATGACCTATAAAGAGAAAAGCTGGATTTTTTTGCTATTTAAATAATAATAATTCATAAAATAATGTAACAAATGTACTGCATTTGGATTTACAGAGGATTTTTCACCGGCTCGTTAATGAGCGGTTCCTGTGTATCTGCTGGCTGGAGTTAACCCAGGATTAGTGGTTAGTCGTGGGAGTCACTTAATTTTATTTTATTTCAAGTCCTGACGACCCATAGAGCGTCAAATCTTCTAAATATAGGTTGGAGATGAGCAGAAAATAATATGTTTACCTGCGTCATAACCTTTATACACTAAATTTCCCGTCCTGGTCTTAACCTGGTTGAAAGCGTGCATCTGAGCAGTTTAGGATCCGAATTAAATGCAAAATTAGAAAAGTGAAGGGGGGTTTCTGAAATTCGTTTGGAGTTTATGCAGAATTATAATTGTGTAGATAGTATTTTTGAATCAAATAGATCTCTGGGTGTTAGCTTTTGGGATACGTATACACAAATTTGGATTTAGTATATATACATAAATACACATAGATAGATAGATAGATAGATAGATAGATAGATAGATATAGATAGATAGATAGAAAGATATAGATAGATAGATAGATAGATAGATATAGATAGATAGATAGTAAACCTCTATATATGTGTCCATATTTTCAAATGGCGTTTTCCACGAGAAATGTATATAAAAATTGCATTTATATAAAATCATCTAGTTAAAACGCCAAGACCTTACTTATCTTTTGATGTGTGGGGGTAACACAGACATCTTCTGTTCTCTTTGCCAGCATTGTCCTCACTCGCTTTTTAACTCATCTGTCTTAACCTGATACAACGCCTCAGTTTAGTTTGGCGGTTGGGAATGTGGAGGGGCTGTTACTCCTTTATTATAGAAAGTCTGACACCAAAACAGAAAAATACACCCAGGTGTAATTGTAAAACTATTTTCAGAGGATACTGTAGAGCAGTTCTATTGCACCGCCAATGTTTAAGTTGTTGTTGCCTCTCCTCATTTTAAACTTACATAATGGAAACGTGGCATTTTATTACCAGATTTACACAGGAAATTAAAGTATTTCTAAAGTTTAACAACAAGTTGCCCCTTTTTATTGGAAGGGGAGAGATAGCAAACTGGAACCGTTTTTCGGCCCGTCGTCAGGCCCAGTTTAATCTCTCTTTAAATGTTTCCTCTGATTCTTCAATTAATCAGCTCAGAAACATTGCTATTTTAAATTTGAGCTTTTCCTAAAAACTTTTCCAATCTCGCTTCAAACCAGCATTTTTATCATTATTGCAAAGACGAGATTTCTGTTTCGATTTTAAGGAAATCAAAAGCAATTCATTACATTAAAAAAATGACATGCACAGGAAAAGCACCGAGTAAACTGATCTGATCTACAGCTCTTCTGACATTCCAGTATTATTATCATTGATTTATTTCACAGAAATAAACATGTATTATCATCTTGATAAAAAAAATGTACTTTTCATAATTAGCTTGATCATTTTATTTGAAAGAAAAAGAATCCTAACAAAATGATCCTAGCCTTTTTTATATAAAAAAAAACCCGTCTGCTTGCCAGCATTTACTAAAGATTTTTTATATATATATATTGCGGATTGAGCCCACGGTTCAAATCCGATTACATTGCTTTGTCCCATCGATGTCTAAATCCGAAATCGTTTGCCTCGGATGGTTTGAGACCTGCTTTTTGGGGAGGGGTGGTTTGACAAACCAGATCGGTTCGATTCATTCATTTTTATGATACAGGCAGGTGGAAATGATTCGATCCAAATCGTCTGGAACTTTTTGATGCAGTTGCCTTGTGACGAGGCAACAGTTCCTCTGACTCTTACAGAATATTCCAGTCAAGTTTCCCATAGAAATCTCTCAATCCAATGGATCTAGAAAACGTTTCTATTGTACCACAAATACACATTCATCTTTTTTATTTCAATATATAGCTGGAACCATTGATTTTCTTCTTCAAATTATTCCTGCAGTCTAATAAAACGATTTCCTTTTTTTCCAATTCTGAAAAATCGTCAAGCCTGGTTCTGTATTTAAACTGCCTTTCTATATAACCCCAATTCTTGACCAAGTCACATAGGGGTAATTTAATAGACGACAGAGTAATCAATAATTCTCTCTTTCCTCCCCCCCCCCCATTAAATGTATAAATCTCCCAACTGCTGAAAACAACTTTGTTTCGTTAAAAAATATATTCAAAAGTACATCATTGAACAATCAGTGAGATATGGGCCAACACCGTGAGGTTAATTGATTCAAAAAACAGTGTTCGCCTATGCAACATCAACACCTCATTGGTGATCCTTAAAGTAAGACAAATCCACTCGTAACTAAATCCGACATCACTTGCAACAAATCGTGCATCCCAACACATCCAAGGTGCCGAGGCCGGACACCGCATGGAACACCATTTATTTTCGGTTATTTAAAGTTTCCATAAAAGTAAAAAAGCTAAACAATGTCTTATTTTCGCGTTTTAAAATCAGACACTGCAGCGCGCTGCCAGGATTAATACTCGCAAGATTGACAACTGCAGGTTACAATGCACCTTTATCAAGAGAACCAGTGGTCAGCGCAGCCGTTCCAAACCCAAATTCAAGCCTGCATCTTAAAAAGAATCTCTAAGCTGCACAATTGAAATCCAATCACTTTCGCCCAAATGAGAAGGTTCTGCTGTGATTTTAAGCAGGTATCAATTGAGAATTGTTTATTAGATTAAAAACTATTTGATTATTTGGCGTTTTTATAATCTCTGAGAGCCACATTGAGGTGTTGAATACTCTTGGTTGCAATCAATTAGATACAAAATGGCTGCTTCAAATAACTAGTTGTAATTGTCTAGGTATTTCTAAAACCATTCAGTGCAATGTTTTAGCAGGAGCAGGGAGTTATTAGAATTCTCGGGATCATTATCATACTTCTCACAACAGCTTCACTGTCTCTGGTGGTTTTTGTGAGTTTGTGATTCAACAGACTTATTCATTATTAGAGATCAACTGGGAATGATGTTTTTTTGAATTGCACGAAGAAAACTGTCAACATTATTGTGTGTCACGATGCAAGTGTAACATGGATTTTGGTCATAACAGGCACCATTTCCAGTTGGAGGCAGGAAATAATTTAGAGCTATAAAAGTATTGCGTTCATGTAGAAAATAAATGCACGGAGCAAAGAAAATAAATAAGAGAAAACTATACTGGGATTTTGCAGTTTTGTAATTTCCATATACAACTGAGTCCCATCAAGCAACGATTAATTACATTGGATGAACTGCTTTAGACCAAATTCAAATCACATAAAATCTGGAGGCTGTAACGTTATGCAACTCAGATCTGCTATGCCAATTACCCAATAATGTCTAACAGAAATCTACTCATTATTCGACACTCTTCGCTTCCAATTCAAGGGGCACTTCTTGTTCAGATGAACTGATATTGTGTTAAATTAATATTTCCTACATTACAACAGTGACTACACTTCAAAACGACTTCATTGGCTGTAAAGCGCTTTGGGACGTCCTGAGGTCGTGAAAGGCGCTACAGAAATGCAAGTCTTTCTTTTAAAACAGGTAGTAAGTGCTTTTTTAAAAATTAAACTGAATATCGCACAACTAGATACTCTACATCTGGATTTTTTTTTAAATCAGTTATTGCATGGAGTTAATAGATTGTAATTCCTTTCCTTATAAATGGAATCAGTTTTGAAGGAAAATATTGCTTGATCCGTTTTCTGAACACTTAAGTTCATATTTAGGATGTAAAATTTACCAAGCAAAGTGGGTGTTTGAGGAAAATCTGGATACATTGTACAGTGTGCATTATGTGTGGGGGGTGTATATAGGTGTGTGTATAATATATATAATATATAGGTGCATGTAAGTGTGCATATAAGGATGCGTATGTAGGTGTATATGTATGATTTTATATGTATGTATTATATAGATGGTATGTACATATGGAGACAAAGAGACAGCGAGAACGTTTATTGTAGGGCATGTGTGTGTGTATATATATAGGGATGTGTGTAGGTGTGTATATAGGGTGTCTATAGGTGTATACATATATATAGGTTTATATCTGGTTATAGTATTAGGAATGTTCTTCTGTTATTGGAATCATTTGCAACAGTGACATGTTACACAAAGCATTCTAACAGACCTACAACTGCTCTGCTGAAGCAGTCTTTACAAAACAGAGGGCCGTCATGCTATCGACGTTTAAAGGGAAATTATATTTTTTTCAAAAAAAGGAAGTATTTGATGAAAAATACTAGTGTCACATTTCACAGCGTCAGGTGTTAAACGGATTAGCGTTCTACTGGGTTAAATGTCATGGCGATTGACATCTTCTTAGGATTGATACCAACTACCTACAGCAATAGCGCAGGGTGGGTCTGGCCAGTTAATCTTTTTTAAAAATATATATACGACGTTAATTATTTACAAATGTAGAAACAGATTTTGACTGTGAACATGACCCAAACTCTTAATCATAGGGAGAGAAAAATACAGACACTGACTCTCACACACACACAGTCTGAACCAACGGGTACTGGCCGGGGCGCTGCAATTGCCCTGTCCTCGTGAGTGTGAACCTATTCCTATTTAGCCTCAGCACGGATACAACGGTCCATCTTAACTGGAAATCTACATTTCTTTACCGTTACATATAAATTGTAATATTAGGCGCTCTCTGGTGCGGCTAACCAAGACATGGCCAATATCTCCCAAGTGATTTCATGCACGTTACACATTTCCTGTAATAGTCAAGGCGGTGGGTGGACAAATAGTTTAAAAGAGTGACATTGCACTTAGGAGATTCTGTCACAATTTAATACGGGTGTTTGAAACAATAATCCCTCACACCTCGTGTTGTATATTCATTTATTTACAGCAACTCTTGCAAACCGTTAGGATTCGCCCCCCCCCCCCCCCAAAAAGGCTTGCATGAAACCCTGCTATTTTCAAAACACACGTGTTATATAATTGAGCCTAAGCCAGTGATTCAGCTTTACAAACACAACAAACGTCGGATAATCAGTCTCCTGTTCACATCAGGAAAAAAAAATTAATCACGTTGGGAAATAGGCACGGTCCCCATTGTACGTGCATTACGTCTGACGCACATTCTTTATAATTATTACAAGTTATTTTTAGTAAAACCTCGAGTAACCTCCGCTATTTAAATTCCCACAGTGATTCTTCTTTTAATTAAAGCAATATGTGCTTGCCAAAGATCTAGCAGCAACTAAATCAAAAGAAGGCTTATCAAAAAATGGCACAAAATGGTCAGTAACGATTGTGATAATAAGTGGCACTCACCCCCCCCCCCCCCCCATTATTAACACCTCTTATTAGCAGGGTCAATGTAGTCCTAACCATCTTGTTCATGTATTCATCTGAATTCGGCCCTCCTCTGGCTGAACTGCAAGCAGTGTATAGCCTCTGAATGCCCATTGGCCTGTTGCAATTAACTTCCAATGACTATTTTGGTGTGTCTTGCTATGTGTCCAATCACACTATTTTCCAAAAAATTTTTGCAAAAGAATCCTGCAAGTTCCTGGTATTGGTGTAAGGTGTAATAGCTGATAGCAGTTACAATACGAAAAAGGATATTGGTTTAAGAAATGCAAAATCGTGACTGCGCGTATAAAGGGTCAAACCACTTCGAACAATTCAACTGAAATTAACAAATAACAAACTGAAATGAACACCGAACACCGAACAAACTGAAATTAACACCCAGCCAAGTAGTGTCTCAGGCAATATAAAAACAAGGCACACGTTATACAATATTCCAACTCTAATTGCTTCCAAACACCGACTTTAACTCCCCCCCCCCCCCAACACAGAGACACTTTTACAGAATTATACATCCGTTTCTGAGGCTCCAGGCAAATTCCAACCAGGAATAAACTAACCTTGTCTACATGGATTCCCTTTTAAGAATCTCCTAAGGTGGGACCAGCTCCAAAGAGGCGAGTTGGATAAGTCGGAACAATGCGGTCTGTCCTAGGTTTGTCCGCTTCTTATAATTACCGTAAGATTTTTTTATGGGTGAGGGAGGGGAGGGAGGGGGGTGATTGCCGTCCTTTCTTGTGCACAGACTTGACAGTGAACTGCGGCGTCAGCGAGGAGAAGAATAGGGAGCCGCCGGTGACCGTGGCCTTGTCCTCATCCCCCTCCCTCCTCCGCCCCCCAGGTCAGTTGGCCAGAGCTGTTTTTTTACAGGGGGAGGAAGGGGGAATTGAAACAATGAAAACGTGGGTCACCCTGATCACCAGCCTAGTTACCAAAAATAACGACCACAGCAGGGGCTAACTAAAAAAATCCACCAAGTTTAACGCCGCTTCCTCGGCCTATCGCACTAACACATGTCCAATCACAGCTCCAACTTTAAACAGACCTTTCTTTGCGATGCCTCTTCCCCCTCTTGACGCAGGTTCGCCCCCACCCCCCAAACTTTGGGTACAAAGCACATCGAGATTTGCACCGGCGGCTCGGCGTAATGGAAGCAGCTTGAGCGCCAGCTTAGCACGGCGAGGCATCGTGGATTTCCGCGCAAAGCTACCGATGCACCAGCAAATGGACGCTCAAAAAAAATATATAGGGAAATTGTTCCTTAAGGACATTGGTGGCTAGATCTCAAATGACAAGGGTCGGAGGGGGAGTGTGGGGCTGGGGGGGCTTTTCTTCGTCGCTCTTGACCTGTACCTACCCGCCGATCTGAAATCTGTCTCTTTCTCTGCGTCTGAAGGCTGGGGCTGCGTCTTTCCAAATCTCTCCAATCTCCAGCACAAGCTTCCTCCTGCGCAGCCCCGTGCTGACGTCAGCCCCGGCACTAACCTCCAGACTGCAACCATCCAGCACCGGGGGAGGGGGGTGGGGGGGTTCTGGCATCCCAACACAACACCGAATGACTTCCCTCCAAATTCTTCGCCTTAATGCACACCTTTCATTAAAGCCACTGTGAAATCAGACCGTATCTCCCAGCTCCTTCTGTCTGCCTCCCGGAATCCATCTCCCATTGAGTTCAACTAACATTCAACCGATCCAGGCACCGACAGACTCGTCACAGAATGTAACGCTCGGTCTAGATTCACCTACCTGCATCCGATTTTATATATGGCACCAAGATACATTGATTCCCTGCTTGTTACTCCATCCCCATTTTCCCTCGCTCTCTACCGTACATAAAATTTTGCAATGCAGAAAATATATCCACAATTTAAGGACACGTTCTTTCTATAACAAGATATTGCCGCTCGTATCTAAATGATTTGTTTCGATATAAACTCAATCGTCCGATGCTTGAGCTGATTGTGTTTACTGACTATAACTTGCCTGGTTGGTGTGAGATGCCTCCGCCCTTACTTGCTAGATCCTTTAACCCAATCAGATATAAAATACCTACAAACCGCAGGGGGTGGGGGGAATCAGGCTGCCAGGTAAAGTTTTTAGTGTTTAATTGTACTTTGTAATCTAATGAGGGGTCTGGGTATTGGGTGAGTTCAGCTCGTTCTGAATGGCAAGACAAAAGTCTCTCGCCCTCATCTGGGGTGTGTTGCCAGGGCGGAAGGTTGATGCATCCCGCGGGCCACAAACGGGCAGAAGCAGCGGGGCAGGGACCGCCGCATGAACTTGACAGCGGGAGAGGCTATCAATCTGATAGTAGACAGCTCAAGTTCATTATCACCCGCCACCCCACCGTCCCTGCTCATTTCACATTCAGCTTCAGTCTCTCTCTCTCTCTCTCTCTCTCTCGCAATCTTTGCTCGCGGACAGGAGCTTACATTACTAAACACCACCACTGATTTAAATCACTTTTCCCTTTCCAAAAAATTATAAATTCACTTGTTATTCACACATTCAAAAAATACATAAATAAAAATCTACTTTATAATTAATATACAGACAGCGAGTACTCTAACTCAGGCATAAAATATATTAAAATATTGGCTTTAAAAAACTAATATAATACACCCATTACCTGTTATAAATCAGAATTAAAAACCTCCATACCTCAATCCTAAAGTATTTGTATTCATTCTCAGTCCAACCAAATGATTTGCCCCGGGTTTTTTTTTACATTTTAGTTCCAAACAATTCCTAAGACAATAAGTTTTCTGAGAGTTGGTTTTCCCTAATTAATTTCACAGTCTCCAACTTGTGCAGTTCCCTTGTCACCAATCCCGCGTTTCCTATTGAATTACATTTGCTCCATTGCCCCTCAAATAACCACGCCAAGCCAACTTTAGCCCCCAACATTTTCTCACAGGCCAGCTTGGGGGAGGAGACCCGGTGCTCAATCGCATTTTTCCCCTTCCCCTCGCCACCGAAGAGAGCGAACGTGTCCTGAAACTCAACAACATCCAAATTCTTTGTTCCTGTCACATCGGGGCATCCATTGTCCGCCCTCTAAACCAAAGACTTCATTTTTAGCAGCTTTTCAATAAACTCGACATCAATGCGTTCTGCACACTCCGCCGAACAAAATGATTTATGTGCCAGCCAGTCTGGGAGTGTGGAGGGAGGGAGGGGAGGGGGGAGATATTTATATAATTCCACAATATTGCAATAATCGCGATTAAATTGGATTCGCATACACCAGGAGCGCTGCTTCTTCAGTTCCCAAGAAGTTTAGTAATTACAGCAAAAAATTAAAAAGCTTTAAAAAAAAAAAATCTTAGTTCTACGGATTGTAATCACAAATTGCAGTGAGAGTGCGGCGCACAGTCCAGGATCTGAGCATTTTAATCCTTCCATTCCCCTCCCCAATTAACAAAGTATTTTTTGGGGGGTGGGGGGTGGGGTTCAATCAAAAGGTTCTTGGAGAGCAAGACTGGACTCTGTTACCTTGGGCTGCCGCCTCCTATATTGCAATCCCAGCCAGCGATATGTACGAGTTGCTTGCACTCACAGTCTCCTTCTCCAGGCGGGGGGTGGGGGGAGGTGTGCTAGTTCTGAGGGAGCCTTTTTTCTCCCCCCTCTCTCTCTCTCTCTCTCTCGGTCTCTCCACGGGCTCCTGTTCGGAAACAGGGCTGGCGAGAGAATGAAGAGCGATGAGGAAGAACAGGAGATGTCACACAGGCATTTCTGGATATGTCACCAGGGCAAAGCCTGCTCACGTCGCCCATACGTCACCTGCAAAGTGCACCAACCCCTTGATTCCCCCCTTAATTCTGCGCAATTATTCCGAAGGATCTTGTGCACCGATTGCTACAACAACTAAAAAGAAAAATATATTTTTATATATTTTAAAATGCAATTGAATTGTAATGATTTAAACATTTACCGGGGAGCCCAACACTTCAAATGGGACGTAGAGTCAACGTGAAACGTACGTACGCTGCGAAACGTTATAGAGCAAAGGATTCTCATTGAAAAAAGAACTAGAATTTTCTCACTTTTATTTTTTCTACAAAGTCGAAATATGCATCACTTTACAAATGGACCTGGTCTTAATTCCTACTCGCAAGAACACGGTGGGTCTGCCTCGTGTCGCGGTGCTCCGTCTGGACTGCATATTATTGTCATTAATAAATGCATTTAACATTCGCACAAAAATAACATTCAGTCCAATAACATTTCTTCAAATCCGCACTGCTTCCCAATGCTTCTCACGAAAAGTACGCTTCAAGGGAACACCTCTCCCCCCGAGTTCAGATATCAAGGCTTCAATTTAACCTCACAGATACTTTGGAACACCAGAAAGCTATCTGCATACGCTTCACGTGCGAATATTCCAAGCGTTTCTTGTTTGCAATAAGGAATATTCATATTTTTAGAGATTAGACAGATCGCTATATACTGGACTAATGGCTACATTGACAGACAAACCTGGCGAATGAGTCCAGTCTTGTTCAATGTGTGCACTTGGGTTATTGTCGCTCCCTGTGATTGTCACATCCTTGGTCAGATCGCTTCCAGATCTGAAGGTTATCTGCCAGAAAGCAAACTTCACATTTAACACTTTGCAAAGACTAGTCTTGGCTCTGTGTGTGTGTGTGGTTGGGGGGGGGGGGGGGGGGCTGCTGAGGTGCGTGTCCGAGAGCCAAACAAGTTCCAAATACAAGGAACCTCGTAACATTTAAGAGAAGCTCTTCATAATAAAAGTACAATCCCCCAAAAACAGGAATTCCGCATATTATAATCTTCCCACCTCAGAGAGCGGACAAAGGTAAATTAATGTCACATTTCCAGCAAGTCAGACAGAGCCAACACAAAATAAAACCAAGGTGCAATGTTATTGAATATTTAACATCTCGGAAGCTGGACACTGGGATTTAAGCCGTTAAACAATTCTCCTTTCTCCGAACATGTGTTGCATGTAAGTGGATTGCTGCGTTCTCTGTCAGGTTGTCCGCACTGCTAATCCTTCCGATTCGAATATTTTCAGCAAGGTGGGATTCCTTATCGGCCCCCCTCTCCCCCAGTGTGTTGTGATTTTCGGCGATTGTGGAGTTTAAGATTACAAGTTGTGTGAGCGGCGAGAGGTTTACAGTCACCGTGCACTGAACGGCGTTGAAAGCATATTCCGAGCAGAGTACAGACACTTTAGACAGATCTGATGTCCAGAACCCTAGATACTTGAGATTTGAAACATTTAAGAATTTTAACATTATATATCCATCGATTTATAATCAAGAATTAGGAGATGTTTGTAATCCATATGTTAATTAAATTTCATTTTATTGAAAATAACCTCCATAAGGCGTTTAATGTTATTTTTAACCAGTGTTTATTAAAAATAATTGGATTTCCAACAGGGGTTTGAGTTAATAATAAGACTTTATTTTTACTATTTAAAAATATGTTCTGTGACTCTTTTGTAAAGGGGCAGGTTATGTAATGCAAAATCTGAATCGTATTTTTGAACACATATTTATCAAGCTAGTTCAGTTGTATTAGATTTATGTTCGAAGTCCACACGTGTCTGCGAGATTTACTTTACTGTAATGAGAATCCCGCTGAAATAAAGCGGCCACGTTAAAATCTAGGTGCAATTTCCGTTCCTCCTTATATCCTATCGGTTGTGTTTAATATATAATTTATATTTTAGTGTGAACATGCACACTAAACTCACCTCCAAGATTCAACAAGGGCCTAGGATGAAATCTTTACATTTATATATGTTTGTAGGAGCAGCACTCAAATTATTCTATGATGATTAAGACAGCGACTCCGAAATGGTGTTCCTGTGCTTATTGCTTTTAGGAGGGATTTCAGAAACAGAAATATTTCCAAATGACCGCTTGCGCTGAGAATAGTTTCTGTTGCGAGAGAGTTACACAGAAACCGTCTTTGCCTTTTTTGCCAAATGATTTTTGCACATCACAATTTGACAGCGAATTCATGTTACATTTTTTAATTTTATTTTTGCATTGAAAGTCTCCTACCCCTCGCTCCCCTCCCGCACGCACACACACAGATAAACCACTTCCTCAGAGCCCTTCTGCCAAAGGGCGACCCCAATTCGCTGTGGAAGGGGCAGCGGTTAAGTTGTTATAATAAGGTCCTTGACCTCGGCCTCTGTTTTGTGCCTCTACTAGTGTGGAATGTTTAAAGATGAATGGGAATCCACTCGTTTTGTTTACATTGTGTTATTTAAGGTCCTATAAACAGTCTCTGTTACCATTGTTGTGGCTCTTAATTACAAACTTGTTAAGTTAAAATGATGGAGTGCTTTATCCCCAGTTTCTGTCGCGGGCTCTTCACCTTATTCCACGAGATATTATCCCCACAATCCACACTTTGACATTTGAGTCTTTGCAGGATGTCTTTTTTCTCCAAAATAGTAAACGGTTTTACTTGTTTGGGAAAATTGTAATTTTTACAACAAAATCTATTTATTTATGAATTATTTCCCTTCTTCCGAAGGTTTGTGGAAATATGGCCTAATTGTTTTTCTAATTATAAAGTGTCAAACTATGCATCAAATTCTAATTCCCGAATAAGGGAAAATGCTTGTGTCAAAAGTATCTGGTGTACATAAACACGAATTGCAGATGCTTGTCGGTTTCGTTCACAACAAATACTGTCAAAGATACAAGGCGGGAGAAAGAATATTCAACTCTTCTGACTCCAGGTGAAAAGGTCATTTTATGATGAAGAAATAAATAAGAAAACGAAAGTTCTCATCGACGAAAAACAGGAAATACGCTCAATTATAACCACATTATTTTGGGGGAAATATTTTTGGCTTCCATTGAATAAATCAGTTGGATTATTTTATATTTTAATGTGTGATGTTATTGCAGTAAAATACTAAATTGTTTAAATCAGTGGCAGTAAAACTTGCAGCAATTTACGAAAACCTCACTAAACCATCTAATCAAATATGAGAACAGCTGGTCGAGGGGAGTGATAGATTTGATAAATATATTTATAAATCTCTTTTAATAAATTACATTTGATTTAAATTTTTAAACTTCTCTTCGTTATAATATAGACTTTTCCTCAGCTGTCATCTTACAGATATTTCAATATATGTGACAAACTTTTTAATACAGCCCACAGTTTTGAGGATTCTTATTTCTCCTTGGCCTTTTTTTTAATAAATGTGTTTTACAGTGTTCGACAAATGCAGCACAGTAAATGCGCAGGATTATTTCTAATCTTGCAGTTAATTGGCAAAAAAAATTCAAATCTGGAAAAACAGAGGTTTACAAATCATTCCCTTGCGCTGGTTTTGTTTATTCTATTGCATGTTAAAAATTTCAGTTAACATGTGATGGTGAGTGGGGCGGGGTGGGGGAGATGCATTAATATAAAATGGAGACAGAATTTGCCAGTTTCTAGATCAGAGTTAACAGGAACTGTGATGGGTTTTGGGGTTTGAGGCCCAAAATGATGGAGACGAGCGACCCCTAGTGGAGAGAAAAGTCACTCTAACAGATCGATTCAACTCGGCTATTCAGAACAAACCACAAATATAGGGTGTCTATTTAAAAAAACAAAAGTTGCATCTAATTGTGGAATATTTCGAACCTAAACTACATTATGGGGCATTATATTAACGATACACATTACATAAAACGGGGATTGGTCACAATGAATAATCACATTAGTTCCCCTTTGTAGTGAAACCTCTGCCACTGAAATAATTGGGAAATATTCGCGAATCCAAGATGGTTGGACACCAGAAATCTGCAACAAAATTAAGACCAATAGTTCCCTTATACTAAAATGCACTGTTGTCTTATTTGAGCTGAAACTATATTTAAAAATTGTAAAACTGGAGCATGGCGTGTGGGGAGTGGTTACACAAGGTGACTGGAGATGATCTGTCACCGTAAGCCATGCAAGGGATGCAAATATATGTTGTTTAAAATCAAATGCAAACAGTTGGTCCTATTTGGATCTGCCTTTGTGTTTTTAATTAGACCTGTCACTAGACCGGTGAATTTAAATGTTGTCGTACAATACGACTAAAACGATCCGAACTGGTTTAAATATCATTGTTATTTTCTTTTTTATATATATTTAAAAATAGTTGATATGTTTGGCTCCAAAAAACGATGTTAAAATATAAATCGTAAATCACTTGCTGGTTCTGCGAGATCATTCAAGCGATGGGAAATGACTGTGGAACACATTTAGCCAGAGAAACACACTGTATACACCTGAAACTAAATTAAAAATGAACTCTGTTCCGCCTCACAGGGGTTGTTATATAATATGACTGTGTGGCATTACAGGTGGTGATTCATACTCTGACGGAACAAGTGATACGGGGGAGACGAATGTATTTTTAGACGTGTATATAAAAATCTGTTTAAAGCCTCGGTTAGTTTGGGGCAGAAGTGTGTGTGTTTGCAGAGGAGTCGTTTGAAATAAAGCCAGTGATTCCTGCATCAATTTGACAAAATGATCAATAATACAGAAGGTTCCTGTTTTAGAAATTTACCCTTTCTGCTCAGATAGAAGACTGGAGATTTATAAACAAATTTAGAATCAGTAAAATCTATGCAACAAGAACAGATGCTTGCTCCAGTTAACCTGGCTCTATAAATGAGTGCGTTGTGCTAATATTATAAGGATTTATTGCATAGTGTGTGTGTGTGTGTGTAGATACATAAGATACATACATCTGATCTATGATTTAAAGTATAGAGTCACAACGCTAATTAATTTATCTATTAATTGAATAGTGACGCTTTGAAATTTGGAGGGACGCGACATTTATTTGCTGTATTTTAATGAGAATCTAGCCGTCACAAAAATCCAGTAATCTCTCTCACACATACACACACACATATCTATATCTAATACATACTGCACACACACATATACAATATATCTTATATATACTGTATATACGTACAGACACACACTTAACACACACATATGTATAATAATGACAGACATTTGCATCTTTTCTTTAATAGTTTCTTGCCTTCATTCAGATTAAAGGCCTCTTGTTTTTTAAGTTCTGTTTTGCAAAAATCGCAGATATGATTTTTAATACACGAATACATTTTACTGAAGCCGAGCTGTTTCGAGCCCAGTTTTACTCTTGAGATAGCGATAAAAGCGCAAGTTCCCCATAAACTCCAAAGGGAATGAATCAGCCCGGATCAACTCCATACATCAAAATACTCAATTCCTCGCACAATAACCGCCAGAGATTTGGGTTCCTCTCTGAGTTCGACCTGTTTTTAATATTTCTGAATTTACTAATACTCCAGAGATGAGAAATATCTTCAGGTCAATTGAACGGATATTCAGCGCAATAACTTTTCAAGTTCTTTTTTGAAAGTTCCAATCATTTTGTTGAAATAGTTGGATCGACTCGAACACAATAGCTGGCCGCAACGTTTCCTGTTAAATTGAATCGAATTACTGAAAGCCATTTAATGTTTGTATCGATTCACTCATGTCTGGTCCCTTACCAATGCCAATCGC
This sequence comes from Somniosus microcephalus, assembly GCF_052327205.1. Classification (NCBI taxonomy): domain Eukaryota; kingdom Metazoa; phylum Chordata; class Chondrichthyes; order Squaliformes; family Somniosidae; genus Somniosus; species Somniosus microcephalus. The sequence continues at coordinate 14,349,566 of NC_141013.1, forward strand.
TAATTTCAACATAGAATATTGATCCAAATACACGTTTCTTTCGGAATTAATACATTCGATTCCGCATCAATGGGATACTGCGTCAGTAAATAGTTTGATGACGGATTAAATGTGAAATTGGTGTTTTTAAAGAGTTAAAACGGCTCTGAGAGAGCATGCAGATATTGCTCTGAATCTAAATGCATCTCTGAGAAATTAATTATTAAATAATTACTTCCTACAGATTTTGCATTGCGGTTTTTTTATTTATTATCCTTGATATTATTGGCTAGTTAATATTATGTACTAGTTAATATGTGCTAGTTTATTTTTAGGCTCCAAAATGAATCATTTACAAACTAGTTTTGTTTTTACGTCAGGCTCAGAATGTCCATTGTGATATTTGATTTGTAGAAGTTAATTTTTTATTGTTCAATGTCTTAATATTTCGGAAAATTAAACGGTTCGAAAAGTTTATTTTTACATGGAACAAACCCAGGGGGGTTCCCATTGAGAAAATGTCAATTCCTGGTAATTAATCGAACAGTAATAGGGTCTTGTATCGACTTAATTTAAACAATCTTTGATTGTTGAGAATAAAACTGTGCGGCGCATAAAATACCTTCTTCAGTTATTTATGCATTTCTTCCACAGGTTCACCAAAAATGTATTTAGGTGATGTTTTAATTTGAGATGTGAAACTAATTGTGTTTAATTTACGTTTAAAGTTTTAGCAGTGTTATAAATTCTGGAAGAACAGGCGAGAGATTCCATTTGCCCCATCACAAGGAATTCGAGTTGACCCTGTTCCTCACTCATATTTCGTTATATTGGACATTCCTTTCGAGCTGTCGATGTGTTTGAGATCAGAAACTGTTACTAAATAGAAAAAAAAGTCTTACAATGGAAAGATCAGTGTTGTAACACTGAGATGGAACGTAACTGTTGACCGGGGTTACACTGGAATTGAGAGCAAGTGTATCTAGTTCTGGTTGAATTATGCAGAAATATGAAGCCTATCCCCTTTTAACAATACAATTGCTATCAGATACAGTAAAGTGCTGGTGGAATTAAATATGATCCAGATGCAGAACTAAAATACTCTTCCCAAAAAAATCTAAGTTTATATCGTGTTCATATTCTTTGGTCGGCATATCAAACGGTAGTATTACATCGACCGTCATTGTAAAATTTCATTTCATTAATTAATATGCTTTACTTTGAAATGGTTAAACGTGTCCCTCTGAAAAGATTTCAAATGGTTTCCTCTTAAATTTATTTGATAGGAATTCTGGTCTCTGTTGTGCATTCCTGTGATATTCCCAGCCAAGCTCGCCACCCCTGTGATATTTCCAGCCACGCTCCCCATCCCTGCGATATTCCCAGCCAAGCTCCCCATCACTGTGATATTCCCAGCCAAGCTCGCCACCCCTGCGATATTTCCAGCCACGCTCCCCATCCCTGCTATATTCCCAGCCAAGATCCCCATCCCTGTGATGTTTCCAGCCAAGCTCCCCATCCCTGTGATATTCCCAGCCACGCTCCCCATCCCTGCGATATTCCCAGCCAAGATCCCCATCCCTGTGATATTCCCAGCCAAGCTCCCCATCCCTGCGATATTCCCAGCCAAGCTCCCCATCCCTGCTATATTCCCAGCCAAGCTCCCCATCCCTGTGATATTCCCAGCCAAGATCCCCATCCCTGTGGTATTTCCAGCCAAGCTCCCCATCCCTGTGATATTCCCAGCCAAGCTCCCCATCCCTGCGATAATGCCAGTCAAGGTCCCCATCACTGTGATATTCCCAGCCAAGCTCCCCATCACTGTGATATTCCCAGCCAAGCTCCCCATCCCTGCGATAATGCCAGTCAAGGTCCCCATCACTGTAATATTCCCAGTCAAGATTCCCATCCATGTGATATTGCCAGCCAAGATCCCCATCCCTGTGATATTCCCATCCAAGATCCCCACCACTGTGATATTCCCAGCCAAGCTCCCCATCACTGTGATATTCCCAGCCAAGCTCCCCATTCCTGTGATAGTCCCAGCCAAGCTCCCCATCCCTGTGATAGTCCCAGCCAAGCTCCCCATCCCTGTGATATTCCCAGCCAAGCTCCCTGTCCCTGTGATATTCCCATTCAAGCGCCTCATCCCTGTGATATTCCCACCCAGGCTCCCTATTGTTGAGATGCACAAATCCCAACCAAGCTCCCATCCCTGTGATATTCCCATGCAAGCTCCCTGACACACATAGTTCCAGCCTGAAGAATCTATCTGAAAACGGCCTCATAAGTTTCAAATCAGACAACCAACGACTGACTTCACGGCGGGTCCTTTGCCAAACAAATCATCGAAACGGAACATTTATTTGTTTTCAAAGTGATCCTGTCAGTAGAAAGAATACTGACATTTAGATAGTGGGTAAAGTGTTTTGTATTTTATTAGGCATTTAATGCAAAAAGAGCCGCTGCATTAAGATGTGATATTTTCCATTTCCTATTAACTTCTAAAGTATTAAAAGTGGAATCCAATGGAACCCACTGGCATCTCCCGAGTTTTGGTGAGGCATTTGACAGTCCTCAGGCTATTGACACTGACTGGACTGTGTTCTGATTTACATTTATTGTGTTGTAGGTAAAATTACACATTCATTTGACAAAACCCATCACATCGAGTTTGTCACTGTCTTGTGTGGCCAGTACATTACCAGCCCAACCCCTGCTACCGGTGTAACTACCTTTACCTGTGGGTTTTAGATCAGAAATCTAGTTCGTTTTTGAATCCCGTGATATGTAGTGAAGCAGTTTTGAAAGAAAAAAAATGATTGCAAAAAGATATCAGTTTGCAGGAAGTGTCACCAGAGGGTGGCTAAAGGATTCGGGGCTAAGCTGGCAGATTCAAAACCAATAACCTGTTTTTTTGTGTGTTTGATGTGATCGACTGGCACTCCGCAAACCTTTGGAACCGCACTCCGCCCGTCCAACACAATGAAATGGTCTTGGCGGAATGTGGGCGGAAATTCACTACTATACTTGATTCTGTAAACATTAAAACGCCCACATTCTGTCTTATAAATGCATGATACATAATATCTGTGCAGCGATAGAGTGAAAGAATGAGAGGGAGAGAACGTGAAAGGGACAGTGAAAGGGAGAAGGTTAAACATCTGGATTAATAGAAAGACAGATGACAAGAATCAGACACAGCCGATTACTGATTGATGCAGGAAGAATCGGTCTGTCTTTTGCATTTAAAAAAAATAGTTTGTGTGTAATCTAAATGTTGTTAAGTGGATATTTAGGGCCGTGTCGCCGTTTACCACACAGACCACACCCTGTACACCGACACCACTCCCTGCCCCCCAACCACACCCCACCTCGCTCTCCATTCAAAGGTGCTGATCTGCACCCGATGTGACCCAGGAGTGGGGAGTGTTAGTTAAAGGGTGCCTCACACAGTGGGTCAGTTGAGTAGCTAATGATTGGTGTCAAACAGGGAACTGCCCGAAACCAAAATTACATCCCCGAATTCCCTCAGAATGCCCCCCTGTACTGAACTTTTAGCATAACGGGATAGTTTTTATGTATTGTATGTCAGAGTCTAAGCTGACACAAAAATTGAGGTACAATTTTGTAAAGTTGGATGTGTCCACACTATTATTTGCACCTTTCAAACTAAGCTGCATCCCCGGCCATCTTACCGACACTACTAGAGGCTGAAGCGCCGCCCACTTGTACTTGGCGCTCAGCTATTGCCCTTCGCCAGGTATTTGGCAACATGCACACCTTGTTAGGAAGGGTCAGAGCCTGCAGGAGGCTGCTGGAGTTCATTCTGGTGCTGGTGGGCCGCTGTTCCTTCGTTTTAAAGTCGCTGTATTAAAGCCAACCATAAAGCGAACTTATAATCGCAAGTATGTCACGGCTCTGGAAATGGGCAGACCGATCACACTGTCTGATCACAGAATCATAGAGATTTACGGTACAGAAGGAGGCCATTCGGCCCATCGTGTCTGTGCCGGCCGAAAAAGAACCCTCCAGCCTAATCCCACTTTCCAGCTCTTGGTCCATAGCCCTGTAGGTTAAGACAGTTCAAAGTGCATATCCAAGTACTTTTAAATGTGATGAGGGTTTCTGCCTCGACCACCCTTTCAGGCAGTGAGTTCCAGACCCCCACCACCCTCTGGGTGAAAGAAGTTCTCCTCAACCCCCCTCTAATCCTTCTACCAATTACTTTAAATCTCTGCCCCCTGGTTATCGACCTCTCTGTTCAGGGAAATAGGTCCTTCCTATCCACTCTATCTAGGCCCCTCATAATTTTATACACCTCAATCAAGTCTCCCCTCAGCCTCCTCTGTTCCAAAGAAAACAACCCCAGCCGATCCAATCTTTCCTCAGAGCTAAAATTCTCCAGTCCTGGCAACATCCTCGTAAATCTCCTCTGTACCCTCTCTAATGCAATCACATCTTTCCTGTAATGTGGTGACCAGAACTGTACACAGTACTCCAGCTGTGGCCTAACTAGAGTTTTAAACAGTTCTAGCATAACCTCCCTGTCCTTGTATTCTATGCCTCGGCTAATAAAGGAAAGTAAGTATGCCTTCGTCACCACCTTTCCTGCTACATTCAAGGATCTGTGGACATGCACTCCAAGGTTCCTCTGCTCCTCTACATTTCTCAGTATCCTACTATTTATAGTTTTGAAAAAGGGTTAGACCCAAAACGTCAACTCTAATTTCTCTCCACGGATGTTGCCTGGCCTGCTGAGTTTTTTCCAGCATTTTCTGTTGTTATTTCGGATTTCCAGCATCTGCAGTATTTTGCTATCGTGCTACTTATAGTGTATTCCCTTGCCTTGTTAGCCCTCCCCAAATGCATTACCTCACACTTCTCTGGATTGAATACCACTTTTCTGCCCACCTGACCAGTCCATTGATATTTTCCTGCAGTCTACAGCTTTCTTCCTCACTATCAACCACACGGCCAATTTTCATATCATCTGCAAACCACACCGCCGGTTGTGGTATCACACTGATTGATCACACTGACTGATCTGGGTGCGATTCACAACAGAATGACCGAAAATCTCCACACCAGAAACAAAGTGGCAACTTCATTTTTAGTTATAAATAGGTCGGTTGATTTTCCGAAACAATTAAAATAATTTGAAAAGTTCACAGAAATACATTCACCCCTTTCCGCAACAAAATCTCTCACACAGACGTTCACTAATAGGAACATACAATCAGAGACACACTAACCAACTAGAGAAAGAGGCACAGAAATAAAACTATACTCATAAACTAGGCAGACACACTAATACACTAAACAATCAGACACAGAAACGGACACATTCTAATAAAATAGGCATACAGACACGAATGAACTAGACATGGAAACACAGGCAGACACACACACGCATACACTAATACTGAGAAACAGACCCACAGACATAGGCAGACACATACACACACACACATACTAGCCAGGGACATGGTTACAGAGATACACCACTACAACCAGACACAGAGATGCGCCTATCATAAACTAGATACAGGTATTAATAAACTGGACACACGAGCACTCACACGAATACTACTAGCCACAGAGACCCAGACATGATAATAAGAGTTTCTGATTTGGATTCTGTCAGTCCTAACTGTTTTACAATCTATTTTTAGACAGAAATGTTGCCAATATGGTATACGCAAACTGCGGTAGCTCTGACCATTCTACTGGGCTGGTCGGAGCAGAGAACCTGTCCGTGTACTGGGCTGTATCAGTTATTACTCTGAACTGGCCTATCTACTGGACCGGTCACTCTAGTGGACTGGTTCCAGTTGGGGAGTGGTTGGGGTTTCAGCAGCCAGTTGCAATGCCCAGTACCGAAGCCGATGAATGTGTCTGTAGGCGGGTTATTGGCGATTGTGGCAGGGATTCGGACTCGAGCGATCCCTCAGGTCTGGGACCATTTCTGACTTTGCCCAAATCAGCCTTTGATTTTCCTCAGTGTCTCACAATGTACATTATTGTCACGGGTTTCTGTCGTTTAAAATTCAATTTTAGTATAAAATACATTTCTTTAAAATTACAAGGATCCCGAATTCCCCAATAAAGGAGGATGCGGGAAACTTTCTCACCTTGACTAGCAGAAAACAGAATTTACCGTGTATATATATTGACAATCGCAAACTTCAGCCACCAGGACACCCTAATGCAATCTTTTACGAACGTTATATTTTTCATTTAAATGATCTGTAGCAGAGATTTTTTTTTGCATTAACTTTTTAAAAACATGTAAATTCTATTCCGAGTCTCCTCCTCCACAGACTTGAAACTATAAACCTAGAAGGGTTACAAGTGTGGGTACAAATCAGTCAGTGAGCTTGCAGTGCACAACTTGCAAAATACACAAATGTTTCTTGAACTTTCAAACTTACTGTGTGCCACTTGTTTGCTCTGTTCCCTCCCGCTGCCGCTGTGACTGGACTCCACTTGGTGACTGCGCGGCGCTGAGCCGCGGCTCGTGTCCGCCATCTGCCGGGCGCGCTGGGGAACTGCAGCGGGGACGGGTGCTGACTGAACACTGGGAGGGACAGAGATGAGGCCCATAAAGATGACCAAAAACAGCAGACAGATAGTTTGGGGTGCAGTCGCTTTGCTGCTATCACAGTTTCGGCAAGCCACAAAAAAAAAGGGATTTCACAAAGCAAAAGAACAGCTGTGGCTCAATGGGTAGCACTCTCACCTCTGAGTCACAAGGTTGTGGGCTCATAGTCCTACTCCAGGGCTTGAGCTCAAAAATCTAGGCTGACACTCCAGGGGAGTGCTGAGGGAGTGCTGCACTGTCGGAGGTGCCGTCTTTCGGATAAGACATTAAACCGAGGCCCCGTCTGCTCTCTCAGGTGGACGTAAAAGATCCCATGGCACTATTTCGAAGAAGAGCAGGGGAGTTATCCCCAGTGTCCTGGCCAATATTTATCCCTCAATCAACGTAACAATCAACATAACAAAAACAGATTATCAGTTCATTATCACATTGCTGTTTGTGGGAGCTTGCTGTGTGCAAATTGGCTGCTGCGTTTGCTACATTACAACAGTGATCACACTCCAAAAGTACTTCATTGGCTGTAAAGCACTTTGAGACATCTGGTGGTCATGAAAGGCGCTATACAAATGCAAGTCTTTCTTTCTTTTTGACTCACACTAAATTCCACTTTTAATTGTATTATTATTAACAAAATTAACAATAATAAACACTTCTGCTTTCTCCATCCCATTCATCCTGATGACATTCTGTTGAATCGAAAGATCTTTTTATGGGGAAATTGTTTTGATTCCCAGTGTGAATGGGTATTGTTGAGGACACTCTGAATCTAATAAATGGAACAGCTGTTTACAGTAGAGAGTCCCAATTAACAAGAGTTTAAGTGTACTATACACATCAATGTTAAAGTATTTAAAAATTGTTTTTGTTTCAGAACTCCCAAGAGATTTGCAGATTTGTAATCATGTGCTTTCCTATCAAAAAATCTCAAACAAAAGGCAGTTGGGTTTTTTTCTCTCCAGAGGGGCTGTTTTTGTTCGGGTACAGTTCCACAATCCAGCCGCCTTCCAATACCAAGTGGCTCAAGCAGCCATTCTGTGTCATCCACGACAGCACAGCTATATTCAGTGCCCTCATCACCAACGTTCACCTCCATGTTCTTTCCAGCAGGGATTACTGGGTAGAGGATAGGAGCAGGAAGCCTGCCTGATTTCCCCCCTTGCTAGCCCAGTGGGACTGAGGTTAATCGTAGTGTCCTGGTCCTGTCACCCCAGCCTGTGGAGCCAGCGCAGACCATGGAGGAAACATGGGATTTTTCATCTTCCCATTGTGTACATTTTATTTCCACACTGACTAGTACTCCTACTGACTGAGACAAGAAAAAAAAGACTTGCAGTTATTTGCGCCTTTCACAACCACCGGACGTCCCAATGCGCTTTACAGCCAATGAAGTACTTTTTGAAGTGTAGTGACTGTTATAATATAGGAAACGCGGCAGCCAATTTGCGCACAGCAAGCCCCCACAAGCAGCAATGTGATAATGACCAGATAATCTGTTTTAGTGATGTTGGTTCAGGGATAAATAAAGGATTACATAAAACAAGATGCAAGTTCTTGAGGTTAGAAACCATTAGTGATGACAAAAGAGAGAATATTACACCATCACACTGAAGTTGTGACTGTTATTTCACAAAGACAGTTCTACCAGCACATGACAAGAATCAAGGTCTTTCTCATAATTGAAACATACTTCAATAAAACACTATCACGTGTGTGACATTTCAAGAGTTATTTAGATAAGTTTCTAAACAATGTTCCCTATAATCTGCATGGCTGCGCAGTGCTCCAGGGAACCCATGCAGCCAACTTGCTGGCTTTTCAATATGAAAACCGCGCATTCGCAGTATTTTGAATGGCCCACGCGGTCCCTTAAAGGGGCCATGCAGGGCCAAACAAAATTAGAGGGAACATTGTTTCTAAAGTAATTCCGGAAAGTGAAGTGTGATAATGCATTGCACTGAGCTATTGCTTTTAATGACCACACACTGAGGGATCACATCAATGGCCAGTGAAATTACCAACAGAGTAAAAGTACCTCTACCCTCCCAGTCCTCTCTGAAGTCCTTGAAGTGTTGCTCCTCAACTTCATGCTGATCTCTCCAGTTTGAATCCTTTCAGTCTAGTTTCCACCCTGCCTACAGCGCGAACACCATCCTGGCCCAAATCCCCAACATTCTTTACAACGTTGTCAGTCCACGTTCTGCTTTACTTTTCCATGGCATTTGATATGATCCACAATGCCATCCTCCTCCACTGTCTCTCCTCTGTGATTCGCCTCTTGTGGAAGTGCCCTTGTAAAGTTCCAATCTTCACTGTACCAATGCAGCCAATATATCTCCAACAATGGATTCTCCTCCCGCCCCCACATGCTCACCTCTGGAGTCCCCCCTAGAGGGATCTAACCTTGGCCTGACCCACTTTCCCATCTACATCATGGCCCTCAGTGGCATCATTTGCAGGCAAGAAGGTCAGCTTCCATATGTATGATGATGACTTCCAACTATACTTCTCCACCACTTCCCTGGACTCAGAACTGCCTGTGTGCTGCCAAACTGCCTGACTTAAGATGTGGATCAGTCAGAATTTCCTCCAACTGAACGTCCATTTTTGCTGGCTCAAATCATCCAAAATTCTGCCATCCACATCCTGTCCCACACACCTGATGAACCGATCACCCTCTTACTGCCAAAGCCAATCTAGGCCCAAATGGAGGAATATTGCTACTAAGTGAATAGTGATTGGAAAATATATTCAGTGTAGATATTTCCTTTCCATTCCTCTCATCGGCATACGTCTAGCCACATAGCCCAGGTTGGAGAGCCTAGAACTAGGGGGCAGAGTTTCAGGATAAGGGGTCGACCATTTAAGACTGAGATGAGGAGGAATTCCTTCACTCAGAGGGTTGTGAATCTTTGGAGTTCTCTGCCCCAAAGTGCTGTGGATGCTCAGTCGTTGAGTATATTCAAGGCTGAGATCGATAGATTTTTGGACTCATGGGGAATTAAGGGATATGGGGATAGGGGAGGAAAGTGGAGTTGAGGTCGAAGATCAGCCATGATTTTATTGAATGGCGGATCAGGCTCGAGGGGTCGTATGGCCTACTCCTGTTTCTACTTCTTATGTTCTTAATTTCTAAAAGGAATATGTTTCTATCCAGGACCATTACATGGACTGTTCTTTGAGAGTGCTGAAGAGTATTAAAATAATTGTATGTGGGGGAGTGAGCTCTTCCAGCTCATCAGATTAAGAGGCGATAACATAGGAATGCAACACTTCTGATACCCAATGGTAGCATCAGGTACTCCCATGTTAGGCATAGCGTGGTTAGGTGTGGAGTACGGCTCCCACACAGGCAGCAGGGTGCTGAAAGGGACTGATCATTTATAGCCCATTACAGTCTAGGCTCACACATGACACATCAGCGGGGTGCTGGGAGACTGTTGGTACCCAACAAGTATCAGTGCCTTTAGAGGAGGAGAAAATAAGGACAAAAAAATATCAGTTGCTGTTGACTTACATTAAAGTCAGAGGGGTCTAAATTTAACATCGCTGTCCCCGTTTTATGGGCCTAAAGCAGGCACAACAATAACCAGCAAAGGCCGGGATTTCGGGCCACTGCAAAACTGGTCGGGGCCTTTTATTGGGCAGCCCCGACAGCCGCCTGAAATGAGTGCAGGCCTCATTTCAATATAGAAATGAGGCTCATGCTCATTTCAGACTCGGACTTCTAAATTTGTTTGCGAAGCTCAAACTTCGACTGGCATTTCTGGGATTTGACCAGCCTAACTCGCGGTCCTTAAAGGGACAGCTAGTTGCCGGCTGCTCGAAAAAGGCTAAAAAACTTGGAAAATGTTCAGTATTTTGTGGAGTGAGAAGGTGCAGTAATGCTCCTCCTGGCTCCACAAAACAACTGTGGGTCACTACCGGCTCACCTTTGCTCTCCCCCCCCCCGCTCCCTATGTCACTATTTCGAAGAAGAGCAGGGGAGGTCTCCCCAATGTCCTGGCCCAATATTTATCCCTGAATCAACATCACTAAAACAGATTATCTGGCCATTATCATATTGCTGTTTGTTGGAGCTTGCTGTGTGCAAATTGGCTGCCGTGTTTCCTACATTACAACAGTGACTATACAGGTATTTCAAAAAAAGTACTTCATTGACTGTAATTCACTTTGGGACGTGTTGAGGTCATGACAGGCACTATATAAGTCTTTCTTTTTCCCGAGTGTCTCTAGCTTCTGGACTTAGCTCTGGACATCGGCGCGGGCTAAAATTTGTACGGCCTCGAAATTTGTACATAGAAACATAGAAGATAGGAGCAGGAGTAGGCCATTCGGCCCCTCGAGCCTGCTCTGCCATTCAATGCGATCATGGCTGATCATCCAAATTCAGTACCCGGTCCCTGCTTTCTCCCCATATCCCTTGATCCCTTTAGCCTTAAGAAATATATCCAAATCCTTCTTGAATATATTTAATGAATTGGTCTCTACTGCCTTCTGTGGTAGAGAATTCCACAGGTTCACCACTCCCTGGGTGAAGAAATTCCTCCTCATTTCTGTCCTAAATGGCTTACCCCTTATCCTTAGACTGTAACCCCTGGTTCTGGACTCCCCAACCATCGGAAACATCCTTCCTGCATCTAGTCTGTCCAGTCCTGTCAGAATTTTATAAGTTTCAATGAGATCCCTTCTCATTCTTCTAAACGCCCCCAAAATTCATAAGGCCCTGACAGGCGAGCTGCATCGGGGCATCTGATTTATTCTAAGGAGACATGAGGATGAATTCACTTCGGTCCCCAGGCCTCACCATTCCATGCGCTGCTGGAATCACACCCAGTTTGGGTCTTTAGGTTAAGGAATCTAGGCCCCCCAGAGTTTTAAGGAAAACGGCAGAGTTCAGAGAGAGAGAGAGAGAATTTGCAGTATCTTGATGCCTCTTTTCTGATGATTCCGAATTTGAGGGCTTTGAATTAGAGTGGAGGTAGACCAGTGAAAAGGGCCTTTGTTGTCAGGAACGTCAGGCTGTCTGCTGCCTAGAGGGTGGCTCGTGCAGCTTTATCAAAGATGGAAAAGATGTGCGATCCCATTGTGACTTTTCTCACAGTACAGATGTTTCAGAGCAGTTTCAAAAGGCATCTTATTCATCTAAAATGTTTTACACAGTGACCACACTTAAAAAAAACCTCTATTGTATATCTTTATTGAAGGAACACGATCGCCCTTTGGTTCCACTGCAAGCTCAGTATTTGACACTCAACATGGTAAAACATGTTCATCATCGCTATTGTGACAGTTCATGTCATTCTCACGTGTTGCCACAATTACACATCTCCTCCTTAAGACTGCAGCAATGCATTAACACACGCAGAAGCTTGTTATCGCTCTCTCACCTCTTGCCTCCAATGTCTTTCTCACTCAGTCATAACCTTTCCTACAGACTGTTTAAAGATTGATTCTCAGCTAAGCTGTGTTTAATTTCTCTGCACCCTCGCTCACCTCAGCTGAGGTGAATTCCAACAGCTCATCTTTGAATTTTTGTACCAACTCCAAATTCTCTCTCTGTTATAACCTCTCTTGTCTCTCTCTCTCTCTCTGTTATAACCTCTCTTGTCTCTCTCTCTCTCGGTTATAACCTCTCTTGTCTCTCTCTCTCTCTGTTATAACCTCTCTTGTCTCTCTCTCTGTTATAACCTCTCTTGTCTCTCTCTCTCTCTAATATAACCTCTCTTGTCTCTCTCTCTCTCTGTTATAACCTCTCTTGTCCAATTCCAATTCCAATTCCAATTAAAATGCTTTATTGGCATGAAAGTTTACAGAGAACCATATTGCCAAAGCTTACATAGCAAAAAGGTACAGTTTTCCAACATTCTGTAGGTGTCAATCGATTTGACATTTGTTGGGTACATACAATATTACTTTTAAACAATATTAATTTTAAACAGTCTTTGTACTTCATTTGGTACGTTCAATATTAATTTTAAACAGTCTTAATTTTAAACAGTCCTCAGGTTGTGACATGTTGTTACATATTTGGCCCCAAGGTATGGTCTGTCTCCTTCTCCTAGGACTAATCTCAATTTTGACAGATCATCCAATTCCTTGAAATCTGGGGTTATTTGGCTTAGCTTGTTGAATAATATGTTTCTTGATGTGTTGAATTTTTCGCATTTTAGGAGGAAATGCATTTCTGTTTCAACCTCGCCAGCCAGACATTGATCGCATATTCTATTCTCTCTAGGCTGCCAGGATTTCTTGTATCTGCCTTTTTCAATTTCCAGTTGGTGGTCGCTTAGTCTGTACCTGGTGAGGGTCTGTCTCTGTTTTGTGTCTCTGATGGTCGTGAGGTAGTCTGCCAGTTTATATTCTCTTTTTAGGGCCCGGTAACATTCTAATCTGCTTTGGCTTTCGGTTATTTTGTTCCAATGTTCCAGGTAGGTTTCTTTGCATTTTTTAATGATTTGGTTCACTCGGATTGGTGTTTGGACGGCTGTGTTGGTCTGGGGCTGGTCAGGGTCCGGCTGAGTACTTAGTTTCCGTAGCAGCTGACTCAGGGGACTCTTTTCTGGGTTTAGCTCTTGGGTCTGAAAGGCTTTGAAATGAAGGGTGTCTGGGGAGCTAGATTTGAGGTGATTTAGGAAGTTTAGTGCTCGTTTTTGGATGTTTATTATCAGTGGGTATCTGCCTAGTTCGGCTCTGCATGCATTTGTTGGCGTTTTTCTTTGGGTGCGAAGGATGCTTCGGCAGAATTCTGCATGTAGGGCTTCTATTGTATGTTTTTCCCATTTAGTGTAGCTTTGGTGATTTAGCGGGCCCCATACTTCACTACCGTACAGTGCAATGGGCAGGATTATGCTGTCAAATATTTTGAGCCAGATTTTGATTGGGATTTGGATGTTGTAGAATTTTCTTTTTATTGCATATAGGGCTCTTCGGGCTTTTTCTTTTAGTGCATTCACTGCTATGCTGAAGCTCCCTGATGCTGTAATAGTTAGACCAAGGTAGGTGTAGCTCATAGTGTGTCCTATAGTGATAGTCCTATTGTCTCTCTCTCTCTCTCTGTTATAACCTCTCTTGTCTCTCTCTCTCTCTCTGTTATAACCTCTCTTGTCTCTCTCTCTCTCTATTATAACCTCACTTGTCTCTCTCTCTCTCTGTTATATTCAATTCAATTCAATTCAATTCAAATCGCTTTATTGGCATGATGACAAGGTACATCTTATGTTGCCAAAGCATCAAAAAACATTCATGGTTGTACACAAAAATACAGATCTACCCATACAGTGTATAAACAGATATATCCCTGAGAGTATAAATATACATTCATATAATTTGTATATACTCTTTTCTTATATTTAGTGGTTGTCCCTCTGTTTATGGCAAGCTGTAACATAGTGTGCCGCTAATGTTACACAATTTCTCTCTTCCCCTAGTAGGTATGGGAGTTTTTGGTCGTCATTCAGATTTCTGAATTCCGGGCATATTTTTGTGAATTTTGGGTAGAAATTCTCCCTTATGCCCTGATATTTTCTACAAGCTGTGAGGAAGTGCATCTCTGTCTCCACCACTCCCTGACTGCAGTGAGAGCATATCCTGTCCTCTCTTGGTAGCCGGGTCTGCCTGTGTCTACCTTTTTCGATCGCCAGGCTATGTTCACTAAGTCTGTACATTGTCAAGGTTTTTCTCAGTTTGCTATCCTTTACCATGGTCAGGTAATCAGCCATGTTGTATTGTCTGTTTAGGGCCAAGTAGCAATTGAGTTTGCTTTGGGTTTTTGTTGTTTCTGCCCAATATGACAGATATTTTTCCTTTTGCTTAGCGACGATTGTGTTGGGTCGAATTCTTTGTGTTACCCTGTCACTGTCCTGGGGCTGGTTATTGTTAGTAGTGTTAGTAGATACTTCACTGAGTCCCAGGACTAGTTGACTGAGGGTATTCTTCTTTATGGTCCTCTCTTGGCATTTCAGGGCTTCGTAATGATAGCATTGGGGGTTGCTCATTTCTAGGTGTTTCCAAAATTTGGTGGCTCTTTTTTGGATAGTGATTATTAATGGATATTGGCCCAGTTCTGCCCTGCATGCATTGTTTATGGTTTTCCTTTGAGTCCGGAGGATACTTTTACAGAATTCTGCATGTAGGATCTCAATTGGGTGTTTGTCCCATTTTGCAAATTCTTGTTGTGTTAGCGGTCCCCACACTTCACTGCCATAGAGTGCAATTGGTTCAATTACTGATTTGAAAATTTTGAGTCAAATGCTAATTGGGATTTCTATTTGGATTGATTTTTTAATGGCATAGAAAGCCCTTCTTGCTTTCCCTTTCAGTTCATTCACAGCCAGATGGAAATTTCCCGTAGAACTGATTTTTAAGCCCAAGTATGTGTAGTTAGTGGTTTGTTCAATTTTGGTTGTTCCTAGTGTGAAATTTATTTTGGGTCCCTGATGTCTGGATCTTTGCTGGAACACAAGGACTTTGGTTTTTGGGGGATTTATTGTCAGGGCCCAGGTCTGGCAGAACGACTCCAGCAGATCCAGGTTCTGCTGTAGACCCTCCTTAGTTGGTGACAGCAGAACCAGGTCATCTGCATAGAGGAGGAATTTAACCTTGGATTCATATAGGGTGAGGCCGGGTGCTGTAGATTGTTCAAGTAGTTTTGCCAATTCATTTATGTAAATATTAAAGAGTGTCTCTCTCTCTCTGTTATAACCTCTCTTGTCTCTCTCTCTCTCTGTTATAACCTCTCTTGTCTCTCTCTCTCTCTGTTATAACCTCTCTTCTCTCTCTCTCTCTCTGTTATAACCTCTCTTCTCTCTCTCTCTCTCTATTATAACCTCTCTTGTCTCTCTCTCTCTCTGTTATAACCTCTCTTCTCTCTCTCTCTCTGTTATAACCTCTCTTGTCTCTCTCTCTCTCTATTATAACCTCTCTTGTCTCTCTCTCTCTCTGTTATAACCTCTCTTGTCTCTCTCTCTCTGTTATAACCTCTCTTGTCTCTCTCTCTCTCTCTCTGTTATAACCTCTCTTGTCTCTCTCTCTCTCTATTATAACCTCTCTTCTCTCTCTCTCTCTCTATTATAACCTCTCTTGTGTCTCTCTCTCTCTGTTATAACCTCTCTTGTCTCTCTCTCTCTCTCTGTTATAACCTCTCTTGTCTCTCTCTCTCTCTCTGTTATAACCTCTCTTCTCTCTCTCTCTCTCTATTATAACCTCTCTTGTGTCTCTCTCTCTCTGTTATAACCTCTCTTGTCTCTCTCTCTCTGTTATAACCTCTCTTGTCTCTCTCTCTCTCTGTTATAACCTCTCTTGTCTCTCCCTCTCTCTGTTATAACCTCTCTTGTCTCTCTCTCTCTCTGTTATAACTTCTCTTCTCTCTCTCTCTCTGTTATAACTTCTCTTCTCTCTCTCTCTCTGTTATAACCTCTCTTGTTTCTCTCTCTCTCTATTTGATTGAAACCACAAGAAAACATCCCTTGGAAATGGTCACGGTGAGTGAGAGGATGCACTGTTTAAGGCTGCAAAGTCTAATGGCTGTTAAGTTAAAAACTAGGTGAGTTCATA
The DNA here is from genome assembly GCF_052327205.1 of Somniosus microcephalus. Lineage (NCBI taxonomy): Eukaryota > Metazoa > Chordata > Chondrichthyes > Squaliformes > Somniosidae > Somniosus > Somniosus microcephalus. The sequence goes on from NC_141013.1 coordinate 14,365,701, forward strand.
TAGGGGTCAATTAAGAGACCACAGATATTCTGGCTTCAGTATTTTGTGTTCCGGGATTGTTTCTTTACACTTTCCTTTGTAGTATGACTCAGAAATGTAAGTGTGACACTTGAAGGGTGGCAGAGAAGTGTGACGAATAGGAAATGCATATTAGACATACTGTTGAATCTGGCAGGGCAGGTTGAGAAAGCGGTTAAAAAAGCATACGGGAATCCTGGGCTTCATAAATAGAGGCATAGAGTACAAAAGCAAGGAAGTTATGATGAACCGTTATAAAACACCGGTTTGGCCTCAACTGGAGTATTGTCTCCAATTCTGGGCACCGCACCTTAGGAAGGATGTGAAGGTCTTGGAAAAGATGCAGAAAAGATTTACAAGAATGGTTCCAGGGATGAGGGACTTCAGTTACGTGGATAGACTAGAGAAGTTGGGGTTGTTCTCCTTAGAGCAGAGAAGGTTGAGAGGAGATTTGATAGAGGTTTTCAAAATCATGAAGGATCTAGACAGAGTAAATAGTGAGAAACTGTTCCCATTGGCGAAAGGGTCGAGAACCAGAGGACACAGATTTAAGGTGATTGGCAGAAGAACCAAAGGCGACATGAGGAAAAGCTTTTATAAGCAGTGAGTCGTTAGGACCTGGAATGCACTGCCTGAAAGGGTGGTGGAGGCAGATTCATTCACGGCTTTCAAAAGGGAATTGGATAAGCACCTGAGGAAAAAAATTTGCAGGGCTACGGGGAAAGGGCGGTGGAGTGGGACTAGCTGAAGTGCTCTTGCAGAGAGCCGGCATGGGCTCAATGGGCCAAATGGCCTCCTTCTGTGCTGTAACCATTCTATGATTTTTTTATATTGTAGATAGATAGAGGGTCATTATTCCTATGAACACTCCTATCTTGTACCTCCCAATCTCCAAATACAGCATCCTACTCTCTGCATCTTCACTGTGCTGAAATCAAAACTTCTCCTGCACTAACTCACTTTTCCCCAAGGACTTCAAGCTACAAATTCCCTCTTGCAATCTGCAGACTTTTAAACCCAAAATTGGCATCACCTAATCATTACTTCTTCATTTGCCTTGTCTCCTCTCCTGTTCTTATCAACTCTGGCAGTCTCCTGCATATTGGGTATTTTTAATGGCAACAGTGGAACTGGACAACCAGCGCTTTAACTCATTGATGTCTGACATTGCATTTATGCAACATTTTTATTTTTTGTTAAAACAAAGAGCAAAAATTACTTCCATCCCCACAATGAGGACTGACAATGACAGGGGCGTCAACAGTGACATGAATCGCCATCTACGACAGGAAGCACTGAGTGTGACAGGGAGCTCCGAGTGTGACAGGGAATTCCGAGTGTGACAGGGAGCTCCGAGTGTGACAGGGAGCTCCAAGAGTGACGGGGAATTCCGAGTGTGACAGGGAGCTCCGAGCGTGACAGGGAGCTCCGAGTGTGACGGGGAATTCCGAGTGTGACAGGGAGCTCCGAGTGTGACGGGGAACACCGAGTGTGACAGGGAATTCCGAGTGTGACAGGGAGCACCGAGTGTGACAGAGAGCTCCGAGTGTGACAGGGAATTCCGAGTGTGACAGGGAGCTCCGAGTATGACAGGGAATTCCGAGTGTGACAGGGAGCTTCGAGTGTGACAGGCAGCTCCGAGTGTGACAGGAAATTCTGAGTGTGACAGGGAGCTCCGAGTGTGACGGGGAATTCCGAGTGTGACAGGGAGATCCGAGTGTGACAGGGAATTCCGAGTGTGACAGGGAGCACCGAGTGTGACAGAGAGCTCCGAGTGTGACAGGGAATTCCGAGTGTGACAAGGAGCACCAAGTGTGACAGAGAGCACCGAGTGTGACAGGGAGCTCCGAGTGTGACAGGGAATTCCGAGTGTGACAGGGAATTCCAAGTGTGACAGGGAGCTCCGAGTGTGACAGGGAGCACTGAGTGTGACAGAGAGCTCCGAGTGTGACAGGGAGCTCCGAGTGTGACAGGGAATTCCGAGTGTGACAGGAAGCAGCGAATGTGACAGGAAATGGTGAGTGTGACAGGGAGCACCAAGTTTGACAGGGAATTCCAAGTGTGACAGGGAATTCTGAGTGTGATCGGGAGCTCCAAGTGTAACAGGGAGCTCCGAGTGTGACAGGGAGCACCGAGTGTGACAGAGAGCTCTGAGTGTGACAGGGAATTCCAAGTGTGACAGGGAATTCCGAGTGTGACAGGGAGCTCCGAGTATGAAAGGGAATTCCAAGTGTGACAGGGAGCTCCGAGCATGACAGGGAATTCCAAGTGTGACAGGGAGCTCCGAGTGTGACAGGGAGCTCTGAGTGTGACAGGGAATTCCGAGTGTGACAGGGAGCTCCGAGTGTGACAGGGAGCTCCGAGTGTGACCGGGAATTCCGAGTATGACAGGGAGCACCGAGTGTGACAGAGAGCTCCGAGTGTGACAGGGAACACCGAGTGTGACAGGGAATTCCGAGTGTGACAGGGAGCTCCGAGTGTGACAGGGAGCTCCGAGTGTGACAGGGAGCTCCGAGTGTGACAGGGAATTCCGAGTGTGACAGGGAGCACCGAGTGTGACAGAGAGCTCCGAGTGTGACAGGGAGCTCCGAGTGTGACAGGGAATTCCGAGTGTGACAGGGAGCACCGAGTGTGACAGAGAGCTCCGAGTGTGACAGGGAGCTCCGAGTGTGACAGGGAATTCTGAGTGTGACAGGGAGCTCCGAGTGTGACAGGGAACACCGAGTGTGACAGGGAATTCCGAGTGTGACAGGGAGCTCCGAGTGTGACAGGGAGCTCCGAGTGTGACAGGGAGCTCCGAGTGTGACAGGGAATTCCGAGTGTGACAGGGAGCACCGAGTGTGACAGAGAGCTCCGAGTGTGACAGGGAGCTCCGAGTGTGACAGGGAATTCTGAGTGTGACAGGGAGCTCCGAGTGTGACAGAGAGCTCCGAGTGTGACAGGGAGCTCCGAGTGTGACAGGGAATTCCAAGTGTGACAGGGAGCTCCGAGTGCGACAGGGAGCACTGAGTGTGACAGGGAGCACCGAGTGTGACAGAGAGCTCCGAGTGTGACAGGGAACACTGAGTGTGACAGGCAATTCCGAGTGTGACAGGGAGCTCCGAGTGTGACAGGGAGCTCCGAGTGTGACAGGGAGCACCGAGTGTGACAGGGAACTCCAAGTGTGACAGGGAGCTCCGAGTGTGACAGGAAACACCGAGTGTGACAGGGAATTCCGAGTGTGACAGGGAGCACCGAGTGTGACAGGGAATTCCGAGTGTGACAGGGAGCACCGAGTGTGACAGGGAATTCCGAGTGTGACAGGAAGCAGCAAATGTGACAGGAAATGGTGAGTGTGACAGGGAGCACCAAGTGTGACAGGGAATTCCAAGTGTGACAGGGAATTCTGAGTGTGACAGGGAGCTCCGAGTGTAACAGGGAGCTCCGAGTGTGACAGGGAGCACAGAGTGTGACAGAGAGCTCTGAGTGTGACAGGGAGCACTGAGTGTGACAGGGAATTCCAATTGTGACAGGAAGCAGCGAGTGTGACAGGAAATGGTGAGTGTGACAGTGAGCACCAAGTGTGACAGGGAGCACCGAGTGTGACAGGAAATGGTGAGTGTGACAGGGAACTCAGAGTGTGACAGCAAGCTCTGAGTGTGACAGGAAGCTCTGAGTGTGACAGGAAATTCCAAGTGTGACAGGGAATTCTGAGTGTGACAGGGAGCTCTAAGTGTGAAAGGGAATTCTGTGTGTGACAGGGAATCCGAGTGTGACTGCGAATTCTGAGTGTGATAAGATGCGGCTATGGTGATAGAGGATTCCGAGTGTGACAGGGAATTGAGTGTGACAGGGAGCTCCAAGTGTGACAGGAAGCTCTGAGTGTGACAGGGAGCTCCGAGTGTGACAGGGAGGAAATTCTGTGTGTGACAGGGAATTCCAAGTGTGACAGGGAGGAAATTCTGAGTGCGACAGGGAATTCTGAGAGTGACAGGGTGGGAACTCCAAGTGTGACAGGGAATTCCGAGTGTGACAGGGTGGGAATTCCGAGTATGACAGGAAGCACTGTTGCTGTATATTTCCCTAATGGAACTTTCCTCATTCAAAATACACAGAAATTTATTTCATACACGTTAAATGACAAGAAACAGAATCAGAATTTGAAATCATTCAGTGTTGAAACAGTTAATTTGAGTTTGAACTTTATTTTTTATTAATTTTATGTGCAAGGTGAGAAACATCATTGCTAGAGAATGAAAATCTATCAATTTTTGGGGCGATTTTAACCCAAGTTGCTCAACAGAAACCTGGCGAGTGGGCAGTTAAAATCACCCTGGGCTCTTACCTGTCTGAAAGCCGCCCTGATCGCAACATCTGAAATTTTAACCTGCTCTCCTGAGCAGGCAGCAAGGACACACGCCCGGAGCCAAAAGGGTCCTTCTTTATATATGCATGTTGCAGCCCGATGACAAAGTTGAGACCCGACTGTAATTTTAACTCAGGCTAAGTGAGGAATCCACCTGGAGTTAAAATCGGGACCTATATATATGTGTAGCATTTGTGGGACAGATACAGCATGGGTTAAGATATAAAAAGACCACTGAGCACTCGGCTTTAATCAACTGTTTCACAACCATGAGATTCTAGTTACATCACTAGTTCCTGGTTACAGAAACATCCTGAGCAAGCTGGGCCCACGCCCAAGTATTTATACTCCTTGGATGGCGCCACCAGCTGGCCGTCCAGTGTTATTTCATGAGTCATGATAAGATTCATGACAGGTTAGATGCAGAGTTATGCTCCCTCTCCAGTATCAGTAAATTACTTCAAGCCTTAATGACATAGTATTACATAGAATTTCCAAGGGATGCCCCTTGCATTATATGAACATACGAACATACAAATTAGGAGCAGTAGTCGGCCACTTGGCCCCTCGAGCCTGCTCCGCCATTCAATAAGATCATGGCTGATCTGATTACTCCGCATTCCCGCCTACCCCCGATAACATTTCACACTATCACTGTGGCACTTCTTTTCCTCATACAGGCTATGCATGTGGGAGGGTGAGTGAGATTACTAAATTAGTACGCCCAATCTCAGTTTTACACAGGGCCCTTACAGCATTCAATAGAGGCAACTTTCAGCCCAATCACTCTGGCCTGGATTTCAACCCAGGTCACAGATAGAAAAATATACGGCCTGGTTTTAACCCCCCCCCCCCACCCCTCCCACCGCACCCGAAGCGAAGTGATTAAAATATCGGCAGCGCGGCACTCACCGGAGCCATTTTAACAGCGTTCCAAGGTAGCGTGTGAGGCCTTCGCCCCAGCTAGGTGAGGGCTTCATTGTCGTTCAAAAGTCGGGGTCTGATGACGCCAATCTAGGGTTGCCAACCCTCCAGGGTCGTCCTGGGGTCTCCAGGAATTGAAGATTAATCTGCTGGACCCTGCTGCGAGAAACACCTGGGAGAAAAATCATTGGGGCATGAAAAAAAAAGTGGGGTTTTTGTTCATTTTTTTTTCAACACTTAGCTTTATTAGTGATTAAAATATTGGAGACGGGGAAAAGGAGTCTGTTTGACCGAGCAAGGCATTTGGAGGCGGGAAGTCATGTGATGAAACCTCCCGGAACACGTCCAATCAGAGTTGGCGACCCTACATCAAACAGGCCCCAACACTAATTCAACCGGCAGCAGCGAGTTTGGCGCCTGGTGCCAGCCTCGCCAGGAAAACTCGGCACAGAGGATCAGCAGGCCTAGAAGACAGCTGATAAGGTAAAAATATTTGACCTTTAAAAGCTTTCTCTGGGGGCCAGGAGTACGTCTCCGGGTCCCACAAAGGATCCTTGGCCTCCTCTGCCACTAGCTTCCCACGATCGCCTGGAACCCTCCCTTCGTCTATTTTGAACGTTGCGGCTGGTCCTCAGCTGTGGCCTCCTGCCACACTCAACAGACTCCCGCCGGCCGGCCCGATGTCATTGATGCCAGGTTTGGGCGGGAGTCGGGCCTGGTCTATTTAAATGAGGCCCGGGAGTTAAAATGGCCCAGGCCTCATGTCAAGAGGCCCACACTTACCGCTTGCCCTGAGTTAAAATTGGGCCTATAGTGTGTAAATCACTAATCCAACCAGTTTAGGCTTAATTTTAACAGTATTAATTTTTACCCCATATCATATGCTGGTACTTAATGATTCTCTATTATGCCTAAACCATTATTGCTGCTAATCTGAGGCATTTGATGTATGATTGTGGATTCATAGGTGGACGTCAAATATGGATGCCCACTAGACAAAGATATTTGTTCCGGGGGCTCGGTAGCTTTCCATCGCACAATTTTGCCCCTCCTCCACCGACACACATAAGGAGATATTAGGACAGGTGATCAAGAGCTTGGTCAAAGACGTAAGCTTTAAGGAGCGTCTTAAACAAGAGAGAGTTAGAGAGGTGGAGAGGTTTAGGGAGGAATTTCATAGTTTGGGGCCTAAACAACTGAAGGCACGGCCGCCAATGGTGTGGCGATGGAAATCGGGGATGCACAAGAGGCCAGAATTGGAGGAACACAGAGTTACGGAGAGTTGTAGGGCTGGAGGAGGTTACAGAGATAGGGAGCCAAATTTAGAACTCATGTCAGGAAGATTTTTTTACACAAATAGTGATCGGCAGGTGGGATGGATGTTTGGGTAGGGTAGCGGAGACTAAAACCCCTGGAATCATTAAAAAAAGCATTTGGATGCTGTGATGGCAGAACTGTAGGCGCTGGTTGAATGATGAGCTAGGATGGGCTGAATTTACTTCCTCGTCTGTACCCACCCTGTGTGAGACAATCTTCTGGAGATGGTTTCACAAATCTTGCCTAAGTGCACCTCTGCTGACATCCCACTTGAATCACACAAAATATTCAAAATCACTTCAGATCTATATAGGCTGTGCATTGTAAGTGAGCAAGTAAATACCAGCAAAGCTGGAACACTTATTCTGCCTGGGCAAGGTTCTTACCCAGCCTGGTGAATTCAGCAGCACTATGTGCAGTCACCTAGCAACCAGCAATGTAAACACAGCCCATTCCATGGCTCAGAACACACCTTGATCACAGGCTCCTGGGGTTTTCACAGACCAGAGTGAGTAATTCATCTCATTTTTAAAACATTGAAAACAATTTTGTTTCACTAGAAAATGTGTTCAAGCTGGTTCAGGCTGTGAGTAGCTGAGCCATGCTAACCCATATTTAATCCCTAGTCTGTGCTATTAGCAAGATAACGGTAGGGAGGATATTCAGTGTCAGCTGTGGCTCAGTTGCTACCACTCTCGCCTCAGAGTCGGAGGTTTGTGGGTTTAGAGACCCACTCCTGAGACTAGAGCGCAAAATCTAGGCTGGCACTCCAGTGCAGTACCGAGGGAGTGCTGCACTGTTGGAGGTGTCGTTTTTCAGATGAGACGTTAAATCAAGGTCTCATCTTCCCTCTAGGTGGATGTAAAAGATCCCACGGCACTATTCGTAGAAGAGCAGGGGAGTTCTTCCCAGTGTTCTGACCAACATTTATCCCTCAACCAACATCATTAAAACAGATTACCTGGCCATTATCTCCTTGCTGTTTGTGGGGCCTTGTTGCGTGAAAATTGCGTTTCCTACATTACAGCAGTGTTCAAAAGAACTTCACTGGCTGTACAGCACTTTGAGATGTTCTGAGGTCCTGAAAGGCATTATAAAAATCCAAGTTCTTTCATTCTTTATAACTGGTCTCAGTGACATTGGGATAGGGAAGGGCAAATCGTCCAGGGTTCCTTTTTCTGAGTGAGAAAGATAGAAAGATAGAAAGAAAAAAAGAAAGAAAGGAAGAAAGAAATAGAGAGAGAAAGAAAGAAAAAAGAAAGACAGACAGACCGACTTGCATTTCTATAGCGCCTTTCACGATCACCGGACATCCCAAAGCGCTTTACAGCCAATGAAGTACTTTTGAAGTGTAATCACTGTTGTAATGTAGGAAACGCGGCAGCCAATTTGCGCACAGTAAGCTCCCACAAACAGCAATGTGATAATGACCAGATAATCTGTTTTTGGTTATGTTGATTGAGGGATAAATATTGGCCAGGACACCGAACTCCCCTGCTCTTCTTCGAAATAGTGCCATGGGATCTTTTACGTCCACCTGAGAGGGCAGACGGGACCTCGGTTTAACATCTCATCTGAAAGACGGCACCTCCGACAGTGCAGCACTCCCTCAGCACTGCACTGGGAGTGTCAGCCTAGATTTTGTGTGCTCAAGTCTCTGGAGTGGGACTCGAACCCACAACCTTCTGAGTCAGAAGGTTGTGGGTATCCAGTTACCCCTACGAAAAAGTGCGTGTGGGTGTGTGTGTGTGTGTGGCATGAAGACAGTCAAGCTCGACTGCGATACTCGTGACTGTTGAATAACCTGCTGACACTCACAATCCAGGCTCATGCATGAAGAATAGTATCATGGCTCAGCTACCAGAGGACAGCCAGGATCTGTACAACTGTATCCCAGCAGAGAGTCATCTCCTTCTGCAGAAGGAGGGGGAGTAATTGTAAAACAAAACTCAAGGCATTGCACTGTGCATAAATGAGGTGCTCATACTGGTGGCTATTGATTTCTATTGGCTCGTTTAATTCTGTATCGCCCAGATTTGCAATATGCAAAACTTACTGTGATGTCCCTATAAATTCTCGTGAGAAAGAAAGTCTGGAAATAAAGATCCCATCTGGCACCTTCATGGGACTTTGAGCCGGAGCTGAAACAATGCCAAATGGGTCTGTTCAGCAGAGAATGAGTTCATGCAAATGAGGCTGAGTAGACGCATAGAATGCTGTTGATTGGCCGACAAGTACTGTAAAACCCACAATAGAGGCCCAGTTTCACACAGTCGCCAGAACCCCTCATTGTTCTGTCCTGAAACTGCTGCTGTGACAGGAGGGAATCACACAGTGCCAGCAGCGAAACTCAAAAAGTTTGCCATAAAAATATTAAATGAACGCGTTGTTTAACAGTAACGCCGAACTCAAAGGCAGGAATGTATCTCTCCCTTCAGCCCATTATTATCCACTTTCGTATTTTGTTTCACATTTTGTGAGCACACAGACCCTGGTTTGATGAAATCCATGATACACATGGGTCTTTCAGTTCATTAATGCCTAATTGAATTGATTTGGTTGAGTACGAGACTCCCTTGTTTGCATTTTATGACTGGCAGGCCTGCTGAATGAATTGTTTCCATGTGTGGTATGGGAGTACGATGCCACCAGCGGGCACACTGGGTGCCATGGTTACGATGCAGCAAGCGTGCCAGCATGGTGACATCATTTTCAGTACTGGCGCCTATCGTTGCTGGGAGACTAAGAGCTGGGCTGTGAAATCATTTTTTTCTTTAAAAAAAATCTAAATACATAGCTTAGAGTAGGCACAGAATGTCACATCGATGCCAGGCAAATTCAACTGATAGACAGACCTGGGCTTAGTCTGTCTCCATCCGCTTAATAAAACAGCACTGTTACTGCTCTGCTACCATTGAGGGTCCAATGCTCTCCAACTGAAATCCATTTACATGGACTGAATATGAATTTGAAACAAAACACATTCTCCATACCACCCCCTCCCCTTCTTAGTAGTAAAAAAGAAAAAATGTCTTGCATGTATATAGCGCCTTTCACGACTACCGGACGTCCAAAAGCACTTTACAGCCAATGAAGTACTATTGAAGTGCAGTCACTGTTGTAATGTAGGAAACACGGCAGCCAATTTGCACACAGCAAGCTCCCACAAACAGCAATGTGATAATGACCAGATAATCTGTTTTCAGTGAAGTTGATTGAGGGATAAATATTGGCCAGGACACCGGGGATAGCTCCCCTAACTCCCCTGCTCTTCTTCGAAATAGTGGCATGGGATCTTTTACGTCCACCTGAGAAGGCAGAGGGGGTCTCAGTTTAACGTCTCATCCAAAAGATGGCACCTCTGACAGTGCAGCACTACACTCAGTACTGCACTTATGTGGCAGCTCAAGTCTCTGGAGGGGACTTGAAACCACAACCTTCTAGACTCAGAGGCGAGAGTGCTACCCACTTTTTTTAATATATATTATTTATTGAACATTAAAAACATTTACAACATTGTGATCATTCCATTGTATCATACCAATCCATTCCGCCGCTCTGCACAGCCATTCCTCCACCACATATTAACATCAAAACCTGAAGTTTAATTTGTTTCCCATAACATATACTAATCTATTGTACTTTAAAAATTGATCAATAATCATAGCTCTGAATAAGGGAAGTGTGCCTGATAACCCCCCCATCATTTAATCGCCGGCCCTTCCCTCCTCTCCTGCTCCTTCCCAACTTTTCGGGCAGCTGTTGCTTTCTCCTGCAGCCTCCGGCTCTTTTTCACCTCCTGTTTGAACCTTCCCTGCAGTTTCAGCCTCTTCCTTACATTAGGTTTGAGCTGAGGAGCTGCCCTTTCTCCCTCCTTCTGCCCCTCACTAACCTTTCCCTTTCCACATGATGCCACCCCACCCCCCACTGCCATGTCTCTGTCCCCCTCTGACTTCTCACTCTCGAGCTCTTCTGTAACCTCCCATCCCTGCTCCCCGTCAGATACATAATCTCCCTTAGAGAGTCTTCCTGCCATCACGGTTTCTCCAACAGTGTCACTCCCTTCAGCCTCATCTCCACTGCTGATCCTTGCTCCCTGTTTCTTCTCTCTCTGGGTCAATGGCGCATTTGCACCTATCTTGCTCCTTTCTGGCCTCTGTCTCCCGCTCCCATCCTGCTGCCCCTTTAAGGCTCCTGCCTCTTGCACCCTCTCCTTGTCTTTCCCCCTCCTGCTCCCCGAGATGTCTGACTCCCCGTCTTTCTTTGGAGCAGTTACACTTACCCCGCACCCCGCTCCCGCCTCCTCTCCCCCCGTGGACACCAGATACTTTAGGGAGAGGCGAGCCGTATTATGGCTCATCTCTACCCTCAACCCGCTGCTGTCTTTGTCCTTTTCCACTGTACTTGGTGTGTTTTCCACCATCTCCATCCTGTTCTCTGCTCCGCAATTTTCAGCCTCTTCCTGCGCTCTTTTCTCCTTCCATTTACCAGTTGTGTCCTCCGCCTGCTCCGCTCCTCCAGCTGTTCCACACACACCTCCTGCTCCTTCTCCTTCTCCCATCTCCTCGTCACTCAAGGGGCTTCCTTCTGCTACACACTCACAGTGGGTGGGGCCTTTGTGACACGCCCCACAACTCTCTACCTTGCAGCTCCAAGCGATGTGTCCAGACTCGCCGCAGTTATAACAGTACAAGTCTGGACAGTTTCTTACAAGATGGCTGTGTCCAAGACAATAATAACAAACCTTCATACAAAAGCAAAATACTGCGGATGCTGGAAATCTGAAATAAAAACAGAAAATGCTGGAAATACTCAGCAGGTCAGGCAGCATCTGTGGAGAGAGAAACAGAATTAACGTTTCAGGTCGATGATGAAATAACAAACCTTCACCTGGTTATCCTTCAGTACCTGGAGGTCTGCATGCCTTCCATTGTCTCAAATTTCATGCTATACGGCAATGACTTCACCCCTTCTGGGAACCACACCTTTAAATAACAGGTTCCATCTGCTACCGGCATTCCTGGATAGTATCTCCTCTTCATTGCTGAGCAAATTTTAATGTCCCACGACTCCAACGTTTTTATTTGCACATCGTCCTCAATATAAACCGGCAGGTTTAAGAATGAGACCACTGCCTCTTCAGAATATAGCAGAGATACCTCCAAGAACTTATCTCCAAACTTGAAACTCAGTAAAAGTCTTTCCACCTCCTCTCGGCCACTGACCGTCACCTCGAACCCAACATTCGGCTTTGGTCGGCAGGCAAAGCAGCTTCCCTCATTGCAGTGCTCATGTACCGCCTGTATAATATCCCAAGCTCGTACAGGAAACTTTCTGGTATCCGGCACGGACGGGACCGACCTGGTGCCGGTTCATCAACAATTCCGGATAACCGAACACTATAGTAAAAGATACGGAGTTCAGAGCTCTGTATAAAGCAACAAATCCTGTTGCTCAGCTTCAAAACAATCGGCACAAGTTGCAAGCATCTCTGTAGCTTAGCAACAGCTTCAGCTACACCCTTGCACAGCAACAAATGGAGTTTAAAAAGGTAATAAAAGTAATAAAAGTTAACGGAACCAACTCCTGAATTTTGCCAGTGGATAGAGTGTTCCAGTTATTTAGGGGCCGGTTAATCAAAAGTTTCCTGTATCTCCTTATCCTCGCACTGAACCACCACCAAGTTTTCTTTTCCAAACCTCCTGGGGTCCCGGCCCAAATCTTTGGGCCTTTTTTCTCCCTTCCCCTGACATTTTCTCCCCTGATTAAATTTATCCTGGGAACATTGTCCTCTGAGGAGCCCGGCACTCCTCAGCTGTTGTTTAAGGTCCAAAAAGGCCCTAAAACCTGAAAAAAAAAGCTACCAACTTTTTACAAACTCACTCCAACTCCCTGCAGTAATCAAGCAACCAGCAGCGCCTGCTCACTCCTAGCCCCTCCCACCTCGAGAGTGCTACCCACTGAGCCACCGATGATACCTAGCAGTGTGGTTATGACATAGACCCCAGGTTTGATCCCTAGGCTGTGTCAATCTGAACTGAGGAGGCAGTAGGAGATCTATAAATGGCCTCAGCATCCTTGAACTAGGAAGCAAAACAACCGCTGAAAGTTCCAGCTCCTTATCACTGCTCCATCACCCCTGTTGAAAAATACACATGTGTGGATATCGGGTGAGATGAGGACAGGATTGGGATCATGTATGATGCCTCCTCAACAGCTTGTTCATGCTTACACGTGAAGAATAGCCACTTGACGGAGGTGCCTGGGGAACCGTACCCCAGGGCAGGTTAATATCTTCGGAAGAGGAGGGGAGAAACCTGAAGGTGGAAAATAAAGAAAGCTGAACTTAGTTAAATTGACACTGTGATGACACAGAGGGGATTTTCACCCCCACACAATGTTCTGGGACCCCAGGGGTTAACTGTTTGGTGTAAGATGTTTCATTGTATTCCCATGGCCTTGTTGCTATGACAGCCGAATAGTAACGGATCTCTCTCACTACAACATAGCTTGCTCATCCTATCCTCCCCGAGAACAGGCAGGGAGCAAGCGCTCAGTTCTGTTCTACGGGGAGGTTCAGAGCGTGAGTTAATCTCTCAGGCCTTGCCTGCAAAAGCCAAGATGGCACAATTCAAAACAACTTTATATATTTGTCAAAAAAAAATCATTTTCCGCTTCCGTTGTCCTTTAGCTCCCCTCCTTTTCTGCAGACTTTTGTTGAGTGATGGTTCTAGAGGTGCTGGTCACACACTGGCAGTTCACTCAAGTGTGAATCTTCACACTTCACCTGTGAGCCTGGGCAGTAAGTGTCACTGAGCGGGGGGTGGGGTCCTCAGAAGCCAAGCCTGATCCTGGTCATCACCCAATGTCCACACATGCACTTTCTAGCAGGGGTCTGTTGATAGTGCCAGCCGTGGTTCAGTGGGTAGCACCCTTGTCTCAGAGTCATGAAGGTCATGGGTTCGAGTCACCCTCCAGAGACCTGAGCACTAAGATCTAGGCTGACACCCCAGTGCAGTGCTGAGGGAGTGCTGCACTGTCAGAGGTGCCCTCTTTCAGATGAGACATTAAACTGAGGCCCCGTCTGTTCTCTGAGGTGGATATAAAAGATCCCATGGCACAATTTCAAAGAAGAGCAGGAGAGTTATCCCCGGTGTCCTGGCCAATATTTATCCCTCAATCAACATCACTAAAAAAACAGGTTATCTGGTCATTATCACATTGCTGTTTGTGGGAGCTTGCTGTGTGCAAATTGGCTGCCGTGTTTCTTACATTACAACAGTGACTATACAATACTTCAAAAAGTACTTCATAGGCTGTAAAGCGTTTTGGGACGTCCGGGGGTCATGAGAGGTGCTGTAAAAATACAAGTCTTTCTTTTTAGGAGCAGGAACCCTGGTTGCTATTCCCCTCCCGAGCCCAGAGGTGCCGAGGCCAGTTGTAGTCCCTCCTGCAGCCACTCTGCCTGAGATCAGCTAACACAGCACAGACCAGGGATGCAACCCGGGACCCGCCTAGTCTGTGTGGCGCAGTCACATATTAAACTGACCAATCTGACCGTTGGGAGAACTGCCTGTGCAACCTGCCGACTGTTATTTCAGCAGAAGGAGCTGTAGCAAAATCACTTTTCCCATTTTTTTTTTCTTTTTACAGCAATGATCAAACCAGCAACTAAGATGAAGAAGTCATTTCTCAGTGGCTCTGTTTACACAGGTCAATAAATTTGGAGTAATTCTCGCATTTGTATACACTGTTAAGTTGATATTTCATTGTGGCATTGAACAGGGAGGAGGGCAAGGTCAGTCAAGGTGAGAAAATGGAATTCAAGTTACACTATGGAACATGGTCACAGAACCTCTAAACATGTCAGTCATCTTCAAGGTGATACTTGTCTGACGAAAGGTCATCGACCTGAAGCGTTAACGCTGCTTCTCTCCCTACAGATGCTGCCTGACTTGCTGAGTATTCCCAGCATTATTTCAGATTTCCAGCATCCGCAGTACTTTGCTTTTGTGATACTTGTCTTGATGGTCACCTGGGTAAAGACAACATCAGAGTCTCGTGGCCAGTTACCCATGGCCCAAAATCTGTCTGCCCTTTCAATCCTTTTCTCCGCCAATTTTTCTTCCCTGCACCTCCTCTCCTGAAACGAAAGCAAAATATTGCTGGAAATCTGAAATAAAAAACAGAAAGTGCTGGAAAACACTCAGCAGGTCAGGCAGCATCTGTGGAGGGAGACACAGAGGTAATGTTTCCTGTTGATGACCTTTCATCGGAACTGGAAGATGTTAGAGACGAACAGCTTTTAAGCAATGGCAGAGCCAGGGAAAAGCGGGCAGGGAAAGAACAAAAGGGAAAGGTCTGGAATAGGGTGTGGGGCATTAAGGAGTGATTAAATGACAAAAGGGATGATGGTGCAAGGCAAAAGTGTGGGGGGGGGGGGGTTCTGGACCCATCTTTTGTTTCTTTACTTGTCCCACTATCACCCCCTTTTGCCTTGCATCTGGATTGTGGTTAAGGAGCAAATCAAAATATTGAATTGCTGACTATAAAGCTACCTACAAATTAAATAGAAGTGTTTAAATCCCAGATTTCAGAGCTAACCGTGAAAATGAACGGAGTGAAGATTTTCATAAAGATGTGATTCGGGCGAATCTTTCCCCAATTGTCGCACAGCTCCAGATGTCACCAGTGTTCTACAGACTTCTACGGGAAAAAGGGATTCTGTCTGACCAGCAGATCCAAGTAATCCAGGTAAAGGAGGAAAAAAATGTGCGTTTTAAATTTAAAAAAGTGGAAATGCCTAATGACAGTGATGCAGGTGCTAAAATTGGCCTCAGTATCTCTGGACTAGAAAGGGCAAAATCAGCTAGACTTTCTACCCTTGCATGCTACTCAGTGACTTGGGCTGATGTCGGCAGAGAATGGGATCAGGCTTGGCTGTGATGCCACTCATTGTTAAAGATGCTGCCAACGCTCACTGTCTAGACTCACAGATAAAGACTGACAACGAGGTTGAGGTGCTGGATAGCTGCCGGCACCTGTGGAATTGTACCCAAGCAATAGTCAGCAGGTTCACGAAAGAAGGGGAGAAAATGGGGGGAGGAATCAGAGAAAATTAACTAAACTAAACTAAACAAGAGGTTACTTTGGAGGGGCAGTAAATAAAGGGTGATTTTTTTTTTGTTGCACTTGCTCCGTTGTTAAAGAAAAGAAAGACTTGCATTTATATAGCGCCTTTCATGACCTCAGGACATCCCAAAGCAATGAAGTACTTTTTGAAGTAGTCACTGTTGAAATGTAGGAAACTCGGCAGCCAATTTGCACACAGCAAGCTCCCACAAACAGCAGTGTGATAATGACCAGATAATCTGTTTTTGTTATGTAGATTGAGGGATAAATATTGGCCAGGACACTGGGGAGAACTCCCCTGCTCTGCTTCGAAATAGTGCCACGGGATCTTTCTCGTCCACCTGAGAGTGCAGACAGGGCCTTGGTTTAACGGCTCATCCGAAAGACAGTGGGGGAGAAATTCGGTATCGCCCCGTTTGGGGTGCAATTATTGGCTGGGCGCAAAGTTTAGCACCTAGCGCTAATTATCGCCTCCGACTGCAAACTTGGCTTCTATCGCGCCTGGAGGTGGTTGGAGCGCTAAATCAGGTGCTACACACCTGTCTTAAGGTGCAAAGGCCAAGGAGCGAGGCGCTACCTCAGAGCGCGGGCGAAGCTCATGTGATATCAGTCAGCAATGGAACACAGACACACTGGCGCCGGCCAGTTCTTAAAGGGAAGGGTCGATCTTGCTCTCCATCCACACCCTGCTCATTGCAGCCTCGAATCTCGGCCTGGAGAGACCTGTACATCAAATCTGCTGGAAAGAACAATGGAGAGGCCCAGGGAAAGAGCTCAGAGTGCAGCCCCCATAGTCTCTTCTAAATCGATGCAAGGAAGGTCAAATCAAAATGAACCTGCAAAGTGCTGCTCAGTACCCAAAACTCCTTCACACAGTGTTGAATCTCTCCAGAAGTCTCTCTCTCTCTCTCAGAATGCGTGGTGCAAAAATGTCAACAACAAAAAAAGGCAGGAAGCGGTCACCTTTAAATAGCACTCCCCCAGTCCCTTCCTGACTGCAAAACGTTCCCCTCAACCTGTCATTGCTAGTGGCAGGCAGTAAGGCGGGGAGCGCCACTCAATATCCAGTCCGGGGCGCTACCAGGGTGTTGCACGCTCGACTGACGTCACGATCTGCTGGTGTAGGAGATCATGGCGGTAGTGTTTAGTGCCGCCGCAAAATGTCTGCGCCCCATTGGCAACCAAATTTTCCCCCCAGTAACTCCTACAGTGCAGCACTCCCTCAGCCTAGATTTTTGTGCTCAAGTCTCTGGAGCGGGACTTGAACCCACAACCTTCTGACCCAGAGGCAAGAGTGCTAACACTGAGCCATGGCTGACACTGTTGAAATGTAATTTTAGTTTCTGAATTTTAAAAAAAAATTTACGTTGTGTTCTATCCCTTTTTCCTGCAGAGGGAAAGCAGCCAAGAGTTTAAAATTGCAAAACTGCTCTCACTGTTGGAGGGGGAAGGATGTTGGGTCTTGAAGCCATTCTCTGATCTGCTGAATGAGACAGGCTACATTCAGTTGGCCAAAGTCTTACGCAACACAGCATTAACAAGGAGCCTAGGTAAAGAAAGCTGATGTAAACTAGGAATGGTTATCTTTATTTGCATGGGAAGCACGTCCCAACCGGGAGGCTCGAGGATGGCCCGAAATTGGGCTTCCGGGCCTCCTTTCAATAATTTGGCCAGTTAATTCCAAGTGTTGACCACTGTTTGTTTGAAGAAGATCTTCCTGACGCCAGTGCTAAATGTCAGGAATGTCAGTGTCAGCACTGACGTCAGGAAGTTCTTCTTCAAACAAACTTGGAATTATATTCTGCCAGTGCCTCTTGCACCTCCGTAGGCAGCTCACCCATCTCCGAAAATGAGACAAGCGGCCCTCAAGTAAGTGCCGGGAAGTGGGGGTAGGACAGCAGGGGTGGGGGGCGGTGGGGGGGCAATCGCAGCTGGCAGCAACCATCGGGAGTGCCGTGGAGCTGGGAGGAGCACTCGCTGGCTCCATATGAATTTCAAAAAGGCAATTAACTTACTTACCTTCTCGGTGGGAGTCACTGGCTAGGCCGCATCCTCGCCTGGAAAATCAGAGCATGATGGCCAGCCTTTTCCAGGGCAGCCCAATCTCCCTGAGAAGTACTAAAAGAGGCTTTAGGCCCCCTCATTAGCATATGCAAGCGGCCTAACGCCTGGTTTAGGTGGCCACTCATCAATCATGGATGATTGGTCACCGACCTGAAACGTTAACTCTGTTTCTCTCTCCACGGATGCTGCCTGGCCTGCTGAGTATTTCCAGCATTTTCTGTTGTTATTTCAGATTTCCGGCATCCGCAGTATTTTGCTATTATATTCGCTTTTGCCCATTTTGAGCGTTCGCTGAAGACCAATTTCACCCCCAAAATCTAACATTATTCATTCTTGAATGATGCCCGTTTTTGACACAACATTTTTAATGTTCCCAGCAGCTCAGGAAACATCATATTCAAAAATGCATTTGATCCGAATGAGACGGGACCTAAAGAAGTATAGAAAATAGTTAAAGGTACAGAAACTGTAAATTTGGAACATTACTTCAAATTAACCCATAACATTCAGACACTCACAACTTGCAAAAATCAAATTTAGCACTGACGTCAGGAAATCATTCTTCAAACCAACAATGGTCAACACTTGGAATTAACTTCTGGGTAGGATAGTAGGTAAGAGGCTTGCATTTATATAGCACCTTATCACATCTCTCAGAATCATCTCAAAGTACTTCACATACAATAAAGTTCAGTGACTGTTAAGCAAGCACACACTACAGCCATTTTGTACACAGCAACATATCACAAGTAGCAATGAGATAAATGACCACTTAATCTGATTTTTAGGTGTTGGTTGAGGGAAAAATCTTGGCCAGGACCTCGGGAGGACTCCCTTCTCTTTTTTGAATAGTGCTATGGGATCTTTAACACCCACCTGAACCATCTGACGAGGCCTTGGTTTAATGTCTCACGTGAAAAACAGGACCACAGCAGTCCCTCAGTACCACTTTACAGTGTCAGCCTAGATTATACACTCAAATCCTAGAGTGTGGATTGAACCCACAACCTTCCAACTTGGAAGCAACGATGCCATCAGCTGAGCCAAGCGAATACAAAAATCTTGAAGTCATTTTAAGATAGCTGGATGTTGTGATGGGGTGAGCTAAGGTGGACTGAACAACCTTGCTCATCTGTGTCTGTGGTGTGATCTCTATCTGTATTTATCCTCATCAGCCTCAATTAAATTCAAGCTTATTTTTCACTGATGTGGAATCAAGATGTGCAGACACGGAGATGCCAATGTTTTAATCGCTGGAGGACTTCAGTAGCACTTCTGTATTAAAATGTAAAAACAAATCTAATCCTACTTTTAGATTATGTAAAGATTAGTTAGAATTCAAATTCAGATGTTTCTGGCTTTTTGTTCAAAAGAAAGACTTGCATTTATATAGCACCTTTCACAACCTCAGGACATCCCGAAGAATTTACAGCCAATGAAGTACTTAGAAATGTAGTCACTGTTGTAATGTAGGAAACACAGCAGCCAATTTGCACACAGCCAGCTCCCACAAACAGCAATGTGACAGTGACCAGATAACCTGTATTTTTTTAGTGATGTTGGTTGAGGGATAAACGTTTGCCAGGACGCCGAGGAGAACTCCCCATTCTTCTTTGAAATAGTGCCATGAGATCAGTTAAGTCCAGCTGAGAGGGTGGATGAGGCCTTGGTTTAATATCTCATCCGAAAGACAGTACCTCCAACAGTGCAGCACTCTCTCAGTACTGCACTGGGAGTTTCAGCCTAGATTTTGTGCTCAAGGGGGTGATTTTCTCAATGGGAAGCTTTTGGAGGCGGGACTCCCACTTGTCGGGTTTCAGTCCCGCCTCCATCAGCTTCTGGCCAACCAGCGGGATTTTCCCGATTGACCTTGTTAAGCCCGCCCGGCGGGCTTAGCAGGCCAATTAGGGCGAAACCGGTTGTAGAGCACGTCAACGTATGACATGCCATCTGTCAAGAATTTTTGAAAGAAGAAATGTCATCGTATGACAGCTCTGTGAAGCTGTCAAACACTGACATTCTGTGTAGTTTGATGAGGTCCTGCATACAAGGCCTCATCAACCTTCTTTCTTTTACAGAAATGAGATGTTTGTTGCATATGAGAATGCAACGGACATCTCTCATCTGCAACACAGAGGTGCGAGACTCTCCGCATACAAACCGACTGAAGCCTGCAGGAAGAAACAAAGGTAAGTATACTTTTAATAACACTTAGGACTTACCTCAAATACTCACCACTACACTCTTGCACCCATCACTTACCTTCACACCGCACTTTTGCAGCCCCCCCCGACCCCCGCAGACTCTCTAATCGCCTCGGTGACCCTGACGGGTTTCGGAGTATTCGGGAAGCCTGCACCTGTGAGGGCAAAAACGGGATAATCCTATTTTCTGCCTGTTAACAGGCAGTTAATAGGCTTTAATCCTTTCCCGCCTCCAAGGAGACGGGACCCGGTGCGGGACGGCAACCTGCCTCTTGGGAAGGAGGGTGCCTCCATACCCGCCTCCTCGGGGCTGAGAAAATCACCTCCCAAGTCTCAAGAGTGGGACTTGAACCCACAACCTTCTGACTGATAAGCAAGAGTGCTACCCACTGACCGTCAAGTCAGGTGTTAAAAAAGAAAGACTTGAACGACTTGCATTTCTATAGCGCCTTTCACGACCACCGGACATCTCAAAGCGCTTTACAGCCAATTAAGTACTTTTGAAGTGTAGTCACTGTTGTAATGTGGGAAACACGGCAGCCAATTTGTGCTCAGCAAGATCCCACAAACAGCAATGTGATAATGACCAGATAAACTGTTTTTATTTTGTTGGTTGAGGCCGGGACACCGGGGATATCTCCCCTGCTCTTCTTCGAAATAGTGCCATGGGAACTTTTACGTCCACCTGAGAGAGCAGTTTAACGTCTCATCCAAAAGACGGCACCTCTGACAGTGCAGCACCCCCTCAGCACTGCACTGGAGGGTCAGCCTAGATTTATGTGCTCAAGCCCCTGGAAGTTAAAACCTGCAACCATAATGATAGTAGGCAATGCTACCTGTGACTGGTTTATGTCGATTGATGAGCAATAGTTACGTAACCTGCCCACCTTCAGAAAGTGCCAATGGCTTCGGGTAAATGAGCACCTGGAGGAGGGGCGTGGGACCCTCAGTGGAAGAAATGACATCAAAAAGCGGATGAACTAAACCTTGTATTACCCAACGGCCTCCACAACCTGCAAGCTGTGATGCTTCTGCAGTACGTAAAAAGTTAATGAAACTGGAAAGTCTGAAACACAGCACCAGGGTTCTCAAGAGGTGTGGAGGATAGTCACAGGTTTTTAATGACTGTAAATTGTGGGAGGAAAGGAACAGTGAGGGAGATAGGAGGTGAACATTTTGGAGGTGCTAAGACTAGAAGATAATGCATTTTTTAAATTCATTCATGGGATGTGGGTCATCACTGGCGAGGCCAGCATTTATTGCCCACCCCTAATTGCCCTTGAGAAGGTGGTGGTGCGCTGCCTTCTTGAACCGCTGCAGTCCGTGTGGTGAAGGTACTCCCACCGTGCTGTTAGGGAAAGAGTTCCAGGATTTTGAATTAGCGACGATAAAGGAACAGCGATATATTTCCAACTCAGGATGGTGTGCGACTTGGAAGGGAACTTGGAGGTGGTGGTGTTCCCATGCGCTTGCTGCCCTTGTCCTTCTAGGTGGAAGAGGTCGCAGATTTGGGAGGTACTTTCGAGATAGTGAAGATGTACCGAGAATGAAGGGTGTATAAAATGGTGCGTTTGGAGCCCAGGGGAATAAGAAAGACAAGCTCAGAGGAGCATTGACTTCATTAATATGAATAAAACATCTTACGTTATCGTATCTCCCAAACTACTGTATGGATAATGAATCAGTGACTATTATTACGTGGGTAAATATAGCAGCCATTTTACACACAGCAAGGTGGCACATACAGCAATGAAGTGAATGATCAGTTAATCTGTTTTTGATGGTGTTTGTTGTGGGAGACATGTTACGCAGAATATCTCCCTGATCTTCGTTGCATAATGTAATGGGATTTTTAATATCCACCTGAATCATTGGAGTAAGAATTGTAACATTTTATACAAAAGACAGCACCTCCAACAGTGCATAGAAACATAGAGCAGGAGTAGGCCATTCGGCCCTGCTCCGCCATTCAATGAGATCATGGCTGATCTTCCAAACCCTAGCACCTGGTCCCTACACTGACAGCCATCCCACCCAAGCCCTATCCCTGTAACCCCACGTATTTAATCCCCCCTAACACTAAGGGTCAATTTTTTTATCATGGCCAATCAACCTAACCTGCACATCTTTGGACTGTGGGAGGAAACCAGAGCAAACCCACGCAAACACAGGGAGAATGTGCAAACTCCACACAGACAGTCACCTGAGGCTGGATTTGAACCCAGGTCCTTGGCGCTGTGAGGCAACAGTGCTAACCACTAGGCCACTGTGCTGCACTCCCTCAGTACTGCACTGGAGTGTCAGCCTAGATTATGAGTTCAAGTCTCTGGAGTGGGACTTGAACCCACAACTTTCTGCTTCAGAAATGAGAGTACTACCGAGTGAGAGAAACTAACACCTAAAGAGCGTGAAATGTTCAAGGCTAGGGGTAAACGAAGAATCACTTAGCGTATGACTAAGTGTTTTCTTAATGACAATTCCTCCATCACCCAGTCCCTTACTGGTTCAACAATTGCAACCGCAAACACTAAGACTGAAATCTATTGTCTCTCACATTCATACAAATTCTACCCTCATATTTTGTCTATTTCCATAGACATAGATGGCTATAATTTTCTATTTTTGAACTGGTTGAGCGACAATCTCACAAATGATGCTTGTGTGTGTTTACAGAGAAGCAGGACACTGGCGGTAAGAGAGCTAAACTATGGAGACAAATGCAAACCCTTGAACAAGAGCTAGAGAAGGGTTATGTGGAGGAGGCACTTACCCTCAAAAAAACCCTGGGAGACATGAAGAGAGAGTATTTACTGCGGTAACATAATGCCATATTATTATAATTACATATTAGCATGATTCTGATAATGGTAACCAATGCCATCAAATGTGCTTCCGGTTATATTTCTTTAGAACCATTTTAATTTTATAAATTCAAGTATGAAGTTATGTTTTTTTTCAACTTTTAAAACAATTTTACTTGAAGATGTTGATCACCAGCAGTGTTTTTTTAAGAAGCATTGGAATATTTACTCCCTGCAGGGTCCGATCCAATATGTAAAATATGTAAACATAACAACGCATGGAACAGGAAAAGGCCATTTGGCCCAACACACACAGTTCTTCAACAATCTATCCTATCACTGATACTATCCCAACCCTTCAACCATCTATCCAATCATTAACAGTATCCCAATTCTTCAACAATCTATCCTATCGCTGATACTATCCCAACCCTTCAACAATCTATCCCATCACTGATACTATCCCAACCCTTCAACAATCTATCCCATCACTGATACTATCCCAACTCTTCAACAATCTGTCCTATCACTGATACTATCCCAACCCTTCAACCATCTATCCAATCATGAACAGTATCCCAACTCTTCAACAATCTATCCCATCACTGATACTATCCCAACCCTTCAACAATCTATCCTATCGCTGATACTATCCCAACCCTTCAACAATCTATCCCATCACTGATACTATCCCAACCCTTCAACAATCTATCCCATCACTGACACTATCCCAACCCTTCAACAATCTGTCCTCACTGACACTATCCCAACCCTTCAACAATCTATCCCATCACTGATACTATCCCAACCCTTCAACAATCTATCCCATCACTGACACTATCCCAACCCTTCAACAATCTGTCCTCACTGACACTGTCCCAACCCTTCAACAATCTATCCCATCACTGATACTATCCCAACCCTTCAACAATCTATCATCACTGATACTATCCCAGCTCTTCAACAATCTCTCCTATCACTGACACTATCCCAACCCTTCAACAATCTGTCATCACTGACACTATCCCAACTCTTCAACAATCTATCCCATCACTGACACTATCCCAACTCTTCAACAATCTATCCCATCACTGACACTATCCCAACTCTTCAACAATCTCTCCTATCACTGACACTATCCCAACCCTTCAACAATCTGTCATCACTGACACTATCCCAACCCTTCAACAATCTATCCCATCACTGACACTATCCCAACCCTTCAACAATCTGTCATCACTGACACTATCCCAACTCTTCAACAATCTATCCCATCACTGATACTATCCCAACCCTTCAACAATCTGTCATCACTGATGCTATCCCAACTCTTCAACAATCTATCCCATCACTGATACTATCCCAACCCTTCAACAATCTGTTATCACTGACACTATCCCAACTCTTCAACAATCTATCCCATCACTGACACTATCCCAACCCTTCAACAATCTGTCATCACTGATACTATCCCAACCCTTCAACAATCTATCCCATCACTGATACTATCCCAACCCTTCAACAATCTGTCATCACTGATACTATCCCAACTCTTCAACAATCTATCCCATCACTGATACTATCCCAACCCTTCAACAATCTGTCATCACTGACACTATCCCAACCCTTCAACAATCTATCCCATCACTGACACTATCCCAACCCTTCAACAATCTGTCATCACTGACACTATCCCAACTCTTCAACAATCTATCCCATCACTGATACTATCCCAACCCTTCAACAATCTGTCATCACTGATACTATCCCAACTCTTCAACAATCTATCCCATCACTGATACTATCCCAACCCTTCAACAATCTGTTATCACTGACACTATCCCAACTCTTCAACAATCTATCCCATCACTGACACTATCCCAACCCTTCAACAATCTGTCATCACTGATACTATCCCAACCCTTCAACAATCTATCCCATCACTGATACTATCCCAACCCTTCAACAATCTGTCCTCACTGATACTATCCCAACCCTTCAACAATCTGTCTCATCACTGATACTATCCCAACCCTTCAACAATCTCTCCTATCATTGACACTATCTCAACCCTTTTAGCATTCTGCTCAGTTTGCACAAATTTCCTTTGTTCCCCTAAAAGTAAATCAAGCAAAACTCCTGAATATATCCCTAATCCCACATCCTGCATTATCCATCCTTGGCTGGCTCCCTTCCTTGCTATGACAGTTCGATCATGCTCCACACAGCATTCAGTCATCTCTAATCACCAACAGCTTATTTTTCACTGATGCAGAACCACAATATGTAGATTTGGACATCAATGGTTTAACCCTCAAAGCTCTGCAGTAGTGTTCTGTGCTAAAATATATTCAAAAAATAGGATTCCATCTTTTTCAGCCTAATCAAAGATTACTTAGAATTTAAGTTCAGACATTTTTTGGCCTATTGTTAAATAAATGGAGGGAGATTCTGTTTTCAGTGTCAGCTATAAGACGTAAGAAACAAAGACTTGCATTTATATAGCGCCTTTCACAACCACCAGACGTTCCAAAGCTCTTTTCAGCTAATGAAGTACTTTTTAAAAAGTAAATTAAAGTATGGATAGCAATATAACTTCATCAGTCACAAAATCAATTATTTTACATATATTTTCCCCCAATTTTCTCACACCTTTTCTGAAAGTGCTAATCATTTGCTGTGATTCAATTCCATGGGTATTTATTGATTGGCTACTTGGGCATAGAGATGGACAGCCTTTCTATATGTGTGAGCTTGGATTGTAGCCCTGGTTTTTCAAGTCAATGGAGTGTAAAATCGGGTGGGGTGCAAAACGGGTGACCAACCCAAACCCGCCCCATTCCTGCCAGGCGGGTTAGGTTACAATCGAAGCTAGTGAGTGGGGAAGGAATCACAGCCAAGCCCAATCCAGCCCCCATCCAGCAATCGCACACGGACATGAATATACATCTTACCCTTCTAGAGGGCCACAAGGGTGGTCCAGAACATTTTCTGATCAGGACGTCATCAATCATTGTGAAGAAGTCAACAGTTTCACATTGAGCTGATTATTTATTGCAATCTACCCCAGCCACCAGACTCCTCCGGGCCCCACAAG